>NC_052067.1:172350445-172950445 GCF_015852505.1 Tachyglossus aculeatus
AAATAGAGTAATAAATATGTACAAACATATATACATATATACAGAAATAAATAGGATTGAATAAATGCATAAGCATTTAATAAATACCTCAAATATTCCATTTCCTGCCCACAGTGAGCTTCTGTCCCCAGAGCTCTAAACCCACTCATGAAGAAGCAACGTGGCTCAGTGGAAAGAGCCCGGGCTTTGGAGTCGTAGGTCACGGGTTCAAATCCCGCCTCTGCCACTTGTCAGCTGTGTGACTTTGGGCGAATCACTTCACTTCTCTGTGCCTCAGTGACCTCATCTGGAAAATGGGGATGAAGACTGTGAGCCCCCCGTGGGACAACCTGATCACCTTGTAACCTCCCCAGCGCTTAGAACGGTGCTTTGCACATAGTAAGCGCTTAATAAATGCCTCTATTTATTTATTTGTTTTTTATCTTCTGCTCATTTCTCCTCTTCCGCAAGACTGGAGCATTCTGTGACTACCATTTCTGAGGGAATCTAAGAAGCCTGCAAAAGTGAAACACAAAAAGCTACCTAGGCAAAATGCTGAGAAGTAGGGCATGAAAGGGGAATTTATCCCACCTCTTCTATAGGCTCCTGATTGCAGAGGGGGGTGCCGGGGCGGTGTAATTTGGCAAACAAAACTTCCACATAAAATGCACATCAGACAGGAATCAGAAGAAAGATGCCACTCAAATCTAGTATCGGTAATTAAGAATTTCCAAGTAAAATTATTTTTCCTTTTTTCTGGGGGAGAAAAGGAATTCAATAGTCCCACAATTTAGGGATGTTTTGGTTGAGGCTGCTGCAGGTAAAAATTATGCCGCATTTGTCAAAAAAACATGCGTTCCTTCTCCTTTTTTTATTTTTTCCTGGATATTAAGTCCCTCCCTTAATTAAGCCTTCTGGGCTTTGCATGGGTTGGTTTCATTCTACATCAAGCTCAGCACAATTAGACACACTGGAAAGATAGCAGCTAATCAGCACACATACAGACACAGACACATGCC
Source organism: Tachyglossus aculeatus (assembly GCF_015852505.1). Taxonomy (NCBI): domain Eukaryota; kingdom Metazoa; phylum Chordata; class Mammalia; order Monotremata; family Tachyglossidae; genus Tachyglossus; species Tachyglossus aculeatus. Next base: position 172,351,444 of record NC_052067.1, read on the forward strand.
CACACATCCATACACAAAACATTTCAGACACAAATGCTTCACCCTGAAAGGCCTAAAATTACTATTTCCATTTTTTTTATCTGTGTTTAAAAAAAAAGGAAAAAAATTGATTATTTTCAGCTTGTCATACATCTCATTTCGGGTGGGTCAGACCTTCCCCATTCACAATTACCACTAGTTAATCTTATCAGAGAAAAATTCAATTACATTTATCAAGGTTATTCCGCAGACTCAAGTTATTGCCTCTGAAAAATCGGCTTTCGGCGGCGAGGATGTGAGCGTATTGTGGGTACCGGGCTGTGGGTGTGTATTGGAGTTGGTGCCAGGGTCGGGCGGGGGTGGTTTGCAAAGGTGTATGTGTGCGGGAAGAGGTGTGTACACAAAGTTGTGTGCATGGTGGGGGGTACACAAATGTGTGGGAGGTGCGTGTGTTCTGAGGTATATACTTGTGTGTGTCTTTGTGTATGTATGTTGGTTCCTTTTCCAAACAAATAAATAATTAAACCCTCTCTTTCCATGGACGCTATTAATACATAGTTGTAATAAAGTAATATTTGACAGCTTTGTAAAAAGGATCATCAATATATGGATTATGGGAGTTTAGGAAGGAGACTCATAACGGTTAATAGACTTCAATTCTCAGCCTACACTGACATTTTAAAAAATCTAGTTTCAAATTTGATAACAGATTACTAGCTAGGCTGGAAGCCAGCCACCTGATTAAGGCAATTTAAATGCTTGCAAAGTGGTGAGATTAAAATCAAATAAGTGCCGATTTCTCCTTCCCCCCACCAGCCCTCGGCTTCACTTATCTTCCCCTGGATTCTTGCCTTAAATACCAGGTGGCAGAGGAGTCTGGGTAGTTTCCCTCTGTGCCAATTACCCCAGGATGGGTTTTTTTGGGGGGGGGAGAGGGGTGAAGTAGAATAATCACCACGCTATCAATTCCAAAATGGGTTTCCTGCCAATGTGTTTAAGAGAGATTGGGGACGAGGTAGCCGGGAGCCCATCATCACCCCTGAGCTCTGCTGGCCACGCGGCGAGGGGGGGATGAGGCCCTGCTTCCCTAAGGGAAGCAGCGTGGCTCAGTGGAAAGAGCCCAGGCTTCGGAGTCAGAAGTCATGGGTTCAAATCCCGGCTCCGCCAATTGTCAGCTGGGTGACTTTGGGCCAAGTCACTTCACTTCTCCGGGCCTCCGTGACCTCATCTGGAAAGTGGGGATAATAATAATGATGGCATTTATTAAGCACTTACTAGGTGCAAAGCACTGTTCTAAGCACTGGGGGGATACACGGTAATCAGGTTGTCCCACGTGGGGCTCACAGTCTTCATCCCCATTTTCGAGATGAGGGAACTGAGGCCCAGAGAAGTGAAGTGACTTGGACAAAGTCACCCAGCTGACAAGTGGCGGAGCCGGGATGAAGACTGTGAGCCCCCCATGGGACAACCTGCTCACCTTGTAACCTCCCCAGCGCTTAGAACAGTGCTTTGCACATAATAAGTGCTTAATAAATGCCATCATTATTATTATTTATTATGTGGCTAGAAAAGCTGAGAGGTCACTGGGGAGCACCTGATCAGCCACCCTTAGTATCCTCAAGTGCTTAGTCCAGTCCTCTGCACACAGTGAGAGCTCACTAAATACGATCGAATGAATGAATGACCCTGAGCTTTGATAATAATAATAATAATAATAATAATGGCATTTATTAAGTGCTTACTATTTGCAAAGCACTGTTCTAAGCGCTGGGGAGGTTACGAGGTGATCAGGTTGTCCCTTGAGGGCTCACAGTCTTAATCCCCATTTTACAGATGAGGGAACTGAGGCACAGAGAAGTGAAGTGACTTGCCCAAAGTCACACAGCTGACAATTGGCAGAGCTGGGATTTGAACCCATGACCTCTGACTCCAAAGCCCGTGCTCTTTCCACTTGCCACACTGCTTCTTGATGGCTGGAGTCTGGTTGGGATTACCTCAGCAAAGCAGCCGGGCGGGGTGAGGGATTCATGTATTCTTTCATTCATTCAATCGTATTTATTGAGCGCTTACTGTGTGCAGAGCACTGGACTAAGCTCTTGGGAGAGTCCAATATTCATTCATTCATTCAATGGTATTTATGGAACGCTTACTGTGTGCAGAGCACTGGACTAAGCGCTTGGAAACTACAATTCGGCAACAAATAGAGACAATCCCTACCCACCGACGGGCACACATGGAACAATCAAAGGATACATTCCCCGCCCACAGTGAGTTTACAGTCTAGAATGGGAGAAGGTTGTTAGTAATAATAATTTTATTAATGATGTGTATATGTCTATAATTGTATTTATTTGTATTGATGCGATTGATGCCTGTTTACTTGCTTTGTTTTGTTTTGTGGTCTGTCTCCCCACCTTCTAGACTGTGAGCCCGTTGTTGGGTAGGGATTGTTTCTGTTGCTGAGTTGTACTTTCCAAATGCTTAGCACAGTGTTCTGCACACAGTAAGCACTCAATAAATATGAATGAATGAATAATAATAATTATAATAATTGTGTGTTTGTTAAGCACTTACTCTATGCCAGGCACTGTACTAAGCACTGGGAATATAAGCAAATCAAGTTGGACAAAGTCCCTGTCCCACGTGGGGCTCACAGTCTCCATCCCCATTTTACAGATGAGGTCACTGAGGCCCAGAGAAGTGATGGCACTTGCCCAAGGTCGCACAGTAGAGAAGTGGTGGGGGCAGCATTGGAACCCATGACCTTCCGACTCCCAGGCCCAGGCTCTAGCCACTAGGCCAGAAAGAAATTCACTCCTTCATTCATTTAGTTGTATTTACTGAGTGCTTACTGTGTGCAGGGAAGATGAGGAAACTGAGGGCCAGAGAAGTGAAGTCACTTGTCTGAGGTCACACAGCAATGGAATGCCCTGCTCTCCATTGTTGAATTTCCACGTGACTTCCATCATCCTTTATAAATCATATTTATTGAGCGCTTATTGTGTACAGAGCACTGTACTAAGCACTTGGGAAGTCCAGGTTGGCAACATATAGAGACGGTCCCTACCCAACAGTGGGCTCACAGTCTAGAAGGGGGGACAGACAACAAAACAAAGCATATTAACAAAATAAAGCGAGGCCCAATGAGGAGGTTAGCGGCAGAGGAGCAGAGGGTGGGGGCTAGGCTGGAGAAGGAAAGAAGGGAGGTGAGGTAGGAGGGGGCGAGGTGATGGACAGCCTTGAAGCCGAGAGTAAGGAGTTTTTGCCTGATGCATGGGTTAATTGGTAGCCACTGGAGATTTTTGAGGAGGGGAGTAACATGCCTGGAGCGTGACCGTTATTTGTCACCATAATCCCGAGAGGAGCAGCTAGGAGCATTGGAGAAATGAAGTGCAAATGAACTGGGAGGCATGTGATCAAACGGGGCAAATCTATTTATGATCTCGGCGTCATCTGTCCGACCGTCCATCACTGAGGCTTACCGACACGACAGTGACATCGGCCCGTCGACGTGCTGATCGATTTCATGCCGCTTAGCTTCGGTGTGTCGTGGCAGAAGTTTGGGGGTTTTCCTCCATGTTTTTCAACAGGTGGTTTGATCGCAGGAAAACCTCCCAACACCCAGAACAGAAATGAAAGCCTTTACTCTCAGCGGTCATTCTCACCGTGCAGGTCATTCTCGACTCGCACTGAAATGCACTTCTACAATTGGTAATGCGTAATTATTGTTTTAAAATACTGCAAAGGCATTGGTACATTTGCGATGTTAGACCGGCCTAGATTTAACCCGCGTGCCAACATCTACAGAAAGACTAATCATGAAAGTTTCCTGTGAAAAAGTGCATGTACTAGATTTGCCTTTTCTGGGTGTTTTGTTTTTTTTTAATAACACTTGTTGAGCACCTCTTATATTCCAGACACCCTACTAAGTACTAGATAATTCTGTTGGATAAAGTCTCTACCCCACATGGGGCTCATACTCTAAGTAGGAGGGAGAACAGATATTAAATCCCTATCTTACAGATGAGGGAACCAAATCACAGCGAAGTGACTTGTGGACCTGCCTAAGGTCACCCAGCAGGTAAGTGACAGAGCCGGGATTAGAACCCAGGTTCTCTGACTTCCAATCTTTTTCCACTAGGCAACACGGCTTTCCATGGTCTGAATTTCAGGTCTGCCCCATCCTTTTGGGAGTTGGTTCTTTTCACTGCCACAACACAAGTAAAAAGCCAGCATTTCCAAGCCACGTACCCTTGCGTCCACGTTGAGTTTGTATGTGCCGAGCTCAACAATTTGTCATAAGCTTGGTCTGACGAAACTCCTCGATGAGCAGTTCGTTGGACATCGGACTGGTACTTAAGTGCTGACTAGACTGTGAGCCCGTTGTTGGGTAGGGACCATCTCTAGATGTTGCCAACTTGTACTTCCCAAGTGCTTAGTACAGTGCTCTGCACACAGTAAGCGCTCAATAAATACGATTGAATGAATGAATGACTGTGTGCTAGGCACCATACTAAGGGCTGAGGTAAATACAAGCTAATTGGGTTGGGCACAGTTCTTGTCCCACTTGGAGCTCACATTCTTAATTTCTGTTTGTCAGATGAGGTAACCAAAGGAACTGTGGCCCAGAGAAGTGACTTGCTCAAGATGATACAGCAGACAGGTGGTGGAGACTGAATTAGAACCCAGATGTTCTGAGTCCCAGGCAAGAACTCTTTTAATTAGGCCACGCTGCTTCTCTTGAACAATTAAAACTCCATCTTAATGCCCCATGTAAGGCAAGCTCCTGTCGGTAAGTTATTTTCTTTGCCCGCCCTCCCCGACATTCCTTGTGGTCAGGGATGGTGTCTACTAAATATTTTGTACTCTGGCGTTTAATTCACCTCCCTGCCTACTCCTGGTGCTTGTAGACTTTTAAACGGGTCTTTTAGACTGTGAGCCCACTGTTGGGTAGGGACTGTCTCTATATGTTGCCAATTTGTACTTCCCAAGCGCTTAGTACAGTGCTCTGCACACAGTAAGCCCTCAATAAATACGAATGATGATGATGATGATGGTGCTCAGGAAAAGCTATTCCCATCTCTGCTATAAGTAGTATTTTCACCCTGCATTCTGGAGGATGGTTAGGAAATGAACAAAGATCCAAGTGACCGCAAGAGCGTTTTGAGCGGCAGCACCTCACCCGATCAGAGCAGACAGATGCGGCACAGCTCCGTAGAGTCGCTACAGCAAATGTTTTCCCTTAGCAGTGATACAGTGGTATGTACTCAACACCTACTCCAAGCAGAGCACTGCACTAAGGACCTTGGGAGAGTACAGTAGACGAGGTAGACATGATACCTGCCCTAAAGGAGTTTACAGTCTCCTGTGGGAAGAACACTACAGTTGACATTTAGGAGAGTACAATAGAGAGAGTAGATATGATCCCTTATGGTCCTCAGCTTCCAGTCTTCAGCGTAATCAGATCAGACACTGTCCTGGGAGATGGGCTCACGTTCCAAGGAGGGGGGAGAGTGGGTATTTAGCCCCCATTTTACAGGTGAAGAAACCCGAGATAAAGGGTAGTGAAGTGACTCACTGAAAGTTATCCAACAGGGATGTGGCAAACTTGGCAGAGTTGGAATTAAAACCCGGGTCTCCTGACACCTAGCTCTTTCCACAAGGCCACACTGTTTCTCTACTTGATTAATCTTAATGCACAAATGGGACCTCTTTGCCCTCTAGGCTGTAAAGTCACTGTGGGCAGGGAACATGTCTCTGCATCCAGTGAGCGCTCAGTAAATACGATGGATTGATTGGGAACAATGCCAATAAGAGGACCTCAGAACCATCACCTCTGAAGGAACATGTCTTGTAACTCCATCGTAACTCTCTTCCACCCCACCCAGCCCTCTGCACAGAGGAGATCTTAATACACTGCACTGATGGGTGATGATAGAATATCTGGGAGAACCATATGGGCCTTCTCCATCGTCAAACACACCGTTCGGATGTCCCAACCTCGATCGTTGGTGGACCCTTCGGAAAGGTGTCGTCTCCTGTAGGTCTTTGGGTGAGGGAATGATATTTTCTTTTTTCTTTCTTTCAGTGGTATTTGTTAGACACTAACTATATCCCAGGCACTCTAAGCAGTGGGGTAGATATGAGCTAAACAAGTTGAACACAGTCCATGTTCCACTTGGAGCTCAGTCTTAATCCCCCATTTTACAGATGAGGTAACTAGGGCAGAGAGAAGTTTTCTTTGTTTTGGGTTTTTTTCTTTTCAATAAACGGTCTTTGCTAAGCGCTCACTATATGTGCCAGGCACTGTTCTAATCGCTGGGTAGATACAAGCTAATCAGGTTGGACACAGTTTCTGTCCCACATGGGGCTCACTGTCTCAATCCCCATTTTACAGATGAGGTAACTGAGGCCCAGGGAAGTGAAGTGACTTGCCCAAGTTCACACAGCAGACAGGTGGTCGAGCTGGAATTAGAACCCATGACCTTCCAACTCCCAGGCCCAGGCTCTACCCCTAGGCCATGTTGCTTCTCTCCGGTGTTCAGCAACAAAAATTTCTCACTCAACCTAGTTTTCCATGAGTATAGTTAAAACAAGAAGTACAGCATCTTATGCTTGAGGGGCTCGAGCCTTCTTTTGCAAAGTAATTAATTACTTTAAGAAAATGCAGATGTGTTTTTGATTTATTTATGCAGGAATCCTTACACTCTCATTTCCTAAGTACGGCTGTTGCCACTGAGCAAAGTTTCTTCTCTTTTTAAACACAAGGGAGTGGCAAATGAAATCAATAAGGAAATGATGTAGAAAGTATAAAACATCAACTTTGAGAGGGTTGAATGTGGGGTATGCATAATTTTTAATCTCAAGAATTTTTTATGTGTTATATATTTTTAGAGTTTGATAGACTTAAAAAAAATGTTTGAGGTCCAGATGCCTCCTATCTTCTGATCAAATGTCTTCCAATCACAGGAGCATTCAGCCTGCTGAGTTATTCATTCATTCGACAGTATATTTTGAGCACTTACTGCGTGCAAAGAACTGTACTAAGTGGTCTACAGAGTACAATATAATTTTAATAACGCTTCATCGGTCCTGAGCACTGGGCCAGAAGCAAGACAATGAGATTGGGCACAGTTTACGAGTTCTGTGTGAGACAGGGACTGAGAGGTGGGGAGAGCAGGTTCTCTTTGTCAGATGAGGAGATGGAGGCGAAAGAAATTGGGCGATTTACTCAAAGTCACACAAGAGCCACACACCCACATCCTCATAGTAAAGACCCAGCCGCTGGCAGTCTCCTGTATCTCCTGCCACTAATAGTGATATACTCTCCCACTCTCTTAGGACAGTTTTCTGAAGACCATAAGTGCTCAATAACCACTCATCATCATCATTGATCGTATTTATTGAGTGCTTACTATGTGCAGAGCACTGTACTAAGCGCTTGGGAAGTACAAATTGGCAACATATAGAGACAGTCCCTACCCAACAGTGGGCTCACAGTCTAAAAGGGGGAGACAGAGAACAAAACCAAACATACTAACAAAATAAAATAAATAGAATAGATAGGTACAAGTAAAATAAATAGAGTAATAAATATGTACAAACATATATACATATATACAGGTGCTGTGGGGAAGGGAAGGAGGTAAGATGGAGGGATGGAGAGGGGGACGAGGGGGAGAGGAAGGAAGGGGCTCAGTCTGGGAAGGCCTCCTGGAGGAGGTGAGCTCTCAGTAGGACCTTGAAGGGCACTCATGATTATTATCCCAAAAATTACCCACTGGAATGAGGGTCAACAGGGTTCCTGCCTTCAGCTACTTCTGGTCACCGGAGCTAATCCCCTCCCTCCCCACCACCAACCTGTATCTCCATGGAGACAGGAGGTCCCCCCTTCAAGGCCTGTTGCTGTTTTCTCTTTTGTCTCCCATCCCTTAATAATAATGACAGTATTTGTTAAGCACTTACTTTGTGCCAAGCACTGTTCTAAGCACCCGGGTAGATACAGGTAATCAGGTTGTCCCACCTGGGGCTCACAGTCTTAATCAGAGAACCAATGTGGCACAGTGGAAAGAGCATGGGCTTTGGAGTCAGAGGTCATAGGTTCGAACCCTGGCTTGGCTCCGCCGACTGTCAGCTGTGTGACTTTGGGCAAGTCACTTAACTTCTAACTGCTGGGTAGATACAAGCTAATCAGGTTGGACACAGTTCCTGTCCCCCATGGGGCTCACTGTTTCAATCCCCATTTTACAGATGAGGTAACCAAGGCCCAGGGAAGTGAAGTGACTTGCCCAAGTTCACACAGCAGACAAGTGGTAGAGCTGGAATTAGAACCCATGACCTTCTAACTCCTGGGCCTTAACTTCTCTGTGCCTCAGTACCTCATTTGTAAAATAGGGATCAATCAATCAATCAATCAATCAATCAATTGTATTGATTGAGCGCTTACTGTGTGCAGAGCACTGTACTAAGCGCTTGGGAAGTACAAGTCGGCAACAAGTCGACTTGTCGACTAAGTCGGGGATTAAGACTGTGAGCCCCCAGTGGGACAAACTGATCACCTTGCAACCTCCTCAGCACTTAGAACAGTGCTTTGCACATAGTAAGCACTTAATATCATTATTAATCCTCATTTTACAGGTGAGGTAACTGAGTCACAGAGAAGTTAAGTGATTTGCCCAAAGTCACCCAGCTGATAAGTGGCAAAGCTAGGATTAGAACCCACAACCTCTGACTCTCCAGCCTGGGCTCTTGGTAAGTGCTTGGTAAAGTACAATAGAGGTGGTAATCCCTGCCCACGAGGAGCTTACAGTCTATTTTGTGCAGAGCACTGAACTCAGTGCTTGGGAGTAATCAGGGAGACTCAGCAGGGAGTGGGAGAAGAGGAAAGGGAGCTCTAGTTAGGGAAGGCCTCTTGGAGGAGATGGGCCTTCAATAAGAAGCAGCATGGCTCAGTGGAAAGAGCACAGGCTTTGGAGTCAGAGGTCATGGGTTTGAATCCCAGCTCCGCCACATGTCTGCTGTGTGACCTTGGGCAAGTCACTTAACTTCTCTGAGCCTCAGTTACCTCATCTGTAAAAGGAGGATTAAGACTGTGAGCCCCACGTGGGACAACCTGATTACCTTGTATCCCCCCAGCACTTAGAACAGTGCTTTGCACATAGTAAGCACTTAACAAATGCCATCATTACTATTATTATTAATAAGGCTTTGAAGGCGGGGAGAGAGTGATTGTCAGATTGTTTGTCTGTAGAGAAGCAGCGTGGCTCAGTGGAAAGAGCCCAGGCTTTGGAGTCAGAGGTCATAGGTTCTAATCCCGGCTCTGCCACATGTCAACTGTGTGACTTTGGGCAAGTCACTTCACTTCTCTGGGCCTCGATGACCTCATCTGTAAAATGGGGATTAAGATTGCGAGCCCCCCGTGGGACAACCTGATCACTTTATATCCTCCCCAGCGCTTAGAACAGTGCTTTGCACATAGTAATCAATCAATCAATCAATTGTATTTATTGAGCGCTTACTATGTGCAGAGCACTGTACCAAGTGCTTAATAAATGCTATCATTATTATTATTATTAGATTGGAAGTGGGAGGGCATTCCAGGGCAGAGGCAGGATGTGTTTGACTGCAAGATAGATGAGATCGAAATACATTAAGATGGTTAGAATTAGAGGAGTCAATAATAATAATGATAATAATAATAATAATAATAATAATGATGATGATGATGTTATTTGTTAAGCACTTACTATATGCCGAGCGCTAAGTGTGCGGACTTCTTCTCCTTTTTCTCCTCTTCCTTTTCTCTTCCTTTTCAACCTTCTCCTCCTCCTCCACCTCTTCCTTCTTATCCAAGCAGCAGGGCTCAGTGGAAAGACCCCAGGCCTGGGAGTCAGAAGTCATGGGTTCTAATCCCGGCTCCGCCATTTATCAGCTGTGTGACTTTGGGCAAGTCACTTCACTTCTCTGTGCCTCATTTACCTCATGTGCAAAATGGGGATTAAGTCTGTGAGCCCCACGCGGTACAACCTGATTACCCTGTATCCACCCCAGCGCTTAGAACAGTGCTTGGCACATAGTGAGCACTTAACGAATACCATCACCCTCCTCCCCCTCCTCCTCCTTCTCCTTCTCTCCCTCCTCTTCCATTTCTCCTCCCCCTTCCCCTCCTCCTTCTTCTCTGCTGTGTGACCTTAGGCAAGTCACTTCACTTCTCCGGGCCTCAGTTCCCTCATCTGTAAAATGGGGATTGGGACTGTGAGCCCTAGTTGGAACAGGGACTGTGTCCAACTCTATTCGCTTGTATCCACCCCAGCACTTACTATCAATCAGTCGTATTTACTGAGCACTTACTGTGTGCAGAGCACTGTACTAAGCGCTTGGGAAGTAGAAGTTGGCAACATATAGAGACAGTCCCTATCCAACAGTGGGCTCACAGTCTAAAAGACTGTGCTTGGCACATAGTATGTGCCTAACAAATGCATAATAATAATTATTATTATTCCCTTCCTCCTCCAACTCTTCTCTTCTCCCTCTTCTTCCCTCTCCCCCTCCACTTCCTCCTCCTTCTCCTCTTCTTAATGCTAATAATAATAATGATGGCATTTGTTAAGCGCTTACTCTGTGCCAAGCACTGTTCCAAGAGCCGGGGGAGATACAAGTTTATCAGGTTGTCCCACGTGGGGCTCCCAATCTTAATCCCCAGATGAGGTAACTGAGGCCCAGAGAAGTGAAGTGAGTTGCCCAAGGTCACACAGCTGACAAGCGGCAAGGGCAGGATTAGAACCCACCACCTCTGACTCCCAAGACTGGGCTCTTTCCACTAAACCACGCTGCTTCCCGTCTTCCTCATCCTTTCTCCTTCTCCTCCCCCTCCTCCCCTCCACCTCTTCCTCCACCTCATCCTCCTACTAGAGAAGCAGCATGGCTCAGTGGGAAGAGCCGGGGCTTGGGAGTCAGAGGTCATGGGTTCTAATCCCGGCTCTGCCACTTATCAGCTGTATGACTTTGGGCAAGTCACTTCACTTCTCTGTGCCTCAGTTACCGCATCTGTAAAATGAGGATTAAGACTGTGAATCCCACGTGAGACAACCTGATCACTTTGTATCTACCCCAATGCTTAAAACAGTGCTTGGCACATAGTAAGCTCTTACCAAGCACTATCATTATATTTATTACTACACTCGGAAATCCTGAAATCGGAGAGAGGAAAGTTGACCAGATGATGATTTTCAAATATTTTAGGATCAGCACAAAATAGAACTTGATCCAATAGTGGACAAAGCCTGGGCCCAGGAGTCAGAGGACCTGAGTTCTAATTCTACCTGTGCCCCCCTTTTTATTTCTAATGGTATTAGTAAGCAAAGTAAGTAAGCACTTACTATGTGCCAAGCACTGATTTATACTCTAGGGTAGTAATAATTATAAATAAATCAATAATAATAATGATGGCATTCATTAAGTGCTTACTATGTGCAAAGCACTCTTCTAAGCACTGGGGAGGTTACAAGGTGATCAGGTTGTCCCACGGTTGGCTCACAGTCTTCATCCCCATTTTACAGATGAGGTAACTGAGGCCCAGAGAAGTGAAGTGACTTGCCCAAAGTCACACAGCTGACAATTGGCTGAGCTGGAATTTGATAGGGTAATAATAATAATAATAATGGCATTTATTAAGCACTTACTATGTGCAAAGCACTGTTCTAAGCTCTGGGGAGGTTACAAGGTGATCAGGTTGTCCCACGTGGGTAGTAATAATAATAATAATAATAATAATGTCCTTTATTAAGCACTTACTATGTGCAAAGCACTGCTGTAAGTGCTGGGGAGGTTACAAGATGATCAGGTTGCCCACGGGGGGCTCACAGTCTTCATCCCCATTTTACAGATGAGGTAACTTAGGACAAGAGATGTTAAGTGACTTGCCCAAAGTCACACAGCTGACAATTGGCAGAGCCGGGGTTTGAACCCATGATCTCTGACTCCAAAGCCCGGCCTGTTTCCATTGAGCCACATTGCTTCTCTATACAAGCTAAGCAGATTGGACCTAGTCCCCGTCCCAAATAGGGTTCACCATCTTTATTCCCATTTTGCAGATAATTAAGGCACAGAGCTGTTGAATGACTTGCCCAAGTTTGCACAGCAAACAACTGGCAGAGCCGGGATTAAAACACAGGTCCTCTGACTCCAGGGACCGGGCTCTTTCCACTGGGCCACTGCTTCTCAAAACACTTAGCCCAGTGTTCTCCACATAGCCAAACAATAAGCTTCTCGAGAGCCAAAATCCTGACTGCTCACTCTATTGCACTCACCCAAGCGTTAAGCGCAGTGCTCTGCACAATATACGTACTCAAGAAATAGGATTGATCGATGGACAAATGAATTGATACTCGCATCTGTGCCGGGAATGAGGAGTCCAGACTTTTGGAACTCAGTTACCTCGTCTGTAAAATGGGGATTAAGACCGTGAGCCCCACATGGGACAACCTGATCACCTTCCCAGCGCTTAGAACAGTGCTTGGCATGAAGTAAGCGCATAACAAATGCCATCATTATTACCTGTATATATGTTTGTGTGTATTTATTACTCTATTTATTTATTGTATTTGTACATATTTATTTTATTTATTTTATTTTGTTAATATGTTTTGTTTTGTTGTCTGTCTCCCCCTTCTAGACTGTGAGCCGCTGTTGGGTAGGGACCGTCTCTATATGTTGCCAGCTTGTACTTCTCAAGAGCTTAGTACAGTGCTTTGCACACAGTAAGCGCTCAATAAATACGATTGAATGAATGAATGAACTACCAAGGGGAATAATCTCCCACACTAACTCATCCTTATAACCCAATCAATCAATCCATCGATCAATCAATCGTCTTTATTGAGCACTTACTGTGTGCAGATCACTGTACTAAGCACTTGGAGAGTACAGTTCAGCAACAAAGAGAGACAATCCCTGCCCACAGCGGGCTCACAGTCTAGAAGGGGGGAAACAGACATGAAAAAAAGTAAACAGGCATCAATAGCATCGATATAAATAAATAGAATTAGAGATACATACACATCAAAACTAGTAGAGTTGCAAGACATGTTCCCTGCCCACAACGACCTTACAGTCTAGAGTAGGCGACAGACGTTAATATCAATAAATGAACAATGGATGTGGACATAATAATAATGATAATGGTATTTGTTAAATTCTTACTATGTGCCAAGCACTGTTCTAAGTGCTGGGATAGATACAGGCTATCAGGTTGTCCCACGTGGGGCTCACGGTCTTAATCCCCATTTTACAGATGAGGTAACTGAGGCACAGAGAAGTGAAGTGGCTTGTTCAAGGTCACACAGCTAAGTGGCGGTGACCTCTGACTCTCAAGCCCATGCTGCTTCTCAGCTTGAGGCTGCTGTGAGAAGCCTTATGGTTCAGTGGAAAGACCCTGGGCTTGGGAGTCAGAGGTCATGGGTTCTAATTCCAGCTCCACCGCTTGGCTGTGTGACTTTGGGTAAGTCACTTCACTTCTCTGTGCCTCAGTTCCCTCATCTGGAAAATGGGGATGAAGACTGCGAGCCCCGTGTGGGACAACCTGCTTACCTTGTACCTACCCCAGCGCTTAGAACAGTGCTTGACACATAATAAGCACTTAACAAATACTATAATAATTAATAATTTTTTAAAAGTTCTCTAGCCAAGCTGCTTCTCTGACCCTTTTGTTGGGTAGGGACTGTCTCTATCTGTTGCCGAATTGTACTTTCCAAGTGCTCAGTACAGTGCTCTGCACACAGTGAGCACTCAATAAATACGACTGAATGAATAATAATAATAATCGTGGAATCTGTTAAGTGCTTTCTGGGTGACGGGCACCGTTCTAACCACTGGGACGGATACAACAAGCAAATTGGATTGGACACAGTCCCTGGCCCATATGGGGCTCCCAATCTTAATCCCCATTTTCCAGGTGAGGTAACTGAGGCACAGAGAAGTGAAGTGACTTGTCCAAGGTCACACCTAGGTGCTGCGGAGCAGAGGGAGGGTTGAATCAAGGTTGCAAATCCAAGTGCAAAGGTGGAACGCAACTCGTTCACCTTCCGTGAAGAATTCATTTCATCCACGGGAAGAAAGGCAAATGAGAATTGAGAGAAATGTATGCATTGTAGCATTGTAAGGGCTTGGGTTAAGCAGCCTGCTGAAAACATAATTCGCCCCTCCCAGCTTTCAGCCATGAACTTTCCACCAGTCTGTCAGATCCGGTGGTTGATGTGGGAAAACACATCCCGAGGCTTACGCGCGCAATCCTTTTAAGATTATCACATTAAACCCTATTTACTTCAGAGGTCTGTCATAATTACATATGCGCTTGAAAAATCCCCAGGACTCTAGCCGCTGTGTGCCGCAGATTTATCCTCAAACATTTCCAGTTGATGTGCGAAGTGTGAAGTACTCTTTAGTGGCGAGACAATTATCTGATTCTACTAATAAATGACTGCACTAGTAGTCATTTTTAATTGAACAATTATAGGATATTGCACTGTCAGTTGATTATAGAAGTCATTTCATAAATGTCAAAAATCTCTTTAAATGAATTATGAAGCTGGAAAATAACCCCGGCAATCAACCAGTGATAACAAAATAATCTGTTTACCCTGTTGTCGGTTGAACTATGGCTGGGTAGGGGGTGGGGGACCATTTTTTTTGTGTGTGGGGATGAGGGGAAATAAGACAGGGAAACCAGCTTTTATTGAAGCGACAGAGGCTCCTGGACAAAGGAAAACAGGTAATGGTTGACAGAGAGACGACTCAGAGTCGTTTTCATAAGACGCCAAGGACGAATGCGTTCATTTTTTGTGCAGAAAGGTCACTAGAACAAGGGTGAGCAGGTGTCTTAAATGGCCTTCTGGGTCAATCAATCAGTGGTGTTTATTGAGTGCTTACTTAGCACTGTGCTCAGTGCTTGGGCAAGTGAGCTACTCTCTAGACTATAATAATAATAATGTTGGTATTTGTTAAGCACTTACTATATACATATCTATTCTATTTATTTTATTTTGTTAGTATGTTTGGTTTTGTTCTCTGTCTCCCCCTTCCAGACTGTGAGCCCACTGTTGGGTAGGGACTGTCTCTATATGTTGCCAACTTGGACTTCCCAAGCGCTTAGTACAGTGCTCTGCACACAGTAAGCGCTCAATCAATACGATTGATTGATTGATCGCCGAGCACTGTCCTAAGCACTGGAGGAGATACAAGGTAATCAGGTTGTCCCACATGGGGCTCACAGTCTTCATCCCCATTTTACAAATGAGGTAACTGAGGCCCAGAGAAGTGAAGTGACTTGCCCGAGGTCACACAGCTGACAAGTGGTGGAGCCGGGGATTGGAACCCACAGCCTCTGACTCCCAAGCCTGGGTTGTTTCCACTAAGCCACTCTGCTTCTCGTAAACTTCCTTGAGTGACGGGATCGTATCTACCAATTCTACTGTATTTGTAATAATAATAATAATAATAATAATAATAATAATAATAATAATAATAATGATGATGGTATTTGTTAAGTGCTTACTGTGTGCCAGGCACTGTACTAAGCGCTGGAGAGGATACTCTGTTGACGGCGCTACCATCCTTCCCGTCTCACAAGCCAGCAACCTTGGTGTCATCCTCGACTCCGCTCTCTCATTCACCCCTCACATCCAAGCCGTCACCAAAACCTGCCGGTCTCAGCTCCACAACATTGCCAAGTTCCGCCCTTTCCTCTCCATCCAAACCGCTACCCTGCTCGTTCAAGCTCTCATCCTATCCCGTCTGGACTACTGCACCAGCCTTCTCTCTGATCTCCCATCCTCGTGTCTCTCTCCACTTCAATCCATACTTCATGCTGCTGCCCGGATTATCTTTGTCCAGAAACGCTCTGGGCATATTACTCCCCTCCTCAAAAATCTCCAGTGGCTACCAATCAATCTGCGCATCGGGCAGAAACTCCTCACCCTGGGCTTCAAGGCTCTCCATCCCCTCGCCCCCTCCTACCTCACCTCCCTTCTCTCCTTCTACTGCCCAGCCCGCACCCTCCGCTCCTCCACCGCTGATCTCCTCACCGTACCTCGTTCTCGCCTGTCCCGCCATCGACCCCCGGCCCACGTCCTCCCCCGGGCCTGGAATGGCCTCCCTCTGCCCCTCCGCCAAGCTAGCTCTCTTCCTCCCTTCAAGGCCCTGCTGAGAGCTCACCTCCTCCAGGAGGCCTTCCCAGACTGAGCCCCTTCCTTCCTCTCCCCCTCGTCCCCCTCTTCATCCCCCCATCTTACCTCCTTCCCTTCCCCACAGCACCTGTATATATGTATATATGGTTGTACATATTTATTACTCTATTTATTTATTTATTTATTTATTTATTTTACTTGTACATTTCTATCCTATTTATTTTATTTTGTTGGTATGTTTGGTTTTGTTCTATGTCTCCCCCTTTTAGACTGTGAGC
Organism: Tachyglossus aculeatus; assembly: GCF_015852505.1. NCBI lineage: Eukaryota > Metazoa > Chordata > Mammalia > Monotremata > Tachyglossidae > Tachyglossus > Tachyglossus aculeatus. The sequence goes on from NC_052067.1 coordinate 172,367,882, forward strand.
CCACTGTCGGGTAGGGACTGTCTCTATGTGTTGCCAATTTGTACTTCCCAAGCGCTTAGTACAGTGCTCTGCACATAGTAAGCACTCAATAAATGCGATTGATTGATTGATTGATTGATTGATTGCCTTCTGTGTGACCTGAGAAATGTCACTTAATGTCTCTGGGCCTCAGTTACCACGTCTGTAATGTGGAGCATGGACTGTGTCCTACCTGATTAGCCTGTGTCTCCCCCAGGGTTTAGTACAGTACCTGGCACATAGTAAGCGCTTAAGAGGTACCATTAAAAAAAGTCACTTTACTTTTTTGTTCTTCAGTGTCTTCATCTGTAAAATGGAAATTCAATGCCTATTCTCAGGCCTACTTAGACTGTGACAACCCTGATTATCTCATATTAAAGCCAACGGAATAAATGGTGTTTGACATATAGCACAAAAATAATAACATACTATACCCCCAAGAACTTTCTACAGTACTCTGCATGGAGTAAGAGGGTGGCATGGCTTAGTGGAAAGAGCCCGTGCTTGGGAGTCAGAGGGCGTGGGTTCTAATCCCGTTTCCGCCACTTATCAGCTGTGTGACCTTGAGCAAGTCACTTCCCTTCTCTGGGCCTCCGTTACCTCACCTGTAAAATTAGGTTTAGGAGTGTGAGCCTCATGTGGGACAACCTGATTACCTTGTATATATCCCAGTGCTTAGAACAGTGCTTGAAACAAAGTAAGTGCTTAACAAATACCATAATAATAATTATTATTATCTACTGTATGACTTTGGACGTTACTTCACTTCTCTTTACTTCACTTAGGAGAAGCAGCGTGGCTCAGTGGAAAGAGCTCCGGCTTTGGAGTCAGAGGTCATGGGTTCAAATTCCAGCTCCTCCAGTTGTCAGCTGTGTGACTTTGGGCAAGTCACTTAACTTCTCTGTGCCTCAGTGACCTCATCTGTAAAATGGGGATTAAAACTGTGAGCCCCCCATGGGACAACCTGATCACGTTGTAACCTCCCCAGCGCTTAGAACAGTGCTTTGCACATAGTAAGCGCTTAATAAATGCCATTATTATTTTTATTATTTTATTATTATTCTCTGGGCCTCAGTTATCTCACGTGTAAAGTGAGGATTAAGATAGTGAGCCTCACGTGGGGCAACCCGATTACCTTGCATCTACCCAGTGTTTAGAACAGTGCTTGGCACATAGTAAGCGCTTAACAAATACCATCATCTTCTAGACTGTAAACCCTGTGTGGGCAGGGATTGACTCTCTTTGTTTCTGAATTGTACTTTCCAAGTACTTAGTACAGTGCTCTGCACACAGTAAGCGCTCAATAAGTATGATTGAATGAATAATTATAATAATCACAGTATTTGTTAAGTGCTTACTATGTACCATGCATTATATTAAGCACTGGGGTGGATACAAGCAAATCGGGATGGACACACTCCCTGTCCCAAATAGGGCTCCTAGTCTTCCTCCTATTTTACAGATGAGGGAACTGAGGCCCAGAGAAGTGAAGTGACTTACCCAGGGCCACAGAGCAGAGAAGTGGTGAAGTCAGGATTAGAACCCCTGACCTTCTGAAAACCAGGCCCGGGCTCCATGACACAGAGATTACAGACATCTAGACAGGAGTCTGCTGGGCTTGTCACCTGAGATGGGAAAGTTAGGAGGAGTGGGTTTAGAAGAAAAGATGAGGAGTTCTTTTTTAATAAAAATTGAAAATTGAAAATAAAAATCCAAACGTTTTTGTAGAACCTGATGTATTTCAGGCAAGGAGCACAATCTCTTGCCATTTGGATTTAAATACATGAGTAGCGGACGGCAAAAAGTCGTTTTAAATCAGAGTGAAAAAGAGATTGCATTGAGATGGATATCAGCACACATCCGCCGGGGAAGAGGTTGTCCTCAATCCCGCCACACTGAGCAATTATTCTTTCTATGTCCTTATAAATTCTGTTTTAACCAAAATAAAATCAATTAATGAGCTTGTGGTATTAAAGAAATAGTGCAAAAAAGAAAAAAAAAAAAACGTAGGCGAAGGCGCTGGAGAAATTAGCTCTGAAGTGGCCGGTAATTGTACAGTGCCCGAGGCCAAAACAGAACGTGGTTAGGCAGGCATCAAAACATATCTCGTCTTAACTTGTCTTTGTTCGTGCCACTGAAAAGGTTAATGTTGTTGTCTTCTATCGACACAGAGGCGAGGACCACGGCCCTTAGAATTCCACACTCTCCCACAGTTCAGCTGATCTAATTCCCTTGAGAACTGCGCTATTTACAAGTTGGCTCGTGGTATGGAAAGGCAATTAACCGGAGGTTTCCATATTGCAGTTTTGAAGGTACGGATTTCAGACTTCTCGCCGATACTGTTTTGCCTGAGAGGGACCAGCAACTTCACGTTCTTCACTTCGCTTATTCCCCGTTTTCCCAGATGAGGTAACTGAGGCACAGAGAAGTTAAGTGACTTGTCCAAAATCACATAGCCAATAAGCTAAGTGGTGAAGCCAGGATTAGAACTGGCGGGGCCACTGGTGCAGTGGATAATGCGTCTGGGTACGGATTAATTAATTAATTAATTAATAATGGCATTTGTTAAGTGCTTACTATGTGCAAAGCACTGTTCTAAGCGCTGGGAGGGATACAAGGTGATCAGTTTGTCCCACGTGGGGCTCACAGTCTTCATCCCCCTTTTACAGATGAGGTAACTGAGGCACAGAGAAGTTAAGTGACTTGCCCAAGGTCACACAGCAGACATGTGGGGGAGCCAGGATTCAAACCCATGACCTCTGACTCCAAAGCCCGGGCTCTTTCCACTGAGCCACGCTACTACTCTTGTCTACGGATCCCTTATAGACTGTGAGCCCATTGTTGGGTAGGGACCGTCTCTATATGGTGCCAACTTGTACTTCACAAGTGCTTAGTACAGTGCTCTGCACACGGTAAGCGCTCAATAAATACGATTGAATGAATGAATGAATGAATCAGAAGATTGCATGTTCGACTCTTATCGGGCTCGCTGACTTCTTTTCCGAATTGTGGTTTCCCAGCGTTTAGTAATAATAACACTAATGATGATGGCATTTGTTAAGCACTTACTATGTGCAAAGCACTGTTCTAAGCGCTGGGGAAAATACAAGGTGATCAGGCTGTCCCATGTGGGGCTCACAGTCTTAATCCCTATTTTACAGATGAGGTAACTGAGGCACAGAGAATGATAATAATAATGATGGCATTTATTAAACACTATGTGCAAAGCACTGTTCTAAGCACTGGCGGGGGGTACAAGGTAATCAGGTTGTCCCTCATGGGGCTCACAATATTAATCCCCATTTTACAGATGAGGTAACTGGGGCCCAGAGAAGTGAAGTGACTTGCCCAAAGTCACACAGCTGATAAGTGGCAGAGCCAGGATTAGAACCCACGACCTCTGGCTCCCAAGCCGGGGCTTTTTCCACTGAGCCATGCTACTTGGCTTGCCCAAGGTCACACAGCTGACAGTTGGCAGAGCCGGAATTTGAACCCATGACCTCTGACTCCCAAGCCCGGGCTCTTTCCTATAAGCCATGCTGCTTCTCTACCATTATTCTAGATTCTTCTCTGCCAGCCCAGGCCTTAGTACAATGTCTGGTGCATAGTCAGCACTTGACAAATACCATAATCATTAGTAATTTTTATTATTATTCTCTGTTCTCTGTCCCCCCCTCGTCCCCCTCTCCATCCCCCCCATCTTACCTCCTTCCCTTCCCCACAGCACCTGTATATATGCATGTATGTTTGTACATATTTATTACTCTATTTATTTATTTATTTATTTTACTTGTACATACCTATTCTATTTATTTTATTTTGTTAGTATGTTTGGTTTTGTTCTCTGTCTCCCCCTTTTAGACTGTGAGCCCACTGTTGGGTAGGGACTGTCTCTATATGTTGCCAATTTGTACTTCCCAAGCGCTTAGTACAGTGCTCTGCACATAGTAAGCGCTCAATAAATATGATTGATGATGATGATGATGTTGCTTACCGGTCACATCTGGTCTGTACACGACCAAATCCTACCAGTTCTTCCCGCACAACGTCTCCCATCTCTGTCACTTTCCCTCTCCAACAGGGCTCTCACCCCGGAAAAAACTCTGGTCTGGCCTCGGCTTGACTACTGCCTTGGCCTCCTCGCCGGCATCCCAACCTCCTGTCTCTTTCCCTGTCAGTCTATACTTCACTCGGTTGCCCGGATTCTCTTTCTACAGAAATGCTCTGGGCATGTCATCCCCCTCCTCAAAAATCTCCACTGGTTGCCCATCAACCTCCACATCAAACAAAAACTGCTCACTATTGGCTTCTAAGCTGTCCATCCCCTCGCCCCTCTTACCTCACCTCCCTTCTCTCCTTCTCCAGCCCAGCCTGCACCCTCCGCTCCTCTGCCACTAATCTCCTCACCGTGCTTCGTTCTCGCCTGTCCCGCTGTCGTCCCCTGGCCTACATCATTCCCCTGGCCTGGAATTCCCTCCCTCCTCACATCCACCAAACTAGCTCTCTTCCTCCCTTCAAAGCCCTACTGCGAGCTCACCTCCTCCAGGAGGCCTTCCCTGACTGAGCCCCCCTTTTCCTCTCCTCCTCCCCTCCCCATCACCCCCACTCCCTCCCTCTGCCTTACCTACTTCCCCTCCCTACAGCACTAGTGTTTATTTGTGCATATTTGTTACTCTATTTTATTAATGATGCAGCTATAATTCTATTATCTATTTACCTATTTTGATGATATTGACACCATCTACTTGTTTTGTTCTGTTGTCTGTGTCCCCCTTCCAATAATAATGGTAACTGTGGTATTTGTTCAGTGCTTACTATGTGTCAAGGACTGTTCTAAGCGCTAGGGTAGATAGACTGTGAGCCCACTGTTGGGTAGGGACCGTCTCTATATGTTGCCAACTTGTACTTCCCAAGCGCTTAGTACAGTGCTCTGCACACAGTAAGCGCTCAATAAATACGATTGAATGAATGAATGAATGAATGAAAGAATAGAAGGTAATCAGGTTGTCCTACGTGGGGTTCACAGTCTTAATTCTCATTTTCCAGATGAGGTAACTGAGGCCCAGAGAAGTGAAGTGACTTGCCCAGTCACCCAGCTGATAAGTGGCAGAGTCGGAATTCAAACTCATGACCTCTGACTCCCAATCCCGTTCTCTTTCCACTGAGCCATGCTGCTTCTAGACTCTGAGGCTGTTGTTGGGTAGGGATTTTCTCTATCTGTTGCTGAATTGTACTTTCCAAGCACTTAGTACAGTGTTCTGCACAAGTAAGCGCTCAATAAATACTATTGAACAAATGAATAGTGTCCACATTGCTGCTGCTGCTGCTGGGCTGATCTTCCTGAAGCAGGAAGAGCGAAGGGAATGAGTCAGGGCAACGCAGAAGGAGTGGAAGATAGGAAAAGTGGGGCTTAGTCTGGGAAGGCCTCTTGGAGGAGATGGGCCTTCAGTAAGGCTTTGGAGGCGGGGAGAGTCATTGTCTGGTGGATTTGAGGAGGGAGGGCATTCCAGTCCAGAGGCAGGACGTGGGCCAGGGATCGGCGGCGAGATAGATGAGATGGAGGCCCAGTGAGAAGGTTAGCAAAACTCCTCACCTTCGGCTTCAAGGCTGTCCGTCACCTCGCCCCCTCCTACCTCACCTCCCTTCTCTCTTTCTCCAGCCCAGCCCGCACCATCCACTCCTCTGCCCCTAATCTCCTCACCGTTAGGCCTTGTTCTCGCCTGTCCCGCCATCGACCCCCGGCCCACGTCATCCCCCTGACCTTGAATGCCCTCCCTCTGCCCATCCGCCAAGGTAGCTCTCTTCCTCCCTTCAAGGCCCTACTGAGAGCTCACCTCCTCCAGGAGGCCTTCCCACACTCAGCCCCCTCCTTCCTCTCCCCCTTGTCCCCCTCCCCACCCCGCTGCCTTTCCTCCTTCCCCTCCCCACAGCACCTGTATATATGTTTGTATGTATTTACTACTCTATTTTATTTGTACATATTTATTTTATTTATTTTATTTTGTTAATATGTTTTGTTTTGTTCTCTGTCTCCCCCTTCTAGACTGTGAGCCCACTGTTGGGTAGGGACCGTCTCTATATGTTGCCAACTTGTACTTCCCAAGCGCTTAGTACAGTGCTCTGCACACAGTAAGCGCTCAATAAATAAATACGATTGAATGAAAAAGTTAGTGGCACCAGAGGAGCAGAGTGTGCGGGCTGGGTTGTAGGACAGTAGCAAGGTGAGTTAAGAGGGGACAAGGTGATGGACTGCTATAAAGATGGTAAGTGCTTAGCACTGTTCTAAGCTCTGGGGTAGATACAAGGTAATCAGTATGGACACAATCCCCGTCCCAGATGGGGCTCACAGTTTTAATACCCATTTTACAGATGAGGGAACTGAGGCACAGAGAAGTGAAATGACTTGTCTGAGGTCACACAGCAGACATGTGGCAGAGCCGGGATTAGAACCAATATCCTCTGACTCCCAAACCTGTGATAATAATAATAATAATAATAATAATAATAATAATAATAATAATGGTATTCGTTAAGCCATTACTATGTACCAAGCACTGTCCTAAGCACTGGGGTAGATGCAAGGTAATCAGGTTGTCCCATGTGGGGCTCACAGTCTTAATCCCCCTATTTGACAGAGGAGGTAACTGAGACAGAGAGAGGTTAAGTGATTTTCCCAAAGTCACACAGCTGACAAGTGGCAGAGCCGGGTTTAGAACCCACAACCTCTTACTTCCATACCTGGGCTTTTTCCACTAAGCCACGCTGCTTCTCAGCTTCTCAGTATGTCCATGGACTCTGTTATATTTTCATACAGAACTCTCCCAAGCACTTAACTCAGTGCTTTGCAAACCTCAAGCGCTCAATAAATGCAATTGATTGATCGATTGCTTGATCGGTTATCATCCTGAAAGCCCAACTAGATAAGAAGATGAAGGGACATCTCGCATTCCTTGGGTGAGTTATACTTTCCTGGTAAGGAGAAGGCCTTCTTCCTTGCCCAGGACATGGATCACTGGGATGAGGATTCCTAAGTGGAAAATCGCTACCTTCTGCCCGGAGGCGTCAATGACTGTCCACTGGCCCCTCCTTGTCTGAGCCGGAATTAATCATCGGAGTCTACGATCCCCAGAACTTCGATGATTCGACAATTAACTGTGAAACCCCAAGTGAAACAGATTCTCCTGTTTCCTACATCAACATTTAGAAAAGTGCTTCACACAGAGTAAGTGCTTCACAACCACACCCCCTCAAAAAAATAAAACAAAACCAGCTTGGCCTATTCATTCAATCGTATTTATTGAGTGCTTACTTTGTGCAGAGCACTGTATTAAGTGCTTGGAAAGTACAATTTGGCAACAGGTAGAGACAATCCCTACCCAACAATGGGCTCGCAGAGTGAGAAGCAGCGTGGCCTAGAGGATAGAGCCCGAGCCTGGGAGTTATAATAATAATAATAATAATAATAATGGCATTTATTAAGTACTTACTATGGGCAAAGCACTGTTCTAAGTGCTGGGGAGATTACAAGGTGTTCAGGTGGTCCCACAGGGGCTCATAGTCTTAATCCCCATTTTACAGATGAGGTAACTGAGGCCCAGAGAAGTTAAGTGACTTGCCCAAAGTCACACAGCTGACAATTGACAGAGCTGGGATTTGAACCCCTGACCTCTCACTCCAAGGACCTGGGTTCTAGTCCCGGCTCTGCCACTTGTCTGCTGTGTGACCTTGGGTCAGTCACTTGGCTTCTCTGAGCCTCAGTTCCTTCATCTGTTAAATGGGGATTAAAACCATAGGCCCCATGTGGGACAGGGACTGTGTTCAACCTGATTAATTTATGTCTACACCAGCACTATGAAAAGTGGGTAACACATAGTAAGCGCTTAACAAATGCCATAAAAATAAATCCAGAGCAAGTAACGGTTGCCTAGTGTCAATCCATTAAGCAGCGTATTTACCGAATGCCGATGGTGTTTGCAGCACTGTGCTAAGCACTTGGGAGAGGACAATACACAACAGAAATGGCAGATACGATCCCTTCCCCCAATGAGCTTATGGTCTATTATTTCATTATTATTAAATGGCATCGCCTGGTCTCAAAGATACTGATTTCTTTTCTTTTTTAATTTTATTATGGAATTTGTTAAGCTCTTACTGTGTGCCAGGCACTGTACTGAGCAGTGGGATAGATACAAGCTAATCGGGATGGAGTTCACAGTCTTTATCTTCTAGACTGTGAGCCCACTGTTGGGTAGGGGCTGGCTCTATATGTTGCCAACTTGTACTTCCCAAGTGCTTAGTACAGTGCTCTGCACACAGTAAGCGCTCAATAAATACGATTGATTGATTGATAGATTTATCCCCATTTTATAGATGAGGTAACAGAGACACAGAGAAATAAAGCGACTCTTCCAAGGTCACACAGCAGATGAGTGGTGGAGCTGAGATTAGAACTCAGGTCCTTCTGACTCCCAGGCATGTTCTCTACTTACAGAGAAGCAGCATGGCTTAGTGGATGGAGCATAGGCCTGGGGAGGTAATGGGTTCTAATCCCTGTTATGCCACTTTGCTGCTTTGTGACCTTGGACAAGTCGCTTCACTTCTCTGGGCCCCAGTTGCCTTATCTGTAAAATGGGGAGCGAGAATGTGAGCCCCTTCTTTCATTCATTCATTCATTCAGTTGTATTTATTGAGTGCTTACTGTGTGCAGAGCACTGCTTGGGAAGTACGAGTTGTCAACATATAGTGTCGGTCCCTACCCAACAACAGGCTTACAGTCTAGAATGGGGAGACAGACAACAAAACAAAACATGTGGACAGGTGTCAAGTCATCGGAGTAAATAGAATAGACTGAGTCCATTGTTGGGTAGGGATTGTCTCTATTTTGTGGCCGATTGTAGTTCCCCAGCACTTGGAACAGTGCTCTGCACACAGTAAGCGCTCAATAAATACGATTGAATAATAATAATAATAATAATGTTGGTATTTGTTAAGCGCTTACTATGTGCAAAGCACTGTTCTAAGTGCTGGGGAGGATACAGGGTGAACAGGTTGTCCCACATGGAGCTCACAGTCTTAATCCCCATTTTACAGATGCGGTAACTGAGGCACAGAGAAGTCAAGTGACTTGCCCCAAGTCACACAGCTGACAAGTGGCGGAGCTGGGATTTGAACCCACAACCTCTGACTCCCAAGCCCGGGCTCTTTGAATGAATGAATGAACAGAGAATTTGTTCAACACAATTTGCTTGTGTCCACCCCAGTGCTTAGCACAGTGCCTGGCACAGAGTGAGCGTTTAACAAATACCGTAACTATCATTAATTATTTTTTCCACTAGGCCACACTGCTTCTCACCTATTTAAATTGCAGTTTCGTGTCATTATTAAGAAAGATTGCGGACAATTTCTAGAGGGGATTCGCAGGGCAGGAGAGGAAGCATCTGACCGTACTGTTCGTTCAAACAAGCGCGCTGAGGTACCGGGAAATGAATTGATGTATCCGAGGTGGCCTCTTCCACTGTGTTCTCCTTTGCGATTTTAACCACATGGGCTTCATTATTTTCAGAAGGATTTGTCAAGATGCTTTTACCTGTTGTGAAAATCAGCGTGATTTCTTGAGGGGGCAATCCAAGGCTGAGTTATGTACTCTCCTCTACGCATCGCTTCATCAGTGTCTCCACCGCCGCCGTTCCTCCTAAGCGGCTCTTTATTCCGAGATGGCTCAACGAGATGGGAGACGAAACGACTCCTCATTTGAGTGGTGAGCTTCCTGTAGCTCTCCTCTCCCTGCCCAGCCGGCGGCATTCCGAGAATATAATAATAATGATAACTTTGGTATTTGTTAAGCACTTACTACGTGCCAAGCACTGTTCTAAGCGCTGGGGGAGATACAAGGTGATCAGGTTGTCCCATATGAGGCTCACAGTCTTAATCCCCATTTCCCAGATGAGGTAACTAAGGCCCGGAGAATAATAATAATAATGGCATTTGTTAAGCACTTACTATGTGCAAAGCACTGTTCTAAGCGCTGGGGAGATACAAGGTGATGAGGTTGTCCCACGGGGGGCTCACAGTCTTCATCCCTATTTTACAGATGAGGGAACTGAGGCCCAGAGAAGTGAAGTGACTTGCCCAGAGTCACACAGCTGAATCCCCATTTTCCAGGTGAGGTAACTAAGGCCCAGAGAATAATAATAATAATAATAATAATGGTATTTGTTAAGCACATACTATGTGCAAAGCACTGTTCTAAGTGCTGGGGGGATACAAGGTGATCAGGTTGTCCCACTGGGGGCTCACAGTCTTCATCCCCATTTTACAGATGAGGGAACTGAGGCCCAGAGAAGTGAAGTGACTTGCCCAAAGTCACACAGCTGAATCCCCATTTTCCAGGTGAGGTAACTAAGGCCCAGAGAATAATTAATAATAATAATAATAATAATGGTATTTGTTAAGCGCTTACTATGTGCAAAGCACTGTTTTAAGTGCTGGGGGGATACAAGGTGATCAGGTTGTTCCACGGGGGGCTCACAGTCTTCATCCCCATTTTTCAGATGAGGGAACTGAGGCCCAGAGAAGTGAAGTGACTTGCCCAAAGTCACACAGCTGACAATTGGCGGAGCCGGGATTTGAACCCATGACCTCTGACTCCCAAGCCCGGGCTCTTTCCACTTAGCCACACTGCTGACTTGCCCAAAATCAAATCATGGATAATAGTTATGGTATTTGGTAAGTGTTTACTATGAGCCAGGCACTGTACTAAGCGCTAGATATAAGCAAATCGAGTTGGACACAGTCCCTGTCCCTCATGGGGCTCACGGTCTCCATCCCCATTTTCCAGTTGAGATCACTGAGGCCCAGAGAAGTGAAGTGAGTACATGCCACTGATGATGAGGAGGAAGATGATTATTCATCCCACAGAGGCCCCCAAGGCCTTGGAGCCGAGGGGCTGGAGGAGGTCAGTTGGTAATTCAATTGTGATTATTGAGCACTTACTATGTATAGAACTCTGTACTAAGCGCTTGGGAGCTTTAGAGAAGCAGCGTGCCTCAGTGGAAAAGAGCACGAGCTTCGGAGTCCGAGGTCATGGGTTCAAATCCTGGCTCTGCCAATTGTCAGCTGTGTGACTTTGGGCAAGTCACTTCACTTCTCTGGGCCTCAGTTACCTCATCTGTAAAATGGGGATTAAGACTGTGAGCCCCATGTGGGACAACCTGATCACCTTGTAACCTCCCCAGTGCTTAGAACAGTGCTTTGCACATAGTAAGCACTTAATAAATGCCACCATTATTATTATTATTATTATTATTATTTCCTCCCAACTGTTCTCAACAATAAACAGACTCATTCCCTGCCCATAGAGAGGGGAAGTTGGACTAGGCCGCTGGCTTAGGAGATGAGTTCCAACGCTCTCCTGGCAGCATGGCCTAGTGGCTAGAACGCGGGCTTGGGAGTCAGAAGGTCATGGGTTCTAATTCTGGTTCTGCCACATGTCTGCTGTGTGACCTTGGGCAAATCACTTTACCTCCCTGTGCTTCAGTTCCCTCATCTGTAAAATGGGGATGAAGACTGTGAGCCCCTATGCAGGTCTTGTAGACTGTCAGCCCTCTGTTGGGTAGGGATCGTCTCTATATGTTGCCAACTTGTACTTCCCAAGCGCTTAGTACAGTGCTCTGCACACAGTAAGCGCTCAGTAAATACGATTGAATGAATGAATGACAGGGACCGTGTTCCATGCAATTACTTTGTATCTATCCCAGCATTTAGGACAGTGCCTGGCACAGAGTAAGCGCTTCACAAATACCATAATTATTATAATTAGTAGCAGAAGTATTCCCCGGGGAAGGCAGAGCCAAGACTACTTACTAAGAGCCTCATTCCTTCATTCATTCAATCGTATTTATTGAGCGCTTACTGTGTGCAGAGCACTGGACTAAGCTCTTGGGAAGTACAAGTCAGCAACATATAGAGACGGTCCCTACCCAACAACGGGCTCACAGTCTAGAAGGGGGAGACAGACAACAAAACAAAACATGTAGACAGGTGTCAAAATCGTCAGAACTAATAGAATTAACTCTATATGCACATCATTACTCCATTTCTTTATTTTACTTGTACATATTTATTCTATTTATTTTATTCTGTTAATATGTTTTGTTTTGTTCTCTGTCTCCCCCTTCTAGACTGTGAGCCCACTGTTGGGTAGGGTCCGTCTCCATATGTTGCCAACTTGTACTTCCCAAGCGCTTAGTACAGCGCTCTGCACACAGTAAGGGCTCAATAAATACGATTGAATGAATGAATGAATAAATCATTAACAAAATAAATGGAATAGTAAATATGTACAAGTAAAATAAATAGAGTAATAAATCTGTACAAATATATATACAGGTGCTGTGGGGAGGGGAAGGAGGTAGGGTGGGGGGGATGGGGAGGAGCAGAGGAAAAAGGGGGCTCAGTCTGCCCTGGGGGTGCTACCTCAGAAGACACGCAGAACAACCGGAGGCCCGTTCATAAACATCAATCAACCAATGAGACATATCGAGTGCTTACTGTTTGCTGAGCACTGTTCTAAGCACCTGTAAGAGTACATTACAAAAGAGTTGGCATTGACCAATGGTACTTATTAATAATAACGATGGCATTTTTTAAGTGCTTACTATGTGCCAAGCACTGTTCTAAGCACTGGGGTAGATAGAAGGTAATTAGGTTGTCCCACGTGGGGCCCTCCTCTCAAGTGCTACTCCGGCCACCTGTGCTTCTGACCCCATTCCCTCTCATCTTATGAAATCTCTCGCTCCATCCCTTCTCCCCTCCTTAACTTCCATCTTCAACCGCTCACTCTCCACTGGTTCCTTCCCCTCTGCCTTCAAACATGCCCATGTCTCTCCCATCCTAAAAAAACCCTCTCTTGACCCCACCTCACCTTCTAGTTATCGTCCCATATCCCTCCTACCATTCCTTTCCAAACTCCTTGAACGAGTCGTCTACACGCGCTGCCTAGAATTCCTCAACACCAACTCTCTCCTCGACCCCCTCCAGTCTGGCTTCCGTCCCCTTCATTCCACGGAAACTGCGCTCTCAAAGGTCACCAATGACCTCCTGCTTGCCAAATCCAACGGCTCCTACTCTGTCCTAATCCTCCTCGACCTCTCAGCTGCCTTTGACACTGTGGCCCACCCCCTTCTCCTCCACACGTTATCTGACCTTGGCTTCACAGACTCCGTCCTCTCCTGGTTCTCCTCTTACCTCTCCGGTCGTTCTTTCTCAGTCTCTTTTGCGGGCTCCTCCTCCCCCTCCCATCCTCTTACGGTGGGGGTTTCCCAAGGTTCAGTGCTTGGTCCCCTTCTGTTCTCAATCTACACTCACTCCCTTGGTGACCTCATTCGCTCCCACGGCTTCAACTATCACCTCTACGCTGATGACACCCAGATCTCCATCTCTGCCCCTGCTCTCTCCCCCTCCCTCCAGGCTCGCATCTCCTCCTGCCTTCAGGACATCTCCATCTGGATGTCCGCCCGCCACCTAAAGCTCAACATGTCGAAGACTGAGCTCCTTGTCTTCCCTCCCAAACCTTGTCCTCTCCCTGACTTTCCCATCTCTGTTGACGGCACTACCATCCTTCCCGTCTCACAAGCCCGCAACCTTGGTGTCATCCTCGACTCCGCTCTCTCATTCACCCCTCACATCCAAGCCGTCACCAAAACCTGCCGGTCTCAGCTCCGCAACATTGCCAAGATCCGCTCTTTCCTCTCCATCCAAACCGCTACCCTGCTAATTCAAGCTCTCATCCTATCCCGTCTGGACTACTGCACTAGCCTTCTCTCTGATCTCCCATCCTCGTGTCTCTCTCCACTTCAATCCATACTTCATGCTGCTGCCCGGATTATCTTTGTCCAGAAACGCTCTGGACATATCACTCCCCTCCTCAAAAACCTCCAATGGCTACCGATCAATCTGCGCATCAGGCAGAAACTCCTCACCCTGGGCTTCAAGGCTCTCCATCACCTCGCCCCCTCCTACCTCACCTCCCTTCTCTCCTTCTACTGCCCAGCCCGCACCCTCCGCTCCTCCACCACTAATCTCCTCACTGTACCTCGCTCTCGCCTGTCCCGCCATCGACCCCCGGCCCACGTCATCCCCCGGGCCTGGAATGCCCTCCCTCTGCCCATCCGCCAAGCTAGCTCTCTTCCTCCCTTCAAGGCCCTGCTGAGAGCTCACCTCCTCCAGGAGGCCTTCCCAGATTGAGCCCCTTCTTTCCTCTCCCCCTCGTCCCCCTCTCCATCCCCCCGCCTTACCGCCTTCCCCTCCCCACAGCACCTGTATATATGTATATATGGTTGTACATATTTATTACTCTGTTTATTTATTTATTTATTTATTTATTTTACTTGTACATTTCTATCCTACTTATTTTATTTTGTTGGTATGTTTGGTTCTGTTCTCTGTCTCCCCCTTTTGGACTGTGAGCCCACTATCGGGTAGGGACTGTCTCTATGTGATGCCAATTTGTACTTCCCAAGCGCTTAGTACAGTGCTCTGCACATAGTAAGCGCTCAATAAATACGATTGATTGATTGATTGATTGATTGATTAATCCCCATTGTAGAGATGAGGGAATTGAGGCCCAGAGAAGTGAAGCAGCTTGCCCAAGGTCACACAGCAGACGTGGGGCGGAGCCGGGATTAGAATCAATGTCCTCTGACTACCAAGCTGGGGCTCTTTCCACTAAGCCATGCTGCTTCTCTAAATGCCAACTGTGTGCAGAACAGTGTGATATAATAATAATACTAATAATAATAATAATGATAATAATAATAATAATAATAATAATAATGGCATTTACTAATGCTTACTATGTGTAAAGCACTGTCCTAAGCTCTGGGGTAGATACAAGGTGATCAGGTTATTACCCCCGGCCCACGTCCTCCCCCGGGCCTGCAATGCCCTCCCTCTGCCCATCCGCCAAGCTAGCTCTCTTCCTCCCTTCAAGGCCCTGCTGAGAGCTCACCTCCTCCAGGAGGCCTTCCCAGACTGAGCCCCTTCCTTCCTCTCCCCCTCGTCCCCCTCTCCATCCCCCCATCTTACCTCCTTCCCTTCCCCACAGCACCTGTATTTATGTATATATGGTTGTACATATTTATTACTCTATTTATTTATTTATTTATTTTACTTGTACATATCTATCCTATTTATTTTATTTTGTTGGTATGTTTGGTTTTGTTCTCCGTCTCCCCCTTTTAGACTGTGAGCCCACTGTTGGGTAGGGACTGTCTCTATGTGTTGCCAATTTGTACTTCCCAAGCGCTTAGTACAGTGCTCTGCACATAGTAAGCGCTCAATAAATACGATTGATGATGATGATGATGATTCCACGTGGGGCTCCCAGTCTAAATCCCCATTTTATAGATGCCCAGAGAAGTGAAGTGACTTGCCTAAAGTTACACAGCTGACAATTTGAGGAGCTGGGATTTGAACCTATGACCCCAGACTCCAAAGCCCGGCTTTTTCCACTGAGCCATGCTGCTTAGGGCTTGGAAGAGTACTCATTCATTCATTCATTCATTCATTCAATCAATCATTCAATCGTATTTATTAAGCGCTCACTGTGTGCAGAGCACTGAACTAAGCACTTGGAAAGTATAAGTTGGCAATAAAGAGAGACAATCCCTGCCCACAATGGACTCACAGTCTAGAATTGGGGAGAGAGACATCAAAACAAGTAAACAGGCATCAATAGCATCAAAATAAATAGAGTTAAATAGATAGTTAAATACACATCAGGACAAGTAAAACAGGCATTAATATAAATAAATAGGATTATAGATAAGTACATATATATACAAGTGCTGTGGGGTAGGGATGGGGTGTAGAACAAAGGGAGTGAGTCAGGGCTATGGGGACTGGAGGAGCAGCAGAGGAAAAAGGGGGGGTCAGTCTGGGAAGGCCTCCTGGAGGAGGTGAGCCTTCAGTAGGGCTTTGAAGGGGGGAAATGTGCCAGTTTGGCAGATGTGAAGAGGGAGGGCATTCCAGGCCAGAGGTAGGACGTGGGCAGGGGTCAGCAGCGGGACTGCTGTGAACAAGGCCCAGTGAGAAGATTAGCGGCACCACAGGAACGAATTGTGTGGGCTGGGATGGAGAAAGAGAGAAGGGAACACAACAGAGGGATTATTCATTCATTCATTCATTCATTCATTCATTCATTCAATCGTATTTATTGAGCGCTTAGTGTCTGCAGAGCACTAGACTAAGCACCTGGGAAGTACAAGTTGGCAACATATAGAGACGGTCCCTACCCAACTGTGGGCTCACAGTCTAGAAGGGGGAGACAGACAACAAAACGGAACATATTAACAAAATAAAATAGAGTAAATATGTACAAATAAAATAAATAAATAGAGTAATAAATACATACAAGCATATATACATATATACAGGTGCTGTAGGGAGGGGAAGGAGGTAAGGCGAGGGCTCTCCCAAGTGCTCAGTACAGTTCTCTGCACATAATAGGTGCTCAGTCAGTACCAGTGATGGACGGACTGATGATAAGGCACAGATGCCCAAGGGAGGGGGCGTGTTTCCCAAGTGGGGCACTTATTCATTCATTCAATCCTATTTATTGAGCGATTACTGTGTGCAGAGCACTGGACTAAGCGCTTGGGAGGTACAAGTTGGCAACATATAGAGACGATCCCTACCCAACAACGGGCTCACAGTCTAGAATTATTGAGTGGACGCTTGCCTGAGGCCCAGATGCAAACGTTGAGCCACTACTATTAATTCAGTGGTATTAATGGTATCAATGGTTATCAATTCAATGGTATTTACTGAACGCTTATCATCTGTAGAGCACTGTACTAAACCACTGGGAGAGTATAGCACTAGACTGTGAGCCCATTGTTGGGTAGGTACAGTCTCTTTATGCTGCCCACTTGTACTTCCAAGTGCTTAGTACAGTGCTCTGCACACAGTAAGCGCTCAATAAACACGATTGAATGAATGAACTGACATGTTCCCTGTCTCCAGTGAGAAGTTGTGTGCCCTAGTGGCTAGAGCATAGGCCTAGAGGTCAGAAGGTTCTGGGTTCTAATCCAGATTCTACCACTTGTCTGCTGTGTGACCTTGGGCAAGTCGTTGAGCTTTTCTATGCCTCAGGGACCTCATCTGAAAAATGGGGATTAAGACTGTGAGCCCCACGTGGGACAGGGACTGTGTCCAACCCGATTTGCTTGTATCCACCCCAGTGCTTAGCAAATACCATAAGAAACAAAGCAAAATGAAAAAATAAGAAACCCTGGGTCATTCACAAGAATACTTAGTCCTTAATATTAATTTAGAGTTATCAATAACAATTATGGGTCATCGTTAATAACTCCGAGTCACTGCTAATAATTATGGTCACTGGCATTAATCATGGATCTTTAATTGCAAGTATGAGTCATTAATAATAATTACCCCATTAGCATTAATTATGGTGTTGGCCGTTTCCAAGGGTCAGGCTATGAGTTGGACTTGGGAGTTCAGATATTCATTCATTCAATCGTATTTATTGAGCACTTACTGTGTGCAGAGCACTGTACTCAGTGCTTGAGAGACTACAGTACAGCAGTAACCGCACATTCCCTGCCCACGATGAGCTTACAGGCTAGAGGAGGAAAGACAGACCTGAATGGAAATAAATAAATGTCCGATATGGACATAAATGCTGTGGGATTAGGATGGGAGATGAATTAAGGGAGCAAGTCAGGGGGACGCAGAAGGGAGCGGGAGAAGAGGAAAGGGGGGCTTAGTCAGGGAAGGCCTCCTGGAGGAATTGAGCTGAGGCTAATGGGCAATGGAGCGATCTATTCATTCATTCAATCGTATTTATCGTGCGCTTACTGTGTGCAGAGCACTGTACTAAGCGCTTGGGAAGTACAAGTCGGCAGAATATAGAGACGTCCCCTACCCAACGAGGGGCTCACAGTCTAGAAGGGGGAGACAGACAACAAAACAAAACATGCGGACGGGTGTCAAAATTGTCAGAACAAATAGAATTAAAGCTCTATGCACATCATTAACAAAACAAATAGAATAGTAAATATGTCCGAGTAAAATAATAGAGTAATTAATCTGTACAAATATATACAGGTGCTGTGGGGGGGGGGGAGGAGGAGAGGAAAAAGGGGGGTCTGTGTGGGAAGGCCTCCTGGAGGAGGTGAGCTCTCAGTAGGGCTTTGAAGGGAGGAAGAGAGCTAGCTTGGCGGATGTGTGGAGGGAGGGAATTCTGTGCCAGGGGAAGGACGTGGGCCGGGGGTCGACGGCGGGACAGTCAATCAATCAATCAATCGTATTTATTGAGTGCTTACTATGTGCAGAGCACTGTACTAAGCGATTGGGAAGTACAAATTGGCAACACATAGAGACAGTCCCTACCCAACAGTGGGCTCACAGTCTAAAAGGGGGAGACAGAGAACAGAACCAAACATACCAACAAAATAAGATAAATAGGATAGAAATGTACAAGTAAAATAAATAAATAAATAAATAAATAGAGTAATAAATATGTACAACCATATATACATATATACAGGTGCTGTGGGGAAGGGAAGGAGGTAAGATGGGGGGATGGAGAGGGGGACGAGGGGGAGAGGAAGGAAGGGGCTCAGTCTGGGAAGGCCTCCTGGAGGAGGTGAGCTCTCAGCAGGGCCTTGAAGGGAGGAAGAGAGCTAGCTTGGCGGAGGGGCAGAGGGAGGGCATTCCAGGCCCGGGGGATGACGTGGGCCGGGGGTCGACAGCAGGACAGGCAAGAAGGAAGCACAGTGAGGAGATTAGCGGCAGAGGAGCGGAGGGTGCGGGCTGCGATGGAGAAGGAGAGAAGGGAAGTGAGGTAGGAGGGGGTGAGGTGATGGACAGCCTTGAAGCCGAGGGTGAGGAGTTTCTGTTTGATACGGAGGTGAATAGGCAACCACTGGAGATTTTTGAGGAGGCAAGTGACATGCCCAGAGCGTTTCTGTACAAAGATAATCCAGGCAACAGGCAGCAGCATGAAGTATAGACGGAAGCAGGGAGAGACAGGAGGCTGGGAGATCAGAGAGGAGGCTGATGCAGTCATCCAGTCGGGAGAGGATGAGAGACTGAATCAGGAAGGTTCATCAGACCCAGCAAGATCTATCGATAGATGAGTCGATTGATCGAAGCCTGAAATAATAATAATAATAATAATGATGATGGCATTTGTTAAGCGCTTACTATGTGCAGAGCACTGTTCTAAGCGCTGCGGGGGGATACAAGGTGACCAGGTTGTCCCATGTGGGGCTCACAGTCTTAATCCCCATTTTACAGATGAGGTCACTGAGGCTCAGAGAAGTAAAGTGACTTGCCCACGGTCACACAGCAGACATGTGGCAGAGTCGGGATTTGGACCTATGACCTCTGAATCCAAAGCCCGGGCTCTTTCCACTGAGCCACGCTGCTTCTCCACTGAGCCATGCAGGGGATGGTTCATTCATTCATTCAATCGTATTTATTGAGCGCTTACTGTGTGCAGAGCACTGTACTAAGCGCTTGGGAAGTACAAGTTGGCAACATACAGAGACGGTCCCTACCCAACAACGGGCTCACAGTCTAGAAGCCCTCGTCAGATTGACTCACCCTCTTGCACCTTGGGGCTAAACTAGAGATATTCCACCGGACAAAAATTCATGCCACTCAGTCAATCTAATAGTGGTATTTACTAAACGCCTACCAAGAACCAAATACTGTACTGAGCATTTGGGAGTGCCTGTAAGGAGCTGGCCAATCAATAACACTGGCATTTAGCAAATTCTAGCTGAAAGCCAAACGCTGTACTAAGTGTTTGGGAGTTTCTCAAAGAGCTTGCCAGTCAGTCAATCTAAGAGGGGTATTTACTGAACACCTACTGTGATCCAAGCGCTGTACTGAGCATTTGGGAGTGTCATCAAGGAGCTTGGCACTTAATTGACCTAATAATGGTATTGATTGAATGTAGTGGATACAGCAGGGACCTGGGTGTTAGAAGGTCTTGCCACTTGTCTGCTGTGTGAGCTTGGGCAAGTCACTTCACTTCTCTGGGTCTCAGTTACCTCATCTGTAAAATGGGGATTATGACAGTGAGCCCCACGTGGGACAGGGACCGGGTTTAACCTGATTCGCTTGTATCCACCACAGCGTTTAGTACAGTGCCTGACACATAGTAAGTGCATGTTGAATACCATAATTAAGCACCTTAGAACCAAACATTGTACCGAGTATCTGGAAGTGCCGTAAAAGAATTTGACAGTAAACCAGTGGTATTAATTGAGCACCTACTTAGAGCCAAGTGCTGTACTGAACTCTGGGAGAAACTGCCAATTTATTTTATTTTGTTAGTATGTTTGGTTTTGTTCTCTATCTCCCCATTTTAGACTGTGAGCCCACTGTTGTGTAGGGACTGTCTCTAGATGTTGCCAATTTGTACTTCCCAAGCGCTTAGTACAGTGCTCTGCACATAGTAAGCGCTCAATAAATACGATTGATGATGATGATGCCACGAGATTCCAGTCTGACAGGGGAGACGAGACACTAAAATCCATTATTGATGGGAGGGAGGAGATCAAAGGGCAGCGTGGCTTAGTGGAAAGAGCCTGGGCTTGGGAGTCAGAGGTCATGGGTTCAAATCCCAGCTCTGCCAATTGTCAGCTGTGTGACTTTGGGCAAGTCACTTAACTTCTCTGGGCCTCAGTTACCTCATCTGTAAAATGGGGATTAAGACTGTGAGCCCCCTGTGGGACATCCTGATAGCCTTATAACTTTTCCTGTACTTTGCACATAGTAAGTGCTTAATAAATGCCATTAAAAAAAAAGAGGACGGGTTTAGGAGTCAGAGGTTGTGGGTTCTAATCCTGCCTCCCCACTTGTCTGCTGGATGACCTTGGGTAAGTCACTTCACTTCTCTGTGCTTCAGTGACCTCATCTGTAAAATGGGGATTAAAACTGTGAACCCCACATGGGTTCACCTTGTATTCCCCCAGCACTTAGAACAGTGCTTCGCACATAGTAAGCGCTTACCAAATACCATAATTAGTATTATTATTATTAAAGGAAGCATGACTAAGAGTTTGTGCTTAAGTAATGGGTCATGCGTTCAAATCCCGGCTCCGCCACTGGTCAGTTGTGTGACTTTGGGCAAGTCATTTCACTTCTCTGGGCCTCAGTGACCTCATCTAAAAATGGGGATGAAGACTGTGAGCCCCCCATGGGACAACCTGATCATCTTGTATCCTCCCCAATGCTTAGAACAGTGCTTTGCACATAGTAAGTGCTTAATACCATTATTATTATTATTGTTCTCTGGGCCTTGTAACCTCCCCAGCGCTTAGAACAGTGCTTGGCACATAGTAAGTGCTTAACAAATGCCATCATTATTATTATTATTATTATTATTATTATTATTATTATTAATGGAGTCTGCCAGATAACTTGACCACAACATTCATTTGATCAGAAATTCTGAAAAGCAGTAGGTGGGAAATAAGCAAATAATGATAATAGCAATAATAATGATAGGAGTGATTCATTCATTCAATCATATTTATATTGATAAATATAAAAAATAATGATATGTGTTAAGTGTTCACTACGTTCCAAGCCCTGTACTAAACATGGTGGAATAGATACAAGATAACCAGGTGCCATTTGGGGCTCACAGCCTAAGTAGGAGAGAGGACTGGGATTGAATCCCCATTTTGCAGGTGAGGTAACTGAGGCCCAGTGAAGTGAAGCGACTTGCCCAAGGTCACACAGCAGACAATTGGTGGACTTCTGACTCCTAGGACTCTAATCTTTCCACTAGGCCACTCTGCTTCCCTCAACTAGACTGTAAGCTCGTAGTGGACAGGGAATGTGACTGTTTATTTTAAATAATAATAATAATAATTATGGCATTTATTAAGTGCTTACTATGTGTAAAGCACTGTTCTAAGTGCTGAGGAGGTCACAAGGTGATCAGGTTGTCCCACGGGGGGCTCACAGTCTTAATCCCCATTTTACAGATGAGGGAACTGAGGCAAAGAGAAGTGAAGTGACTTGCCCAAAGTCACATAGCTGACAGTTGGAGGAGCCGGGATTTGAACCCAAGGCCTCTGACTCCAAAGCCCGGGCTCTTTCCACTGAGCCACGCTGCTTCTCCATTGTTGTATCATACTCTCCCAAGCACTTAGTACAGTGCTCTCCACACAGTAAGTGCTCATTAAATAGGATTGAATAAACAAACAAGCTACACATATAATTTATGAATAAGCAGCAGATCCGTACAGGCCCATCTAATAATAATGAATAATTATGGTATTTGTTAAGTGCTTACTATGTGGCAGACACTGTTCTAAGCACCGGGGTAGATATGAGATAATTGGGTTGGACACAGTCCCTGCCCCACACAGGGCTCACGGTCTTAATCCCCATTTTATAGATGAGGGAACTGAGGCAAAGAGAATCAATCAATCAATCAATCGCATTTATTGAGCGCTTACTGTGTGCAGAGCACTGTACTAAGCGCTTGGGAAGTACAAGTTGGCAACATATAGAAGTGAAATGACTTGCCGAAGGTCACAGAGCAGACCAGTGCCAGAGCCAGGATTAGAACCCAGGTTCTTCTGACGCCCATCCCTGTGCTCTAACGAGTAGTCCACAAGGAACATGTTTAGACCTATGTATAAGCAAGCTCTACATATGTACATACATGTATGCAAATGCATGAATTGTTAGAGGTGATCCTTGAATTCAGATGGCTCAGGGATCAATCTAAGAAGGCTTCCTGGCAGCGGGAGGATTTCAAGAGGTCTTTGCAGATGGAGAGAGCTGCAGTGGGAGTGTCTAGTGTCTCCTGTATATATATATATATGTGTGTGTGTGTGTGTGTGTGTGTGTGTGTGTGTGTGTATGTGTATATATACACACATATATATGTGTGTGTGTGTATATATGTGTGTATATATATATATATATATACACACTCATATATGTGTGTGTGTATATATATATGTATATATATATACATAGACATATATATGTTTGTATGTATTTATTACTCTATTTATTTTACTTGTACATAGTTATTCTACTTATTTTATTTTGTTAATATGTTTTGTTCTGTTCTCTGTCTCCCCCTTCTAGACTGTGAGCCCACTGTTGGGTAGGGACCGTCTCTATATGTTGCCAACTTGGACTTCCCAAGCACTTAGTACAGTGCTCTGCACACAGTAAGCGCTCAATAAGTACGATTGAATGAATGGATACTAATTTTCCTGTCTTGTTTTGCTTTGTTGTCTGTCTCCCCCTTCTACACTGTGAGCCTGTTGTTGGGTAGGGACCGTGTCTTTCTGTTGCCAAATTGTACTTTCCAAGCACTTAGTCCAGTGCTCTGCACACAGTAAGTGCTCAATAAATATGATTGAATGAATTGAATGAATGAATGAATGATTGGGCCGAGAAAAAATTCCAAGCAGCAGTTTGTCCTCATACATTGCAATGGGAATCTCCTAGACTGAGTCCCCTTTTTCCTCTCCTCCTCCCCACCCCCGGCCCTACCTCCTTCCCCTCCCCACAGCACCTGTATATATGTTTGTACAGATTTATTACTCTATTTTACTTGTACATATTAACTATTCTATTTATTTTGTTAATGATGTGCATCTAGCTCTATCATGTTTTGTTTTGCTGTCTGTCTCCCCCTTCTAGACTGTGAGCCCGTTGTTGGCAGGGACCGTCTCTATATGTTGCCAACTTGTACTTCCCAAGCGCTTAGTACAGTGCTCTGCACACCGTAAGCGCTCAATAAATACGTTTGAATGAGTGAATGAAATCTGGGCATTAATCTGTGGAATACGTTCAGTAGATGGTTAGAATCAAAAGGAAATCAGGCCAACCTTAAAAGAAATCAGCTGGCGGGGTAAAAACACTGGGATTAAACATTCCTTTTCCTCTTAACAATCGAGTTTCGGGTCTCAATTCCCTTCACTTTTCGGTGATATTTTTTTTCCTCCTGAAGGCCTCGCTCTCTTTCTTTCTGTCTCTCTTTTTCTCTGTCTCTGTCTCTCTGTGTCCCTCCTCTTCCCCTTTATCTCCCAGTCCCTCCTTTCCCCTGCATTAAAGTTCACTACTTTGAAACCTACCTTACTCTTATCTTATCTTTCATCTCTTTCTTCCCACAGCTTAATTCACGGGAGGTTTTCACCTGACTCTGTACATGTGGGTGAACATGAGGTGTACACGCCTGTGAACACCAGCTCCCTTCTCGGTCTACCGAGGCAGAGCCCGTCAGAGTGGGTCAGATGTGTAAACTGATCCTGGGCTAGTGCTTTGGCTCATATTCCCAGGAGGAGGAATAACTTTTTAATTTCCATTGCCTGAGTCAAAAGAGCCGGCAGCTAACTCAAGAATTTCTGCATTTTAAACTTCTCGAGGACAATCAATCAATCAATCGTATTTATTGAGCGCTTACTGTGCGCAGAGCACTGGACTAAGCACTTAATAGGGTGGTAATAGGACTTGTGGGTGGTATTAGGACAAGTCCTACTACCACCCAGCCTGCAAACCGCACTCCTCTATCATCATCATCATCATCAACCGTATTTATTGAGCGCTTACTGTGTGCAGAGCACTATACTAAGCGCTTGGGAAGTACAAATTGGCAACATATAGAGACAGTCCCTACCCAACAGTGGGCTCACGGTCTAAAATGGGGAGACAGAGAAGAAAAGCAAACATACTAACAAAATAAAATAAATAGAATAGATATGTACAAGGAAAATAAATAAATAAATAAATAGAGTAATAAATCTGTACAAACATATATACATATATACAGGTGCTGTGGGGAAGGGAAGGAGGTAAGATGGGGGGATGGAGAGGGGGACGAGGGGGAATGCTCTAATGCTCTTCTCACTTACTGAAGGCATATGGTATTTAATTATGGTATCTGTTAATTGCTTATTATGTGCGAGACACCATACTAAGCGCTGCGGTGGGTACAAACAATTTGGGCTGGCAACAGTCCCTGTCCCACGTGGGACTCACAGTCTCCATTCCTGTTTTCCAGATGAGGCAACTGAGGCCCAGAGAAGTGAAGTATTTTGCCCAAGGGCACACAGAAGACAAGTGGCAGAGGTGGGATTAGAACCCATGACCTTCCGACTCTCAGGCCTGTGCTCTATCCTCTACACCATGCTGCTTCTCATATCTCCAAGAGGCCTTCCCTGATTAAACACTCTCATTTCTTCTTCCCCCACCCGCTTCTGCCTCTCCCTGACTTGCTCCCTTCATCCATCCAGCCCCATACCACTTAAATATATGTCTTCCATATTATTAATTTATATTAATTTCTGCCTCTCCCTCTAGCCTGGAAGCTCCTTGTGGGCAGGGAATGCATCTCTTGTATTGGTATATTTTCTCTCCCAAGTGCTTAATACAGTGCTCCGCAAACAGTAAGCATTCAACAAATACGATTGATTGACTGACTGAGAACGTGCCTATCAATGCTATTGATCCATTATCTTCCTCTCCCAAGCATTCAGCACAGTGCTCTGTGCATAGCACACTGAGAGGTCCTGAGGGTAGGGACTGTGTCTACTAATTCTATTGTCCTCTCCAGAGCGCTCAGTATACAGTGCACTATAAGTGCCTTTAGGTCAAGGATCATCTATTAACTCTTTTGTCCCCTCCCAAGTGCTTATTACAGTGCTCTGACCCCTGTAGACTGCCAGCTCTTTGAAGGCAGGGAGAGTATCTACTAACTCTCTTGTACGTCACCAAGCGCTTAATACAGTGCTTTGCATACTAGAGAAGCAGTGTGGCTCAGTGGAAAGAGCCTGGGCTTGGAAGTCAGAGGTCTTGGGTTCTAATCCCGGCTCCGCCACATGTCTGCTGTGTGACCATGGGCAAGTCACTTAACTACTCTGAGCTGAGGCTCCCTCATCTGTAAAATGAAGATTAAGACTGTGAGCCCCACGTGGGACAACCTGATCACCTTGTATCCCCCCAGCGCTTAGAACAGTGCTTCGCACATAGTAAGCGCTTAACAAATGCCATTATTATTATTATATACAATTAGCTGATTGATTTATTGAAGTCCCAATATGTCGTCACCAAAAGTGGTCACTTGGTCACAATGTTGGAAGCAGCGTGGCTCAGTGGATAGAGCCCGGGCTTGGGAGTCAGAGGACTTGGGTTCTAATCCCACCTCTGCTGCTGGTCAGCTGTGTGACCTTGGGCAAGCCACTTCACTTCTCTGTGTCTCAGTTCCCTCATCTGTCAAATGATGATTAAGACTGTGAGCCGCACGTGGGACAACCTGATTAGCTTGTATCTACCCCAGCATTTAGAACAGTGCTTGGCACATGGTAAGCATTTAACAAATACCGTCACTATTATCATTATTATTACCTCACACCCTCCCTACTTGTTAGAACTCTCACTGCTTCCCAACTTTTTTTAAATGGTATTTTTTAAGCACTTACTATGTGCCTGGCACTGTACTTAAGCACTGGGATAGATACAAGGTAATCAGGTTGGACGCAGTCCCTGTCCTACAAAGCGCTCACAGTCTTAATTCCTGTTTTTCAAATGAGACACAGAGAAGTGAAGTGACTTGCCCCAACTCACGCAGCAGAGAAGCGGCAAAGTCAGGATTAGAATCCAGGTCCTTCTGATTCCCAGGCCTAAACCCTATCCCACATATCTACAAATTGTATATTTAAAATAATTAATTTCTATTAATGTCTGTCTCCCCCTCTAGACTGTAGCTCATTGTGTGCAGGAGACATTTCTCCTAACTCCGTGCTACTGTACTGTCACAAGTGCTTAGCACAGTGCTCTGCACATCGTCAATGTTCAGTAAATACCATTACCCGATTGACTGATCTGCATAGAAATAGAAAGAACTGACAGTGCTTAGCCAAATTTCAAAGACGGGAACTCTCCGCTCTTTGATTTTAATCATTGTGTTATTTATCGCCATTTACTTCCTAATTATGGCTGGGAAATTAAAAATCTATCATTGCCCCACGCCAGGTCTCACTGAGGCGACCACAGATTTAGAGTTGAAATTCCAGGCTTCTTGCCTTCCCCTGAGGCTGATACACTTCTCCTTTCAAAGTAGGACACTTCTATCTGATGGCATTAACCATAAAATCCCCCATTTCAAGTCTATGATATCCTGAAGGACAACGCTCCGTTTCATTTCTTATCGAGAAATCGTCCAGATCAGTCATATTCCACGAACCAAATGACATTTTGAGAAAAAAAAATCATTTGAACCTAAAAAAAAAGAAGAAGAAAAAAATGAGGTTCTCTCTGCGCTGACTTCAATTAGTCAAAAAGCGGTTTCTGACGAAAGTTCTGGAGATCCCGGAGTCGCAATTATAATAATAATGATAGCATTTATTAAGCACTTACTATGTGCAAAGCACTGTTCTAAGCACTGGGGAGGTTACAAGGTGATCAGGTTGTCCCACGGGGGGCCTCACAGTCTTCATCCCCATTTTATTCATTCATTCAATCGTATTTATTGAGCGCTCACTGTGTGCAGAGCACTGTACTAAGCACTTGGGAAGTACAAGTTGGCAACATATTATACAGATGAGGTAACTGAGGCATAGAGAAGTGAAGTGACTTGCCCAAAGTCACACAGCTGGCATATTGGCAGAGCCAGGATTTGAACCCATGACCTCTGACTCCAAAGCCCGTGCTCTTTCCACTGATCCACACTGCTTATCACACTGCTTCTGCTTCGTAGAAGGGGGATATCTGGGTCTCTGCAGTTGGGTCCAAGTCGAATGGAGCTTCCCAGGCCCATGTCGGCCTGGGAGTCGGAAGGACCAGGGTTCTAATCAATCAATCAATCAATCAATCGTATTTATTGAGCGCTTACTGTGTGCAGAGCACTGTACTAAGTGCTTGGGAAGTACAAGTTGGCAACATATAGAGACAGTCCCTACCCAACAGTGGGCCCACAGTCTAAAAGGGGGAGACAGAGAACAAAACCAAACATACTAACAAAATAAAATAAATAGAATAGATATGTACAAGTAAAATAACTAAATAAATAAATAAATAGAGTAATAAATATGTACAAACATATATACATATATACAGGTGCTGTGGGGAAGGGAAGGAGGTAAGATGAGGGGGATGGAGAGGGGGACGAGGGGGAGAGGAAGGAAGGGGCTCAGTCTGGGCTAATCCCGGCCCCGCCACTTGTCTGCTGTGTGACCTTGGGTGAGTCGCTTCACTTCTCCATCAATTGGTGCTGTTTTATGCTGTTGAATCGTGTCCAACCCATAGCAATGCCAGAGATGCATCTCTCCTAGAATACCCCACTCCCATCTGCAATCATTCCGGTAGCGTAGCCATAGAGTTTTCCTGGGAAAAATCTGCAAGTGGTTTACCTTCTGTCCAGTAAAATTTTAGACTGTGAGTCCACTGTTGGGTAGGGACTGTCTCTATATGTTGCCAACTTGTACTTCCCAAGCACTTGGTACAGTGCTCTGCACACAGTAAGCGCTCAATATATACGATAAATAAATAATAATAAACTTGAGTCTCCGCCCTAGACTCTCTCCCATGTCGCTGTTCATTCATTCATTCAATCATCTTTATTGAGCACTCACTGTGTGCAGAGCACTGTACTAAGCGCTTGGGAAGTACAGCTGTTGCCCAGCAAGGGTGAGTTTTGGCTTGGAGCAGATGGCCTACCACTCGCTAGCCACTGGCCAAGCTAGGAATGGAATGGGCAGGCCTCGGCTTCACTCTCCCTCCGGTAGTCATGACTGGTAGAGGACTGGAAACTCTCTAGGTGCCACCCTGAGAGGGGTCTCTGTCAATTACCTCATCTGTAATCTCTGTACTTTTACCTCATCTTGTACTTTTACCTCATCTTGTACTTTTACCTCATCTTGTACTTTTACCTCATCGTTTACCTCATCTGTAAAATGGAGAGCAGAACTGTGAGCCCTATGTAGGGTAGATATTCTCCCTTCTCTCCTTCTACAGCCCAGTCCGCACCCTCTGCTCCTCCACCGCTGATCTCTTCACCGTACCTCGCTCTCGCCTGTCCCGCCATCGACCCCCGGCCCACATCATCCCCCGGGCCTGGAATGCCCCCAATCCCTCTGCCCATCCGCCAAGCTAGCTCTCTTCCTCCCTTCAAGGCCCTGCTGAGAGCTCACCTCCTCCAGGAGGCCTTCCCAGACTGAGCCCCTTCCTTCCTCTCCCCCTCGTCCCCCTCTCCATCCCCCCCATCTTACCTCCTTCCCTTCCCCACAGCACCTGTATATATGGATATATGTTTGTACATATTTATTACTCTATTTATTTATTTATTTTATTTGTACATATCTATTCTATTTATTTTATTTTGTTAGTATGTTTGATTTTGTTCTCTGTCTCCCCCTTTTAGACTGTGAACCCACTGTTGGGTAGGGACTGTCTCTATATGTTGCCAATTTGTACTTCCCAAGCGCTTAGTACGGTGCTCTGCACATAGTAAGCGCCCAATAAATACGATTGATGATGATGATGATGATAGGGACTCTAGCCAACCTAATTAGCTTGAATCTACTCCAGTGCTTAGAACAGCGTTTGATGCATCGTAAGGGCTTAACTAATACCATCATCATCATCGGTGATCTGGCCTCCTTCCTTGTCAAGTGGCAGGAAAGCTGTTATTTTCCTCTGGACTGTAAGTTCATTGTGGGCAGGGAAAGTGACTTTTTATTGTTGCAATGTCCTCCCCCAAGCTCTTAGTGCTGCATGGTAAGCGTTGAATAAAAAAGATTGAACAAATTTTCACAGTAAGGGAAGCAGCGTGGCTCTGCCAATCAATCAATCAACCAGTAGTATTTACTGAGCGCTTACTGTGTGCAGAGCACTGTACTAAGCGCTTGGGAAGTACAAGCTGGCAACATATAGAGACAGTCCCTACCCAACAGTGGGCTCACAGGGGAGACGGAGAACACTTATCAGCTGTGTGACTTTGGGCAAGTCACTTAACTTGGAGAAGCAGCATGGCTCAGTGAAAGAGCATGGGCTTTGGAGTCAGAGGTCATGGGTTCGAATCCCACCTCCGCCACATGTCTGCTGTGTGACCTTGGGCAAGTCACTTAACTTCTCTGTGCCTCAGTTACCTCATCTGCAAAATGGGGATTAAGACGGTGAGCCCCACGTGGGACAACTTGATCACCTTATATCCCCCTGCAGTGCTTACAACAGTGCTTTGCACATAGTAAACACTTAAGTGCCATCATCATTATTATTATTAACTTCTCTGAGCCTTGAGTACCTCATCTGTAAAATGGGGACTAAGACTGTGAGCCCCACGTGGGACAACCTGATCACCTTGTAACTTCCCCAGCGCTTAGAACAGTGCTTTGCACATAGTGAGCGCTTAATAAATGCCATCATTATTATTATTACTTACCTCTGTGTGTGTGTTTGTGTGTGTGTTTTAGCTCATAATTCCAGCTATTCTGTCAGGAACCCACAACCTCACTGTCTCCCTATGTATACAAAATTAGCAGCTTATCTGGTGATCTCCTTACATGATCCTTTAAAAACCCTTTCTGCGTGTGAGTGTGTGTGTGTGAGAGTGTGTGAGAATCTGTGACGTGTGTGTGTGTGTTTGCGTGTGTGTGCACGCACACGTCCGTCTGTCCAAAGCCTGCTTTCTCCTTCAGAGGAAGGAGCTAGATAAGTCCCTCCCTAGGTCCTGGGCCCTAATTAAATTGCTCTCAAAGACAAGAAGCGATGAATTTTCCTCTTTCCATCTCCCTTGTCACCTATTTAACTCAGCAGACATTCATTGACTCCTTTTACTTATGTTTAAAGAAAAAACATGAGACAGACTAAGAGAGACAGAGAGGGAGAGGGAGAGGTGTGTGAAGGGGGGAGAGTGTGCGTGGATAAACTCTTAATCGAGTTATTCCGTGAGGGGGATGATTTCAGAAACAAACAAAGGAAGCCAAGACTGAGAGACGGGGCCAGAAGAGAGGTCGGCTTGCTCCTGCTGTCTGGGACCTTCGATCTTTGTCCTTTAAACTTACGCGGAAGAGGGGCAGGCTCTTTGAAAATCTCTGGATAGAGTCAAAGGATGGGAGGTTTGGGGGTTGGGGACTGATTCTTGTTCTCTCTCTCTCTTTCTTCCTCTCTCTGTCTCTTTCTCCCTCTCTTTCCCGCTCTCTCTCTCTCTGTTCCCGGGCTTGAGGTAATGAGGCCAGGCCGCAGAATCAGGAAGAACCCAGGGTGTCTGCGGAACTAAGTGGCCACTCTGGCTCGCCTCTTATCGATCGTGCCCAGGGGCCCAGCGGGGGGAGGGAGATCCTTTACTTCAGACCAACAACAGGGTCTCCGCGCTGGGCAAACTCCAATAAGGGATGAGGAAGAAGGGAGCAATTAGCCTTTGAAGGTCACACACATAGTGTCCCCCCACCCCCACCCCGTTCCCTTCCCTCCTTTCAGCTCGGAATATCCCGTCTCTCTCCTTTCTCCTCCTCCTCTTCCTCCTCATCACCCCAAACTCCGAGCACATCTGAGGATTCCGTTCAATTAAATCTCTCTCAGCTCCCGCCGGCTGCTAAGCGAAAGGTCAGTGGAGTCCGGGAGGGAAAGAAAGACCCAAAGAAGTGGTAGGGCCGACTCCCACTTAGCCTTTCTCTCCCCTCCCTCCCTCCTCTGGCTTCCCCCATCAACCTCCAGCATCTCTCCACCTCCCGTCTTTAATAATGCCCAATGGTCAATCACGGCCCAGGAGCGAAAGAGAGACCCTTAAGCATCTCTGCGGTGGGGAACGATCGATCAGCCTTGCAAAAATAAAATAAAATAGAAAGAAAGAGAGAAGATGATAATGATAACCCGTGGACATTATGTCAGAGAGTTGGCAGTGTCTGCCTGGGACAGACAGATGTTTCCAGAGGCTGTGGAAGTCTTGGCTTTCCCTTTTCCTCCTCCTCCTCCTCCTCTCGCCACCACCACCCTGCCTTAGTCCTACCTTAAAGACAAATAATTAGACCCAGGGTCTCTTAGCTGATGCTCCCTGACTGTCTCTTGCACGGGGAGGAATGGGAATGTCTGTCTGCCTCCAGTTCTTTCCAGAAGTAAAAGCAGCAGATCAGGGAGCGTATCTTCGACCTTTCACTCTCCAGTGGAATCTACCCCGCTGCTTTCAGGCCCTCTCTTGTCTCCCTTGACCCCCGTGGCTCCCTCTGGTTAGGGCCCCATCTCCCTTCTCCCATTCCTCTCCAAACTCCTTGAGCGAGTTGTCTACACCGGCCATCTCCACTTCCTCTCCTCCAGTCCTCTCCTTGACCTCCTCCTATCAGGCTCCCACCACCTTCATCTCTTCACTGTACCTCAATCTCGTTCATCCATACAAGTAAAGACTCCTCAATCTCGGCTTTAATGCTCTCCATCCCCTCGCCCCCTCGTACTTCACCTCCCTTGTCTCCTTCTCCAGCCCAGCCCACACCCTCCGCTCCTCTGCCGCCACTCACCTCCTCCCTGGACCTCCTTAATAATGATAATGATGGCATTTATTAAGCACTTACTATGTGCAGAGCATTGTTCTAAGTGCTGGGGAGGTTACAAGGTGATCAGGTTGTCCCACGGGGGGCTCACAGTCTGAATCCCCATTTTACAGATGAGGTAACTGAGGCACAGAGAAGTTAAGTGACTTGCCCAAAGTCACACAGCTGACAATTGGCAGAGCCGGGATTTGAACCCATGACCTCTGACTCCAAAGCCCATGCTCTTTCCACTGAGCCACGCTGCTTCTCCTTCTCGCCCGTCCTGCCATCGACCCCCAGCCCACGTCCTCCCCCGTCCCGGAATGCCCTCCCTCCACACATCCGCCAATCTAGCTCCCTACAAAGCCCTACTGAGAGCTCACCTCCTCCAGGAGGCCTTCCCACACTGAGCCCCTTTTCCCTCTCCCCCTCCCCATTCCCCCAGCCCTACCTCCTTCCCCTCCCCACAGCATTTATATATATTTGTACAGATTCATTACTCTATTTATTTTGCATGTACATATTTACTATTCTATTTAGCTATAACTCTATTCTGATTATTTTGACACCTGTCTACATGTTTTGTTTTGTTGTCTGTCTCCCCCTTCTAGACTGTGAGCCCGCTGTGGGGTAGGGGCCATCTCTAGATGTTGCCGACTCGTACTTCCCAAGCACTTAGTACAGTGCTCTGCACACAGTAAGCGCTCATTAAATACGATTGAATGAATGAATGAATCTTGCGGCTGACCTTTCACGCACATCCTGTGTCTCTCCCTCTCTCCCCCTTCTCGCAATATGAAGCACCACTGGCTTCAAAGCGGTCAATCCCCTCGTCCTCTCCTACCTCAACTGGCTACTAGAGAAGCAGCGTGGCTCAGTGGGAAAGAGCCCGGGCTTTGGAGTCAGAGGTCGTGGGTTCAAATCCCGGCTCCGCCACTTGTCAGCTGTGTGACTGTGTGACTTTGGGCAAGTCACTTCACTTCTCTGGGCCTCAGTTACCTCATCTGTAAAATGGGGATGAAGACTGTGAGCCCCCCGTGGGACAACCTGATCACCTTGTATCTGCCCCCAGCACTTAGAACAGTGCTTTGCACATAGTAAACACTTAATAAATGCCATTATTATTATTATTATTATTATTATTATTATTATTACCAATCTTCTCACCATTCTTTGATCTCATCCATCTCACTGCGGACCCCTCACCCAAATCCTGCCTCTGGTCTGGCACACTCTCCCTCCTCAAATCCGACAGACAATGACTCTCCCCCACTTCAAAGCCTTATTGAAGGCCCCTCTCCTCCTAGAGGCCTTCCCGGACTAAGCCTTCCTCCCTTTCCTCTTCTTCCACCCCCTTCTGCATTGCCCTGACTTTCTCTCTTGGTTCTCCCCTCTCCCAGCCCCACAGCACTCATGTCCATAACTGTAATTTACGTATTTCTGATAATAATAATAATAATAATAATAATAATAATAATAGCATTTATTAAGTGCTTACTATGTGCAAAGCACTGTTCTAAGCGCTGGGGAGGTGACAAGGTGATCAGGTTGTCCCTCGTGGGGCTCACAGTCTTAATTCCCATTTTACAGATGAGGTAACTGAGGCACAGAGAAGTGAAGTGACTTGCCCAAAGTCACACAGCTGACAAGTGGCAGAGTCGGGATTAGAACTCATAACCTCTGACTCCAAAGCCCGGGCTCTTTCCACTGAGCCACGCTGCTTCTCTTTAATGTCTAATAATCGCTAATCTTTAGTCTCTAATAATGTCTTTTCCCCCCGCTCTCTACAATGTAAACTTCTTGTGGGCAGAGAATGTGTCTGTTTACTATTATATTTTGTTTCGTCGTCTGTCTCCCCCTTCTAGACTGTGAGCCCGTTGTTGGGTAGGGACCGTCTCTATACATTGCCGACTTGTACTTCCCAAGCGCTTAGTCCAGTGCTCTGCACGCAGTAAGTGCTCAATAAATACCACTGAATGAATGAATGAATGAATATTGTACTCACCCAAGTGCTAGTACAGTGCTCTGCACACAGTAAACACTCAATAAATAAAATTGAATGACATACAACAGAAAAAGACTCTCCCTCCCTTCAAAGCCTTATTGAAGGCACTTTTCCTCCAAAAGGCCTTCCCTGACTAAACTTTCTTTTCCTTTTCTTCAAATTCCTTCGGCGTCAACCTGTCTTGCTCTCTTGATTCCTCCCGCCTCTCAGCCCCACAGAATCTATGCCCATATTCGTCACTTGTTGATGTCTATTCATTCGATCGTATTTATTGAGCGCTTACTGTGTGCAGAGCACTGTACTAAGCGCTTGGGAAGTACAAGTCGACAACATATAGAGACGGTCACTAAGCAACAACGGGCTCACAGTTTATATCTGTCTTCCCTTCTAGACTGTAAGCTCATTGTGGGTAGAGAATTTGTCTGTTGTTATATTGTACAGTCCCAAGCGCTTAGTACAGTCCTCTGCTGCAGGGCCTTGTGGATAGAGCCCAGTCCGGGGAGTTGGGAAGTTCCAATCCCAGCTCCACCACGTGTCTGTTCTGGGACCTTGGGCAAGTCACTTCACTTCATCATCATCATCATCATCATCAATTGTATTTACTGAGCGCTTACTGTGTGCAGAGCACGGTACTAAGCGCTTGGGAAGTCCAAGTTGGCAACATATAGAGACAGTCCCTACCCAACAGTGGGCTCAGTCTAAAAGGGGGAGACAGAGAACAAAACCAAACATACTAACACAATAAAATAAATAGAATAGATAGGTACAAGTAAAATAAATAAATAAATAAATAAATAATAAATAAATGCTTCTCTGCATCTCAGTTATCATCATCTGTAAAATGGGGATGGAGACTGTTAGTCCCGTGTGGACCATGTCAAACTTGATTGTTTTTGTCTGGTGCGTGACCTTGGGCAAGCTGCTTCACTTCTCTGTGCCACAGTTACCTCATCTGGAAAATGGGGATTAAGACTGTGGGCCCCATGTGGGACAACATCATGGCTTAGTGGAAAGAGCCCAGGCTTGGGATTCAGAGGTCATGGGTTCTAATCCCAGCTCTGCCAGTTGTCAGCTGTGTGACTTTGAGCAAGTCACTTAACTTCTCTGTGCCTCAGTTACCTCATCTGTAAAATCAATCAATCAATCAATCAATCAATCGCATTTATTGAGCGCTTACTATGTGCAGAGCACTGTACTAAGCGCTTGGGAAGTACAAATTGGCAACACATAGAGACAGTCCCTACCCAACAGTGGGCTCACAGTCTAAAAGGGGGAGACAGAGAACAGAACCAAACATACCAACAAAATAAAATAAATAGGATAGAAATGTACAAGTAAAATAAATAAATAAATAGAGTAATAAATATGTACAACCATATATACATATATACAGGTGCTGTGGGGAAGGGAAGGAGGTAAGATGGGGGGGGTGGAGAGTAAAATGGGGATTAAGACTGTGAGCCCCATCTGGGACAACCTGCTTTCCTTGTATCTACCCCAGCTCTTAGAACAGTGCTTTGGCACATAGTAAGCGCTTAATAAATGCCAGCATTATTATTATTGTTACTATAATTATCATTAATATTATTATAATTATCAGGTCATCTGATTCCCAGGTCCCCACTCAATTACTCGGAATTACACAGTAATTTGGCACACAGTAATAACAGATACCACAATTATTATTATTATTACCCCAGTGTTTAGTACAGGGAAGCAGCGTGGCTCAGTGGAAAGAGCACGGGCTTTGGAGTCAGAGGTCAGGGGTTCAAATCCCGGCTCTGCCACTTGTCAGCTGTGTGACTTTGGACAAGTCACTTAACTTCTCTGGGCCTCAGTTCCCTCATGTGTAAAATGGGGATTAAGACTGTGAGCCCCACGTGGGACAACCTGATTACCTCATATCTACCCCAGCGCTTAGAACAGTGCTTGGCACATAGTACGCACTTAACAAATACCAACATTATTATTATTATTATTATTATTATTATTATTATTATTATTATTATTATTACAGTACTTGACCTCTGACTGCCAAGCCCAGGCTCTTTCCACTGAGCCACACTGCTTCTCTTGGAAGGATGCTTGATATTTAGTAACTCCTTAACAAATACTAGAGAAACAGTATGGCTCAGTGGAAAGAGCATGGGCTTTGGAGTCAGAGGTCATGGGTTCAAATCCTGGCCCTGCCAATTGTCAGCTGTGTGACTTTGGGCAAGTCACTTAACTTCTCTATGCCTCAGTTCCCTCATCCGTAAAA
The DNA here is from genome assembly GCF_015852505.1 of Tachyglossus aculeatus. Taxonomy (NCBI): domain Eukaryota; kingdom Metazoa; phylum Chordata; class Mammalia; order Monotremata; family Tachyglossidae; genus Tachyglossus; species Tachyglossus aculeatus. The sequence continues at coordinate 172,404,693 of NC_052067.1, forward strand.
TGGGGATTAAGACTGTGAGCCCCTTGTGGGGCAACCTGATCACCTTGTAACCTCCCCATCGCTTAGAACAGTGCTTTATACATAGTAAGTGCTTAAGAAATGTCATTATTATTATTATTATTATTATTATCATTAATATTATTATTATTATTAGGTTGTCTGATTCCCAGGTCCCCGCTCAATTACTCGGAATTACCAACCTCTCAATTCCTCGGAAATGGAAGGGCAGAGAGACTGGGATGGGCAAAATTTCCTGCCATCCTGTTGTTTCCATTTCCAACATAAGGTTCGATGAATAAATGTGCGGCTGGCTCACCATAATATTTTCATTTTGCTTCAAACAAATTGCTCACCGGTACGGTTACGGAGGAGCATATGGGGGTCCAATGTTTAAGTGACTGCTGTTGTGTGCATCTTATGTTTCTTGCACACAAATAGACGATTGAGAGGAGAACTAGCCATTTTATGGATTCTTGTGTCCAACTGGATGGAGGTTTTGGCGGTGGGAATTAACTAGCAGCCGGTCTCAGGCAGATGAGGATTGGACTGCAGCAGTTGGTTTTTACTTTGATGTACGTTCTTGGAGAGGATCCAGGGCACCTTTAGAGCATTACAGTGCTCTAGTACAGTGCTCTGCACACAGTAAGTGCTCAATAAATATGATTGAATGAATTATTGAATGTGATCCCAACTGTTTCCTGCTCAATCTATGATAATAATGATAATAATAATAATAATAATAATAATGGTATTTGTCAAGCACTTACTATGTGCAAAGCACTGTTCTAAGCACTGGGGAGGTTACAAGGTGATCAGGCTGCCCCACGGGGGGCTCACAGTCTTCATCCCCATTTTCCAGATGAGGTAACTGAGGCCCAGAGAAGTGAAGTGACTTGCTCAAAGTCACACAGCTGACAGTTGGCAGAGCCGGGATTTGAACCCATGACCCCTGACTCCAAAGCCCATGCTCTTTCCCCTGAGCCACGCTGCTTCTCAGTTGATTGATCCATTGATTGATCTATCAATCAATCGTATTCATTGATCAATTGTATTTACGGAATGCTTACTGTATGCAGATCACTGTAGTAAGCACTTGGGAGAAGACAATAGTACGCTATAGCAGAGACATTTCCTGCCCACAGTGAACTTACAGTCCAGAGGGGGAAAAAGACATGCATAGAAATCACTAAATTATTCATTCATCCAGCAATAGTGCGGCTTAGTGGAAAGAGCAGGGGCTTGGGACTCAGAGGTCATGGATTCTAATCCCGCCTCTGATGCTTTTCAGCTCTGTGACCTTCTCTGTGCCTCAGTTCCCTCATCTGTAACATGGGGGTGAAGACTGTGAGCCCCAAGTGGGACAACCTGAGCACCTTGTATCTACCCCAGCACTTAGAACAGCGCTTGGCACATGGTAAACGCTTAACAAATACCAATATTATCAACATTATTATTACTGATCACTTGCTGGATGTGGAACACTGTACTAAGCGCTTGGGAGAGGACAAGAATACACTATAACAGACACATTTCCTGCCCTCAATGAACTTACAGTCTAGGGGGGGAAACAGACATGAGTAGAAACAAATAAATTATTCATTCATCCATTCAATCATATTTACTGATCACTTACTGTGTGCGGAGCACTGTACTAAGCGCTTGGGAGAGGACAATACGACAATAAACGGGCACATTCCCGGCCCAGAATTATGGTTATAGACGTAAGTGCTGCCGGGATGCGTGGAGGGGGTGAATTAAGGGAGCAAATCAGGGCGGAGCAGAAGGGAGTGGGAGAAATGGAAAGGAAGGCTTAGTCAGGGAAGGCCTCTTGGAGGAGGTGGGCCTTCAATAAGGCTTTGAAGGAGGTGGAGAGTCATTGCATTCACAGGTGGCCAACCCTTGGTAGAGCACTGAACTCATACCAGCATGGCTTAGTGGAAAGAGCCCGGACTTGGGAGTCAATCAATCAATCAATCAATCAATCAGTTGTATTTATTGAGCGCTTACTGTGTGCAGAGCACTGTACTAAGCGCTTGGGAAGTACAAGTTGGCAACATATAGAGACAGTCCCTATCCAACAGTGGGCTCACAGTCTAGAAGGGGGAGAAGGGGGAGTCAGAGGTCGTGGGTTCTAAACCCGGCTCTGCCACTTGTCAGCTGTATGATTTTGGGTGTCGCTTCACTTCTCTGTGCCTCAGTTACCTCATCTGTACAATGGGGGTGAAGACCATGAGCCCCAAGTGGGACAACCTGATTACCTTATATCTGCCCCAGTGCTTAGAACAGTGATTGGCACATAGTAAGCGCTTAACAAATACCATCATCATCATTATACCAGCACTTAGCCTTTCTTCATGCCTCAGAGACATCAGTTGGCTGACCAACTCTCTTTCATTCCCGGCCTCCCCACCAATTCTTTCAACCTGCCCTTCTTCAGCTAAGTGCTTAATACAGTGCCCTGAACATAGGTAAATTCTTAAAAACTATCACCATTAGATTGATTTGTTCCATCTAAGCCCATCTAACTATGCCTCACTCTTGACTCACTTACCTTTGTCCTCTGGCTCACACCATTCTCCTGGCCTGGAACTCACTCCCAGTAATAATAATAATAATAATAATAATAATAATAATAATAATAAAAAGCATTTGTTAAGCACTTGCTGTGTGCAAAGCACTGTTCTAAGTGCTGGGGGGGATACAAGGTGATCGGGTTGTCCCACGTGGGGCTCACAGTCTTAATCACCATTTTACAGATGAGGTAACTGAGGCTCAGAGAAGTGAAGTGACTTGCCCAAGGTCACACAGCAGACATGTGGAGGAGCTGGGATTAGAACCAATGACCTCTGGCTCCCAAGCCCGTGCTCTTTCCACTGAGCCACGCAACCCTCCCCATCCTTAAAACCTTCCTGAAAATCCACTGCCTCCAGGAAGCCTTCCTCTCTGAATCCTGAGTTGATCAATCCATCAGCCACCTATAGAAGCTATGGATTTAATAGTAATAGTAATAATAATAATAATAATAATAATAATAATAATAATAATAATAATAATAATAATACTTGTTAAATGCTTACTATATGCCAAGTGCTTTTCTAAGCACTGGGGTAAATATGAGGTAATCGGGTTGTCCCGTGTGGGCGTCATGGTCTTAATCCCCATTTTACAGGTGAGGGAACAGAGGCACAGAGAAGTTAAGTGGCTTGCCCAAAGTCACACAGCTGATAAATGGCAGGGTTAGGATTAGAACACATGACCTCTGACTCCCAAGCCTGCACTTTTTCCACTAAATCATGATGCTTCTCATAATAATAGTGATTGTATTTGTTAAGCATTTACTATGTGCCAAGCATTGTCCCAAGTGCTGGGGTAGACACAAGGTAATCTCATTGTCCCACCTGGGGCTCACCATCTTCATCCCCATTTTACAGATGAGGTAACTGAGTCACAGAGAAGTGAGGTGACTTGCCCAAGGTTACACGACTGACAAGTGGCAGAGCCGAGATTAGAAACCATGACCTCTGACTCCCAAGCCCGCGGTCTTTCCACTAAGCCACGCTACACCCCTCCTCAGCATTGACATGCACATAATAGTGATGACAATAATAATTAAAAAATGATAATGAGAAGAATTATGGTAACTGTTAAGTGTTTACTATGTGCCAGGCACTGTTCTAAGTGCTGGGATGGATACCAGTTGATCAGTCCCTGTCCCACGAGGGGCTCACGGTCTTAATCCGTATCGATCAATCAATCAATCAATCAATCGTATTTATTGAGCGCGTTTTGATGAGGTGACTGAGGTATAGAGAAAGCATCTCCTGAGCGCTGTACTCTGGGCTAAGCACTTGGGATGTCCAACAGAAGATCAAGCTATATTCTCTCCCCACAGGGAGTTTTCACTCCAATCGGGAAGACAGAGAGATCAACAGACAGACAGACAGACAGGCATCAGCTCTTGTCTCTGGCCCGGAGTGCCATCCCTCCTCAAACCCGACAGACAAGTCCTGTCTGACAATAGAGAAGCAGCGTGGCTCAGTGGAAAGAGCCCGGGCTTGGGAGTCAGAGGTCATGGGTTCTAATCCCTCCTCCCCCACATGTCCGCTGTGTGACCTTGGGCAAAGAGCTTAATTCTCTGAGTCTCAGTGACCTCATCTGTAAAATGGGGATTAAGACTGAGCCCGACGTGGGACAACCTGATCACCTTGTAACATTCCCAGCGCTTAGAACAGTGCTTTGCACATAGTAAGAGCTTAACAGATGCCATCATTAATTTTTCTCCTCCCCCTTCGAAGTCTTTTTGAAGGCCCATCTCCTCCAAGAGGTCTTCCCTGACTAATTTCCATTTTTCCTTACCTCCCACTCCCTTCGCCATCACCCTGAATCACTCCCTTTGCTCGTTCCCCAGCCCAGCCCCACTCCTTTTCCGTCCACATCTATCATTTATTTATTTGTAATCAATCAATCAATCATATTTATTGAGCGCTTACTGTGTGCAGAGCACTGTACTAAGCGCTTGGGAAGTACAAGTTGGCAACATATAGAGACAGTCCCTACCCAACAGTGGGCTCACAGTCTAAAAGACATCATTTGTAATGATGTCTGTCTCCCTCTCTCTAGACCGTCAGCTCACTGTGGGTGGGGAATGTGTCTGTTTATTGATGTGCAAGGGCTTTGGAGTCAGAGGTCATGGGTTCAAATCCCGGCTCTGCCACTTGTCAGCTGTGTGACTTTGGGCAAGGCACTTCACTTCTCTGGGTCTCAGTGACCTCATCTGTAAAATGGGGATGAAGACCGTGAGCCCCATGTGGGACAACCTGATCATCTTGTAACCTCACCAGTGCTTAGAAAAGTGCTTTGCATGTAATAAGTACTTAATAAATGCCATTATTATTATTAGTATAATTATAATTATTATTCCCCAGCACTTAGTACAGTGCTTTGCACACAGTGAGCGCTTAATACAATTGACTGGATGAATGAATTTACAGAGAGTGGGAGCAAGAGAAGATGCAGGAGGATATGGCAGGTGGCAGGATGGGGATGTTAGAAAGAGAAAGCCAAGGAAATAATTCAGTGTTTAGTTGACTCTATAACTGTGGCACGTTTTGAATTGAAACCCAAAGAATTTGTATAAATACATACCCAGTTTTCCTAAAAGTAGTGCAGCCTATTCATTCAATAGTATTTATTGAGCACTTGCTGTGTGTAGAGCACTGTACTAAGAGCTTGGGAGAGTACAATAGTGCTTGTTACAAAACAAGTGCCCAATAAGTAGCACTAATGATGGTGTAACAATGTCAGGTTGTGCTATGAAGTTATTGCCTTCAGCTCAGTCAACCAATGGATTGTTTTTATTGAGCACTTGCTGTGGGCAGAGTGATGTACTAAATACCTGGATGACATAACAATTGGTAGAGTTGTTCCTTGCCCTCAATGAGCTCCTTGGCTACTACTGAAGCAGCGTTACTCAGTGGAAAGAGCACGGGCTTTGGAGTCAGAGGTCATGGGTTCGGATCCCGGCTCCACCACGTCTGCTGTGTGACCTTGGGCAAGTCACTTCGCCTCTCTGAGCCTCAGTTACCTCATCTGTAAAATAGGGATTAAAACTGTGAGCCCCCCGTGGGACAACATGATCTAACCTCCCCAGCTCTTAGAATAGTGCTTTGCACATAGTAAGCGCTTAACAAATACCATTATTATTATTATTATTATTACTCCCAAATATGAGTCTTGAATTTCTCCAGGAAACTCTCAGTTCTATTTTCCATATCAGTCATTCAATCAATGGTATTTATTGACCCCACCTCACCTTCTAGTTATCGTCCCATATCCCTCCTACCATTCCTTTCCAAACTCCTTGAACGAGTTGTCTACACGCGCTGCCTAGAATTCCTCAACAACAACTCTCTCCTCGACCCCCTCCAGTCTGGCTTCCGTCCCCTTCATTCCACGGAAACTGCGCTCTCAAAGGTCACCAATGACCTCCTGCTTGCCAAATCCAACGGCTCCTACTCTGTCCTAATCCTCCTCGACCTCTCAGCTGCCTTTGACACTGTGGCCCACCCCCTTCTCCTCAACACGTTATCTGACCTTGGCTTCACAGACTCCGTCCTCTCCTGGTTCTCCTCTTATCTCTCCGGTCGTTCTTTCTCAGTCTCTTTTGCAGGCTCCTCCTCCCCCTCCCATCCTCTTACTGTGGGAGTTCCCCAAGCTTCAGTGCTTGGTCCCCTTCTGTTCTCAATCTACACTCACTCCCTTGGTGACCTCATTCGCTCCCACGGCTTCAACTATCACCTCTACGCTGATGACACCCAGATCTCCATCTCTGCCCCTGCTCTCTCCCCCTCCCTCCAGGCTCGCATCTCCTCCTGCCTTCAGGACATCTCCATCTGGATGTCCGCCCGCCACCTAAAGCTCAACATGTCGAAGACTGAGCTCCTTGTCTTCCCTCCCAAACCTTGTCCTCTCCCTGACTTTCCCATCTCTGTTGACGGCACTACCATCCTTCCCGTCTCACAAGCCCGCAACCTTGGTGTCATCCTCGACTCCGCTCTCTCATTCACCCCTCACATCCAAGCCGTCACCAAAACCTGCCGGTCTCAGCTCCGCAACATTGCCAAGATCCGCCCTTTCCTCTCCATCCAAACCGCTACCCTGCTAATTCAAGCTCTCATCCTATCCCGTCTGGACTACTGCACTAGCCTTCTCTCTGATCTCCCATCCTCGTGTCTCTCTCCACTTCAATCCATACTTCATGCTGCTGCCCGGATTATCTTTGTCCAGAAACGCTCTGGACATATCACTCCCCTCCTCAAAAACCTCCAATGGCTACCGATCAATCTGCGCATCAGGCAGAAACTCCTCACCCTGGGCTTCCAGGCTGTCCATCCCCTGGCCCCCTCCTACCTCACCTCCCTTCTGTCCTTCTCCAGCCCAGCCCGCCCCCTCCGCTCCTCCACCACTAATCTCCTCACTGTACCTCGCTCTCGCCTGTCCCGCCATCGACCCCCGGCCCACGTCATCCCCCGGGCCTGGAATGCCCCCAGTCCCTCTGCCCATCCGCCAAGCTAGCTCTCTTCCTCCCTTCAAGGCCCTGCTGAGAGCTCACCTCCTCCAAGAGGCCTTCCCAGACTGAGCCCCTTCTTTCCTCTCCCCCTCGTCCCCCTCTCCATCCCCGTCTTACCTCCTTCCCTTCCCCACAGCACCTGTATATATGTATATATGGTTGTACATATTTATTACTCTGTTTATTTATTTATTTATTTATTTTACTTGTACATTTCTATCCTACTTATTTTATTTTGTTGGTATGTTTGGTTCTGTTCTCTGTCTCCCCCTTTTAGACTGTGAGCCCACTATCGGGTAGGGACTGTCTCTATGTGATGCCAATTTGTACTTCCCAAGCGCTTAGTACAGTGCTCTGCACATAGTAAGTGCTCAATAAATACGATTGATTGATTGATTGATTGATTTATTGAGCACTTATTTTGTGCAGATCACTGTACTAAGAGCTTGTGTGAGTACACCCTAACAATATAACAGAAATCCCGGCTCCGCCAACTATCAGCTGTGTGACTTTGGGCAAGTCACTTAACTTTTCTGTGCCTCAGTTCCCTCATCTGTAAAATGGGGATTAAAACTGTGAGCCCCCCATGGGACAACTTGATCATCTTGTAACCTCCCCAGCACTTAGAACAGTGCTTTGCACATAGTAAGCGCTTAACAAATACCATCATCATTACCTGCCCACGATGAGCTCGTGATCTACCCTACCCATCCCTGCCCCAGCATTCTTTCATTCAATCGTATTTATTGAGCGCTTACTGTGTGCAGAGCACTGTACTAAGCGCTTGGGAAGTACAAGTTGGCAACATATAGAGACGGTCCCTACCCAACAGTGGGCTCACGGTCTATAAGGGGGAGACAGACAACCAAACAAAGCATATTAACAAAATAAAATAAATAGAATAGTAATTCATTCAATCGTATTTATTGAGCACTTACTGTGGGCAGAGCACTGGACTAAGTGCTTGGGAAGTCCAAGTTGGCAACATATAGAGACGGTCCCTACCCAACAGCGGGCTCACTGTCTAGAAGGGGGAGACAGACAACAAAACAAAACATGTGGACAGGTGTCAAATCGTCACAACATCTCCTTAGTTAGAAAATTGGATCAAATCTACTTACCTATCTAAACACCATTTTGCCAGCGACGACTCTGATAATAATAATAATAATAATAAAAATGATGACATTTGTTAAGCACTTACTATGCGTGATGCACTGCTCTAAGCGCTGGGGGGGATACAAGGTGATCAGGTTGTCCCACATGGAGTTCACAGTTTTAATCCCCATTTTACAGATGATGTAACTGAGGCTCAGAGAATAATAATAATAATAATAATGGTGCTATTTGTTAAGCACTTACTATGTGCAAAGCACAGTTCTAAGCGCTGGGGAGATTACAAGGTGATCAGGTTGTCCTATGTGGGGGCTTACAGTCTTAATCCCCATTTTACAGATGAGGTAACTGAGGCACAGAGAAGTCAAGTGAATTGCCCAAAGTCACACAGCTGACAATTGGCACAGCTGGGATTTGAACCCATGACCTCTGACTCCAAAGCCCGGGCACTTTCCATTGAGCCACGCTAAGTTAAGTGACTTGCCTAAGGTCACACAGCAGATGTGTGGTGGAGCCAGGATTAGAATCCATGACCTCTGACTCCCAAGCCTGTGCTCTTTCCACTGAATCACATTGCTTCTCATAATAATAATAATAATGATGACATTGGTTAAGCGCTTACTATGTGTCAAGCACTGTTCTAAGAGCTGGGGGTATACTAGGAAATCAGGTTGTCCCACGTGGGGCTCACAGTCTTAATCCCCATTTTCCAGATGAGGGAACTGAGGCACAGAGAAGTTAAGTGACTTCCCCAAAGTCACACAGCAGACAAGTAGCGGAGTCGGGATGGGAATCTTCGAATCCCAAGCCCGGGCTCTTTCCTCTGAGCCACGCTGCTTCACTACTCCCTGAAGAGTTTCATTTATGGATCGGGAGGATGCAGATCGAAATCTGTGATTCCTCACCCTTGTGGAGAATTTTAAATGATAGATTCGGGAAAAGAAATACATAGCTACAAGATGGCATGTGGAAATGTGTATTTTTTTAAATGGTATTAAAAACTTACTATGTGCCAGGAACTAAGCGCTAAGATAGATGCAAACTAATCAGATTGGACCCATTCCACTGCAAAGAGCACAGACTCGGGGGTCAGAGGTCATGGGTTCTAATCCCGGCCCCGCCACTTGTCTGCTGTGTGACCTTGGGCAAGTCATTTAACTTCTCTGTGCCTCAGTGACCTTATCTGTAAAATGGGGATTAAGACTGTGAGCCCCATGTGGGATAACCTGATTACCTTGTATCTAACCCAGCACTTAGAACAGTGCTTGGCACGTAGTAAGCACTTAACAAATGCCAACATTATTATTATTATTGCTACTTTGACTGTGAGTCCCTTGGGGAACAGTGCTCAGCACTTAGAACAGTGCTTTGCACGTAGTAAGTGCTTAATAAATGCCATTATTATTATTATTATTAGGGGACAAAGTACAACCTGATTAATTTGTATCTACCCAAGCACTTGACACAGAACAATCTTTTTTTTTAATTGTATTTCTTAGGAACTTATTGTGTGCCAGACAATATACTAAGCCCTGGGGTGGATGCAAGCTAGTCAGTTTGGACGCCATCCATGTCCCACCTGGGCTCACAGTCTTAATCCCCATTTGATTGATGAGGTAACTGAGGCCCAGAGAAGTAAAATGATTTGCCTAAGGTCACACAACAGACAAGTGGCAGAGCTGGGATTAGAACCCATGTCCTTCTAACTCCCAGGTCTGGGATTTTTCTGCTAGGTAATAAAAATAATAATAATAAATAATAATAATAATAATAATAATGCCATTTATTAAGCACTTACTATGTGCACAGCACTGTTCTAAGCACTGGGGAGGTTACAGGGTGATCAAGTTGTCCCCGTGGGGATCAGAGTTTTGATCCTCATTTTACAGATGAGTTAACTGAGGCACAGAGAAGAAGTGGCCATGCTGCTTCAATACCATTTAACAAATACTACTATTGTCATCATACCAATAGTGTATTTCTTAAGCACTTAATAATAATAACGATGGTATTTGTTAAGCGCTTACTATGTGCCAAGTACTGTTCTAAGCACTGGGGGAGATAAAAGGTCAGCAGGTTATCCCACATGGGGCTCACAGTCTTAATCCCCATTTTACAGATGAGGGAACTGAGGCACAGAGAAATGAAGCGTCTTGCCCAGTCCCACAGCTGACAGGTGGCGGGGCTGGGATTCGAACCCATGACTTCTGACTCCCAAGCCCGTGCTCTTTCCACTAAGCCATGCTGCTTCACTTACTATGGGTCAATCAATCAATCCATCAATCAATCAATCAATCAATCAATCTATGGTATTTATTAAGCACTTACTATGTGCCCAGCAAGGACAGGGACAAGATCAGAGAGGTTTAGTGATCACGTTAGCCCACAGCACTTGTGTATATAGGTACATATTTATTATTCTATTTATTTTATATGTGTGTATATAGCTATAATTCTATTCATTTATACTGATGCTATTCATACCTGTCCACTTTTTTGTTTTGTTTTTGTTGTCTGTCTCCCTCATTCTAGACTGTAAGCCTGTTGTTGGGTAGGGATTGTCTCTATTTGTTGCCAAATTGTACTCTCCAAGCACTTAGTACAGTGCTCTGCATACAGTAAGTGCTCAATAAATGCGATCGAATGAATGACTGAATGCAATGAAAATTCAAGGGCTTTGCCTTTAATGGTTCACTTATCTCTTCGACACGATTTTCTACCCTTGTGATGGGCAGAGTTCCTCTTTTTTTGAATGTTTACTTGGAATTTGTTTTGTCGAAGAAGGTTTTCCTCCGAGCTAGGCTAGGTCTAATCCCGTGGCCTTTCTAGGAATAAACGCTGGTCTGTTTTAAAGGAAAAATGAAATGCACTGTTTCCTCGGGGAGTTATCAGAGTGGCCATGGTGTCTGGGATTTGCCATCCTCCATCCTCAGGAGAAGGGTCACAGAGAAAGATGGAGAGCCTCTTGCTTGACGAATCTCTCCCGTGTCGGCAGACCTTCCAGAGCAGGTAGAAAATACAGTGCTTAGAACAGTGCTTGGCACATAGTAAGCGCTTAACAAATGCCATCATTATTATTATAAAGACATCTGTGGGGAGTCAGTCGGTCAATCGTATTTTCAGTCATTCATTCAATTGTAGTTATTGAGTGCTTACTATATGCAAAGCTTGGGAGAGTACAATGCAATAATAACCAGACCCATTCCCTGCCCACACTGAGCTTACAGTCTAGAAAAGAGGGAGACAGACAACAATAAAAATTAAAAAATTACAGGTATGGACATAAGTGCTGTGGGGCTGGGATGGGGGAAGAGAAAAGGGAGCAAGTCAGAGCAACATAGAAGGGATTGGGAGAAAGGAGGCTTAGTCTGGGAAGGCCTCTTGGAGGAGATGGGCCTTCGATAAGGCTTTGAATGTGGGGAAAGTCACTGTCAGTGGGATTTGAGGAGGGAGGGTGTTCCAGGCCAGAGGGAGGACATGGAAGAGACAATGGTGGCGAGATAGACAATTTTGAGGTACAGTGAGGAGGTTAGCACTAGAGGAGCTAAGCATGTGGGCTGAGTTGTAGAATAATGATAATAATATTTATTGAGTGCTTACTATGTACAAAGTACTGTTCTAAGCACTGGGGAGGTTACAAGGTGATCAGGTTGTCCCACAGGGGGCTCACAGTCTTAATCCCCATTTGACAGATGAGGTAACTGGGCCCAGAGAAGTGAAGTGACTTGCCCAGAGTCACACAGCTGCCAGTTGGCAAAGCCGGGATTTGAACCCATGATCTCTGGCTCCAAAGCCCGTGCTCTTTCCACTGAGCCACGCTGCTGAGAAGGAGAGAAGCAAGGTGAGGTATGAGGGGGCAAGGTGGTGGAGGGATTTAAAACCAATGGTGAGGAGGTTTTGTTTGTTGTGGAGGTGGACGGCCAAATGCTGGAGTTTCTTGAGGAGCGGGGTGACATGTCCTGATTGTTCTTGTAGAAAATCAATCAATCAATCAATCGTATTTATTGAGCGCTTACTGTGTGAAGAGCACTGTACTAAGCGCTTGGGAAGTACAAGATGGCAACGTATAGAGACAGTCCCTACCCAACAGTAGGCTCACAGTCTAAAAGGGGGAGACAGAGAACAAAACCAAACATACTAACAGAATAAAATAAATAGAATAGATATGTACAAGTAAAATAAATGATCCCAGTGGCAAAGTGAAGTATGGACTGGAGTGGGGAGAGACAGGAAGCTGGGAGGTCAGCAAGGAGGCTGAGGCAGTCATCCAGGTGGGATATGATGAATTATTGGATTAATGTGGTAGTGGTTTGGATGGAGAGGAAAGGGTGGATTTTAGCGATGTTGTGAAGGTGGGACTTACAGGATTGAGTGATGGACTGAATATGTAGGTTGAATGACAGAGAGCGCTTATTGTGTCTGGAGCACTGTACTAAGTGCTAGGGAGAGTTCAATATAACAATAAACAGACACATTCCCTGCCTACAGCGAGCTTACAGTCTAGAGGGGGAGACAGAAATTAATAGGCATAAATAAATTACAAATAAATACACAAGTGCTATGGGGTAGGGAGCGAGGATGAGAAAAGGGAACAAGTCAGGGTGATGCAGAAGGGAGTGGGAGAGGAGGAAAGGGAGGCTTAGTCAGGGAAGGCCTCTTGGAGGCCTTTATTAAGGCTTTGAATGAGGGAAAAGTCACAGTCCTCTATATATGTATATATGTTTGTACGTATTTACTACTCTATTTATTTATTATATTTGTACATGTTTATTTTATTTATTTTATTTTGTTAATATGTTTTGTTTTGTTCTCTGTCTCCCCCTTCTAGACTGTAAGCCCACCGTTGGGTAGGGACCATCTCTAGATGTTGCCAACTTGTACTTCCCAGGCGCTTAGTACAGTGCTCTACACACAGTAAGTGCTCAATAGATATGACTGAATGAATGAATGTCCTTCAGACATGAGGAGGGAGGGCGTTCCAGGCCAGAGACGTGGGCGAGAAGTCAGCAGAGAGGCAATTTCGAGGTACGGAGAGAAGGTGAGCATTAGAAGAGCAAAGCATACGGACAGGGTTGTAGTAGAATATCCAGAGCCAGTAGTAGGAGTCTAGATCTGTCTACACCACCTTCTTCTGAAACCCTATCGCAGCTGGGAAAGGATTGTCCTGGTCACTTGTTCACCTGTCTCAGATGTGGATGATGACACAGGTGCCTGAGATTTTAGGACAATCTTGTCTGATAATAATAATAAGGTTGGTATTTGGGGGGTTTTGGCATTAATTAAGCACTTACTACATGCAAAGCACTGTTCTAAGCACTGGGGAGGTTACACGTTGATCAGGTTGTACCACAAGGGGCTCACAGTCTTAATCCCCATTTTACAGATGAGGTAACTGAGGCACAGAGAAGTTAAATGACTTGCCCAAAGTCACACAGTTGACAATTGGTGGAGTCGGGATTTGAACCCGTGACCTCTGACTCCAAAGCCCGTGTTCTTTCCACTGAGCCACGCTGCTTCTCTAAGCGCTTTCTTACGGCACTTACTCTGTGCCAAGCACTGTTCTAAGTGCTGGGGTAGATACAAGGTGATCAGGTTGTCCCACATGGGGCTCACAATCTTCATCCCCATTTTACAGATGAGGGAACTGAGGCTCAAAGAAGTGAAGTGATTTGCCCGAGGTCACACAGCTGACAAGCGGTGGAGTCGGGATTAGAACCCATGACCTCTGCCTCCCAAACCCAGGCTCTTTCCACTAAACCACGCTTATGAATTTCCAGGCCCCTGCCTTTTGTGATCGAACATACTCTCCAGTCGTTTGAAACAGGGACAAGGGGCGCGAGCTGAGACTAAAGTCTGAAGGGAGCTGAAAAAGAAAGCAAATCCATGACATTAAATGAGTAAATAATTAAGAGTGCCTCTAACAAAACCGTTCACACCTTTTTAATTGAAAGCCCGCTAGGTCCTTTTAAAATTCATTCGGATCTGAAATTACTTACACCTTGACGGGAGGACTATGTATTTTGAGCATGTAGCTGGAGGTAATCTATATGAAGTCAATTGATCGGTCCGCTCGATGCCACCATCCTCGCCCCGCGGTGCTTTCTCTCTCTTACTCGACCGGTTTAGAACATCATCAGAAAGTCAATAGGCATCGCCGATAGAGTGATCTATTTCCAGTCATAAGCCCTTGTTCAGACAAGACCTTTTTGCTCACAGACCGAGCGAGCGGAGACAGATTCCGGGAGACATTCGGGCTCCTCGTCTCTGCCTAATCGGGAGCCGGCCAGAAACCAGTAGGCCGAAGATTTATCCGGTCTGGGACCCCGGAGCCCGGGACCGATTCCCATTTTTCCCAGATGGGAGAGAGGGCGAAGCCGGCTGGTGGCAGATGGATCTCTCCCCGTCTTCGTGTCCTCCCGCCACTGAATGACTGCCTAACCCGCTGATCGAATTTCATTGCTAATTCTCTCCGAGTCTCTCGTTTGGTTTTCTTTCCCTCTTCATTTATTAATGCTCCAATTCCCTCAGCCTGAAGCTGGAGGTGAACTCCGCTGCCTTGAGCCTTTCTTGTGGCCTTGCTAGATTTTCCAGAGCTGATTTTTGGGGTGGTGGCGGGGTGGATGAAAATAATGAAAACTGTGGTATTTGTTAAGCGCTTAGTACGTGCCAAGCACTGCACTAAGTGTTGGGGTAGATCATCATCATCAATCGTATTTATTGAGCGCTTACTATGGGTAGAGCACTGTACTAAGCACTTGGGTAGTACAAATTGGCAACATATAGAGACAGTCCCTACCCAACAGTGGGCTCACAGTCTAACTAGACTCACTAGATACAAGATAATCGGATTGTACACAGTCCCAGTCCCACACAGGGCTCACAGTCTTAATCCCCATTTTCCAGATAAGGTAACTGAGGCCCAGAGAAATGAAGTGACTTGCCCAAGGTCACAAAGCACACAAGCGGCAGAGTGGGAACCCGGGTCCTTTTGACTCGCAGATAATAATAACTATTTTATTTTTCATTCATTCATTCAATCGTGTTTATTGAGCGCTTACTGTGTGCAGAGCACTGTACTAAGCACTTGGGAAGTACAAGTTGGCAACATATAGAGACGGTCCCTACCCAACGGTGGGCTCACAGTCTAGAACTTTTAAGCGCTTATTATGTGCCAAGCACTGTTCTAAGCACTGGGGTAGACACAAGGTCATCAGGTTGGACACGGTCACTCTTAATCTTGTTCTCTGTCTCCCCCTTTTAGACTGTGAGCCCACTGTTGGGTAGGGACTGTCTCTATATGTTGCCAACTTGGACTTCCCAAGCGCTTAGTACAGTGCTCTGCACACAGTAAGCTCTCAATAAATACGATTGATTGATTGATTAATCCCCATTTCATAGATGAGGTAACGGAGGCCCAGAGAAGTGAAGTGACTTGTCCAAGGTCACACATCAGACAAGTGGCAGAGCCAGGACTAGAACCCACAACCTCTGACTCCCAAGCACGAGGTTCTTGTCACTAGTGCTTCTCATAATCATTACTTTTTGAGGGGTTTGGCGCAATCTGTTAATATCCCCCATCTTGAAAATATATCGCGTCTCAACAGACCAAGCAATCTTCACGTTTCATTCATGGTTAGATAAGCAGAGCAGCTTAGTGAATAGAGCACAAACCTGGGAATCAAAAAGACTTCAGAGTCAGGCAATTCAATCAATCGTATTTATTGAGCGCTTACTGTGTGCAGAGCACTGTACTAAGCGCTTGTATTTATAATAATGACAATAATAGTTGTGGTACTTGTTAGAAGCAGCATGGCTCAGTGGAAGGAGCCCGGGCTTTGGAGTCAGAGGTCATGGGTTCAAATCCTGTCTCCACCAATTGTCACCTTGTAACCTCCCCAGCGCTTAGAACAGTACTTTGCACATAGTAATAATAATAATGGCATTTATTAAGCACTTACTATGTGCAAAGCACTGTTCTAAGCACTGGGGAGGTTATAAGGAGATCAGGTTGTCCCACGGGGGGCTCACAATCTTAATCCCCATTTTACAGATGAGGTAACTGAGGCACAGATAAATTAAGTGATTTGCCCAAAGTCACACAGCTGACAGTTGGCGGAGCCGGGAATCAAACCCATGACCTCTGACTCCAAAGCCCGGGCTCTTTCCACTGAGCCACGCTGCTTCCCCAAGCAGCTTAGTACACGCAGCTTAGCTTAGTACACGCTTAATAAATGCCATCGTTATTATTATTATCGCTAAGTGCTTACTATGTGCCAAGCACCGTTCTAAGAGCTGGAGTAGATACAAATTAATCAGGTTGGACCCGGTCACTGTCCCACATGGGGCTCACAGTCTCAATCCCCATTTTCCAGATGAGTAACTGAGGCCCAGAGAAGTGAAGTGACTTGCCCACGGTCACACAGCGGACAAGTGGCGGAGCTGGGATTAGATCCTGTGACCTGCAGTGAGGTGGAGGCAGAGAGATAATAATAATAATAATAATAATAATAATAATAATAAATATATATATATAATATAATAGAGAGATGATGGAGAGCCTTAAAGCCAATGGTGAGGAGTTTCCGTTTGGTGCAGAGGTGGTTTAGACGTTAGACTGTGAGCCCACTGTTGGGTAGGGACTGTCTCTATATGATACCAGTTTGTACTTCCCAAGCGCTTAGTACAGTGCTCTGCACACAGTAAGCGCTCAATAAATACGATTGATGATGATGATGATGGTTGGGCAACCACTGGAAGTCCTTGAGGAGTGGGAAGACACGGCCTGAGCTTTATGGTTGATAATTGATTCATGCAGCAGAGTGAAGTTTGGATCAGAGTGGGGAGAGACAGGGGGTTGGAAGGTCAGCGAGGAGCCAGATGCAGTATTCAAGGTGCGATAGGATAAGTATTTGGATCAGGACAGAAATAATAATAATAATAATAATAATAATAATAATGACATTTATTAAGCACTTACTATGTGCAAAGCACTGTTCTAAGCACTGGGGAGGATACAAGGTGATCAGGTTGTCCCATGTGGGGCTCACAGTTTTAATCCCAATTTTACAGATGAGGGAACTGAGGCCCAGAGAAGTGAAGTGACTTGCCCGAAGTCACCCAGCTGACAATTGGTGGAGCCGGGATTTGAACCCATGACCTCTGACTCCAAAGCCCGGGCTCTTTCTACTGAGCCCCGCTGCTTCTCTATCCACACGGTAGCAGTGTGGATGGAGAAGAGAGGATGGATTTTAGCAATGTCTTGAAGGTAGAACTGACAGGATTTGGTGACAGATTATTTGGGTGGAATGGGAGAGAGGAGTCGAAGACAGCGCCATGGTTACAGGCTTTTGAGGTAGGGAGGATAATGTTGTTGTCTACAGTGATGAGAAAGACAGCAGGAGGACAGGGTTTGGGAGGGAAGATAAGGCGTTCAGTCCACAGAAACGGGAGGGTGGATAATGGAAATAAAGGGCTTAGTTAGGGAAGTGTTCTTGGAGAGATTCATTCATTCAATCATATTTATTGAATGCTATGTGCAGAGCACTGTACTAAGTGCTTGGAAAGTAAGATGGTCTCTCCGACATGAAGCAGCGTGGCTCAGTGGAAAGAGCACGGGTTTTGGAGCCAGAAGTCATGGGTTCAAATCCCGACTCCACCAGTTGTCATCTGTGTGACTTTGGGCAAGCCACTTAACTTCTCTGTGCCTCAGTTGCCTCATCTGTTATATGGGGATTAAGACTGTGAGCCCCCAGTGGGACAACCTGATCACCTTGTAACCTCCTGAGTGTTTAGAACAGTGCTTTGCACATTGTAAGCGCTTAATAAATGTCATTATTATTATCATTATTATTATTATTATTATTATTATTATTATTATTAAGGGGGAATGAACTCTCTTGGACTATTAGGAAATTAGTCTGAAGGAAAACAGCAGCTTACAGGAAGCCTACAGAGAAGTGAAATGACTTTCCCAAGGTCACACAGCAGATTTGTGGTGGAGCTGGGGTTAGAACAATGACAATAATTATTATTATGGTATTTAATAATAATAATAATGGCATTTATTAAGAGCTTATTATGTGCAAAGCACTGTTCTAAGCGCTGGGGAGGTTACAAGGTGATCAGGTTGTCCCACGTGGGGCTCACAGTCTTAATCCCCATTTTACAGATGAGGTCACTGAGGCACAGAGAAGTGAAGTGACTTGCCCAAAGTCACACAGCTGACAAGTGGTGGAGCCGGGATTTGAACCCATGACCTCTGACTCCAAAGCCCGGGCTCTTTCTACTGTGCCACACTGCTTCTCTAATTTGTTAAGCACTTACTGTGTGCCAGGAATGGTACTAAGCGCTGGGGTAGATACAAGGAAATCAGGTTGGGCACCGTCCCTGTCCCACGTGGGGCTCACAGTCTCAATCCCCATTTTACAGATGAGGTAACTGAGGCACAGAGGAGTAAAGTGACTTGCCCGAGGTCACACAGCAGATTAGTGGCAGAGCCGGGACTAGAACCCATCACGTCCTGACTCCCAGGCATGTGCTCTATCCACTAGGCCACACTGCTTCTACTGGCTAGAACCCAGGTCCTTCTGAGTTCCAGGGCCGGGCTCTATCACTAGGCCAGCTGGTCTTGCT
The DNA here is from genome assembly GCF_015852505.1 of Tachyglossus aculeatus. Taxonomy (NCBI): domain Eukaryota; kingdom Metazoa; phylum Chordata; class Mammalia; order Monotremata; family Tachyglossidae; genus Tachyglossus; species Tachyglossus aculeatus. The sequence goes on from NC_052067.1 coordinate 172,423,510, forward strand.
TAGTGGCAGGAACACAGGCCTGAGAGTCAGAGCACCTAAAATCATCATCATCATCATCAATCGTATTTATTGAGCGCTTACTATGTGCAGAGCACTGTACTAAGCGCTTGGGAAGTACAAATTGGCAACATATAGAGACAGTCCCTACCCAACAGTGGGCACACAGTCTAAAATCGAATCCCAGCTCGCCACTTGTCTGCTGCGTGACCTTAGGCAAGTCACTTAACTCCTGGGAGCCTCAGTTTCCTCATCTGGCAAATGGGGAAATCCCTGTTGTCCCTTCTACTCAGACTGTGATCTCCATGTGGGATTCTAGACTGTGAGCCCACTGTTGGCTAGGGACCGTCTCTATATGTTGCCAAATTGTACTTCCCAAGCGCTAAGTACAGTGCTCTGAACACAGTAAGTGCTCAATAAATACGATTGAATGAATGAATAGGGACTATATCCAACCTGATTAGCTTTAATTCATTCATTCACTCATTCATTAGATTGCATTTACTGAATGAAGCCTCACTCTCTGCTTCAAGGCTGTCCATCCCCTCACCCCCTCCTACCTCACCTCCCTTCTGTCCTTCTCCAGCCCAGCCCGCACCCTCCACTCCTCTGCTGCCATTCACCTCCTCACTGGGCCTCCTTCTCGCCTGCCCCACCGTCGGCCCCCGGCCCACATTCTCCCCCTGGCCCGGAATGCCCTCCCTCCACACATCTGCCAAGCTAGCTCACTTCCTCCCTTCAAAGTCCTACTGAGAGCTCACCTCCTCCAGGAGGCCTTCCCAGGCTGAGCCCCCCTTTTCCTCTCCTCCTCCCCATCTCCCCTGCCCTCCCTCCTTCCCCTCCCCACAGCACCTGCATATATGTTTGTACAGATTTATTACTCCGTTTTACTTGTACATATTTACTATTCTATTTATTTTGTTAATGATGTGCATTTAGCTTTAATTCTATTTGTTCTGATGACTTGACACCTGTCCACATGTTTTGTCTTCTTGTCTGTCTCCCCCTTCTAGACTGTGAGCCCATCGTTGGGTAAGGACCATCTCTGTATGTTGCCTACTCATACTCCCCAAGCGCTTAGTACAGTGCTCTGCATACAGTAAGCACTCAATAAATACGATTGAATGAATGAATGAATGAATGCTTACTATGTGCAGAGTGCTAGGGAGGGTACAATATATCAATTATCAGACATATTCCCTACCCAAAATGAATTTACAGTCTAGAGAAGGAGACAGATAGTAATAGAAATAAATGCATTACAGATATGGACGTAAGTGCTGTGGGGCTGGGAGGGGATGATGAGAAAAGAGAGCAACTCAAGGGAGTTTGAATAATAATAACAATAATAATGATAATAGTATTTGTTAAGCACTTACTATGTGACAAGCACTGTTCTAAACGCTGGAGGAGATACAAGGTAGTCAGGTTGTCCCACTTGGGGCTCACAGTCTTAATCCCCATTTTACAGATGAGGTCACTGGGGCACAGAGAAGTTAAGCGACTTGCCTAAAGCCACACAGCTGACAAGTGGCGGAGCTGGGATTAGAGGATTAGAACCCACGTCCTCTGATTCCCAAACCCGGGCTCTTTCCACTAAGCCATGTTGCTTTAGCACATAGTGCAGCGCCTAACACATAGTTGGCACCTAACAAGTGCTCTGCACACAGTAAGCGCTCAATAAATACGATTGAATGAACAAATACCATTAGAAAAAACAAATCTTGACAATGAATCTGTTTCCTGTCCCTTTTAAATTTCTGAGAATTTAAGGAGAAAGCATTCTCCTTCCTTTGTCCTAGAAGAACTTTGTCTCCGACCGGGCAAATCAGCGGATAAAAGCCAAAGATTTTGGTTTTTCTTGAATCTAATGGAAGTTCAAATTGATGTCCCAAGTGAAGTGACCTTAATAAAAATTGCTTTTTCATCCCTAATCTGTACTTAATCGTTCAGTCTGGAGAGGCCTACGTGTGGGTCAGCCTCTTTATCCAGGGATCGTAACTCCGCTGGGGTGGAGAATTTAAAGAGGATAGCAGAAGAAGAGAAGTATTGCAGGTGGAAGACAACATATAAGGACACAGTTTGATCCTCAAAAAAACTCCAGTGGTTACCCATCCACCTCCGTATCAGACAAAAACTCCTCACCATTGGCTTTAAAGCTGATCATCCCCTTGCCCCCTTCTAGGCTGTGAGCCCACTGTTGGGTAGGGACTGTCTCTATATGTTGCCAACTTGTACTTCCCAAGCGCTTAGTACAGTGCTCTGCACACAGTAAGCGCTCAATAAATACGATTGATTGATTGATTGATTGATTACCTCTCCTCCCTCCTCTCCTTCTGCAACCCAGCCCGCGCGCTTCGCTTCTCTAGTGTTAACCTTCTCACTGTGCCTCAGTCTCTCCCATCTCACCACCATCCCCTTGCCTCCACATGGCTTCTGGCCTGGAATTTCCTCCTTCCTCAAATCCTCCAGACAATGACCCTCCCTAGCTTTGGTGCTTTCTCAAAGGCCCATCTCTGCTCTGTACACAGTAAGCGCTCAATAAATACGATTGATTGATTGATCTCCTCCAAGAGGCCTTCCCAAACTAAGACTCCCCTTTCCTCATCTCCCTCTCCCTTCTGCGTCTCCCTGATTTTCCCCCCTTGTTCTTCCCCTCTCCCAGCCCCACAGCACTTTATGTCCATATTTGCAATTTATTTATTAGTATTGATGTCTGTCTCCCCCACTCCAGGCTGTAAGTGCACTCTGGGCAGGGAATATGTCTATTTATTGTTGTATTGTACTCTCGCAAGTACCCAGTACAGTGCTCTGCACACAATAAGAGCTCAATAAATACGATCGAGTGTTTGAATGATCCACCTCCTCCCCCCATGTCATGGTGGTGGTATTGATGGAAGTTAGAGTCAGGGGAGGATCAAGAAGATTGGATCGAATGCAATCCCTGTCCCATCTGGACTTTGGAGTCTAAAGTGGAGGGAGGGCAGGTTTCTATCCCCATTTTATGGATGAGGAAACTGAGAACCAGGGAGATTTTAACTTTAGTATTTGTTAAGCCTTTAGTCTGTCAATTGATCGTAAGTTCATTCATTCATTCTATTGTATTTATTGAGTGCTTACTGTGTGCAGAACACTGTACTTCCTGTATTTCTCTGTGTTGTATTTCCTCCATATCTACTACTTGGCTTTTCTCCTCTCTGTCAGTGGCTAATTCTCCTCTCAATCAATCAATCAATCAATCGTATTTATTGAGCGCTTACTATGTGCAGAGCACTGTACTAAGCGCTTGGGAAGTACAAATTGGCAACATATAGAGACAGTCCCTACCCAACAGTGGGCTCACAGTCTAAAAGGGGGAGACAGAGAACAGAACCAAACATACCAACAGAATAAAATAAATAGGATAGAAATGTACAAGTAAAATAAATAAATAAATAAATAAATAGAGTAATAAATATGTACAACCATATATACATATATACAGGTGCTGTGGGGAAGGGAAGGAGGTAAGATGGGGGGATGGAGAGGGGGACGAGGGGGAGAGGAGGGAAGGGGCTCAGTCTGGGAAGGCCTCCTGGAGGAGGTGAGCTCTCAGCAGGGCCTTGAAGGGAGGAAGAGAGCTAGCTTGGCGGAGGGGCAGAGGGAGGGCATTCCAGGCCCGGGGGAGGACGTGGGCCGGGGGTTGATGGCGGGACAGGCGAGAGCAAGGTACGGTGAGGAGATCAACTACTCGCTATCGTTCACGGGTCACAACCATGGCCCAATCCCATTTGCTTTTCCCGCAGAATGTCTCCCAACTCTGCCCCTTTCCCTCCTCAACATGACTCCCACACCGGAACCGACTCTGGCCTGGCCATAGCTCAATTCCTTCCTCAGCCTCCTCAGTTGCCTCCCAGCCTCCAGCCTCCCCCCCTCCAATCCACATCACTACTACTGCTGGGCTCCTCTTCCTGAATCGCCTCTCGTCATCATCATCATCATCATCAATCGTATTTATTGAGCTCTTGTCCACCATGTCTCCTCTCCTCCACACCTTTCAGCCTTTCCCCGTGTGTCTCTTCCCGTCTGACACCGTCTGGCCCCCACATGCTACCGGGCTCTCCCTGATTCATTCATTCAATCAATCGTATTTATTGAGCGCTTATTGTGTGCAGAGCACTGTGCTAAGTACAGTTCGGCAACATATAGAGATGGTCCCTAACCAACAAAGGGCTCACAGTCTAGAAGGGGGAACCAGACAGCAAAGTAGAACATGTAGACAGGTGTCAATCCTATCAAAATAAATAGAATTATAGATATATACACATCATTAATAAAATAAATAGAGTAATAAATGTGTACAAATATACACAAGTACTATGGGGAGGGGAAGGGGGTAGGGCAGAGAGAGAGTGGGGGTGATTCATTCATTCAATCGTATTTATTGAGCGCTTACTGTGTGCAGAGCACTGTACTAAGCGCTTGGGAAGTACAGGTTGGCAACATGTAGAGACGGTCCCTACCCAACAGTGGGCTCAAAGTCTAGAAGGGGGAGACAGACAACAAGACAAAACATATTAACAAAATAAAATAAATAGAATGGATATGTCCAAATAAAATAGAGTAATAAATAAATAGAGTAATAAATAAATAAATAGAGTAATAAAGGAGAGGAGGAGCATAGGATAAGGGGGCTGCTCAGTGAGGGAAGGCCTCTTGGAGGAGGTGAGCTCTCAGTAGGGCTTTGAAGGGAGGAAGAGAGCTAGTTTGGCGGATGTGTGGAGGGAGGGAATTCCGGGCCACGGGAAGGACGTGGATCAGGGGTTGATGGTGGGACAGGCGAGAAGGAGGGCCCAGTGAGGAGGTTGGTGGTGGCAGAGGAGCGGAGGGTGCGGGCTGGGATGGAGAAGGACAGAAGGGAGATGAGGTAGGAGGGGGCGAGGTGATTGTGAGCTTTAAAGCCAATGGTGACGAGTTTTTGCTTCTTATGAAGGTATTTATTTATTGATTGATTTTATTTGTACATGTTTATTCTATTTATTTTATTTTGTTAATATGTTTTGTTTTGTTCTCTGTCTCCCCCTTCTAGACTGTGAGCCCACTGTTGGGTAGGGACCGTCTCTATATGTTGCCAACTTGGACTTTCCAAGCGCTTAGTACAGTGCTCTGCATACAGTAAGTGCTCAATAAATACAACTGAGTGAGTGAGTGAATAGGCAACCACTGGAGATTTTTGAGGAGGGGGACAACATGCCCAGAGCGTTTCTGTAGAAAGATAATCCAGGCAGCAGAGTGAAGTATAGACTGAAACGGGGAGAGACAGGAGGGTGGGAGATCAGAACCACCTCAACTCTCCATTCTGTCCCTCAGCCCGTTGATTTTGCTCCCCCAGAGCCAACCTTCTAACTGACCCTCGCTCTCTCCTCTCTCATCTCCATCCCCCTTTTTCATGCTGTTCCTTTAGCCTAGAATTCCCTCCCTTGGGACACAATGATCCCGGGGGTCCTCAGCCCCAGCCCCATTTTCCCACCCCGACTTGGGGTCCCCCGGGTGAGAAGATCTGGCAGGGGGGTGGGGGTAATAATAATAATGGCATTTATTAAGCGCTTACTATGTGCAAAGCACTGTTCTAAGCGCTGGGGAGGTTACAAGGTGATCAGGTTGTCCCACGGAGGGCTCACAGTCTTCATCCCCATTTTACAGATGGGGTAACTGAGGCCCAGAGAAGTGAAGTGACTCGCCCAAAGTCACACAGCTGACAAGTGGCGGAGCCGGGATTTGAACCCATGACCTCTGACTCCAAAGCCCGGGCTCCTTCCACTGAGCCACGCTGCTTCTCTGGCTCAGTGGAGGGGGTCTTCCCTCCCCACAGTTTCCATGTCGAGGCATCCCCTTCCCCCCCACCTACTGTGGGATAATGGGACCCCCTGTGCTGGGATTCATCCCGGCTCCATCACCTGTCTGCTTAGTGACCTTGGACAAGTCACTTCACTTCTCTAGGCCTCAGTTTCCTCACCTGGAAGATGGGAATTGAGACCGGGAGTCCCATGAGGGACAGGGACTGATCATATCTACCCCAGTGCTTAGGACAATGCTTGGCGCATAGTAAGCGCTTAACTGTGAGACCACTGTGGGTAGGGATTGTCTCTATTTGTTGCCCGAACTGTACTTTCCAAGCGCTCAGAACAGTGTTCTGCACACAGTAAGTGCTCAATAAATATGATTGAATGAATGAATGAATGCGGTTCTCTCCATATTTAAAACCCACCTCCTCCAACTAGACATGATATTTTCATTCAATCATATTTATTGAGCGCTTACTGTGTGCAGAGCACTGTACTAAGCGCTTGGGAAGTACAAGTTGGCAACCTTTAGACTGTGAACCCACTGTTGGGTAGGGACTGTCTCTATATGTTGCCAACTTGTACTTCCCAAGCGCTTAGTACAGTGCTCTGTACACAGTAAGCGCTCAATAAATATGATTGATGATGATATAGAGACAGTCCCTACCCAACAGTGGGCTCACGGTCTATTTTCCAGAACCTTAAGGCATAGCACCTCTTCTATGCTTCTTGAGAAGCAGCGTGGCTCAGTGGAAAGAGCACGGGCTTTGGAGTCAGGGGTCATGGGTTTGAATTCCAGCTCTGCCAATTGCCAGCTGTGTGACTTTGGGCAAGCCACTTAACTTCTCTGTGCCTCAGTTCCCTCATCTGTAAAATGGGGATTAAGACTGTGAGCCCCCCATGGGACAACCTGATTTCCTTGTAACTTCCCCAGCGCTTAGAACAGTGCTTTGCACATAGTAAGCGCTTAATAAATGCCATTATTATTATTATTATTATTATTATTATTATTATTATATCTCCTTTAGCATTTGTGAACGTCTTTCCACTCCTTAACCTACATGCCTGTATATCTGCTAAGACCACAGGACACCGGATTTCCAGTCATCATCATCATCATCATCAATAGTATTTATTGAGCGCTTACTATGTGCAGAGCACTGTACTAAGCGCTTTGGAAGTACAAATTGGCAACATATAGAGACAGTCCCTACCCAACAGTGGGCTCACAGTCTAAAAGGGGAAGACAGAGAACAAAACCAAACATACTAACAAAATGAAATAAATAGAATAGATATGTACAAGTAAAATAAATAGAGTAGTAAATATGTACAAACATATATACAGGTGCTGTGGGGAAGAGAAGGAGGTAAGAAGGGGGGGATGGAGGGGGGACGAGGGGGAGAGGAAGGAAGGGGCTCAGTCTGGGAAGGTCTCCTGGAGGAGGTGAGCTCTCAATAGGGCCTTGAAGGGAGGAAGAGAGCTAGCTTGGCGGATGGGCAGTCCAGACTTCACTCTGCTTCCTGGATCATTTTTCTACAAAAACGTTCAGGGCATGTCATCCCGCTCCTCAAAGATCTCCAGTGGTTGCCCACCCACCTGCGCGTCAAACAAAAACTCCTCAGCATTGGCTTTAGAGCAGACCACCACCTTGCCCCCTCCTACCTCAATCAATCAATCAATCAATCGTATTTATTGAGCGCTTACTATGTGCAGAGCACTGTACTAAGCGCTTGGGAAGTACAAATTGGCAACGCATAGAGACAGTCCCTACCCAACAGTGGGCTCACAGTCTAAAAGAATAATAATAATAATGTTGGTATTTGTTAAGCGCTTACTATGTGCAAAGCACTGTTCTAAGCGCTGGGGGGAACACAAGGATATGAGGTTGTCCCATGTGGGGCTCACAGTCTTAATCCCCATTTTCCAGATGAGGGAACTGAGGCACAGAGAAGTGAAGTGACTTGCCCAAGGTCACACAGCAGATATGTGGGGGAGGTGGGATTCGAACCCATGACCTCTGACTCCCAAGCCCGCACTCTTTCCACTGAGCCACGCTGCTTCTCTCCTTCCTACCTCACCTCCTACCTCACCTCTCCTACCTCACCTCACTTCTCTCCTTCCATAACCCAGTCCGTACACTTCGCTCCTCAAATTCCGCTAACCTTCTCAATGTGGCTCAATCTCGTCTATCTCACCGCCGACTCCTGGCCCACGTCCTGCAACACCCTCCCTCCTCAAATCCAACAGACAATGACTCTCCCCACTCGCAAAGCCTTACTGAAGGCCCATCTCCTCCAAGAGGCCTTCCCTGACTAAGCCCTGCCTTTCTTTTTTTTTTTTGGTATTTGTTAAGTGCTTACTATGTGCAAAGCACTGTTCTAAGCGCAGGGGAGGATACAAGGTGATCAGGTTGTCCCATGTGGGGCTCACAATCTTAATCCCCATTTTACAGATGAGGTAACTGAGGCACAGAGAAGTAAAGTGACTTGCCCAAGGTCACACAGCTGACAATTGGTAGAGGCGGGATTTGAACCCATGACCTCTGACTCCAAAGCCTGGGCTCTTTGCACTGAGCCACGCTGCTTCTCTTTCCTCTTCTCCCACTCCCTTCTGAGTCACCCTGACTTCCTCCCTCTGTTCTTCCCCCCTCCCATCCTCACACAACTTCTAATAATGATAATGACGGCATTTACTAAGTGCTTACTATGTGCAAAGCACTGTTCTAATAATAATAATAATAATGATAGCATTTATTAAGCGTTTACTATGTGTAAAGCACTGTTCTAAGCACTGGGGAGGTTACAAGGTGATCAGGTTGTCCCACGGGGGGGCTCACAGTCTTCATCCCCATTTTCCAGATGAGGGAACTGAGAAGTGAAGTGACTTGCTCAAAGACTTGCCCAAAGTCACACAGCTGACAATTGGCAGAGCCGGGATTTGAACCCATGACCTCTGATTCTTCTAGACCTCTTCTAGACTGTGAGCTCACTATTGGGTAGGGACCGTCTCTATATGTTGCCAACTTGTACTTCCCAAGTGCTTAGTACAGTGTTCTGCACACAGTAAGTGCTCAATAAATACGATTGAATGAATTAAATACCTGTTCCCCACCTGTGCTTGGCAAATAGTAAGCACTTAAAAAAAACTGTTATTATTATTATTATTATTACTATTATTATTCTCCTCCCTGCTTAGGCTGTGAGTCCCATGTGGGACTTCCCTATTTTGTGTCTCCCCCAGCACTTAGTAAAGTGCTGTAATTCATTTATTATAATGTCTGCCTCCCCACCTCTAGACTGTGACCTCGTTGTGGGCAGGGAACGTGTCTGCTCATTGTTGCATTGTGCAGTCCCAAGCACTTAGTACAGTGCTCTGTGCCCAGTAAGCACTCAATAAATACGATCGAATGAATGAATAACTGGAAGTCAGAAGACCTGGCTTCTAATCCAGACTCCACCATCTGCCTGCTGTGAGGCCTTGGGTGAGTCACTTCACTTCTCTGCCTCTCAGTTTCTTCATCAGTAAAATGGGGGGATTAAAGATCCGTCTTCTGAGCCCCTTCTTTCCTCTCCCCCTCCATCCCCCCATCTTACCTCCTTCCCTTCCCCACAGCACCTGTATATATGTATATATGTTTGTACATATTTGTTACTCTATTTATTTTACTTGTACATATCTATTCTATTTATTTTACTTTGTTAGTATGTTTGGTTTTGTTCTGTTTCCCCCTTTTAGACTGTGAACCCACTGTTGGGTAGGGACTGTCTCTATATGTCGCCAACTTGTACTTCCCAAGCGCTTAGTACAGTGCTCTGCACACAGTAAGTGCTCAATAAATACAATTGATGATGATGATGATGATCCGTCTCTCAACCCATTCAACCTGTGGTGGGCCTGGGATTGATCTGATTGCATTGTATCTAATAATAATGGTAATAATGATGATGGTGATAATAATAATGATAATGATGATGATATATGTTGCCAACTTGTACTATATGTTGCCAACTTGTACTTCCCAAGCGCTTAGTACAGTGCTCTGCACACAGTAAGTGCTCAATAAATATGATTGGTGATGATAATGATAATGATAATAATAATAATAACGAGAAGCAGCGTGGCTCAGTGGAAAGAGCATGGGCTTTGGAGTCAGAAGTCATGGGTTCAAATCCTGGCTCTGCCAATTGTCAGCTGTGTGACTTTGGGCAAGTCACTTCACTTCTCTGAGCCTCAGTTACCTCATCTGGAAAATGGGGATGAAGACTGTGAGCCTCCCGTGGGACAACCTGATCACCTTGTAACCTCCCCAGTGCTTAGAACAGTGCTTCGCACATAGTAAGTGCTTAATAAATGCCATTATTGTTGTTATTATCATTAATAACCATCATAATTATGACATTTGATAAGTGCTACTATGTGCCAGGCACGGTACTGAGCCCTGGGGTGCAGCAGAGCGTGGCTTACTGAGGCCGGGGAGTGAAACAGACCTGGATTCTAATTCTGACTCTGCCACACATCTGCTCTGTGACCTTGGGCGAGGTACTTCACTTCTCTGGGCCTCAATTACCTCTTCTATAAAATGGGGATTAGGAGTGTGAACCTCATGTGGGATAGGGACTGTATACCCAACCTGATTAACTTGTATCTACCCCACTGCTTAGAACAGTGCTTGGAACATAGTAAGTGCTTAGCAAATACCATTATCATTATTATTATTGCTTAGAAACTACCACACTTAAGCTGCCCTGAGGTATATTCTGCTTCTTCCTTATGCTTTGAAAGCCTAACTTGGGGGTCCCAAAATAAAATATTCAATCTCTCCCATTCTAGTGTCTGGCATTTGATTTCGCTCGGTTTCCTTAAATGATTTGTAAGTTACCAGTAAGAGAACGATTTTTTTTTCCTCTCGATAGACAAAATCATTCCTCTAAAGGGGACACTCCAAGTTGAGTTTTACCAATATGCTCTTTACAAAAGAAACTAAAAAACGCCCATCTGCTCTTAGAAACTTCCCACCCCAGCTTCCAAGAGCTTCGAGAATGTCTCCCTTAACCCTGATTCAGAGCAATTTTCAAGTTCATTTTCTTGACTTTTAAAAGCCACTGACATTTATTAAGTAGCAAGAAGTCAAAATACCCTGGATTTGTTAAAGGAAAAATCAGAAATGGAACTTGAACATTTGAGATGAGCTGGTCAGAGAATAACACATTTGTTCTGACATTCTGTTTTTCACTTGAAAAGAATTGGGGATTTCAGTGATTTGACCGAAAGCCACGAGGGGCTGAAGGTGGCCTTGTAGAAAGAGCCCGGGCCTGGGAATTAAAGGACATGAGTTCTAATTCCAGCTCTGCCACTTACCTGCTGTGTGTACTTGGGCAAGTCACTTCATTTCCCTGTGTTTCAATTCCCTCGGGTCCAAATGGGGATTTAATATCTGTTCCCCAAGTGAGCTTGGCAAATAGTAATAATAATAATAATAATAATAATGGCATTTATTAAGTGCTTACTATATGCAAAGCACTGTTCTAAGCGCTGGGGAGCTAACAAGGTGATGAGGTTGTCCCACGTGGGGCTCACAGTCTTCATCCCCATTTTACAGATGAGGGAACTGAGGCACAGAGAAGTGAAGTGACTTGTCCAAAGTCACACAGCTGACAGTTGGTGGAGCCGGGATTTGAACCCATGACCTCTGCCTCCAAAGCCCGGGCTCTTTTCCACTGCTTCTCAATCAATCAATCAATCAATCAATCAATCATATTTATTGAGTGCTTACTATGTGCAGAGCACTGTACTAAGCACTTGGGAAGTACAAATTGGCAACATGTAGAGACAGTCCCTACCCAACATTGGGCTCACAGTCTAAAAGACATTATTATTATTATTATTATTATTATAATTATTATCATTATTATTATCACGCTGAGTCACACTGCTTCTCAATAGTAAGCACTTAACCAGTGCCATTATCATTATTATTACTATTATTATTATTCTCCCCCCCGCTTAGGCTGTGAGTCCCATGTGGGACATGTCTATTTTATATCTACCCCAGCACATAATAAGCGCTTAACAGATACCACAATTACTATTTGACAGTGGCCGATTTGGGGTATATTTCTAAAAGTTTTCAGTTGACTGTAATTTCGCCTCTAGACTGTAATCTCGTTATGGGCAGAGAACGTATACTCTAAATTCTTTTGAATTTTACTCTCCCAAGCACTTAATCCAGTCCTCTGCAGAACGTATCCTCTAAATTATTTTGTATTGTACTCTCCCAAACGCTTAATCCAGTCCTCTGCAGATAGTAATAGATACCTCTAATAGATTGATTGATTGATTGACTTGGGGAGACGCCTTATCCTGATGTCAATGAAACAAACTGTATTGATAATTGTGCCACTGACACAGGATCATGGTTAATTCTGATCAGAACCAAGAGAATGTGATACCTTACCCTTCAAATTCACTTTGCTTCCCTCTGGCTCATTCACTCCTTGCTTTCCATGTCAAGCTCCAACTAATAATAATGATGATAACAAAAATAATAATGATGATGATGATGATAATGATAATAATAGTCAGAGAAGCAGCGTGGCTTAAGGGATAGAGTCCAGGCTGGGAGTCAGAAGGTCATGTGTTCAAATCCCAGCTCTGCCACATGTCTGCTGTGTGACCTTGAGCAAGTCACTTCACTTCTCTGGACCTCAGTTCCCTCATCTGGAAAATGGGGATTAAGAGTGTGAGCCCCCTGTGAGACAGGGACTGTGTCCAACCTGATTACCTTCTATCTACCCCAGTGCTTAGAACAGTGCTTGGCACATAGTAAATGCTTAACAGGTACAATGCTATTACTACTGATAACAGAGAAGCAGTGTGGCCTATTAGAAAGAGCCTGGGCCTGGGATTCAGAAGGTCATGAGTTCTAATCCCAGCTCTGCCACTTGTCTGCTGGATGACCTTGGCCAAGTCACTCAGCTTCTCTGAGCCTCAGTCACCTCATCTGAAAAATGGGGATTAAGACTATGAGTCCTGTGTGTCAAATCTGATTAGCTAGTAATAATAATAATAATAATGATGATAGTATTTGTTAAGCTCTTACAATGTACCAAGCACTGTTCTAAGAGCTGGGTTAGATGCAAGGTGATCATGTTGTCCCACTTGGGGCTCACAGTCTTACTCCCCATTTTCCAGATGAGGCAATTGAGGCACAGAGAATAATGATAACGATGGCATTTGTTAAGCTCTTGCTATGTGCCAAGCACTGTTCTAAGCACTGGGGGGGATACAAGGTAATCAGGTTGTCCCACGGGGGGCTCACAGTCTTAATCCACATTTTACAGATGAGGGAATTGAGGCCCAGAGAATAATGATGATGGCATTTATTAAGTGCTTACTATGTGCCGAGCGCTGTTCTAAGCACTGGGGAGGTTACAAGGTGATCAGGTTTTCCCACAGGGGGCTCACAGTCTTAATCCCCATTTTACAGATGAGGGAACTGAGGCACAGAGAAGTGAAGTGACTTGTCCAAAGTCCCACAGCTGTCAAGTGGCGGATCCAGGATTAGAACCCATGACCTTTGACTCCCAAGCCCGGGCTCTTTCCACTGAGCCACGCTGCTTGACTTGCCCAAGGTCACACAGCAGACAAGTGTAATATCTACCTCAGCATGCAGGGCACTGAGAGCAGTGCCTGGCACTTAGAAAGTACCTAACAAATACATATCTATTCTATTTATTTTATTTTGTTAGTATGTTTGGTTTTGTTCTCTGTCTCCCCCTTTTAGACTGTGAGCCCACTGTTGGGTAGAGACCGTCTCTATATGTTGCCAATTTGTACTTCCCAAGCGCTTAGTACAGTGCTCTGCACACAGTAAGCGCTCAATAAATACGATTGATGATGATGATTAACATAATAATAATAATAATAACAATGATAATGATCATATTGGTTAAGCACTTCCCAAATACCAAGCACTGGGGTGGAAACAAGATAATCTGCTCAGTCGCCATCTCTATCCAATATGGGGCTGATTCTGTAGGTATTTATCTCCACTTTTCAGAATAGAAAACTGAAAACCAGAAAGATAATGATAATAATAATCATACTCATAATGATAATGGCATTTATGGAGCGTTTACTATGTGCAAAGCACTGTTCTAAGCACTGGGGAGGTTACACTTCTTTGGGCCTCAGTTCCCCCATCTGTAAAATGGGGATTAAGACTGTGAGCCCCGTGAGGGACAACTTGATCACCTTGTAACCTCCCCAGCGCTCAGAACAGTGCTTTGCACATAGTAAGCGCTTAATAAATGCCATTATTATTATTATTATTATTATTATTATTATTATTACAATCAATCAATGACCTTCGGGCCCCTGACGCCAGTAAGATTTCTCACCGGTTTCACCTCCCTGCCGCCTGCCTTCTCTGCCCCTAAGCCCCCACCCCAGGTTCTCCCCTCTCCTTCTCCCCTTCCCCGATTCAAATCGGCCCCTTCCCCCTCTTTCTAGCAGCGTGGCTCAGTGGAAAGAGCCCGGGCTTTGGAGTCAGAGGTCATGGGTTCAAATCCCGGCACCACCACTTGTCAGCTGTGTGACTTTGGGCAAGTTACGTAACTTCCCTGGGCCTCAGTTCCCTCATCTGGAAAATGGGGATGAAGACTGTGAGCCCCCGGTGGGACAACCTGATCACCCTGTAACCTCCCCAGTGCTTAGAACAGTGCTTTACACATAGTAAGCGCTTAATAAATGTTATTATTATTATTATATTCTAATAATAGAAATGAAATAATCTGTACAAATTATCTGTACATATTTATTCTATTTATTTTCTTTTGTTAATATGTTTTGTTTTGTTGTCTGTCTTCCCCCTTCTAGACTGTGAGCCCGCTGTTGGGTAGGGACTGTCTCTGTATGTTGCCAACCTGGACTTCCCAAGTGCTTAGTACAGTGCTCTGCACACAGTAAGCGCTCAATCAATACGATTGAATGAATTGAATGAATGAAAATAACTGCGTTACTTGGTAAGTGCTTACTATGGGCCGGGTCCTGTACGAAGCCAGCAAATGGATGGATACCAGCAAATGGGGTGGGACACAGTCCCCGTCCCACACGGGGCTCACAGTCTAAATCCCCATCTTCCAGATGAGGTAACTGAGGCCCCGAGAAGTGAAGTGGCTCGCCCAAGGTCGCCCAACAGACAAGGGGCAGAGCGGGGATTAGAACCCAGGTCCTTCTAACTCCCAGGCTCGGGCTCTAGCCACTAGGCCATGCTGCTTCTCATCAACCTCTCATAAACTCCCCCTCCCCTAGACTCCTCTCTGAGGCTCCTAATAATAATAATTATGGTATTTGTTAAGCGCCCACTAATAATGATAATAATGATGGCATTTGTTAAGTGCTTACTATGAGTGAAGCACCATTCTAAGCGCTCACTATGAGTGAAGCACAGTTCTAAGCGCTTACTGTGAGTGAAGCACTTTTCTAAGTGCTTACTATGAGTGAAGCACTGTCCTAAGCGCTTACTATGAGTGAAGCACTTTTCTAAGCACTTACTATGAGTGAAGCACCGTTCTAAGCGCTTACTATGAGTGAAGCACCGTCGTAAGCGCTTACTATGAGTGAGGCACTTTTCTAAGCGCTTACTATGAGTGAAGCACCGTTCTAAGCACTTACTATGAGTGAAGCACCATTCTAAGCACGTATTATGAGTGAAGCACCATTCTAGGAGCTTACTATGAGTGAAGCACCGTTCTAAGTGCTTACTATGAGTGAAGCACCGTTTTAAGCCTTACTATGAGTGAAGCACAGTTGGAAGCGCTTACTATGAGTGAAGCACCTCTCTAAGCACTTACTATGAGGGAAACACTGTTCTAAGTGCTTATTATGAGTGAAGCACCGTTCTAGGAACTTACTATGAGTGAAGCACCGTTCGAAGTGTTCACTATGAGTGAAGCACCATCCTAAGCGCTTACTCTGTGTGAAGCACCGTTCTAAGTGCTTACTCTGAGTGAAGCACCGTTCTAAGCGCTTACTATGAGTGAAGCACCGTTCTAAGCGCTTACTACGAGTGAAGCACCGTTCTAAGCTCTTACTATGAGTGAAGCACCGTTCTAAGGGCTTACTATGAGTGAAGCACTGTTCTAAGCCTTACTATGAGTGTAGCACCATTGGAAGCGCTTACTATGAGTGAAGCACCATTCTAAGTGCTTACTATGAGTGAAGCACCATTCTAAGCGCTTACTATGAGTGAAGCACCACTCTAAGCGCTTACTATGAGTGAAGCACTGTTCTAAGCGCTTATTATGAGTGAAGCACCGTTCTAGGAGCTTACTATGAGTGAAGCACCGTTCTAAGCGTTTACTATGAGTGAAGCACTTTTCTAAGTGCTTACTATGAGTGAAGCACCGTTCTAAGCACTTACTATGAGTGAAGCACCGTTCTAAGTGCTTACTATGAGTGAAGCACCGTTCTAAGCGCTTACTATGGGTGATGCACCTTTCTAAGCACTTACTATGAGTAAAGCACCATTCTAAGTGCTTACTATGAGTGAAACACCATTCTAAGCGCTTACTATGAGTGAAGCACCGTTCTAAGCACTTACTATGAGTGAAGCACTGTTCTAAGCCTTACTATGAGTGAAGCACTGTTGGAAGCGCTTACTATGAGTGAAGCACCAATCGAAGCACTTACTATGAGTGAAGCACCGCTCTAAGCGCTTACTATGAGTGAAGCACTGTTCTAAGTGCTTACTATGACTGAAGCACCACTCTAAGCGCTTACTATGAGTAAAGCACTGTTCTAAGCGCTTATTATGAGTGAAGCACCATTCTAGGAGCTTACTATGAGTGAAGCACTGTTCTAAGCGCTTACTACGAGTGAAGCACTGTTCTAAACACTTACTATGAGTGAAGCACCATTCTAAGCGCTTACTATGAGTGAAGCACTGCTCTAAGCGCTGGGGGGGATACAAGGTGATCAGGTTGTCCCACGTGGGGTTCACAGGCTTCATCCCCATTTTACAGATGAGGGAACTGAGGCTCAGAGAAGGTAAGTGACTTGCCCAAGGCCACACAGCAGACATGTGGAGGAGTCGGGATCCAAACCCACGACCTCTGACTCCCAAGCCCGGGCTCTTTCCACTGAGCCACGCTGCTTCTCTATGTGGCAGGCACTGCCCCTCCATGCTACAGCCCCAATCGTGGTATTTGTTTAGTGCTATGTGAAAGGCACTGTACTAAGCGCTGGGTTGGATCCAAGCAAATGAGCCCGCTGTTGGGTTGGGACCGTCTCTATATGTTGCCAAGTTGTACTTCCCAAGCGCTTAGTACAGTACTCTGCACACAGTAAGCGCTCAATAAATACGATTGAATGAATGAAATGGGGCTGGACACAGCGCCCGTCCCACGTGGGGCCCGCAGTTTCTTCATTTAAAATGGGTAGTAAACACTTCCGCATGGTATAATTCCCAGGCATGGGAATCAGAAAGTCATGGGCTCTAATCCCAGATCGGCCAATTGTCTGCTGTGTGACCTTGGGCAAGTCACTTTACTTCTCTGAGCCTCAGTTCCCTCATCTGTAAAATGGGGATTAAGACTGTGAGCCCCATGTGGGACAACCTGATTACCCTGTATCTATCCCAGTTCTTAAAACAGTGCTTGACACATAGTAAGTGCTTAACAAAAGCCATGATTATTATTATCATTATTACCCAAGCATATAGTGTATAAATGATAAATAATAAATAATAATGGGATTTGTTAAGTGCTTATTATGTGCAAAGCACTGTTCTAAGCGCTGAGGGGGGATACAAGGTGATCAGGTTGTACCACGTGGGGCTCACAGTCTTAATCCCCATTTTACAGATGAGGGAACTGAGGCCCAGAGAAGTGAAATGACTTGCCCAAAGTCACACAGCTGACAAGTGGCGGAGCCGGGATTAGAACCCATGACCTCTGGCTTCCAAGCCCGTGCTGTTTCCATTGAGCCACTCTGCACTTAGTGAGCACTTAACCCATATTATTACTATTATTATTATTATTATTATTATTATTATTATTATTATTATTATTATTATTATTATTATTAAAGTGTTGGGACAGGTTTTCCAGGCCCTGGATAATCTCCAGCCAAAGTCACATCCAACCAGTTCTGTTTTCTAAGCTCCTGACCCAATCCTCCTTTACGTTTAAGCAAACAGATTTATAGAGTAAATAAATGAACATCTAGGAAGACTGACACATTTTGCAAATGGATTTTGTTTTTAAAAAAAAACTGGTGAAAAAGATAAGAATGTAGTTAATTAACCCAGATCCAGAACGAAAAAAAGAAATGTGTTAATTAATCATCCCTCCTGATTACCCACGGGTCATTGTCATCTACCCCAACACACAATCAATGAGAAATTGGAGATAATTTGCATCAAAAGCCCATACTCTAGTGATATGTCCAAACCCATTCTCTCTAACGCTGTGTAATGGACAGAGCACAGGTCTGAGGGTCAGAAGGCCATGAGTTCTAATTCCGCCTCTGCCACTTGTCTGCTGTGAGACCCTGGGTAAGTCATTTGACTTCTCTGGGCCTCAGTGGCCTCATCTGTAAAATGGGGACTGAGACTGTGAGCCCCACATGGGACAGGGACTGTGTCCAGCTTGATTTGCTTGTATCCACCCCAGCGCTTAGCACAGTTCTTGGCACGTAGTATGAGCTGAACGACTACCATGATTGCTACAGTTGTTATTCTTGCAGTATGCGCCTTAATATCTGATCAACCAAGCGCTTCCCAAGCTTGTACTTGTACTTCCCAAGCGCTTAGTACAGTGCTCTGCACACAGTAAGCGCTCAATGAATACGATTGATTGATTGATTGATCAACCATTGACTCTGACGACTTCTTAAACAAAATGGCTTCATCATCATCATCAATCTTATTTATTGAGCGCTTACTGCATGCAGAGCACTGTACTAAGCGCTTGGGAAGTACAAATTGGCAACATATAGAGACAGTCCCTACCCAACAGCGGGCTCACAGTCTAAAAGGGGGAGACAGAGAACAAAACCAAACATACTAACAAAATAAAATAAATAGAATAGATATGTACAAGTAAAATAAATAAATAAATAAGGGAATCTAGAGGGGGAGACGGGTATAAATGGAAATCAATCTAGAGGGGAGATGGGTATAAATGGAAATCAATCTAGAGGGGAGATGGTTATAAATGGAAATCAACTTGGAGAGGGAGACGGAAGGGAATAAATCTCGAGGGGTGACGGGTAGGAATGGATATAAATCGGGGGTGGGTATAAATGGAAATCAATCTGGGGGGGTGGGTATAAACAGAAAGGAATCTAGAGGGGGAGACAGGTATAAATTGAAATGAATCTAGAAGGGGGATGGGTATAAACAGAAATGAATCTGGGGGAGACGGGTAAAAACGGAAATGAATCTAGAGGGGGAGATGGGTATAAATGGAAAGAAATCTAGATAAATGCCATCATCATAAATTAATAAATGTCATCATTATTATTATTATTATGTCTGCTTGTGTGACCTTGGGCAAGTCACTGAACTTCTCTGAGCCTCAGTTCCCTCATCTGTAAACTGGGGATTAAGACCGTGAGCCCCCCGTGGGACAACCAGATCAGCTTCTAACCTCCCCAGCGCTTAGAACAGTGCTTTGCACATAGTAAGCGCTTAATAAATGCCATCATTATTATTCCATTCATTCAATCATATTTATTGAGCGCTTACCGTGTGCAGAACACTGTACTAAGAACTTCAGCCCACATGTCACTCTGCTGACCAGATCCATTTCTGCAAAATGTTGAGGCCATATGTCCCCACTCCTGCAGAACCTCCAGCGGTGGCCCATCCACCTCAGCATCAAACAGATCCCTCTCTACTGAACTCAACTCATTCATTCACCTAACCCTTCGTTGATCTCATGTCACTAACCCACAGCCCTAGATCACCTCCACTGTCCACCTCCTTCCCTCTTTTGCATGAGCCACCGAACGCGATTGGCAGAAATCTAGCTATCGGGACGACTCCGTCCACTCGAGTTTATCTTTGGCTGCTTCGACTCTGCCCTCCTCTCTACTCAGAAAAATGATTTCTCCCCTCCTTATTGACACCCATGCCCATCTCCCTCACCAGTTGTTCCCGACATTTAACTACCTCCTGAAACTGCCTGTCTTCCCACCTCTCCCATCCCTTTCTCCCAATGACCTGGCCACCTTCTTTAGTAAGAAAATTGACATTGTCAGGCGTGAGCTCTGGAAAATCTCCCCTGCCTCACTCCAGCCCCTCTCGCATCCTGCCTCTTCTTCAACTCTCCTATCTTTCCCAGTGGTAACTCTGGAGGAGATCGCCTCCTTCACTCAAAATCCCCCCCCTCCACCTGTGCATCTGATCCCATTCTTTCGCACCTTATCAAAATAATCGCCCCCTCACTTCTTCCCTCCCTAAAGGCCATCTTCAACAGTTCACTCTCCAGTGGCTTCTCCTCCACTGCCTTCAAACATGTCCATGTCTCCCCTCACCTAAACAAACCCTCCTTTGACCCCCAGGCTCCTTCTGGTTATCACCCCATCTTCCTCCTACCCTTCTTCTCCAAACTTCTTGAGCGAGTCATTTACACCTGCTGTCTCAAGTTCTTTTCCTCCAGTACCCACCCTGGCCCCCTCCAATCTGGCTTCCGCCTCCTTCACTCCACAGAAACGGCCCTCTCAAACGTCACCAACGATCTCCTTCTTGGCAAATCCAACAGCCTCCACTCCATCCTAATCCTCCTCGACCTCTCAGCTGCCTTCAAAATTGTGACCCACCCCCTTCTCCAGGAAACATTATCCCAACTTGGCTTTACTGAATCTGTCCATTCTTGGTTCTCCTCCTTGGTCTCTGCCCACTCATTCTCAATCTCTTTCATGAGCTCCTCCTCTGCCTCCCACCCCTTAACTGTGGCGGTCCCCCAAAGCTCATATTTATTGAATGCTTACTGTGTGCACAGCACTGAACTAAGCACTTGGGAGAGTAGAATACAAAAAATAACCAGACACATTCCCTGCCCATAAGGAACTTACAGTCTAGAGGGGGTAGACTGACATGAATACAAATAAATAAATGAGAGATATGGACATACATGATGGTATGGGGATGGGAGGGAGAAAGAAGAAAGGGAGCAAGTCAAGGTGATGGAAAAAGGAGTGGGAGTAGAGAAAACATGGGGGCGGCCTAGTCTGGGAAGGCCTCATTCATTCATTTAATTGTATTTACTGAGCACTTATTGTGTGCAGACCACTTACTAAGTGTTTCTGAAAGTACAATACAATAATAAGCAGTGCCATTCCTTGCTCACAACAAACTCACAGTCTAGAGAGGGGAAGACAGACATCATTACAAATAAACAAAATTACAGATGTGTATAGAAATGCTTTGGGGCCTCCATGCCTCTAGACTGTGAGGTCTCTGTGGGCAGGGATTGTTATTGTTGTAGTGTACTTTCCCAAGTGCTTAGTACAGTGCTCTGCACACAGTCAATAAATACTGGAAGAGGGGAACTTGAGGCAGCGTTATAGATGAGCCACTCAAGGGTTTGGAGAGTAAGGGTAGGAGGGAGATGGGGCGATAACTGGAGAGAGCCTTGGGGTCAAGGAAGGGTTTGTTTAGGATAAAGCTTAACCCTAACCCTGCCCCTTCTAGACTGTGAGCCCACTGTTGGGTAGGGACCGTCTCTATATGTTGCCAACTTGTACTTCCCAAGTGCTCTGCACACAGTAAGCGCTCAATAACTACTATTGATTGATTGATTGATTGATAAGGGAGACATGGGCATGTTTGAAGGCAGTGGAGAAGAAGCGTCTGGAGAGTGAACAGTTGAAGATGGCTGTTAATAATGATAATAATAAGAATAATAACAATAATAATGACATTTGTTAAGTGCTTACTACGTGAAAAGCACTGTTCTAAGCACTGGGGAGGATACAAGGTGATCAGATTGTCCCACGTGGGGCTCACAGTCTTCATCCCCATTTTCCAGATGAGGTCACTGAGGCCCAGAGAAGTGAAGTGACTTGCCCGAAGTCACACAGCTGACAATTGGCAGAGCCGGAATTTGAACCCATGACCTCTGACTCCTAAGCCCGTGCTCTTTCCATCTTGGTATAGTGCTCTGCATACAGTAAGCAATTAATAAATATGATTGAATGAATGAAGAAGGGAGGGGGTGAGAGTTTTGATAAGGTGCGAAGGAATGGGGTTGTTATTTGAAAGGAGGCAGTAGATCTCCTCTAGAGAAATTCCTGGGAAGGATGGGAATGTTGTAGAGGGGGCCAGAAAGAGGAGGGACTGAGGAGGGGCAGGGGGGATTTTAGGGGGCTCACATCTGATGGTGTTAATTTTCTTAATAAAGTAGATGGCCAGCTCACTGGGGGCAAGGGATGGGGGTGATGAGGGGACAGGAGGCTTACTATCTGCACATAGTAAGAGCTCAATAAATATCATTGATTAATTGATTTGTTGATAGTAGCAGTAATAGCATTAGTAGGGTTAGTAGTAATAATAATAGTAACTGTGTGGCTCAGTGGAAAGAGCCCGGGCATGGGAGTCAGAGGTCTTGTGTTCTAATCCCAGCTCTGCCGCTTGTCAGCTGTGTGACTTTGGGCAAGTCACTTCAAGTCTCTGAGCCTCAGTTACCTCATCTGTTAAATGGAGATTAAGACTGTGAGCCCCGCATGGGACATCCTGATCACCTTGTAGCCCCCCCTGCCCGTGCTAAGAACAGTGCTTCGCACATAGTTATCACTTAACAAATGCTATAATTATTATTATTATTATAACTTGTTGAGGGCAGAGAACATGTTTGTTACCTCTGTTATACAGTATTGATCAATCAATGGTATTTATTGAGCACTTACTATGTACTATTAGTTAGTATGTTAGTATGTTTGGTTTTGTTCTCTGTCTCCCCCTTTTAGACTGTGAGCTCACTGTTGGGTAGGGACTGTCTCTATATGTTTCCATCTTGTCCTTCCCAAGCGCTTAGTACAGTGCTCTGCACATAGTAAGTGCTCAATAAATACAATTGATGATGATGATGATGATATGTGCAAAGCACTGTACTAAGCACTTGTTCAACAGAATTAGCAGACATATTCCCTGCCCGTAACAAGCTTACAGTTTAGAGGACTGTACTCTCCCAAGTGTTAAGCACAGTGCTCTCAAAACAGTAAGGGCTCAGTGAATACCACTAATTGATTGGTGGTATTGAGTAATAATAGTAATAATATTAATAATTGTATTCGTTAAGCACTTACTACGTGTCAGGCACTGTATTAAGTGCTGTAGTGGATATAAGCAAATCGGGTTGGACACAATCCCTGTCCCATGTCTCAATCCCCATTTTACAAATTAGGTAACTGAGGCCCAGAGAAGTGAAGTAACTTGCCCATGGTCACACATCAAACAAGTGAGGCATTGGGATTAGAACCCTTGACCTTCTGACTCCCAGGGCCATGCTCTATTAATAATAATAATAATGGCATTTATTGAGCGCTTACTATGTGCAAAGCACTGTTCTAAGCATTGGTGAGGTTACAAGGTGATCAGGTTGTCCCACGGGGAGCTCACAGTCTTAATCCCCATTTTACAGAGGAGGTAACTGAGGCACAGAGAAGTGAAGTGACTTGCCCAAAGTCACACAGCTGACACCTGGCGGAGCCGGGATTTGAACCCATGACCTCTGACTCCAAAGCCCGTGTTCTTTCCACTGAGCCACACTTTTTCTCTATTCACACCACCATGCTGCTTCTCCTTTAATACTCAAGGAACGCTCCCTTCAAGCAGAACAAATGAGAGAAGGAGGAGAAGGAGGCTTATAATGCTCATTTACAAAGAAAATAGAGCCAAATTTTATCACTGACACTTTGGGCAAATGGAAGCGGGAATCTGCTAGGGACGATAGGTCCAGGCTCTCAAAGCTCCCCTTCGAATTGACGCCTCTGAATTCCCAAGCATATCTGATGCTAGCTCAGGAAGAGCAAGATATGTCACCATCTGGGAGAGAACAGTTTAATCTCCTTGCTAAGGTAAAGTCAAGTGCTGGGAATATATGTTTAAGGCTTGCAGATGATCAGATGAAATCATACTTGTACGGAAAATGATGCCAAATATTTAACTGCCAGAGTATTTGGCAGGGAAGGCCTAAAACTGCTCGTGGAAGCTATAAAATCATCCCGGCACGTCTGAGAAAGGTGGTGGTGGTAGCATTTATTGAACACCTACCAGGTGAAATGTACTGCACTAAGACCTTGGGATAAAAGTAACATAATAATAATAATAATAACAATAATAATGATAATAATAATAATAAAGAAGCAGCATGGCTCAGTGGAAAGAGCATGGGCTTGGAAGTCAGAGGTCATGGGTTCGAATCCCAGCTCCACCACATGTCTGCTGTATGGCCTGGGGCAAGTCACTTAACTTCTCTGAGCCTCAGTTACCTCATCTGTAAAATGGGGATTAAGACTGTGAGTGCCACGTGGGACAACCTGATCACCTTGTATCCTCCCCAGTGCTTAGAGCAGTGCTTGGCACATAGTAAGCGCTTAACAAATATCATCATCAACATATATATGTAAAGCATATTTATCTCTAGACTGTGAGCCCGTTGTTGGGTAGCGATGGTCTTTATATGTTGCCAACTTGTACTTCCCAAGTGCTTAGTACAGTGCTCTGCACACAGTAAGCACTCAATCAATATGATTGAATGAATTCATTCAATCGTAATGATTGCGCGCTTACTGTGTGCCGAGCACTGTACTAAGCGAATGGAAAGTCCAATTCAGCAACAGAAAGAGACAATCCCTACCCAACAACTGGCTTACAGTCTAGAAGGGGGAGACAGACAACAAAACATTAGACAGGCACCAATAGCATCAAATAATAATAATGGTGGTATTTCCTAAGCGCTTACTACGTGCCAGGCACTGTTCCAACTGCCGGGGTATTCATTCCTTCAATAGTATTTATTGAGCGCTTACTGTGTGCAGAGCACTGTACTAAGCACTTGGGAAGTACAAGTTGGCAACATATAGAGACGGTCCCTACCCAACAGTGGGCTCACAGTCTAGAAGGGGGAGACAGACAACAAAACAGTGGTAGATACAAGGCAACAGGGGTAGATAAAAGGTTGTCCCACATGGGGCTCACAGTCTTCATGCCCATTTTACAGATGAGGTAACTGCTGCCCAGAGAAGTGAAGTGACTTGCCTGAGGTAAACCCAGGTCCTTCTGACTCCTAGGCTCGTGTTCTAACCACTGAGACGCACTGCTTCTCTGAAAGGAAAATAGCTGGAGCTGTGAAGATGGCTAACCCTACTTCCATCGGCAAGAGGAAACACATCCTCTGGATCCCTTTCTGTGAATTTTCCAGCCACCCTACGGGATGAGGAGAGGAGGTAATCCAAAAAGGGTGAGGATACTTCGGGACCGGGTGTTGTGGAGATTTCATCATGTCCTCCCATCCCTAATGCAAGTCATTTTTCTCACAATTGAAAAGAGCTTCCACCACCAGAGGAGACTGCCTTTAGTTACAATTGAGGGGAATCGAGGCAGCCTCATTTGCCTGGTTTTTGACAGTCTGGGTAACAAGCGTGAACCATCTGTGGCAGAGCAACCCTTGTTTGTATTTTTCATGTTTACACATTCGGCAAAGATAATTAAAAATAACTATAATTAAAAATGATTACAACAAATTACTTTTCCCTCAACGGTAATAGGCTTCTGCAACTTAGAAGTTACTTGCTAAAATAAGCCTCTGGTGAGCTAAACAAGAAACTATTACAACTCTGACTTTGTTTTGGAAAGTTTGAATACTAAGAGGAGAGTTTTGTGTTTTTTTTCTCGAAACAATCAAAGCATGTCATTTACGGGGAAATGCACATTCGTGATTGAATACCTAGAAATGATTGATGATAACCGGGTAGTTGCATCAATATGGTGGGTGTTTCCGTGAGGAAAAGTCTCAATGCTCAGGGGGAATGTTAGATCTAAAGGAGATTTAAAACTTTGTTTCTTTCCACTCACTCACTGGCTCTTCTTTTCTTTATCTAACCTGTGATGGAGGCTGAGATTTCTTTCTTGTTTCCCTGACACAAATTGCAGATAATAATAACAATAATAACAATAATAACGATAATAATATTGGCACTTCATTCCAGGCATGAAACATAACAACAATAATAATTATTATTATTGCATTTATTAAGCACTTACAGTGCGCCAAGCACTGTTGTAAGTGTGGGGATAGATACAAGGTAATCAGGTTGTCCCACATGGGGTTCACAGTTTAATCCCCATTTTACAGATGAGGTAACTGAGGCACAGAGGAGTGACTTGCCCAAAGTCACATAATGGAAAGAGCCCGGGCTTTGGAGTCAGAGGTCATGGGTTCAAATCCCGGCTCTGCCACAAGTCTGCTGTGTGACCTTGGGCAAGTCACTTAACTTCTCTGAGCCTCAGTTACCTCATCTGTAAAAGGAGGATTAAGACTGTGAGCCCCACGTGGGACAACCTGATCACCTTGTATCCCCCAGCGCTTAGAACAGTGCTTTGCACATAGTAAGCTCTTAACAAATGCCATCAATCAATCAATCAATCGTATTTTTTGAGCGCTTACTATGTGCAGAGCACTGTACTAAGCGCTTGGGAAGTACAAATTGGCAACACATAGAGACAGTCCCTACCCAACAGTGGGCTCACAGTCTAAAAGGGGGAGACAGAGAACAGAACCAATCATACCAACAGAATAAAATAAATAGGATAGAAATGTACAAGTAAAATAAATAAATAAATAAATAAATAGAGTAATAAATATGTACAACCATATATACATATATGCAGGTGCTGTGGGAAGGGAAGGAGGTAAGATGGGGGTAAGATCAATATTATTATTATAGCTGACAAATGGCAGAGCCAAGGATTAGAACCCATGACCTCTGACTCCCAAGACCCTGCTGTTTTCACTAAGCCATATTACAGATGAGGAAACTGAGGTCCAGAGAACTGAAATAACCAAGGTCACAGAGCAGGCAGGTGACAGAGGCTGGATTAGAACCCAGGTCCACAGTCTCCCCTGAAGATGTGTCCAAGCCAGAGGAGTGGAGTGAGCATAGAGAAGCAGCGTGGCTCAGTGGAAAGAGCCCGGGCTTTGGAGTTAGAGGTCAAGGGTTCAAATCCCGGCTCCACACTTGTCAGCTGTGTGACTCTGGGCAAGTCACTTAACTTCTCTGGGCTGAGAAGTTAACCCAGGTAGAACCCAGGTCCTTCTGACGCCCGGGCCCGGGCTCTATCCCAGATCATTGCGGATCAGTTTTTTAAATGTAGAATTATGTCTTTATTCATTCAATCGCATTTATTGAGCGCTTACTGTGTGCAGAGCATAAGGAAGACCTAAGCCAGGGCAGGCCAATGCTGATCTCAGGAGTTTACAGCAGGTGACCAAGATTTTGATATTAATTAAGTGCACACCGAAATGTAACATTATCAGATAGGGCACGCATAATAATAAATACGGTATTTGTTAGCACTCACTACGTGCTGAGCACTGTTCTAAGCACTGGGGTAGATAGAAGCAAATCGAGCTGGACACAGTCCCAGTCCCAAGTGGGGCTCACGGTCTCAATCCCCATTTTACAGATGAGGGAACTGAGGCACAAAGAAGTCAAGTGACTTGTCCATCCCAAGGTCACACAACAGACAAGTGACGGAGGCAGGATTAGAACCCATAACCTTTTGACTCTTAGGCCTGTGCTCTATTCACTGCGCCATACTGCTTCTGCCAACATCCTGTTGCTTCTTCGGATTGAGGAGAAACAGCATGGCTCAGTGGAAAGAGCCCGGGCTTGAGAGTCAGAGGTCATGGGTTCTAATTCCAGCTCCACCACATGTCAGCTGTGTGACCTTGGGCAGGTCACTTAACTTCTCTGAGCCTCAGTTACCTCATCTATAAAATGGGGATGAAGACTGTGAGCCCCACATGGGACAACCTGATCACCTTGTATCCTCCCCAGCGCATAGAACAGTGCTTCACACGTAGTAAGCGCTTGGCAAATGCCATTATTATTATTATTAAAAAGCTGAATCCCACTTGAATGTCAATTAACAGCCAGCACACTCATCAGACAATCTGCAAGAGTTCAGTAGTACGACTTCTCCCTTCCTCACTAATTTTATTATTATTATTTTTAATAGTATCTGTTAAGCACAGGCTAAGCACTGGGGTAGATTAATCAATCCATGGTATTTACTGAGCACTTTGTAAGCTCAATATGACCAGGAAATGTGTCTTTTGTACTATGTTGTACCCTCCCAAGCACTTAGTACAGTGCTCTGCACACAGTAAGCGCTCAATAAATACGATTGATTGCAATATGACCAGGAAATGTGTCTTTAGTACTATGTTGTACCCTCCCAAGCACTTAGTCCAGTGCTCGGCACACAGTAAGCGCTCAATAAATACAATTGATTGATTGCAGAGAATTGTACTAAGAGCTTGGAAGAGCAAAAATACAACAGGGTTAGCAGATATGTTCCCTGACAAAAACAATTTTATGTTCTAGAACCAAACTGATCCAGTTGGACACAGTCCAAGTCCCACATGAGGCTCACAGTCTTAATCTCCCCATTTTTCAGATGAGGTAACTCAGGCTCAGATAAGTGAAGCGACTTGCCCAAAGTCACACAGCAAAGTGGCGGAGCCAAGATTAGAATCCAGACCTTCTGTTTCGTTTTGTCGTCTGTCTCCCCCTTCTAGACTGTGAGCCCGTTGTTGGGTTGGAACCGTCTCTATGTGTTGCCGACTTGGACTTCCCAAGTGCTTAGTCCAGTGCTCTGCACACAGTAAGCGCTCAATAAATAGGATTGAGTGAATGAATGAATGAATGACGCCCAGGCTTGGGCTCTTTCCACTAGGCCACACTGCTTTCCTATGATGAGAAGAGATCTGTGTACCACTTGTCTGCTGTGTGACCTTGGAGAAAGCACTTTTCTGTTTCAGTGTTCTCCTCTGTAAAATGGGGACTGTGAACCCACTTTGGGACAGGTACTGTGTCTGATTTTGTTGTATTGTAATAATACGCATAATTGTGGTAGTTGTTAAGCACTTGCTATGAGCCAGGCACTGTAGTAAGCGCTGGGATGGATGCAAACAAATCGGGTTGTGGACACATTCCCTGTCCTACATGGGGCTTTCCATCTCGATCATCATTTTACAGATGAGGTAACTGAGGCACAGAGAAGTGAAGTGACTTGCCCAAGGCCATACAGCAGATAATTGGTTATCTTATATCAGATAAGAGGATAAGAGGTTATCAAGCACTTAGTACAGTGCTCTGCACACAGTAAGCGCTCAATAAATACGATTGATTGATAAGAGGTGGAGCCAGGATTAGAACTCAGGTCCTTCTGATTTCCAGGCCCGGACTCTATCCACTAGTGGAAAGAGCACGGGCTTTAGAGTCAGAGGTAATGGGTTCAAATTCTGGCTCTACCACTTGGCAGCTGTGTGACTTTGGGCAAGTTACTTCACTTCTCTTGTGCCTCAGTTCCCTCATCTGTAAAATGGGGATTAAGACTGTGAGCCCCACGAGGGATAACCCGATCACCTTGTAACCTCCCCAGCGCTTAGAACAGTGCTTTGCACATAGTAAGCACTTAATAAATATTATTATTATTATTATTATTATTATTATTATTATATTATCGATCCCAGCACTTAGCATTCATTCATTCATTCAGTAGTATTTATTGAGCGCTTACTGTGTGCAGAGCACTGTACTAAGTGCTTGGGAAGTATAAGTTGGCAACATATAGAGATGGTTCCTACCCAACAGCAGGCTCAGTCTAGCACATATTAGTAGGTGGTTAGGACATATCACAACCATTAGCATTAGATTTTCTCTCACTTATTTCTATGGTATTTGCTAGGTGCTTACTATGTTCACTTTCATTTTACTTGTACATATCTATTCTATTTATTTTATTTTGTTAGTATGTTTGGTTTTGTTCTCTGTCTCCCCCTTTTAGACTGTGAGCCCACTGTTGGGTAGGGACTGTCTCTATATGTTGCCAACTTGTACTTCCCAAGCGCTTAGTACAGTGCTCTGCACACAGTAAGCACTCAATAGATATGATTGATTGATTGATTGATTGATTGATTGATTGATTGTTCCAGGCACTGTACTAAACACTGGGGTAGATATAAGCCAGTCAGTTAGGACACAGTCCCTGTCCCACATCATCATCATCATCATCAATCGTATTTATTGAGCGCTTACTATGTGCAGAGCACTGTACTAAGCGCTTGGGAAGTACAAATTGGCAATATATAGAGACAGTCCCTACCCAACAGTGGGCTCGGGCTCACAGTTTCCAACCCGATTTTACAGATGAGGTCACTGAGGCACAGAACATTCATTCAGTCATTGTATTTACTGAGCACTTACTGTGTGCAGAGCATTGTACTAAAATCTTGGGAAAGGACAATATAACAATAAGCAATCGCTGCCCACAACGAGTTTACAGTCTTGCGGCATGAAGTGACTTGCCTAGGGTCACACGACTGCTGTGGCAGAGCCGGGATTAGAACACAGGTCCTTTTGGCGCCCAGGCCCGGGCTCTATCCATTAGGCCACACTGCCTTTCTTTTTCCTATGCCCCTTCAATTCATAAAGGGGAAAAGCAGTGTCCATGATGAACCACAACAGATAACCGGGTTAGCCACAAAAGAAAAAAATAGAGTTTCTCTTAGAAGAAATCAATATTCAGTCTGGAGTTCAAAACAGGTCCTTTCTCCCGGAACAGCAGAAGATGGGGTACGGTGATCCCAAGCGTTTAGTGAGAAAAAGGCACTGAATGCAGTATATTTACCAACAACAATGCAAGGGCGGTATTGATTTACTCTCTCCAAAACAAAAATGACAGCCGGAGGGAACAGTCACACGATATAGAAAGGCTTTCTGAGGATTATAAAGCGCCAAGCGCAAATCTAATAGTTTTTCAATGGGTGAAGGGACGACTCTCAAAGCTGGAGACAGTTGAATTGGACAGCCTCTGCAGGGATGAGGTTGGACATTACCTTAAAATCCGGAGAGGGAGAGTGAACGGAATGAAAATGGATAGTGCCACCGTGGTTCGCTTGAGTAGGTGAGGAGAGGGGAGATTAAGATAGTTTAGCATTGACTGTCATTTAAAAGATGCCCATGGAATTTTGGTTATTTGGGGTTTGGGAAAAGGTCTGATCAACTCCATGATAAAAAGGTATTTTTAAGAAATACTTATTAGAGAAGCAGCGTGGCTCAGTGGAAAGGGCATGGGCTTTGGAGTCAGAGGCCATGGGTTCAAATCCCGCTCCGCCAACTGTCCGCTGTGTGACTTTGGGCAAGTCACTTCACTTCTCTGAGCTTCAGTTCACTCATCTGTAAAATAGGGATGAAGACTGTGAGCCCCCCGTGGGACAACCTGATCACCTTGTAACCTCCCCAGTGCTTAGAGCAGTGTTTTTCACATAGTAAATGCTTAATAAATACCATAATAATAATAATAATAATAAAATACTACTTTCACATTTCATATAATGCACCTACTAGCTCTGTTACATTGTAATATGATGATAATAATGGTAACTGTGGTATATGCTAAGCGGTTACTGTGTGCCAAGCACTGTACTAAGCCCTGGGGTGGAGACAAGATAATCAGCTTTAGACTGTGAGCCCACTGTTGGGTAGGGACTGTCTCTATATGTTGCCAACATGTACTTCCCAAGCGCTTAGTACAGTGCTCTGCACACAGTAAGCGCTCAATAAATATGATTGATGATGATGATGATCAGCTTCCCCAAGGGGTTCACAGTCTAAGTAGGAGGGAGAACAGGTACTGAATCCCCATGTTGCAGATGGGGCAACTGATGCCAGGAAGGGTGAAGTGACTTGGCCAAGGTCACACAGCAGACAAGCCAGAGCCCGGATCAGAACCCAGGTCTTTCTGACTTCCGGGCCCCCACTCTATCCACTAGACCACACTGCTTTTGTACCTATATTTAATTTTTGCTGCTTCCTCCTACCAAGATTTCATTTGGGGCAGCATAGTCTAGTGGCTAGAGCCCGGGCCCCGGAGACAGAAGGTCATGGATTCTAATCCCGGGCTCTGTCCCTTGTCTGCTGTGTGACCTCAGGCAAGTCACTTCCCTTCTCTGGGCCTCAGTTCCCTCATCTGTGAAATGGGGATTTAGAGTGTGAGCCCATGTGGGACACGGACTGCGTCCAACCCGATTTTGTTTTTATGGCATTTGTTAAGGGCTTACTATGTGCAGAGCACTGTTCTAAGCGCTGGATACAAGGTGATCAAGTTGTCCCACATGGGGCTCACAGTCTTAATCCCCATTTTACAGATGAGGTAACTGAGGCTCAGAGAAGTTAAGTGACTTGCCCAAGGTCACACAGCAGACATGTGGCAGAGTTGGGATTCGAACCCATGACCTCTGACTTCAAAGCCCGTGCTCTTCTCCACTGAGCCACGCTGCTCTGATTACCCCAGCACTTAGAACAGCGCCTGGCACATAGTAAACACATAACAAACAGCATTTTAAAAAATCAGCATCTGTCTCTCCTCCTAAATTGTAAGCTCCTTGAAGACAGGAATACTATCTACTAACTCTATTGTGCTCTCCCAGATAATAATAACAATAATAATCATAATGATAATAGTATTTGTTAAGCATTTACTATGCATTAAGCACTGTTCTAAGCGCTGGGGGAGAGACAGGCTAACCAGGTTGCCCCAGGTGGGGCTCACACTTTTAATCCCCATTTTACAGATGAGGTAACTGAAGCCTAGAGAAGTGACTTGTCCAAGGTCACACTGCAGATTAGTGCCAGAGACGGAATTAGAACCCACATCTTCTGACTCCCAAGCCCAGGCTCTTTCCACTGAGCCATACTGTTTCTCTGATGCTCAGAACAGTGCTCTGCACACAGCAGGCTGTATGCTAACCAGGTTAAGGATAAAAGTTTAACAAATCCCACCATTATTCTTCTTCCTGAGGCAATGGCGGGAAGAGTGGGAGATGAAAGATTAATCAGGGAAGGCTTCCTGGAGGAGATATGCTTTCAGAAGGCTCTGAAAGTGAGGAGACAAGTGGTTTTTTGGGTGAGAAGGGGGAGGTAGTTCCAGAAGGGAGAGAGCGGGTGTCCATGGTCAGAGAACAAGAGCAAGGCCCAAGGAGTAGGTTAGCATTGGAGGACTGAAGTGTGTGGTTTGTTTAGAACAGTGCTCAGTGCTTAGAACAGTGCTCGCACATAGTAAGCTCTTAACAAATACCATCATTATTATTATTATTGTTATTAGCAGTGGTAGAGAAGCAAGGTTAAGTCGGAAGGAGAGAGCTGATTGAGGGCTTTAAAGCCAATGGCGAGGACTGACTCAATGTGTAGAGGAATGGGCAAATAGAGGAATGAAAAAAAGTCAATTGATAGAACTGTTTGATCAAGAAAATATGTTTCAATAGCATTGAGATCATCGGTGGTAGAATGGAGCCAAGAGATTGGGTAACTCCTCAAGTCCAGAACAGTAAAGGCCAAAGGGTGCATTTATCTCTATCATCTATCTTGCCACTGACCTCTTGTCCATGTCCTGCCTCTGCCCTGGAACGCCCTCCCTCCTTCTATCCGACAGAAGATGAATCTCCACTTCAAAGCCTTATCGAAGGCCCATCTCCTCCAAGAGGCCTTCCCTGAATAAGCCCTCCTTTCCTCTTCTCCAACTTCCTTCCATGTCACCCTGATTTGCTCCCTTTATTAACCCCCACCCCGAGTCCCACACCATGTATGTCCCTATCTGCCGTGTATTTATTTATATTATTATTATGGTATTTGTTAAGACTTATTATGTGCCAAGCACTGTTCTAATCGCTGGGGTAGATACGGGGTAATCAGGCTGTCCCATGTGGGGCTCACAGTCTTAATCCCCAGTTTATAGATGAGGGAAGTGAGGTACAGAGAAGTTAAGTGGCTTGCCCAAGGTCACACAGCAGACAAGTGGCGAAGCTGGGAGTAGAACCCATGTACTCTGACTCCCAAGCCCAGGCTCATTCCACTAAGCCATGTCTCCCCCCTCTAGACTGTAAGCTCGTTGTGGGCAGGAAACATGCCTGTTTATTGTTCATCCATTCATTCATTCAATCGTATTTATTGAGAGCTTACTGTGTGCAGAGCACTGTACTAAGTGTCTTCTCCCAAGCGCTCAATAAGTACAATTGACTGACTTTAAGGGAGCAACTGTCAGTGAGTGATAATAATGATAATGATTGTGATATTCCTTAAGCGCTTACTATGCATCTGGGGTAGATGCAAGGTAATCAGGTCCCCGCCCAAACCAAGGCTCACAATCTATGTAAGAGGCAGAAAAGGAATTCAATCCCCATTTTATGGAGTAGGTAACTGAGTCACAGAGAAGCGAAGTGGCATTTTGAAGGTCACACCGCAGGAAAGCAGCAGAGCCGGGATTAGAACCCAACTCCTCCGACTTCCAGGCCGAGGCTCTTTCCTCTAGGCCACGATGCTCCACTGTCCCGTCTGTCCTTTAAAGATTTTTTAAGATTCCTGGAATAGACTTTTCATATTTCATTTCTTGCTCTTTGCATTAAGTCAGGGATGGATAAGGAAATCTGGGAAATCAGAAAGATATATAAATGTAACAATACGGGAAATAACATGCCCAGATTGTGACAATCCATTCGGGAAAAAAAAAAAAATATGTATATACTCAACCTAATTTTGTTCCATGTCTTCCAAACCAAACCATCTGAGAATCCTGCTACATTCACCAGTGAAATAAAAATTACCCCGTGTGTGTATATTTATGGAACACTAGTGAATATGTAAATGAGCGCTCAGACAGATATTTACGAAGTTCCAAGTTACTGTAAAAAGAGAAATGTAAGCGTTATTACCGGACCTATTTTTGCAAAAAAAAAAATGTAAAAACGGAAACATGACGGGAAATGTTATTTATTCTCCTGAAAACATCAGAAAACAGCCTTCTCCACCTCTCCCTGGTAAGGTTTAGCCTGACCTTGTAGAAACTTCCCGTCTCCCAGCTGAATGAATCACCTCCAAAATATGTTCCCTTTGCTTCTGGGCTGAGTTTCGGAGCCGCAAAAGAAGAGTGAGACCAGATTGTTTCATGGGGGTGTGTGAGCATATGGGACTTAAGTTCCAAACCTTAGTAGTTTATTGCTTTTTACTTTCTTCTTTGGAGGAATTTTTAGTTTGTGCAAAAGATTGTAACTATGTCATGTGTTGAGGCTTTAAGCTCTGGACTGTAAGGTCCTTGTGGGCAGGTAACTGGTCTACCAGCTCTGTTATATATTGTCCTCTCTCAAGAGGTCGGTACAGCGCTCTGAGCACAGTGAATGCTCAATAAATATGATTGATTAATTGATTAAGCGCCTAATATGTGCTGTGCTTTCATTCAGTCTTCTAGACTGTAAGCCCACTGTTGGGTAGGGGCCGTCTCTATATGTTGCCAACTTGGACTTCCCAAGAGCGTAGTACGGCGCTCTGCACACAGTAAGAGCTCAATAAATACGATTGAATGAATGAATTTACTGTGGGCAAAGCACTGTACTAAGCGGTTGGGAGAGTACAAATATCCTCAGCATAGAGGAGACACCTGTCCTTGGAGAGGAGGAGGGGAGGGGAGGAAACTAGTCCTCTAGACTGCAAGCGCACTGTGGGCACAACTCCTGTCACTATTTATTGTTCATTCAGTTCATTCAGTTGTATTTATTGAGTGCTTTCTGTGTGCAGAGCACTGTACTAAGAGCTTGGAAAGTACAATCCCAACTTGTACTTCCCAAGCGCTTAGTACAGCGCTCTGCACACAGTAAGTGCTCAATAAATACGATTGAATGAACGAATGAATGAATAAACGCAATTCCCCCTTCTAGACTGTGAGCCCATTGTTGGGTTGGGAACATCTCTATATGTTGCCGACTTGTACTTCCCAAGCGCTTAGTACAGTGCTCTGCACACTGTAAGCGCTCAATAAATACGATTGAATGGATGAGTGAATGAACAGATAGAGACAATCCCTACCCAATAATGGGCTCACAGTCTAGAAGGGGAATAACAATGGTATTTGTTATCATCAATCGTATTTATTGGGCGCTTACTATGTGCAGAGCACTGTACTAAGCACTTGGGAAGTACAAATTGGCAACATATAGAGACAGTCTATATTTTTATTTGTTAAGCTCTTAGTATGTGCCAAGCACTGTTCTAAGCACTGAGGTACATACAAGCTAATCAGGTTGCCCCACATGGCTTCATCCCCATTTTTACAGCTAAGGTAACTGAGGCCCAGAGAAGTTAAGTGATTTGCCCAAAGTCACACAGCTGACAAGTGGCAGAGGCGGGATTAGAACCCACGACCTCTGACTCCCAAGCCTGGGCTCTTTTCTCTAAGCCGCACTGCTTCTCACAAGCTAACAGCCTAAAGACGAGCTTACGCTGTAGTGATCGTAGGGATAGGTATTATCGGATCAGAAACTGACATGCCCGCATTGAAATTCCCACACTGGACTGTAAGCTCAATGTGGGCAGGGAATGTGTCTGTTTATTGTCCTCTCCCGAGTGCTTAGAACAGTGTTCTGCACATAGTAAGCTCTTGATAAATACGATTAAATGAATAAATGAGTGAATGAATAAGTGGGAGAGCCAAATGGGAATTTCATCCCCATCCCCATCCCCATTTGGAGAAGCAGCATGGCTCAGTGGAAAGAGCATGGGCTTTAGAGTCAGAGGTCATGGGTTCAAATTCAGGCTCCGCCAACTTTCCGCTTTGTGACTTTGGCCAAGTCGCTTAACATCTCTGTGGCTCAGTTACCTCATCTGTAAAATGGGGATTAAAACTGTGAGCCCCCCATGGAACAACCTGATCACCTTGTAGCTTCCCCAGTACTTAGAACAGTGCTTTGCACATAGTAAGTGCTTAACAATTACCATTATTATTATTATTATCATTATCATTATTATTATTATTATTATTATTATTATTATTTCACATATGAGGGAACTGAGCCACAGAGAAGTGAAGTGACCTGTTCACAGTCCCAGAGCAGGTAAATTGGGATTAGAACCCAGGTCCTTCCGTTTCCCAGGCCCGGGCTCTTTCCATTTGGCTACATTAGGTCCACTCTATCTCAGCAAGATATGCATACACAAACAATACTTGTAATAGCAGCATTTACTGAGTACCCATAAGATGAAGTGCACTGTACTAGGCACTTGCAAAGTACAGACTTTTTTGAATGGTATTTGTTATGTTGTCAGTAAATGATTCAGTAATGCTATTATTGCTCACTTTGATTAATAAATCATCAGCATGGCCTAGTAATAGAGCAGGGGCTTGGGAGTCAGAAGAACTCGGTTCTAATTCCGGCTCAGCCACTTTTTTTTGTTTAATGGCATTTGTTAAGCGCTACTATGTGCAGAGCACTGTTCTAAGCGCTGGGGGGGTTACAAGGTGATCAAGTTGTCCCACGTGGGGCTCACAGTCTTAATCCCCATTTTACAGATGAGGTAACTGAGGCTCAGAGAAGTTAAGTGACTTGCCCAAGGTCACACAGCAGACATGTGGGGGAGTCAGGATTCAAACCCATGACCTCTCATTCCAAAGCCCGTGCTCTTTCCACTGAGCCACGCTGCTCCTCTGCACTTGTCCACTGTATGACCCTGGGCAAGTCACTTCACTTCTCTGGGCCTCCATTCCATCATCTGTAAATTGGGGATGAAGACTGTGAGCTCCACCTGGGACAGGGATGGTGTCTTTAGCTTGTATCTACCCTAGTGCTCAGAACAGTGCTTGGCATATAGTGAGTGCTTAACAAATGCCATAAAGAAAAAGATGGGGTATTGACTCTTCATTTTCGTATTGAGTAAACTGAGCCCAAAAGCAATTAAGGTACTCACTCAAAGTCACACAGCAGACAAGTGCTGGTGACGAGATTAGAATCCATGACCTCCGACTCCCAAGCCCGGTTCTTTCCACTAGGCTATGCTGTTTTCCTTGAAAATTCCTGAGACCTTTAACCCAATAGAGAAGCATCATGGTCTAGTGGAAAGAGCCCAGGTCTGGGGTTCAGAAGGTCGTGGGTTCTAATCTCGGCTCCGCCACATGCCTGCTGTGTGACCTGGGGGAAGTCAATTCACTTCTCTGTGCCTCAGTTACCTCATCTGTAAAATGGAGATTAAGATTGTGAGTCCCGTTTGGGAAAGGGACTGTGTCCAACCTGATTATCTTGTATCTTCCCCAGTGCTTAGAGCAGTGCTCAGCACGTAGTGTTTTGTTTTGTTGTCTGTCTCCCCTTACTAGACTGTGAGCCCATTGTTGGGTAGGAACAGTCTCTATATGTTGCTGACCTATACTTCCCAAATGCTTAGTACAGTGCTCTGCATGCAGTAAGTGCTCAGTAAATACGAATGAATGGATGATTGCTTAAAAAATTCCACAATTTTCATTATTATTATTATCAGTGATAATAATAATAGCTGAGGATGGGAAGAGAATCTATTAAGTCCTCGGGTTTTGGGGGAGAGGCAACTGTGACTTGGGGTGTAGGGGATTAATCATGGAAGGCTTCCTGGTTAAAAGGGGAGCTGGAGCACACTGTTGTGGTAAGGAGATTCATTCATTTCCTCATTCATTCAATTGGGTTTACTGAGTGCAAAGCACTGAACTAAGTGCTTGGAGAGGACAATACCACAACAAACGGACACATTCCCAGGATGAGGTCAGAGTCTCGAAGGGGAGAGATATGTAGTCTTGTTGTCCGAGCGGGAGTGGCCAACTCTGCTGGGAGAAGAGTGTGAACCCGTTGTTGGGTAGGGACCATCTCTATATGTTGCCAACTTGTACTTCCCAAGTGCTTAGTACAGTGCTCTGCACACAGTAAGTGCTCAATAAATATGATTGAATGAATGAAGGGGTCAAGGTGGAAAATCCATCCTATCCTCTCCTTTCGAACTGCTACCATGTTAATTCAAGAATTTATCCTATCCTACCTTGATTACTGTATCAGCTGCTCTGCTGACCTCCCAGCCTCCTGTCTCTCCTCACTCCAGCCCATACTTCACTCTGCTGCCCGGATCGTTTTTCTCCAAAAACGTTCAGGCCATGTTTCTACAATCCTCAATCAATCAATCAATCAATCAATCGTATTTATTGAGCGCTTACTGTGTGCAGAGCACTGAACTAAGTGCTTGGGAAGTACATGTTGGCAACATATATACACAGTCCCTACCCAACAGTGGGCTCACAGTCTAAAAGGGGGAGACAGAGAACAAAACCAAACATACTAACAAAATAAAATAAATAGAATAGATATGTACATGTAAAATAAATAAATAAATAAATAGAGTAATAAATATGTACAAACATATGTACATATATACAGGTGCCGTGGGGAATGGAAGGAGGTAAGATGAGGGGGATGGAGAGGGGGACGAGGGGGACGAGGGGGAGACAGACAACAAAACAAAACAATTATAAAACACTTACTACATGCTAAGCACTGCTCTACGTACTGGGCTAGATACAAGGTAATGAGGTCGGACACAGTCCCTTTCCCAGATGGGACTCACAATCTTAATCTCCATTTTACAGATGAGGTAACTGAGGCACAGAGAAGTGAAATGACTTCCCCAAGGCCACACAGCAGACATGTGGCGGAGCCGAGATTAGACCACATGACTTTCTGAACCCCAGACCTGGGCTCTTTCCACTAGACCATGATGCTCAAGAGCCTCCAGTGGTTAACCATTCACCTCCACATCAAACAAAAACTTTTTACCGTTGTCTTTAAAGCAGTCAATCCCCTTGTGCGCTCCTACTTCACTTTGCTAATCTCCTAATCCAACCCAGCCCGCATACTTCACTCATTTAATATGAACTTTCTCACTGGGCCTCCATCTCATCTATCTCATCGCCGACCCCTGGATCACATCCTGCTTCTGGCCTGGATCGCCCTCCCTCCTCAAATCCCACAGATAATGACTCTCCCCTCCTTCAAAGCCCATCTCCTCCAAAAGGTCTTCCCTGACTCTCCTCCTCCCCAATCCCCCACCCTACCCCCTTCCCCTCCCCACAGCACCTGTCTATATGTTTGTACAGATTTATTACTCTATTTATTTTACCTGTACATATTTACTATTCTATTTATTTTGTTAATGATGTGCATCTAGCTTTATTTCTATTTATTCTGATGACACCTGTCCACATGTTTTGTTTTGTTGTCTCTCTCCCCCTTCTAGACTGTAAGCCCGTTGTTGGGTAGGGACCATCTCTATATGTTGCCAACTTGTACTTCCTAAGCACTTAGTTCAGTGCTCTGCATACAGTAAGTGCTCAATAAATACTAATGAATGAATGAATGACTAAACCCTCCTTTTCCTCTTCTCCCACTCCCTTCTACATCTCCCTGACTTGCTCCCTCTGTTCATCCCCCTCCCAGCCCCACAGCACTTATAATAATAATGATGGCATTTGTTAAGTGCTTACTATGTGAGAAGCACTGTTCTAAGCGCTGGGGAGGTTACAAAGTGATCAGGTTGTCCCACGGGGGGCTCACAGTTTTAATCCCCATTTTCCAGATGAGGTAACTGAGGCACAGAGAAGTTAAGTGACTTGCCCAAAGTCACACAGCTGACAGTTGGTGGAGCAGAGATTTGAACCCATGACCTCTGACTCCAAAGCCCGTGCTCTTACCATGGAGCCACGCTGCTTCTTATGTCCACATCTGTGATTTATTTATTTCTATTAATATCTGTCTCCCCCTCTAGACGGTAAACTCATTGTGGGCAGGGAACGTGTATGCTTATCACTATGTTGTACTCTCCTAAAAGCTTAGTATAGTGCTCTGCACACAGTAAGCGTTCAATAAGTACAATTGAATGAATGAATGAAGAGAAGCAGAGTGATGAGGAAATCTCTGGAGGATCACATCAATCACTGATATTTATTGAACGCTTTCTGTGCGCAGAGCACAGAACTATGCGTGTGGTAGAGAACAAAATAACAGAGTTAAGCGACACCATTTCATGGGTGAAGAGACCCAAAATAATAATAATAATAACAATAATGATGGTATTTGTTAGGCACTCACTATGTGCCAAACACTGTTCTAAGTGCTGGGGTAGATACAGGGTGATCAGGTTGTCCTACTTGGGGCTCACAGTCTTAATCCCCTATCCTAAACCCAGAGAAGTGAAGTGACTTGCTCAAAGTCACGCAGCTGATAAGTGGCAGAGCAGAAATTCGAACCCATGACCTCTAACTCCCAAGCCCTTGCTATTTCCACTACTGGAGAGTCCAAAAGCAGTGTGGTCTAGTGGATAGAGCCCAGAGCAAAGATGCTCAAACCAGTGCTCTGCACACAGTCGACGCTCAGCTCCTTGGGGCTAGTATCTTGCCTATTAACTCTATTGTCTTCTCCCATGCGCTCAGTACAGTGCTCTACACAGAGTAATCGCTCAAAAACCACCATGGATTGATTGATTTTATGGAGAGAAGGAGACTGAAAAGGAGCAAGAAAAGTGACTAAGGCCCAGACTGAGAAAAGCCAAATATTTTGAAACGGTGACTAACTTTGTATGTTATCCATTCCGATTTATCCTTCCGGCAGTGGGGAGGCCAAGGATGGAAGGAACAAGAGGGAACAGGAGAAATTAACTCAATTTCTCCCACATCTCCTCCCCGCGGGAGAATGAAGCTATTCCGAACCGTGAGCAAGTTTCGACTTTCTGGGACGTGAGCCCTCTCCCACTCTCTTTCAGGTAATCTGTTTGCACCTGTTTTTCTTGCAATTTCCCCAGCAAGAGTTTAAGGAGGGCATGCTGTCTTCTCCCTGGTCTCCTGCCAACCCAATAAACAGAAACACCATTAATCACCGCTCCTTGTCAATTCTCCATTTATAAGATTCTCTTACTTCCCTCCTGCCAGGAAAAAAAAAAAAACAACACAAGGGATAGGGATCCGTCCTGTTTTGGGGGCGATTGATCCAATTGGATTCGGAGAATTAAGGCTGGAGGCAGATTTATTGAACTAAAATAAATCACGGCCTAGAAGGTGGGAATATCTGTGGGACTGGGTGTGTTTATGGGGGCCTTTATTGCCTGTGGTGTTTAGAGAAAAAACGTGTCTTAGTGGAAAGAGCCCAGGTTTGGGAGTAAGAGGTCATAGGTTCCAATCCCGACTCTGCCACATGTCAGCTGTGTGACCCTGGGCAAGTCACTTCACTTCTCTGTGCCTCAGGTACCTCATCTGTAAAACGGGGATTAAGACTGTGAGCCACACGTGGCATATGGATGTGTCGAACCTTAAATAATAATAATAATAATAATGGCATTTATTAAGCGCTTACTTTGTGCCAAGCACTGTTCTAAGCGCTGGGGAGGTTACAGGGTGATCAGGTTGTCCCGTGGGGGGCTCACAGTCTTCATCCCCATTTTACAGATGAGGGAACTGAGGCCCAGAGAAGTGAAGTGACTTGCCCAAAGTCACCCAGCTGACAGTTGGCAGAGCCAGGATTTGAACCCATGATCTCTGACTCCAAAGCCCGGGCTCTTTCCACTGTGCCACGCTGCTTCCCCTGTGCTTAAAATGTCTACCCCAGTGCTTAGAACAGTGTTTGGCACATAGTAAGTGCTTAACGAATACCATTATTATTATTATTATTATTAGAGCTGGGGTTGCAGTCTTGCCCACTCATCAATCAATGACATTTACTGAGTGCGTACTGGGTGTGGAGCACTGTACTGAGCGCTTGGATGCGTGAGATACAGTCCAGCCCGTAATGTTCATTTTAGGTTCTCATCGCACCAAGTCTTTGGGACAATCAATTTGGGGGTGAAGGTTGATCCAAGTCATGGGTTCTAATCTAGGTTCCACCACTTGTCTGCTGTGTGCCCTTGGGCAAGTCACTTCACTTCTCTGGGCCTCAGTTCCTTCATCTGTAAAATGGGGATTGAGACTCTGAGCCCCACATGGGACAGGGACTG
This sequence comes from Tachyglossus aculeatus, assembly GCF_015852505.1. Lineage (NCBI taxonomy): Eukaryota > Metazoa > Chordata > Mammalia > Monotremata > Tachyglossidae > Tachyglossus > Tachyglossus aculeatus. The sequence goes on from NC_052067.1 coordinate 172,466,442, forward strand.
TGTCCAACCTGAATTGCTTGTATCCACCATGGATCGGTGGGAAGAGCCCGGGCTTTGGAGTCAGAGGTCATGGGTTCTAATCTCAGCTCCACCAATTGTCAGCTGTGTGACTTTGGGCAAGTGACTTCACTTCTCAGGGCCTCAGTTACCTCATCTGTAAAACGGGGATGAAGACGGTGAGCCCCCCGTGCGACAATCTGATCACCTTTGTAACCTCCCCAGCACTAAGAACAGTGCTTTGTGCATAGTAAGTGCTTAATAAATGCCATTATTATTATTATTACAGCACCTGGCACACAGTATGTGCTTAACAAATACCGCAATTATTATTATTATTATTATTATTATTATTATTGTTAAGCATTAAACAAATACCATACCAAATACCATTCAGGTGGTGGGAACAATATGGACAAGGGGAAGGAGGTAGGAGAATGGAGAGAGAGGTAGAATTAGCAGTTATGTTTGAAAGGAGGCAAGAGAACCTTATTGTTGGGGGGAGGGAATGTATCTGTTCTTATATTATATTCAAGCGCTTAGTACAGTGCTCTGCACATAATAAGCGCTCAATAAATACGATTGATGATTATATTCTCTCAAGCACTTAGTATAGTGCTTTTACCACTGTAAGTGCTCAATAAATATGATTAATTGACTGATGGAGAGAAGGTACGAGAAATAGGAGAAGCACCATGGCTCAGTGGAAAGAGCTTGGGCTATGGAGTCAGAGGTCAGGGGTTCAAATCTTGGCTCCACCAATTGTCAGCTGTGTGACTTTGGGCAAGTCACTTAACTTTTCTGTGCCTCAGTTACCTCATCTGTAAAATGGGGATCAAGACTGTGAGCCCCCCATGGGACAACCTGATCATCTTGTAACCTCCCCAACGCTTAGAACAGTGCTTTGTACATAGTAAGCGCTTAATAAATGCCATTATAAAAAAAATAGCCTGGCCTAGTGGGAAGAGCAAGGGCTTGGGAGTAAGAGGAAGTGGGTTCTAATCCTGGCTCCGCCACTTCTCTGCTATGTGACTTTGGGCAAGTCATTTAACTTCTCCGTGCCCTCAGTTACCTCATCTGTAAAATGGGGATTAAGCCAGTGAGCCCCACTTGGAACAACCTGATAACCCCAGAGCTTAGAACAACATAATAAGCACTTAACAAATACCATGAAAATAATAATAATAATAATTATTATTATTCTCTTTGCCTCAGTTCCATCATCTGTAAAATGGAAATTAAGACTCCCCAAATGGGACAGGGACTTTGTTCAACCTGATTACCTTGTGTCTATCCCGACGCTTAGAACAGTGCTTGACACACAGATAGTGCTTAACAAGTACCATAATGATTATTATTATTTAAACAGACGCAACTCATAGTGACAAGCCTCCAACCTGGTGGTCTGGAACTCATGTCGGGAAATCTGTACTAAGAGATTCTGACAGGGAATTGAATCTGCCCTCTTTATTCACCCCTTCCTCAGCCCCAAAGCACTTATATCCATAGCCTTACTTCATTCATTTCTGTTCATGTCTGTCTCCCCTTCAAGACTGTAAACTCGCTGTGGGCACGGAACTTGTCTACAGGTATTATTATATTGGACTCTCCCAAGCACTTAGTACACTGCTCTGCACACAGTAAGCGCCCAATAAATATGACTGATTGCAGACTACATCAGTCTAGAAGGACACAAACCAAACTGAGCCACTCCCCAAAGATTTTACTTCGTCCTTCCAGGACTGACTGGTCATTTTTCTGATGCCACTTAACCCGTTCTTCCATTTGATTATCAATTTTTCTCTCTAGCTAAGCTGTCACACTACAGGGAGGAAGAAAGTGTCCCTTTTTGGAATATTTAAAGTTATCTTTCACACCGAGTCAGTTTGAAGAGTGAGAATTACCTGTCAACTCTTATATAGAGAATGGAAATTACATTGTGTTTCCAGAAATCACCTGAAAATAGTAGTCAGAGTGTTTATTGAGGGTCTACAGAGTCCCCTTATATTTAGCATTTGGGAAACTACAAAAGAATTACAGGACATAATCTCTGACCACAAGGAGCTTCCTCTCCAACTGGGAGTTGGAGAAAATTCCTGTAGAGAAATAATTCTCCTCTTTTCCCACTATTCCTCTGTCTTCCTCCTTTGCTCTTTCTTCCTTTCCCCTTTCTGAGTTTTCCCGCGTCTCTTCCTCTCTTCTCTCCCTCTGCCTTCTCTCAATTTCTGCTCCACCTGTATCTTTATCTTGATGTCCATTAAGCAGTTAGGTACCTTGCAGGTATAAATATGTTAGAGATATTCCGAAAGGCACATCTTTGACATTTTTTTTTATCCCCGAGTGTAAAAATGGCAATCAGTGTTGGGGAAAACCAGCTATTAACTACCTGCTGAGTTTATTTGCAGTTGTTCTCCTCTGCTATATTCAGGCATCTAAAAATTAATTTGTTGCTAGATTACTTCTTTGTATATGTGTCTATATTGAATAATATGACTTTTTGACGGGGGAAAGAAAAAAACAGGACAATTCTAAAGTATTATTTTAGCCCATTCCAGATCTAATCTTTTCTGGGGCTCTTTTGCATGTAAAGTGTCTTTTTATTAAGTTATGGAAATAGGAGCCCATCTCTTCATTTCCAAAAACAATTATGAGTTTTGTGTGTGTACCAGAGGTGTTTATGCTTTCTCTTTCTCTATTAGGGTGCCGTTTCATCTGATGATATTGGAAGCTCTGTGTTGTACTTGAAAATATCTGTTTTTCAGATTTGGCTTTTCTTTCCATCTTGGATCATTTTCTGCCTGCTGTAGGGCTCGGAGAGGTCAATGATAATTTGTGGGTTGTCTGGAGTGAATGGACCACTACTATGGATGAAGATAGAGCAATATAATAATAATAATAATAACAATAATAATAGCATTTGTTAAGCACTTACTAGGTGCAAAGCACTTGTCTAAGTCCTGGGGAGGATATAAAGTGATCAGGTTGACCCATGGTGGGGCTCACAGTCCTAATCCCCATTTTACAGATGAGGGAACTGAGGCCCAGAGAATTGAAGTGACTTGCCCAGAGTCACAGACCTGACAATTGGTGGAGCAGAGATTTGAACCCATGACCTCCCACTCCAAAGCCCGTGCTCTTTCCACTGAGCAATGCTGCTAATAATCATTGTGGTATTTGTTAAGCACGTACTATGTGCCAGGCATTGTACTAAGCACTGGGGTGGATACAAACAAATCAGGTTGGACACAGTCCCTGTCCCCCATGGGGCTCACAGTTTCAATCCCCATTGGGCAGATGGGGTAACTGAGGCACAGATAAGTAAAGTGACTTACCCAAGGTCACACAACAGATAAGTGGCAAAGCGCAGATTAGAATTATAATAACAGTATTGTTAAGTACTTGCAATGTGCCAAGCCCTATTCTAAGCAGAGTGGCCTAGTGGAGACAGTACAGGCTTGGGAGTCGGAATGATTTGGGTTCTAATCCTGCACTTCCCCTTGTCTTGCATGATTTTGGCCAGTTGGGTAACCAATCCATCAACATGTCCAAGACCGAGCTCCTTATCTTCCCTCCCAAACCCTGTCCTCTCCCTGACTTTCCCGTCACTGTAGATGGCACTACCATCCTTCCTGTCTCACAAGCCCGCAAACCTGGTGTCATCCTCGGCTCCGCTCTCTCGTTTTCCCCACACATCCAATCCGTCATCAAAACCTGCCGGTCTAACCTCCGCAACATCGCCAAGATCTGCCTTCTCCTCTCCATCCAAACCACTACCTTGCTGGTTCAGTCTCTCATCCTATCCCATCTGGATGACTGCATCAGCCTCCTTTCTGATCTCCCAGCCTCCTGTCTCTCCCTGCTTCAGTCTATACCTCACTCTGCCGCCCGGATTCTCTTTCTACAGAAACACTCTGGGCATTTCACTCCCCTCCTCAATAATCTCCAGTGGTTGCCTATTAACCTTCGCATGAAGCAAAAACTCCTCACTCTCGGCTTCAAAGCTGTCCATCCCCTTGCCCCCTCTTACCTCACCTCCCTTCTCTCTTTCTCCAGCCCAGCCCGCACCCTCTGCTCCTCTGCCACCGCTAACCTCCTCACTGGGCCTCATTCTTACCTGTCCCACTGTTGACCTCCGGCCCATGTCCTACCTCTGGCCTGGATGCCCTCCCTCCTCACATCTGCCAAACTAGCTCTCTTCCTCCCTTCAAAGCACTACTGAGAGCTCACCTTCTACAGGAGGCCTTCCCACACTGAGCCTCCCATTTTCCTCTCCTCCTCCTCTCCTCCGCATCACCCCCCTGTCCTACCCCCTTCCCCTCCCACAGCCCTTGTGTAAACTTGTACATATTTATTACTCTATTTATTTTATTTATGATGTGTATATAGCTATAATTCCATTTATTTTGGTGGTATTGACACCTGTCTTGTTTCGTTTTGTTATCTGTCTCCTCTTTGTAGACTGTGAGCTCGTTATTGGGTAGGGACCGTCTCTATATGTTGCTGATTTGTACGTCCCAAGAGCTTAGTGCAGTGCTCTGCACACAGTAAGCACTCAATAAACACAAATGAATGAATGAATTAATCAATCATATTTATTGAGTGCTTACTGTGTGCAGAGCACTGTAAAAATAATGGTAGAATTTATTAAATGCTTCCTATGTGCCAAGCACTGTTCTAAGCACTGGGGTAGCTACAAGGTGATCAGGTTGTCCCACGTGGAGCTCACAGTCTTCATCCCCATTTTCCAGATGAGGGAACCAAAGCCCAGAGAAGTGCAGTGAATTGCCCAAGGTCACACAGCAGATAGGTGGCAGAGCCGGAATTAAAATCCATGACCTTCTGACTGCCAGGCCTGGGGTCTACCCACTCATCCATGCTGCTTCTCGCAGCGTTGACATGATCCTTGCTCTTGAGAGGCTTACAGTCTAGAGGAATTCACCAATCATTCCCAGAAAAAGTGGGCTGGTTCTCTTCCCACCCTATCACCCACTCCATCTCTGTCTCCCCCTTCTAGACTGTGAGCCCACTGTTGGGTAGGGACTGTCTCTATATGTTGCCAACTTGTACTTCCCAAGCGCTTAGTCCAGTGCTCTGCACACAGTAAGCGCTCAATAAATACGATTAAATGAATGAATGAATGAATCACCCAACTGACTAAATTTTTTGAGCATTTACTGTGTGCAGAGTACTGTACTAAGCACAAGTGTAAGTCCAATCCAACAGAGTTCTTAATAGCAATCCCTGCTCACAAGAAATTCACAGCCTAGATGGAAGACAGATGTTGAAGTAGAAAGTGCTTAGTACAGTGCTCTAAGAGCTTAGTATATCAATCAATCAATCGTATTTATTGAGTGCTTACTGTGTGCAGAGCACTGGACTAAGCGCTTGGGAAGTACAAGTTAGCAACACATAGAGACAGTCCCTACCCAACAGTGGGCTCACAGTCTAAAAGAGGGAGACAGAGAACAAAACCAAACATACTAACAAAATAAAATAAATAGAATAGATATGTACAGGTAAAATAAATAAATAAATAAATAGAGTAATAAATATGTACAAACATATATACATATATACAGGCGCTGTGGGGAAGGGAAGGAGGTAAGATGGGGGGATGGAGAGGGGGGCGAGGGGGAGAGGAAGGAGGGGGCTCAGTCTGGGAAGTAGTATACTGCTCTAAGCGCTGAGTACAGTGCTCTGCACACAGTAAGTGCTCAATAAATATGATTGATTGATTGATTAGAGAGAGGGGAAATAGTAGATTATAAGGATCGTGCATTCATTCATTCATTCATTCAGTTGTATTTATCAATCAGTTAATCAATCATTTGTATTTATCGAGCACTTACTGTGTGCAGAGCACTGTACTAAGTGCTTGGAAAGTACAATTCAGCGATAAAGAGAGACAATCCCTGCCCACATCGGGCTTAAAGTCTAAAACGGGGGAGACAGACATCAAAACAAGTAAACAGGCATCAATGGAAATAAATAGAATTATAGCTATATATACGTCTAAACAAGTAAACAGGCATTAGTATAAATAGAATTATAGATATGTACATATATACACCACATCCACTGAATTTATTGAGCACTTACTATTGAGCCAATTGTCCGCTGTGTAACTTTGGGCAAGTCACTTAACTTCTCTGGGCCTCAGTTACCTCATCTGTAAAATGAGGATTAAGACTGTGAGCCCCCCGTGGAACAACCTAATCCACCTTGTAACCTCCACAGTGCTTAGAACAGTGCTTTGCACATAGTAGCGCTTAATAAATGCCATCATTATTGTTATTATTACTAAGCACAGAGCACTGTATCAAGGACTTGGGAGAGTGCAGTATAACAGAGTCGGTAGACACATTCCCTGTCTGCAATGAGCTTACATTCTAGAGGGGGAGACAGACATGAATATTAAATAATAAATAATGGACGTGGACATAAAAGCTATGGGGCTGAAGGAGGGGTGAATAAAGGGGGCAAATTCAAATTCAAGGCTGATGTGGAAGGGAGTGGGAAGTGAGGAAATGTGGGAGTTAGCCAGGGAATACATCTTGGAGGGGATGGGTTTTCTGGAAGGCTTTGAAGAGGGGGAGAGGAATTGTCTGCCGGATTTGAGGAGGGAGGGCATTTCAAGTGAGAGGCAGGACATGGGAGAGAGATCGGTGACAAGATAATTGAGATGGAGGTACAGTGGGAAGGTTAGCATTAGAGGAGCAGAGTGTGTGGGCTGTGATGGAGAAGGAGAGAAGGGAGGTGAGGTAGGAGGGGGCAAGGGAACTGATGGCTTTAAAGCCGATGGTGTTTGATGTGGAGGTGGATGGGCAACCATTTGGGGGTTCTTGAAAAATGGGGAGATGTAGACTGAATGGTTTTTAAGGATGTGGCTCTAATCAATCAATCAATCAATCATATTTATTGAGTGCTTACTGTGTGCAGAGCACTGTACTAAGTGCTTGGGAAGTACAAGTTGGCAACATATAGAGACAGTCCCTACCCAACAGTGGGCTCACAGTTTAAAAGGGGGAGACAGAGAACAAAACCAAACATACTAACAAAATAAAATAAATAGAATAGATATGTACAAGTAAAATGAATAAATAGAGTAATAAATATGTACAAACACATATACATATATACAGGTGCCGTGGGGAAGGGAAGGAGGTAAGATGAGGGGGATGGAGGGGGGACGAAGGGGAGAGGAAGGAAGGGGCTCAGTCTGGGAAGGCCTCCTGGAGGAGGTGAGCTCTCAGTAGGGCCTTGAAGGGAGGAAGAGAGCTAGCTTGGCAGATGGGCAGAGGGAGGGCATTCCAGGCCCGGAGGGAGGGCATTCCAGGCTTCAGAGTTTCCTACCAAGTGTTTAGTGGATGCAGAGGGGGGAACAGATAGGTAGGGGACCCAGGCTTCCTGACTGAATACCGATCTCCCAGGCTTTCGACTCTCCTTTAATTCAACGAGACATTTGTCCTCGTTTACATCAGGCTCCTCTCTCATGAGAGCGCGGCTGCGGGAAGAGTCTTGGCTTACGAGCGTGGCAGCTTCGTCTGCTTCGCGCGGGCCAAACTTTGAGAGTGTTGCATGGGAGACCAAGATGCCTGCTCCAATCCCAGGAAAGCAAGGCATTCATTCCACCCACGGATCCGCAGAACTTTACCTAGCCAAGCCAAGGCGCAAGTGAGAACTGCTCGTCGCGGGAGAGCAGATGACGGGCTTCACGGAAGTTCAGGATGCGACGGAGAGGAGGTGAGATGAAATCGCTGCCTCTCTTTGCCAAGCTGAAAATTTGAGTTTTTAGGCGTCAGCTCAATGCAAACCTGACTGTAAACCTTGAGGCAGGGATCGTTGTCTACTTGCTCTATTTTTCTCTCCCAAGTGCTCAGTCTGGTGTTCCACACACTGTAGCCTGAAAGTTTCTTGAGGGCAGGGATGGTGTCTACTAAATATTGTCCTCTCTCCGGTGCTCAATACATTGCTCTGCACACAGTAGGCAGGATGCTCCTTGAAGGCAAGGATCACATCTATTAACTCTATTGTATTCTCTGGCTCCCTTTATAATAATAATAATAATGATGGTATTTGTTAAGGGCTTACTCTGTGCCAAGCACTGTTCTAAGCGCTGGTTTGGGTACAAGGTAATCAGGTTGTCCCACATGGGGCTCACAGTCTTCATCCCCATTTTACAGATGAGGGAACTGAGGCACAGAGAATCAATCAATCATATTTATTGAGCGCTTACTGTGTGCAGAGCACTGTACTAAGCACTTGGGAAGTAGAAGTTGGCAACATATAGAGACAGTCCCTACCCAACAGTGGGCTCACAGTCTAAAAGGGGGAGAGAAGTGAAGTGACTTGCCCAAAGTCACAGAGGGGACAAGGGACGGAGCCGGGATTAGAACCCAAGACCTTCTGACTCCCAGCCCAGGCTTTTTCCACTCAGCTATGCTGCTTCGGCAGGAATTGTGTCTACTAGGAATAATGATGATATTTAATGATAATAATAATAATAATAATAATGGTATTTGTTAAGCACTTACTAGGTGAAAAGCATTGTTCTAAGCATTAGGGAGGTTACAAGGTGATCAGGTTGTCCCACGGGGAGCTCACAGTTTTAATCCCCATTTTACAGATGAGGTAGCTGAGGCACAGAGAAGTTAAAGTCACACAGCTGACAGTTGGCAGAGCCAGAATTTGAACCCATAACCTTTGACTCCAAAGCCCGTGCTCTTTCCACTGAGCCATGCTGCTTCTTATTTGTTAAGTGTTTATTATGTGTCAAGCACTGTTCTAAGCGCTGGGGTAGATACAAGCTAATCAAGTTGGACACAGTCCCTGCCCCACGTGGGGCTCACAGTCTTAATCCCCATTTTACAGACGAGGGAACTGGAGCTACAGAGAAGTGAAGTGACTTTCCCAAAGTCACACAGCTGACAAGTGGTGGAGCCAGGATTAGAACCCATGACCTCTGACTCCCAGGCAGATGCTCTATCCACTAGGCCAGACTGCTTCCCACTACTAACTCTGTTGTCTGCTCCCAAGTGCTCAATAGAGTTTGGTTTGAATCCCGGCTCTGCCAATTGTCAGCTGTGTGACTATGGGCAAGTCACACGTGGCTCAGTGGAAAGAGCCCGGGCTTTGGAATCCGAGGTCATGGGTTCAAATTCCGGCTCTGCCAATTGCCAGCTGTGTGACTTTGGGCAAGTCACTTCACTTCTCTGGGCCGCAGTTCCCTCATCTGTAAAATGGGGATGAAGACTATGAGCCCCCCGTGGGACAACCTGATCACCTTGTAACCTCCCCAGTGCTTAGAACAGTGCTTTGCACACAGTAAGCACTTAATAAATGCTATCATCATTATGATTATTATTCTCTGTGCCTCAGTTACCTCATCTGTATAATGGGGATTAAGACTGTGAGCCCCCTGTGGGACAACCTGATCACCTTGTAACCTCCCCAGCACTTAGAACAGTGCTTTGCACAAAGTAAGCACTTAATAACTGCCATTATTATTATTACTATTATTATTAGAGTGCTCTGCAGACAGTAGACTGTCAGCTCCATGAGGGTAGGGATTGTGTCTACCAACTCTAATGTAATGTATGCTCTAAAGCGTTTAATACAATGCTCTGCAAATACTGAGTCAATAAAAACGATTGGTTGATTAATGAGAAAGCATACAAATCAATAACCGGTGGTATTTACCTAGCACTTCCTGTCATCAGAGCACTGCTAGATACTTGGCAAAGTCTGTTAAGGTAGACACGGGCCCTGCCTTCATGGAGCTTCCAGTCTACTGTCTGCAGAGCACTGTACTGAGCGCTTGGGAGAGGACAAAGGACTTAGTAGACATCATCCCTGCCCTCAAGGAGCTTCCAGTCTATGTTTGTAGAGCACTAGACTGAGCCCTCGGGAGAGAAAGCAGCGTGGCTCGGTGGAAAGAACGTGGGCTTGAGAGTCAGAGGTCGTGGGTTCTAATCCTGGCTCCTCCACCAGTCAGCTGTGTGACTTTGGGCAAATCACTTCACTTTTCTGGGCCTCAGTTTGTAAAATGGGGATGAAGACTGTGAACCCCATATGAGGCGATGTGATTACCCTGTATCTACCCCAGCACTTAGAACAGTGCTCGGCACGTAGCAAGCACTTAACAAATACCATCATCATCAATTAGTAGACGTGATCTTGACCTTCAAGGAGCTTAAGGTCTACTGTGTGCAGAGAACTGTATTGAACACTTGGGAGAGTAAAATAGAGTCCCAAGTCATGATCTCTGCCCTCAAAGATTTTACAAGTTTACTGTGTACAGAGCACTGTACAGAGCGCCTAGGAGAAGGCTATAAGGTTAGTAGACATGATTCCTTTCCTCAAGGAGCTACTACTGTGTCTGGAGCACTGTATTGAACAGTTAAGAGAGTGAAATAGAATTAGTAGACAAGATTCCTGCCATCAAGGAGCTGAAAGTCAACTGTGTGCCGAGCACTGTACTGAGCCCTTGGGAGAGAACAATTGAGTTAATTAATAATTATGGTATTTGTTAAGCGCTTACTATGTGCCAAGCACTATTCTAAGTTCTGGGTTAGATACAAGGTAATCAGTTTGTCTCACGTGGGACTCACGGTCCTAATCTCCATTTTGCAGATGAGGTAACAGGCCCAGAGAAGTTGTGCGGCTTGCCCAAGGTCACACAGCAGACAAATGACTGGGATTAGAACCCAAGTCCTCTGACTCCCAAGCCCGGGCTCTTTCTACTAAGCCACGCTGCTTGATGATGACATGCTTCCTGCCTTCAAGGAGCTTACATTCAGCTGGGTGCAGAGCACTGGACTGAGCGCTTGGAAAAGTACGGTGAAGAAACATGCTCTCTGCCCTCAAAGAGCTTATCACCTAGCAAGGTGGACACTAAACTAAATAACAGGTAAGGGAAGCAAACCACTCAAACTGGATTAAATATCATTGTTTCTTGAGAAGTTTCTTCCTATGGAAACTTCCCCTCAGAGGCTCCACATTCCCCATATTCCCATTTCTCGTCTTCCCATCTGTTGGGCTGTCAATTGTTTAATTTGATTGCTCCCGGCTTGGAACTCCCTCCCTCCCCACAAATGCAGCTAAACATTCAATTCCCTCCCTTGAGTCCAGCCTCTCCAGAAAGAATCCAGAATCCTAGCATACTCTAGACTCTAAACTCACTGTGGGCAGGGAATGTGTCTGATTAGTCTTCGTTCACTTGATCGCATTATTGAGCACTATTGTATTCTCCCAAACACTCAGTATGGTGTTCTGCACACAGTAAGCGCTCAATAAATACGATCGAATGAACCCAGAACCATCACATTCATTCATTCATTCAATCGCATTTATTGAGCACTCACTGTGTGCAGGGCATCGTACTAACTGCTTGGGAGATGACAATACAACAATAAACAGACATATTCCCTGCCCACAGTGAGCTTACATGTACAATAGTTACCTTGTAGAACTCATTCACTCCCATGCCTTCAATTACCACCTCTTTGGGGATGATTCCCAATCTCCATCTCCAGCCCTGATCTCTCTCTTTCCTGGTAATCTCACATTTCCTCCCACCATCAGGACACCTCTACTTGGACACCTCTACTTTGATGTCCCCTTTTAGACATCAAAAGAGAGTCCCCTTCTCTCCCCCTTTTAGACTGTGAGCCCACTGTTGGGTAGGGACTGTCTCTATATGTTGCGAAATTGTACTTCCCAAGCGCTTAGTACAGTGCTCTGCACACAGTAAGCGCTCAATAAATACGATTGATGATGATGATGTCCCGCCGACACCTCAGTCAATTGATCGATCAAGTGTATTTATTGAGTGTTTAAGGTGTGCAGAGCATTGAACTAAGCACTTGGGAGTGTACAGTAGAACAATATAACAGAGTTGGTAGACACGTTCCCTTCCCACGGTGAGCTTAAGAGTCCTAAACAGAACACTTCTGTTCATTCGGTCATATTTATTAAGCACTTACTGTGTGCAGAACACTGTACTGAGCACTTGGGGAAGAACAAAATAACAGTAAAGAGTGACAATCCCTGCCCACAGTGAGCTCACAGTCTAGAGGAGGGGAGACAGACATCAATACAGATAAATCTTCCCACCCAAATCCTGCTCTTCCTTTTCTCATGTCACCCTGACTTGCTCCCTTTATTCATCCCTTCTCCCAGCCTCACACCTGTGATGTTCACAGCTATTTTTTATTTCTTTATATTCCTGTTCTCCTTCCCACTTAAACTGTGTGCCTCATGAGGGACAGGAACTGTGACTGACCTGATTAATTTGTATCTACCCCAGTGCTTTGAACAGTGTTGGACACAGAGTAAGCGCTTAACAAATACTACAAAAAAGTAGGACTATTCATTCATCCATTCAATCATATTTATTGAGCACTGTACTAAGTGCCTGGGAAGTACAAGTTGGCAACATAGAAAGATGGTCCCTAACCAAAATGGGCTCACAGTCTAGAAGGGGGAGACAGACAACAAAACAAAACATGTAGACAGGTGTCAAAGTTGTCAGAACAAATAGAATTAGGACTAAATCGTTAGCTCACCCAAGTTTATGTGGCAGATTAAGTGATTGATTAATTGACTGAGATGATGAATTGGATCTGAGACCCACCATGGTCTTTAGATAACTTCCAGTGGCAGAGGAGGATGCTTCTAATGATAATTATGATGACTGTGGTATGTGTTAAGCACTACACTATATATATAGTATATGCCAAGCACGATGCTAAGCGCTGGCATTGATAGAAGACAAGAGGTCCCATGGTGGGTCTCACGATCTAAGTTGGAGGGAGGGCAGGTATTGAATGCTCACTGTGCAGATGAGGGGGAGTGAAGTGTCTTCCCCAAGATCACACAGAAGACAATCAATCAATCAATCAATCAATCGTATTTATTGAGCGCTTACTGTGTGCAGAGCACTGTACTAAGCACTTGGGAAGTACAAGTCAAGACAAGTGGAAGAGCCATTGTTAGAACTCAGGTCCCTGTAACTCTAGGTCCCGACTCTTTGTACTAGGCTAGGCTGCTTCTCTAATTCAGTTTTTCAGTCATTCAATCGTATTTATTGAGTGCTTACTATGTGCAGAGCACTGTACTAAGCTCTTGAGAAGGTACAGAACAGCAATAAAGAGAGACCATCACTACCCACAAAGGGCTCACAGTCTAGAGAGGGGGAGACAGACATCAATATAAACAGACATCAATATGAATTAATAAAATTACATATATATATACATAAGTTCTGTGGGGCGAGGAGCAGGGGAGAGCAAAGGGAGAGAGTCATGGTGACGCAGAAGGGAGTGGGAGATGAGGAAAAGTGGGGCTTGGTCTGGGAAGGCCTCTTGGAAGAGATGGGCCATCAGTAAGGGAGGAAGAGTCATTGTCTGTGGGATTTGAGGAGAGAGGGTGTTCCAAGCCTGAGGCAGGATGTGGGCCAGGGGTTAGCAGAGAGATGGGTGAGAACGAGGCCCAGGGAGAAGGTGAGTGATGCTAGTAGAGAGGAGTGTGCAGGCTGGGTTGGAGAAGGAGAGAAAGGAGGTAAGGTAGAAGGGGGCAAGGGGATGGAGAATTTTGAAGCCAATGGTGAGGAGTTTTTGTTTGATACCAGGGTGGATGGACGAATGCTGGAGATTTTTGAGGAGAGGGCTGACATACCCTGAATGTTTCTGTAGAAAGATAATCTGAACAGCAGAGTGAAGTATGGACCGGAGTGGGGAGAGACAGGAGGCTGGGAGGTCAGCAAGGAGGCTGATGCAGTCATCCAGTCGGGATAGGATGAGTAATTGTACTAATGTGGTGGCATTTTGGATGGAGAGGGAAGGGCGGATTTTAGCCATGTTGTGAAGGTGAGACTGACAAGATTTGTGACAGATTGGCTATGTGGGTTGAATGAGGGAGGGGGGTCAATGATGACGTCAAGGTTATGGGCTTGTCAGGCGGGAGGGATGGTTGTGCTGCCTACAGTGAAAGCAAAGATCTTAAAAGTTCAAGGATTTGGAGGGAAGATAAGGAGCTCTGTTTTGGACATGTTAAGTTTGAGGTGATGGAGGACATCCAAATAGGATGTCTTGAAGGCAGGAGGAAATGTGAGCCGAGAGAGAGAGAGAGAGAGAGAGAGAGAGAGAGAGAGAGAGAGAGAGAGAGAGAGAGAGATCAGGGTAGTAGATGTAGATTTGGGTATCATCCTCATACAGATCGTAGCTGAAGCTGTGAGAAACGTGGCTCAGTGCAAAGAGCCCAGGCTTTGGAGTCAGAGGTCATGGGTTCAAATCCCAGCTCTGCGAATTGGCAGCTGTGTGACTTTGGGCAAGCCACTTCACTTCTCTGGGCCTCAGTTACAGATGAGGATCTGTAGAATGGGGATTAAGACTGTGAGCCCCATGTGGGACAACCTGATCACCTTGCAATAATAATAATAATAATAATAATAGCATTTGTTAAGTGCTTACTGTGTGCAAAGCACTGTTCTAAACACTTGGGGAGGATACAAAGTGATCAGGTTGTCCCTCATGGGGTTCACAGTCTTAATCCCCATTTTAAAGATCCTCATCTGTAACTGAGGCACAGAGAAGTGAATTGACTTGCTCCAAGTCTCACAGCTGACAAGTGGCAGATACGGCATTTGAACCCATGACCTCTGACTCCCAAAAGCCCATGCTCTTTCCAATGAGCCACGCTGCTTCTCAGTAACCTCCCCAGCACTTAGAACAGTGCTTTGCAAATAGGAAGCACTTAATAAATGCCATTATTATTATTATTATGAATGAGTTCTCCAAGGGAGTGGGTGTAGATGGAGAATAGAAGGGGACCCAGAACTGAACCTTGAGAGACCCCCCAGGTTAGGGGGTGGGAGGCAGAGGAGGAGTCCGTGAAGGAGACTGAGAATTGAACGGCCAGAGAGATAAGAGGAGAACCAGGAAAGGACAGAGTCAGTTAAGCCAAGGTTGGATAATGTATTGAGGAGAAGGGGATGGCCCACAGTGTCACAGGTATCTGAGAGGTCGGTGAGGATTAGGATGGAGTAAGAGCCAAAGGATTTGGCAAGAAGGAGGTCACTGGTGACCTTTGAGAGGGTGGTTTCAGTGGAGTGAAGGGGATAGATGCCAGATTGGAGGGGGGCCAGGAGAGTTGGAGGAGAGGAGCAGATGTAGACGACTCGCTCAAAGAGTTTGAAGAAGAATGTTAGGAGGGAGATGCGGCAATAACTGGAGGAAGCTGTGGGGTGAAGGGAGGGTTTTTTTAGGATGAGTGAGACATTTGTCATGATTGAAGGCAGCGGGGAAGAAGCCATTGAAGGGTGAACAGTTGAAGATGGCAGTTGAGAAGAGAAGGGACGGGAGTTTTTATAAGGTGGGAAGGAATGGGGTCCGATATGGAGGGGGTGGCATTTAATAATAATAATAATAATGATGGCATTCATTAAGCACTTACTATGTGCAAAGCACTGTCCTATGTGCTGGGGAGGTTACAAGATGATCAGGTTGTCCCACGGGGGGCTCACAGTCTTAATCCCCATTTTACAGATGAGGTAACTGAGGCCCAGAGAAGTTAAGTGACTTGCCCAAAGTCACACAGCTGACAATTGGTGGTGCCAAGATTTGAACCCATGACCTCTGACTCCAAAGCCCATGCTCTTCCCTCTGAGCCACGTTGCAGGAGATCTCCTCTGGAGATACTGTTGGGAAGGATTGGAAAGTTGAAGCGGGGGCCGGGAGAAGCCGGGGGATTGAGGAAGGAGGGGGTGATTTGGGGAAGGTCACACCTGATGGTGTCGGTTTTCTTAATAAAGTTGATGGCCGGATCTTTGGGGGCAAGGGATGTTGTGGGGATGGGGGAGGTAGACAGGGGGCCTGAGGAGGGAGTTAAATATGAGGAACAAATGGCGAGGGTGTTAACCTGTCCACATGTTTTGTTTTGTTGTCTGTCTCCCCCTTCTAGACTGTGAGCCCGTTGTTGGGTAGGGACCATCTCTGTATGTTGTCGACTTGTACTTCCCAAGCGCTTAGTACAGTGCTCTGCACACAGTAAGCACTCAATAAATGATTGAATGAATGAATGAATAATAAAGGAAGAGAAGCAGGCAGAGGAGAGGGCAGAGTTTGGGCAAGAAAGGATAAACTTGAAGTGGACAAGGGCAGCCTGATGTTTAGATTTCCCCCAGTGGAGCTCTGAGGCTCGAGTCTAAGAGTGAAGGAAGTAGGCAGTGGTGGTGATCCAGGGCTGTGGGTTAGTGGTATGAGAGCAATGAATGCTCTGCACACAGTAAGCACTCAATAAATACGATTGATGATGATAGTGGAGCAGTCGAGTTAAGTTGAGTAGAGAGGGTGGTTTTGAGAGCATCTATTTGGTCATCAAGAGTGGGTGGAGGGGGTTGGGAGGCGAGATGGGGTGCGATACATTGAGCGAGATGGATAGGGTCGAGAGGGTGGAGGTCTCTGTGGGGGATAATTCAGATTTCTGTAGAGGGGGAGTGTGGGAGAAGAGGCAACTGAGAAGGTTGTGGTCAGAGTGAAAGATTTCGGAGTTGGTTAGGATAGGTTTATAAGGGGCAGGTGACTCTCCCCCTTTGGACTGTAAACTTGCTGTTGTCAGGGAATGCCAGTTAAATTGTTATGGTGTATGCTTCCAAGCGCTTAGTACTGAGCTCTGCACCCAGGAAACACTCGATAACTATGATTGACTGATAATAATTAATAATAATAATGATAATAATAATAATAATAATAATAATAATGATAGCTTTTATTAAGCACTTACATGTGCCAAGCACTGTTCTAAGTGCTGGGAGTTTGCAAGGTGATCAGGTTGTCCCACATGGGGCTCACTGTCTTAATCCCCATTTTACAGGTGAGGTAACTGAGGCCAAGAGAAGTGAAGTGTCTTGCCCAAAGTCACACAGCTGGCAATTGGTGGAATCGGGATTTAAACCCATGACCTCTGACTCCAAATAATAATAATAATAATAATGACATTTATTAAGCACTTACTATGTGCAAAGCACTGTTCTAAGTGCTGGGGAGGTTACAAGGTGATCAGGTTGCACCACGGGGGGCTTACAGTCTTAATTCCCATTTTACAGATGAGGTAACTGAGACACAGAGAAGTTAAGTGACCTGCCTTAAGTCACACAGCTGACAAGTGGCGGAGCCGGGACTTGAACCCATGACCTCTGTCTCCACAGCCTGTGCTCTTTCCACTGAGCCACGCTGCTTCTGGCCTCTTTCCACTGAGCCACACAGATTGATGTGACAGTGCCCTCAATCTGAGATCATCTGAGGAAAATTCTACCCTTGCTCCTCTCACAGAGGGTTTGAGAAATGCTCTTACATCTATCAACAGTATTCATTTATTTATTTATTCATTTATTTTAATGGTATTTTTAATGGTATTTTAATTTTAATGGTATTTGTTAAGTGCTTACTATATGCTAGGCACTGTACTAAGCTCTGGGGATAGATACTAGCTAATAGGCTTGGACGCAGTCCGTGTCCCATGTGGGGCCCCATTCTTAATCTTCCTTAGTCTTAACTGAGGAACGGAGAAGTGAAGTGACTTGCCCAGGGTCACACATCAGACAAGTGGCAGAGGAAAGATTAATACCCAGGTCATTCTTACTTCCAGGCCCATGCTCTATTCTCTAGACCACACTGCTTCTTTATTAAGCACTTACACTGAGCAGGGCACTGTGCTAAGCGCTTGGGAGAGTACAATACAACAGAATAAGCACACACGTTCCCTTCCCATAAGAAGCTTCCGAGGAAATTTAGCCTCCATGAGCAGAGGAGAGGGAAACATGATTTCCCTGAGCTGTAGAAGCTTATAATTTAGCTTATAATTTAGCTTATAATTTAGGGAAACCTGAATCCCGCACAACATCTGCGGTCTTTCCCCATCTGCTCTCAGCACAGAATACCAAGCCCTTTCTCTCCTGCCGTGATCCAAGGCATTAAAAAAGTGGATTGTTTCTCATGCTGACGTCTCCTCAGGTAGCTCGTTAGTTTTGGAATTGACTGAAGACTTCACTTTGTGCCAAGCACTATTGTAGACAGCTTGAGGAATAGTGTGGCCTAGTGGAAAGAGCCCAGACCCGGGAGACAGAGGACTTGGGTTATAATTCATTCAATCGTATTTATTGAGCGCTTACTGTGTGCAGAGCACTGTACTAAGCGCTTGGGAAGTACAAGTTGGCAACATATAGAGACGGTCCCTACCCAACAGCGGGCTCATGGGCTAGAAGGGGGAGACAGACAACAGAACAAAACATATTAACAAAATAAAATGAATAGAATAAATATGTACAAGTAAAATAGAGTAATGAATATGTACAAACATATACACATTCATTCATTCAATCGTATTTATTGAGTGCTTACTAAGCTGTACTAAGTGCTTGGGAAGTAGAAGTTGGCAACAGACAGAGATGGCCCCTACCCAACAGCGGGCTCACGGGCTAGAAGGGGGAGACAGACAACAAAACAAAAATATTAACAAAATAAAACAAATAGAATAAATATATACAAGTAAAATAAACAGAGTAATAAATATGTACAAACATATATACATTCATTCATTCAATCGTATTTATTGAGCGCTTACTGTGTGCAGAGCACTGTACTAAGCGCTTGGGAAGTACAAGTTGGCAACATATAGAGACGGTCCCTACCCAAGAGTGGGCTCACAGTCTAGAAGAGTAATGAATATGTACAAACATATATACATTCATTCATTCAATCGTATGTATTCAGCGCTTACTGTGTGGCAGAGCACTGTACTAAGTGCTTGGGAAGTCCAAGTCGGCAACATCTAGAGACAGTCCCTACCCAACAGCGGGCTCACGGGCTAGAAGAGGGAGACAGACAACAAAACAAAACGTATTAACAAAATAAAATAAATAGAATAAATATGTACAAGTAAAATAGAGTAATAAATATGTACAAACATATATACATTCATTCATTCAATCGTATTTATTGAGCACTTACTGTGTGCAGAGCACTGTACTAAGCGCTTGGGAAGTACAAGTTGGCAACATATAATCCTACAGTTGTATTCCTTGAGTGCTTACTGCATGCAGCGCACTGTCCTAATTGATTGGGAAAGTACAATGCAACCATAAGAGAAGCAGCATGGCATAATGGATAGAGCCCGGGCCTGGGAATTAGAAGGTCATGGGATCTAATCCCAGCTCCGTTGCTTGCCTGCTGTGAGACCTTGGACAAGTCACTTCGCTTCTCTGTGCCTCGGTTCCCTAAACTGTAAAATGGAGATGGAGACTATGAGCCCCACATGGGACAGGGACTCTGTCCAATACGAGTTGCTTGTATTCAACCCAACACTCAGTATAGTGCCTGTCATCTAGGAAAGGCTAAAAAAATACCGTTATTATTGTCATTATTAATAATAATAAACAGTGACATTCCCTGCCCACAAGTTCCTTAATGTCTCTGGATCACAGTTCCCTTACCTGTAAAATGAGGATTCAATCCCCGTTCTCCCTCCTATTTAGAGTGTGAGCCCCATGTGGGACCGGGACTGTGTCTCACCTGATTAACTTGTATTGTCCCCTGTACTTAGAATGGTCTTTACAAAACTTAAAAAGCTACCATAATAATAATAATAATAATAATAATAATAATAATAATAATAATAATAATAATAATAATAATAAATAACAAGATACTGAGACATTATAAACACAATCCCTCTAAACTTAAAGCTCGCTGTGGAAAGGGAATGTGTCTGTTTATTGTTATATTGTACTCTCCCAAGTGCTTAGTACAGTGCTCTATTTACAGTAAGCGCTCAATAAATACAATTGAATGAATGAATGAGTCCCTGTCCTTTCCCAGCCACTGACCCTCTCCAAGCCAGGGTTGGGTGGACAGATAAAGACCGTAGTCATAATTCTGGTCTTTGCTAAGTGCTTACTATGTGTCCAGCACTGTTTTGAGCAATCAGTCAATCAATCCATCAATCATATTAAGCGCTTACTGTGTGTAGAGCACTGTACTATGCACTTGGGAGAGTCCAATATTGAGTTCCTATTTTGCACATGGGGGGATCAATCAATCTTATTTATTGAGCACTTACTGTGTGCAGAGCACTGTACTAAGCATTTGGAAGAGTACAATACAACAATAAACTGACAAATTCCCTGCCCGCAATAAACATACAGTCAAGGAAAATAAAAGTTGATTAAATTGGACACAGTCCCTATAATTTGTGGTCTCCAAATCATACCTAAATGTTGGAGAGGGTGGGGCTTTGGTGGTAGAGGAAATTGTCAGTCGATCAGTCAATCTTTTTTTTTTTTTGTGCACTTACCATGTGCAGAGTACTGTACTAAGTGCTTGGGAGAGTAAAATATAGCAATATAACAGACACATTCCCTGTCCACAGATTAGCTTACAATCTAAAGGGGGAGAGGAGATATTAATGTAAATAAATGAAATTACAGATTTGGACATAAATGCTGTGGGTCAGAGAGGGAGATTGAATAAACGGAGTGAGTTAGGATGACACGGAAGGGAGTGGAAGAAGAGGAAAGGAGGGCTTAGTCAAGGAAGTCCTCTCGGAAGAGATGGGCCTTCGATAAGGATTCGGAGACAAGGAGAGTGATTGTTTATACGGATATGAAGAGGGAGGGTGTTTCAGGACAGATGTGGAACATGGGCAAAGGGTCAGCAGTGAGATGGACGAGATGGAGGCCCAGTGAGAAGGTTGGCATCAGAGGAGCCAACTCTGCGGGCTGGGTGGAGGTAGGAGAGTAGTCAGGTGAGGCGTGAGGGGGTGAGGTGATTGAATACTTTAAAGCCAATGGAGAAGAGGTTCTGTTTGATGTGGAGGTGGATGGGCAACTGCTGGAGGTTCATTCATTCAATCATGTTTATTGAGCACTTACTGTGTGCAGAGCACTGTACTTAGAGCTTGGGAAGTACAAGTTGGCAACATTTAGAGATGGTCCCTACCCAACAACGGGCTCACAGTCTAGAAGGGGGAGACAGACAACAAAACAAAGTATATGAACAAAATAAATAGAATAGTAAATATGTCCAAGTTAAATAAATAGAGTAATAAATCTGTACAAACACATATACAGGTGCTGTGGAGAGGGGAAGGAGGTAGGGCGGGGGGGTGGGGAGGAGGAGAAGAAGGAGGGAGCTCAGTCTGGGAAGGCCTGCTGGAGGAGGTGAGCTCTCAGTAGGGCTTTGAAGGGAGATCTGAAGGTTCTTGAGGAACGGGGAGATGTGGCCTGAATGTTTCTGTAGAAACATGATGCAGCCTGCAGAGTGAAGTACAGACCAGAGTGGGGAGAGACAGGAGGCAGGGAGGTCAGTGAGAAGGTTGATACAGTATCCAGGAGGGATAATAATGATAATAAAGACATTTATTAAGCGCTTACTATGTGAAAAGCACTGTTCTAAGTGCTGGGGAGGTTACAAGATTGTCCCATGGGGGGCTCACAGTCTTAATGCCCATTTTACAGATGAGGTAACTGAGGACCAGTTAAGTGACTTGCCCAAAGTCACACAGCTGACAAGTGGTGGAGCTGGGATTTGAACCCATGACCTCTGACTCCAAAGCCCGGGCTCCTTCCACTGAGCCACGCTGCTTCTCTGCAGAAGTGACTGGATTAACGTGGATGGAGAGGGAAAGATGGATTCTCCACCTACTCACAAGGAGTCACCTGCAGTCAGTCACCCAATCAATCGTATTTATTGAGCAATCAATCAGTCAATCAATCGTATTTATTGAGAGCTTACTGTGTGCAGAGCACTGTACTAAGCGCTTGGGAAGTACAAGTTGGCAATATATAGAGACAGTCCGTACCCAACAGTGGGCTCACAGTCACTTACTGTGTGCAAAGAAAGCAGCATTTCAAAGTGGATAGAGAACGGGCTTGAGTGTCTGAAGGTCATCAATTCTAATCCCAGGCCTTCTGCCTGTCTGCTCTGGGGCCTTGGGGAAATCACTGCACTTCTCTGGATCTCATTTACCTCATCTGTAAAATGGGGATTAAGACTGTGAGCCCCATGTGGGACAGGGACTTTGCCCATCCCAATTGGTTTGTATCCACTCCAATGCTTAGTACAGTGCCTGACACATAGTAAGTG
Organism: Tachyglossus aculeatus; assembly: GCF_015852505.1. Lineage (NCBI taxonomy): Eukaryota > Metazoa > Chordata > Mammalia > Monotremata > Tachyglossidae > Tachyglossus > Tachyglossus aculeatus. Next base: position 172,488,578 of record NC_052067.1, read on the forward strand.
CTTAACAAAATGCCATTTTTACTATTATATCATTATTATTAAGCACTTGGCTTACGATATCTCGTGAATGGAGCATGACTAAATGGAAAGAGCACGGGCTTGGGAGTCAGAGGTCGTGGGTTCTAATACCGGCTTCACCGTTTATCAGCTGTGTGTGACTTGCCCAAACTTCTCTGTGCCTCAGTTACCTCATCTGTAAAATGGGGATTAAGACTGTGAGCCCCATGTGGGACAACCTGATTGCCTTGTGTCTATCCCAGTGCTTAAAACAGTGCTTGGCACATAGTAAGCATTTGAGAAATATTATTATTATTATTATTATTATTATTATTATTATTATTATTATTATTATTATTATTTCAGGTATTTCCAATCTATGAAAGGAGATTGGCATTAGTTCTGCACTTCCATTTCCAACTGAGGATGATTTCCTTTCTACATTCAGTCAGTCATTTATCACCCCGTAGCATCAATCAATCAATCATATTTATTGAGCGCTTACTGTGTGCAGAACACTGTACTAAGCGCTTGGGAAGTACAACAGACGTTTGTTAGGCTATTGTCGGACCATTTGAACGGTTTTTATTTTTATTTCTTAACAGGAATCGGCACTCAAGGCCTCCTGGATCTTTGTGTGACTCCACGCCATTAATTTCCTCCCAGTGACATTCGGGCATGAGCTGAACAGATGGAATTCCAGGATTGTTCTAGCAAATTTATCATAAAAAATGCATTCGACACCTGTGTAATTTGCCTAATCATTTTCCTAATAAGCTCCCACCATTAATTATGCACGATTTCCACAATGCAATCAAGATAAAAGTAAATCTGATGACTTAATACCCTTCAAAATAATTGGTTCGCCCAACACAAGGCCTTTTCGGCTTCCCATTCCAGTTCATTAGAAAGAAGGGTGTTACCGTGTCAGAGTCAGTGGGAGGGAGGTTGATGTGATGGTCGTGGGCTTGGCAGGGTTTTGGGGCATAAATCAAAGATTTTCACTCGGCAAAGAAGGGAGCAAGATTCCGCAACTCCCTACCCTTCCTTTTCCCCTCCCTTACCTTGCTTCCTCCCACCCTCACCTTCTTCTCTCCCGGTAAATCAGGAGTAGTGGCAAGAGACCGGGCTTGCTAGTCAGAGGTTGTGGGTTCTAATCCAGACTCTGCCACTTGGCAGCTGTGTGACTTTGGGTAAGTCACTTCACTTCTCTGGGCCTCAGTTACCTCGTCTTTAAAATGAGGATAAAGGCTATGAGCCCACATGGGACAATCTGCTAACTTTGTGTCTAACCCAGAGCATAGAACAGTGCTTGGCACACAGTAAGTGCTTAACAAATACTATTATTATTATTATTATTATTATTATTATTATTATTATGTCTCTCTCTCTCCCACTCCTCCCCATCTCCCTCCCTTTATCCCCCTCCAATCTAACTCTCTGTCTCTCCCTTTCCCCTACCTCCTCCTTTTGTTGTATTTATTGAGCTTTCACTGTGTGCAAAACACTATACTAAGCACTCAGGAGTGGACAAAATAACAACAAATAGATAAATAATTCCTCCTGTCTCCCTCTCTGTTTTCCCTCCAGCCTGGCGTAGTGAACAGAGCACTGGATGGGGAGTCAGAAGGTCATAGGTTCTAATCCTGGCTCAACCACTTGTCTGCTGTTTGACCTTGAGCAAGTCACTTCACTTCTCTGGGCCTCAGTTCCCTCATTTGTAAAATGGGAATTGAGACTGTGAGCCCCATATAGGACAGGGACTGTGTCCAACCTGATTTGCTTGTATCCACCCCAGTGCTTCATTCATTCATTCATTCATTCAATCGCATTTATTGAGCGCTTACTGTGTGCAGAGCACTGTACTGCTTAATACAGTGCCAGGTATAGTAAGCACTTAACAAATACCATCATTGTTATTGTTATTGTTCCCTCTTTCTACCACCGCCCCCCCCAAACTCTGTCTCTCTCACATCTGCCTCTCCCCATCCACACTTTCCCTCTCTCTCCCAGATCCCCCATCTCTTCCCCCGATTCCCAATCGCTCTCTTACTACCACTCCCTCTCTCCCAATCATCCCCACTCTTCAAAAAACTCCAGTAGTTGCCCATCCACCTCCGCATCAAACAAAAACTCCTCACCATCGGCATTAAAGCAGTTCATCTCCTCGCCCCGTCCTGCCTCACCTCGCTTCTCATCATCAATCGTATTTATTGAGCGCTTACTGTGTGCAGAGCACTGTACTAAGTGCTTGGGAAGTACAAATTCTCTCCTTCTCCAACCCAGCCCTCACACTCCACTCCTCTGGTTTTGCTAACCTCCTCACTGGGCCTCCATCTCATCTATCTTGCCTCCGACCTCTCGCCCGCATCCTGCCTCTGGCTTGGAATGCCCTTCCTCCTCAAATCCAACCGACAATGACTCTCCCTCCCTTCAAAGCCTGATTGAAGACCGTCACCTCCTCTTCTCCCACTCCCTTCTACATCATCCAAACTTGTTCCCTTTTTTCATCCCCCCTCCCAGCCCCACACATCTTATGTCCCTATCTGTCATTTATTGATTTATATTAATGTCTCTCTCACCCTCTAGACTGTAAGCTTGTTGTGGGCAGGGAATGTGTCTCTTTATTGCTCTACTGTACTCTCCCAACCGTTTAGTAGGGTGTTCTGCACAGAGTAAGTGCTCAATAAATATAACTGAAAGAATGAATATATCTTCCCCACCTCTCTCCCTGTTAGCCCTCCATTACTGCTCCTCTCTCCCACCTCTCATCCACCCCTGCTCTTTCTCTCCCCCAGCTCCCTCTTTCCCCACCCTTCCCTTCACTCATTCATTCATTCAGTCATATTTATTAAACAATTACTATGTGCAAAGCACACTCCCTCCCTCCCTCTTTCCCCCAACTTCCTCTCTGACACCTCCCACTCTCTCTCATCCTCGCTGCTCTCCCACCTCTTCCCTTTTCCTTTTCTCCCACTCCTTTCTGCATCGCCCTGACTCACTCCCTTTCTCCATCCCCCCCCCAGCCCCAAAAACACCTGTGCACATCTCTGTCATTTATTGATTTCTTTTCATGTCTATCTCCCCTTCTAGATTGTAAACTCAGTGTGGGAAGGGAATGTGTCCATTTAATGTTATATTGTACTCTCCCAAGCGCTTAGTACAGTGATCTGCACACAGTAAGTTGTCAATAAATATGACTGAATGAATGAATCCCACCTCTCACCCAGCCCCACTCTTCCCTAGCTACCTCCTAATCTCCCCCTCCATTACTGCTCCTCTTTCCCACTTCATAATAATAATACTAATGATAATGGTCCCTGTTAAGCACTTACTACGTAACAAGCACTGTTGTTAGCCCTGAGTTATATACAAGTTAATTGGGTTGGAAATAGTCCCCGTCCCTCATGAGGTTCACAATCTCAATCCCCCTTTTCCAGATGAAGGAACTGAGGCCCAGAGAAGTGAAGCGACTTGCCCAAAGTCACACAGCAGACACGTGGCAGAACCAGGATTAGAACCTAGGTCCTTCTGACTCCCAGGCTCACTTACCCCTTGCCTCCACCCGCTCCCTTCCAGCCTCCACCTCACTGCACCTCTTTCCCGGCTCCGCCACTTGTCAGCTGGGTGACTTTGGGCAAGTCACTTCACTTCTCTGGGCCTCAGTTCCCTCATCTGTAAAATGGGGATGAAGTCTGTGAGCCCCACGTGGGACAACGTGATTACTGTGTATCTACCCCAGTGCGTAGAACAGTGCTTTGCACATAGTAAGCGCTTAATAAATGCCACCATTATTATTATTATTATTATTATTATTATTATTATTATTATTACCAAGCAGTGTGGTTCAGTGGAAAGAGCACGGCCTTGGGAGTCAGAGGTCCTGGGTTCGAATCCCAGCTCCATCACTTGTCAGCTTTGTGACTTTGGGCAAGTCACTTAACTTCTCCGGGCCTCAGTTCCCTCATCTGTAAAATGGGGATTAAGACTGTGACCCCCATGTGGGACAAACTTGATCACCTTGCGTCCCCCCCAGTGCTTAGAACAGTGCTTGGCACATAGTAAGCACTTAACAAATACCAACATCATCATTATTACTATTATTATTACCACCTCCCACCTAGAGCTCAGGAGTCAGAGGACGTGGGTTCTAATCCAGGCTCCGCCACGTGTCTGCTGTGTGATCTTGGGCAAGCCACTTAACTTCTCTGTGCCTCAGTTCCCTCATCTGGAAAATGGGGATGGAGACTGTGAGCCCCATGTGGAACAACCAGATGACCTTGTATCCCCCCCAGCGCTTAGAAAAGTGCTTGGCACATAGTAGCGCTTAACAAAAACCTTTATTATTATTATTATTACACCCCTTTCCCACTCTCCCCCAGCTCTCTCCAGGTTTTCCCCTCCATTACAGTTCCTTTTTCCCACTTCCCACCCTCTCCCTACAGCCAAGACCCCTGATCATCTTAGTTCCCACCCAAATGTCTCCACAAGCCCGTCTAAGGAAAATCAAGTTGGGAAAGGCCTTGGCTGTCTAACAGAGCGACGCATCTATCAGGCCATTAGGTTCCGCGTCTGCCTGGAATACTCTGGGCTAAATGAGATTGAGCGAGCCCCGCTGAAACCCATCTCGGAGCAACCCGGCTTCAATTAGCTGAAGATTAATTGTCTGAGAAAGGGAATGAAAGTTTTACTTCGACTGACCTGAAATAAAGGCAACGGGAATTAAAAAAAAAAAAAGGAGGGGGGGAGAAAGAAAAAAAAAATTCAGCTCAGGTATTCCAGATAGGCCGCAGGCGGTGCGGAAAAAACGTGATAATTTAAAGGTGCTGCAAATTTTCTACGCCTTGCCAGGATGAATGAAATTAACTAGCACTAAAAGCTGTCAAATTAAAGGTTGACTTCCAGATATTAGCACCTTAAATGTCAGCGGATATTCCCTCTCCCCTTCCCTCACTCCCTTTTTTCTTTTTTTTTCTTTTTTTGGCAAACATGCATGTGAGCACACCTGCACACAAACATTATCTCACTGCTGTTCCTGCTAACTGCGTGAGCGTGCATGGCCCGCAGTGACTCGCTATAAATCTTGGTTGTTGCCATGGTGACCGAACAACTGGCACTTAGGAAATTTCCTCCATTTTTAATGTCCCGCTAATTACATTCGTCGAATGCGTTCTGGCACAGGGAGGAACGGGCAGGTGAGAGAAACTTCGGCTGAAAGAGCCCAAGATCGGGACTCCCCCTGCCCACTTCCACGGACGTGTCTTCCCACGGAAGGATGGATGGATGGAGGGACAATAGGAGGGACAGGCCAGATCCCAGGGGGTTGGGAGCTTGGAAGTGGGTGAACCCGATTTTGGTGGATTAGAGCCCTGGCCTAGGATTCAGAAGAACCTGGTTCTAATCTTTGCTCTGCCACTTGTCTGCCGGGTGACCTTGAGCAAGTCACTTCCCTCCTCCGGGCCTCAGTTCCCTCATCTGGAAAATGGGGATGAAGACCGTGAGCCCCATGTGGGACAGGGACTGTGTCCAACCTGATTTGCACGGATCCATCCCCCGCTTTGTACAGTGCCTGGCACATAATAAGTGCTTAATAAATATCACAGTTTTTATTATTATTATCAAGTGCTTTCCATGGGCCCAGATCTGTGTTAAATGCTGGAGTAGGTCTTTTAGACTGTGAGCCCACTGCTGGGTAGGGACTGTCGCTATATGTTGCCAACTTGTACTTCCCAAGCGCTTAGTACAGTGCTCTGCACACAGTAAGTGCTCAATAAATACAATTGATGATGATTGATGAGTAGATATGAACTAATCAGATCGGACACAGTCCCTGTTCCACATGAGGCTCACAGTCTAAAAGGGAGGGAGAGTGGACATTTCATTCAATCATATTTATTAAGCGCTTACCTTGTGCAGAGCACTGTACTAAGCACTTGATCCTGTGGAAGAAAATTTGGCGGACTCTGCATTGTGTTAGAACAGTGCTTTGCACATAGTAAGCGCTTAACAAACGCCATCATCATTATTATTATTATTATTATTATTATTATTATTATTGTGTTCTAAAGGGTAAGTCAGAGACAAGTTTAGTCAGTCAGTGATGTGGCTTAGTGGAAAGAGTCCGGGCTTGGGAGTCAGAGGTCGTGGGTTCTAATCCCGCTCCGCCATTTATCACCTGTGTGACTTTGGCCGAGTCACTTCACTTCTCTGTACCTCAGTTCCCTCATCTGTAAAATGGGGATGAAGACTGTGAGCCCCAAGTGGGACAACCTGATTACCTTGTATCTACCCCAGAGTTTAGAACAGTGCTTGGCACATAGTGAGCACTTAACAGTACCATCGTCATTATTATTAATCAATCAATCAATCAATCATATTTATTGAGCACTTACTGTGTGCAGAGCACTGTACTAAGTGCTTGGGAAGTACAAGTTGGCAACATATAGAGACGGTCCCTATCCAACAGTGGGCTCACAGTCTAAAAGTTATCATCCAGCTTAGTCATTCAGTCAATTGTATTTTTTGAGCGTTTACCATGTGCAGAGCACTGTACTAAGCACTTGGTGGGACACAGTACAACAATATAACAGATACGTTTCCTGCCCACAATCTGCTTTCAGTCTAGAAGGGGAGACAGACATTACAATAACATGGAGACCTGGAAATCAGAGGTCAAGGGTTCTAATCTTAATCCCGCCACATGCCTGCTGTGTGACCTTGGGCAAGTCACTTCAATTCTCTGGGCCTCGGTGACCTCATTAGCAAAATGGGGATTAAGACTATGTGAACCCCCTTTGGGACAGGGGCTGTGTCCAGTCTGCTTATCTTATATCTACCCCAGTGCTTAGAACAGTGCTTGGTAATAATAATAATAATAATAATAATAATAATAATAATAATAATAATAATACCAAATAACATTTATTAAGTGCTTACTATGTGCAAAGCACTGTTCTAAGCACTCCGGAGGTTAGAAGGTGATCAGGTTGTCCCTCAGGGGGCTCACAGTCTTAATCCTCATTTTACATTCATTCATTCATTCATTCATTCACTCAATCGTATTTATTGAGCGCTTACTGTGTGCAGAGCACTGTACTAAGCACTTGGGAAGTACAAGTTGGCAACATATAGAGACGGTCCCTACCCAACAATGGGCTCACAGTCTAGAAGGGGGAGACAGAGAACAAAACAAAACATATTAACAAAATAAAATAAATAGGATAAATATGTACAAATAAAATAAATAAATAGAGTAATAAATACGTACAAACATCTATACATATATACAGGTGCTGTGGGGAGGGGAAGGAGGTAAGGTGGAGGGGATGGGGAGGGGGAGGAGGGGGAGAGGAAGGAGGGGGCTCAGTCTGGGAAGGCCTCCTGGAGGAGGTGAGCTCTCAGTAGGGCCTTGAAGGGAGGAAGAGAGCTAGCTTGGCGGATGGGCAGAGGGATTGGGGGCATTCTAGGCCAGGGGGATGACATGGGCCGGGGGTCGACGGCGGGACAGGAGAGAACGAGGCACAGCGAGGAGGTTAGTGGCAGAGGAGCAGAAGGTGCAAGCTGGGCTGTAGAAGGAGAGAAGGGAGGTGAGGTAGGAGAGGGTGAGGTGATGGATGGCCTTGAAGCCGAGGGTGAGAAGTTTTTGCCTGATGCGTAGGTTGATTGGTAGCCACTGGAGATTTTTGAGGAGGGGAGTAACATGCCCAGAGCGTTTCTGGAGAAAGACAATCCAGGCAGCGGCATGAAGTATGGATTGAAGTGGGGAGAGACAGGAGGATGGGAGATCGGAGAGGAGGCTGATACAGTAATCCAGATGGGATAGGATGAGAGCTTGAATGAGCAGGGTAGCGGTTTGGATGGAGAGGAAAGGGCGGATCTTGGCAATGTTGCGGAGCTGAGACTGGCAGGTTTTGGTGACGGCTTGGATGTGAGGGGTGAATGAGAGAGTGGAGTCGAGGATGACACCAAGGTTGTGGGCTTGTGAGACGGGACGGATGGTAGTGCCGTCAACAGTGATGGGAAAGTCAGGGAGGGGGCAGGGTTTGGGAGGGAAGACAAGGAGTTCAGTCTTGGACATGTTGAGTTTTAGGTGGCGGGCAGACATCCAGATGGAGATGTCCTGAAGGCAGGAGGAGATGCGAGCCTGGAGAGAGGGGGAGAGAGCAGGGGCAGAGAAGGAGATCTGGGTGTCATCAGCGTAGAGATGATAGTTGAAGCCATGTCAGCTTGTTGTTGACAGGGAATGTATCCTTTTATTGTAATATTGTACTCTCCCCAGCATTCGGTGAATACGATTGAATGAATGAATGAATGAGTGATCGATTCTAGTCACCGGAGTTACTCTGGGGTAGATACAAGGTACAAGATTCATTCATTCATTCATTCAATCATATCTATTGAGCGCCTACTGTGTGCAGAGCAACGTGGCTCAGTGGAAAGAGCACGGGCTTTGGAGTCAGAAGTCATGCGTTCAAATCCCGTCTCCGGCAATTGTCAGCTGTGTGACTTTGGGCAAGTCACTTCACTTCTCTGCGCCTCAGGTCCCTCATCTGTAAAATGGGGATTAAGAGTGTGAGCCACCCTTGGGACAACCTGATCAACTTGTAACCTCCCGAGAGCTTAGAACAGTGCTTTGCACATTGTAAGTGCTTAATAAATGCCATCATCATCATTATCATTACATGTCGGCAACATAAAGATGATGATCAGATTGGACACAGCCCCCATCCCACAGGGAGTTCACATAGTCTTAATCCCCATTTTATTCATGAGGTCACCGAGGCCCAGAGAAGTGAAGATGACTTATTCTGGCATCATCTTGGCAGGATAAAGCTTAGAACCCTTGACCTCTGACCCCTGGGCCCCCATACCATATTGATCTGGACTCTAAACTGTCAGCTTGTTGTTGCCAGGGAATGTGTCCATTCTTTCATTCATTCATTCATTCATTCAATTGTATTTATTGAGCGCTTACTGTGTACGGAGCACTGGACTAATTTATTGTAATATCGTTCTCTCCCCAGCGCTAAGTGAATATGATTGAATGAATGAATGAGTGAATGACTCTAGTCACCAGACTTACTCTTGTTCACTTAAATGAGGTCATTAGGAGATGATGATAATAATAATAATAATAATAATAATAATAATAATGGAATTTATTAAGCACTTACTATGTGCAGAGCACTGTTCTAAGCACTGGGGAGGTTACAAGGTGGTCAGGTTTGTCCCATGTGGGGCTCACAGTATTAATCCCCATTTTACAGATGAGGGAACTGAGGCTCAGAGAAGTTAAGTGACTTGCCCAAAGTCATACAGATGACAAGCAGCAGAGGTGGAATTTGAACCCATGACCTCTGACTCCAAAGCCTGTGCTCTTTAATAATAATAATAATAATAATAATAATAATAATAATAATAATAATAATAATGGCATTTATTAATCACTTACTATGTGCAAAGCACTGTTCTATGTGCTGGGGAGGCTACAAGGTGATAGGTCTGTCCCACATGTGGCTCACAGTCTTCATCCCCATTTTGCAGATGAGGGAATTGAGGAACAGAGAAGTTAAGTGACTTGCCCAAAGTCACACAGCTAAGTGGCAGAGGCGGAATTTGAACCCATGACCTCTGACTCCAAAGCCTGGGCTTTTTCCACTGAGCCACGCTGCTTCTCCAATCAAACAGGCCTAGAAAAAACAAGAGCTCAGAAAGGCCTGATGCAATGCTTAGATCACTCCGCTTCACAATCCAAATTTTACAGAGGATGACAGCGAGGCACGGAAGTCACACAGCAGGCAGGCAATGGATTTGGGCTAAGAAATAATCTCTCCTGATTCCCAGGCCCTGGGCTCTTTCCACTAGGCCACACTATTTTCCACTGGCTCTTCCATCTTGCAGGTTGTCCTGGATGGATAAGCGCTCAATAAATCCGATTGATTGATTGATCAGACCCTTTCCCCTTCAGCACCCTGCCCCAATGGGCATGTTTGGGTTGAGAACCCAGGTGTCCCGATTCCCAGAGCTGGGATCCCTCTCCTGGCCCCCTCCCTCTACCCCCTCAGGACTCTTACCATGATGATGGTATTTATTCATTTATTCAATCATTCATAATAATAATAATAATAATAATAATAATAGCAATTGTTATGTCCTTACTATGTGCCAAGCACTGTTCTAAGTGCTGGGATAGATACAAGGTTATCAGGTTGTCCCCCGTGGGGCTCACAGTCTTTATCCCCATTTTACAGATGAGGGAACTGAGGCACAGAGAAGTGAATTATCATCATCATCATCAATCGTATTTATTGAGCGCTTACTATGTGCAGAGCACTGTACTAAGCGCTTGGGAAGTACAAATTGGCAATATATAGAGACAGTCCCTACCCAACAGTGGGCTCACAGTCTAAAAGGGGGAGACAGAGAACAAAACCAAAGACAGAGAACAAAACCAAAGACAGTGAATAATAATAATGATAATAATAATGGCATTTGTTAAGTGCTTACTATGTGCAAGACACTGTTCTAAGTGCCGGGGGATACAAAGTAATCGGATTGTCCCACATGGGGCTTACAGTCTTAATCCCCATTTTGCAGATGAGGTAACTGAGACCCAGAGAAGTGAAGTGACTTGCCCAAAGTCACAAAGCTGACCAAGTGTCAGAGCCGGGATTAGAACCCATGACCTCTGACTCCCAAGCCCGGGCTCTTTCCACTGAGCCATGTGTTAAGCGCTTACTATGGAACAAGCACTGCTCTAAGCGCTGGGGGCGGGGGTACAAGGTAATCAGGTTATCCCACGTGGGGCTCACAGTCTTAACCCCCGTTTTACAGATGAGGATTTATATTTAAATGAATTTATATTTAGGATAGAAGAGGTCAGTTTTAGACTCCATCAGGGGTATTTACTGAGCAACTGCTGAAGGCAACCTGTGCTAATAGCTTTCGCTTTATTTTTTTTAATGGTCTTGGTCTTCCCTGATAAATAGTAACCTCTTTTGAAGGCAGGCAGGGATCACATCTAATAACTGTGTCCATATCTGTAATTTATTTATTTCTATTAATCCCTGTCTCCTTTTCTATTCATTCATTCAATTGTATTTATTGAGCGCTTACTGTGTTCAAAGCACTGTACTAAGCACTTGGGAAGTACAAGTTGGCAACATATAGAGACGGTCCCTACCCAACCACGGGCTCACAGTCTAGAAAGGGGGGGACAGACAACAAAACAAAACATGTAGACAGGTGTCAAAATTACAGGTATGTACTCTGAGTGTGCCGACAATAGACAAATGATATCAATCAATCAATCAATCGTACTTATTGAGCGCTTACTGTGTGCAGAGCACTGTACTAAGCGCTTGGGAAGTACAAGTTGGCAACACACAGAGACAGTCCCTACACAACAGTGGGCTCACAGTCTAAAAGGGGGAGACAGAGAATAAAACCAAACATATACAGATGTATAGATGTAATTCCCTATACGGATTATATATGCAGATATAATCCCGGCTCCCCCACCTGTCTGCTGTTTGACCTTGGCCAAATCACTTCACTTCTCTGGGCCTCAGTTCCCTCATCTGGAAAATGGGGATTAATGCAGTGAGCCCCAGGTGGGACAGGGACTGTCCAACCTGATTAGCTTGGATCTCCCTTAGTGCTCAGAACAGTGCTTGATGCATAGAAAGCGCTTAGCAAATACCATCATTATCATTATTAGGTATCATTATTAGGACAATGGAGAAAAATGGAAAACGCTGATTTTCACCACTTTAGAACAAGTATTGATGGCATTTTCTATGGGTCAAACGCTAGGGTTGATAAGGGATATTCATATCCCTTTTAGACTGTGAGCCCACTGTTGGGTAGGGACTGTCTCTATATGTTGCCAACTTGTACTTCCCAAGCGCTTAGTACAGTGCTCTGCACAAAATAAGCCCTCAATAAATACGATTGATTGATTGATATCCAACCCAGCCCTGCCCCACTCACACTGTGAGAAAGAGTGAGAATGTTATACCGATGAGGAAACTGAGGCTCAGTGAAATTAAGTGACTTGCCTGAGGTCACACAGGAGGCCAGAGGCAGAGCTCACCGTCGTGGGTGTCAGTGGGTCATGGGTTCTAATCCTCGCTCACCACTTTTCTTCTGTATGACGTTAAGCCAGTCACTTCAGTTCTCTGAACCTCAATTACCTCATCTGAAAAATGGGGATTGAGACTGTGAGTCCCACGTGGGACAGGGACTGGGTCCAATTCTATTTGCTTAGTGCTTAGTACAGTACTTGGAAGGTAATAATAATAATTATAATTATAAAGATGATGGTATTTGTTGAGCACTTACTATGTGCCCGGCACTGTAATAATAATAATAATAATAATAATAATAATAATAATAATAATAATAATGGCATTTATTAAGTGCTTACTATGTGCAAAGCACTGTTCTAAGTGCTGGGGAGGTTACAAGGTGATCAGGTTAAGGACTGTCTCTATGTGTTGCCGACTTGTACTTCCCAAGCGCTTAGTACAGTGCTCTGCACACAGTAAGCGCTCAATAAATACGATTGATTGATTGATTGATTGGTTGATTGATAAAGTGACTTGCCCGAGGACACACAGCAGACAAGTGGCAGAGCCGGGATTAGAACCCATGACTTCTGTCTCCCAAGCCTGTACTCTTTCCACTGAGCCATGTTGTTTGTCAAACACCACCATTATTATTAATATTATTAACTGGCACAAGAACAAATGTCTCTTTAACCTCATATCCTCACGCTTACCACTAGGCTCACTGGCCTCATGCTTATCTCTAGGCTCACTGTCTCCCACTTGCGAGAAAGTGGGAAGAAATATTGTCTGTCTGACATGAAGAGGAAGAAGGTTTCAGGCCAGAGGCAGGACATGGGCGAGGGGGTCGGCGGTGAAATAGAGAAGCAGTGTGGCTCATTGGAAAGAGCCCGGGTTTTGGAGTCAGAGGTCATGGGTTCAAATCCCGGCTCTGCCACTTGTCAGCTGTGTGACTTTGGGCAAGTCACTTCACTTCTCTGGGCCTCAGTTCCCTCATCTGTAAAATGGGGATTAAGACTGTGAGCCCCGTGTGGGACAACCTGATCACGTTGTATCCTCTCCAGCGCATAGAACAGTGCTTTGCACATAGTAAGTGCTTAACAAATACCATCAATCAATCAATCAATCAATCATATTTATTGAGCGCTTACTATGTGCAGAGCACTGTACTAAGCGCTTGGGAAGTACAAATTGGCATCACATAGAGACAGTCCCTGCCCAACAGTGGGCTCACAGTCTAAAAGGGGGAGACAGAGAACAGAACCAAACATACCAACAAAATAAAATAAGTAGGATAGAAATGTACAAGTAAAATAAATAAATAAATAAATAAATAGAGTAATAAATATGTACAACCATATATACATATATACAGGTGCTGTGGGGAAGGGAAGGAGGTAAGATGGGGGGATGGAGAGGGGGACGAGGGGGACAGGAAAGAAGGGGCTCAGTCTGGGAAGGCCTCCTGGAGGAGGTGAGCTCTCAGCAGGGCCTTGAAGGGAGGAAGAGAGCTAGCTTGGCGGATGGGCAGAGGGAGGGCATTCCAGGCCCGGGGGATGACGTGGGCCGGGGGTCGATGGCGGGACAGGCGAGAGCGAGGTACAGTGAGGAGATTAGTGGTGGAGGAGCGGAGGGTGCGGGCTGGGCAGTAGAAGGAGAGAAGGGAGGTGAGGTATTATTACTATTGTTATTATAGAGGAGATCAAGATAAGGAGAGTAGTTGGGCAGTAGAGGAGCAAAGTGTGGGCTGGGTTGGAGTGGGAGAGCAGCGAGGTGAGGTAGGAGGGGACAAGGAGATGGGCGGCTTTAAAACCAATAGTAAGGAGTTTCTGTTTGATGTGGAGGTGGGTGGGCAACCCCTGGAGGTTTTTGAGGAGGGGGGAAACATGAACTGAACGTTTTTAGAAAAGTGACCTGGGCTGCAGAGTGAACTATGGACTGGAGTGGGGAGAGATGGGCGGCTGGGAGGTCAGCAAGGAGGCTGGTGCAGTCATCAAGGAAGGAGAAGAGACAATTACAATTACATGGCAGCAGCTTGTCTGGAAAAGAAAGGGCGGATTTGAGTGATGCTGTAAAGGTTGAACTGACAAAGTTTGGTGATGGATTGAATATGTGGGTTGAATGAGAGAGAGGAGTTAAGGATAACACCAAGGTTACAGACTCGTGAGGTAAGAGGGATGAGGGTGCCATATAAAGTGATGGGAAAGTCAGGGGGAGGACAGGGTTTGGGTGGGAAGAGGAGGAGTTCTCTTTTGGACATGTTAAGTTTGAAATGTGGGTTGGGTATCCAAGTAGAGATGTTTTGGAGACAGGTGGAAATGTGAGACTGCAGAGAGGAGAGAGATCAGGGCTGGAGGTGGAGATTTGGGAATCATCTGCATAGAAATGGTATTTGAAGCCATGGGAGGGAGGGAGTTTTCCAAGGGAGTGGGTGTAGATGGAGAAAAGAAAGGGACCCAGAACTGAACCTTGAGGGACCCCCACAGTGAGGGGGTGGGAGGCAGAGGAGGAGCCCACGAAAGAGGCTGAGAATGAGCGGCCAGAGAGGTAATAATAATAATAATAATAATAATAATAATAATAATAATAATAATAATGGTATTTGTTAAGCGCTTACTATGTGCAAAGCACTGTTCTAAGCACTGGGGAGGTTACAAGGTGATCAGGTTGTCCCATGTGGGGCTCACAGTCTTAATCCCCATTCTACAGATGAGGTCACTGAGGCACAGAGAAGTTGTGACTTGCCCAAAGTCACACAGCTAACAATTGGTGGAGATGGGATTTGAACCCATGACTTCTGACTCCAAAGCCCGTGCTCTTCCCACTGAGCCATGCGAGAGAGAGAGAGAGAGAGAGAGAGAGAGAGAGAGAGAGAGAGAGAGAGAGAGAGAGATTGGCTAATGATTTCAGGAGAAGGGGTGAGCCACAGTGTCAAAGGCAGCTGAGAGGTGGAGGAAGATTAGGATGGTGTAGAGGCCATTGGATTTGGCAAGAAGATCAATGGTGACCTTTGAGAGGGCCGTTTCTGGGGAGTGAAGGGGACGGAAGCCAGGTTGGAGGTGGGCCAGGAGAGAATTAGAAGAGAGGAACTTGAGACAGCCAGTGTAGACAACTCACTCAAGGAGTTTGGAGAGGAAGGGGAGGAGGGAGATGAGGTGGTAACTGGAGGGAGGCCTGGGGTGAAGGGAGGGGTTTTTTTTAGGCGAGAGGAGACACGGGCATGTTTGAAAGCAGTGGGGAAGAAACCACTGGATAATGTACAGTTGAAGTTGGAGAAACAGTGTGCCCGGATGGAAAGAGCATGGGCTTGAGAGTCAGAGGTCATGGGTTCTAATTCCACCTTCACCACTTATCAACTGTGTGACTTTGGGCAAATCGCTTCACTTCTCTGTGCCTCAGTTACCTGTAAAATGGGGATTAAGACTGTGAGCCCCACGTGGGACAGCCTGATTACCTTATATCTACCCCAGTGCTTAGAACAGTGTTTGGCATATAGTAAGCACTTAACAAATGCCATCACTATTATTATCATTATTATTATTATTATTATTATTATTATTATTATTGTGATCAGGGAGGGAGGAAGAGAGGGGGCAAGTAATTTGATAAAATGGAAAGGGATGGGGTCAGATGTGCAGGTGGAGGGGGCAGATTTTGAGAGACGGCAGGAGACCTCCTCTTGAGATACTGAGTGAAAAGAACGGGCCTGTGAGTCTTAATCTGTCCTTAATCCCTGGTCCACCCCGTGTCTGCTGTGCAACCTTGGACAAGTCACTTAATTTCTCTGAGCCTCAGTTCCCTCATCGGTAAACCGGGGATTCATTCATTCATTCATTCATTCATTCATTCAATCATATTTATTGAGCGCTTACTGTGTGCAGAGCACTGTACTAAGTGCTTGGGAAGTACAATATGGCATCATATAGAGACGGTCCCTACGCAACAGTGGGCTCACAGTGTAGAAGGGGGAGACAGACAATAAAACAAAATATAAATAACAAAATAAAATAAATAGAATAAATATGTACAAGTAAAATAAATAGAGTAATAAATATGTACAAACATATATACATATATATAGGTGCTGTAGGGAGGGGAGGGAGGTAAGGCGAGGGGGATGGAAAGAGGGAGGAGGGGGAGAGGAAGGAAGGGGCTCAGTGTGGGAAGGCCTCCTGGAGGAGGTGAGCTCTCAGTAGGGCTTTGAAGGGAGGAAGAGAGCTAGCTTGGCGGTTGTGGGGAGGGAGGGCATTCCAGGCCAGGGGGAGGACGTGGGCCGGGGGTCGACGGAGGGACAGGTGAGGATGAGGCCTAACAGTGAGGAGATTAGCGACAGAGGCGCGGAGGGTGCGGGCTGGGCTGGAGAAGGAGAGAAGGGAGGTGAGGTAGGAGGGGGCGAGGGGATGGACAGCCTTGAAGCCCAGGGTGAGGAATTTTTGCCTGATGAATAGGTTGATTGGTGGCCACTGGAGATTTTTGAGGAGGGGAGTAACATGTCCAGAGCGTTTCTGCACAAAGACAATCCGGGCAGCGGCATGAAGTATGGATTGAAGTGGGGAGACACAGGGAGATGGGAGATCAGAAAGGAGGCTGATGCAGTAATCCAGTCGGCATGGGATGAAAGATTGAACGAGCAGGGTAGCGGTTTGGATGGAGAGGAAAGGGTGGATCTTGGCGATGTTGCGGAGGTGAGACCGGCAGGTTTTGGTGACGGATTGGACATCTTACTCCCTCCTACCTTCACTGAGAGCCTCATGTAGCACTTAGAACAGTGTTTTGCACATAGTAAGTGCTTAACAAATGCCATCATTATTATTATTATTATTATTATTATGTGGAACAGGGACTGTGTCCAACCTGGTAACCTTGTATCTACCCCAGTGCTTAGAGCAGTGCTTGGCACACAGCAAGCCCTTAACATCCACCTTGAAAAACATAATTATTATTTTCTTTATTACTCTCATCGTTATAATTGGGACCAAAGCACCCCTGATGACCAGAGACATAAAAAAACCTAGAAAATAATTGGTTTCTTAAACTAATTAGAGACACAGAAGGGCCTAGAAAAGTAGTGATGCCTAATAGATAAAGCCCAGGCCTGGGAGTCTAAAGGACCTGGGTTCTAATCCCCTCTCAGCCATTTGTCTGCTGTGTGACCTTCGGAAAGTCACTTCACTTCTCTGGGCCTCAGTTTACTCATCTGGAAAATGGGGATTCAATACCTGTTCTCTGTCCTACTTAAATTATGAGTCCCATGTGGGACATGGACTGTGCCTGAACTACTTGACTTGAACCTACCCCAGAGCTTAGGACAGTGCTTACTGTAAGTTCCCTGTACAAGTCGGTACAAGTTAGGACTGGTACTTCCTCAGCACTTAGTACAGTGCTCTGCACACAGTAAGCGCTCAATAAATATGATTCATTCAATCGTATTTATTGAGTGCTTACTTTGTGCAGAGCACTGTCCTAAGCGCTGGGGAAGTACAAGTCGGCAACATATAGAGACGGCCCCTACCCAACAACGGGTTCACAGTCTAGAGGGGGGAGACAGACAACAAAACATGTAGACAGGTGTCAAAATCATCAGAACAAATAGAATTAAAGCTATACGCACATCATTAACAAAATGAATAGAATAGTAAATATGTACAAGTAAAATAAACAGAGTAATTAATCTGTACAAATATATATATATATACAAGTGCTATGGGCAGTGTGGCTCAGTGGCAAGAGCACGGGCTTTGGAGTCAGAGGTCATGGGTTCGAATCCCTACTCCACCACATGTCTGCTGTGTGACCTTGGGCAAGTCACTTAAATTCTCAGAGCCTCAGTTCACCTATCTGTAAAATGGGGATGAAGACTGTGAGCCCCATGTGGGACACCTTGATCACCTTGTATCCCCCCCAGCGCTTAGAACAGTGCTTTGCACATAGTAAGCGCTTAACAAATACCATCATCATCATCATGGGGAGGGGAAGGAGGTAGGGCAGGGGAGATGGGGAGGAGGAGAGGAAAAAGGGGGCTCAGTCTGGGAAGGCCTCCTGGAGGAGGTGAGCTCACAGTAGGGCCTTGAAGGGAGGAAGAGAGCTAGCTTGGTGGAGGTGTGGATGGAGGGCATTCCAGGACAGGGGAAGGATGTGGGTCCAGGGTCGACAGCGGGATGGGCGAGACCAAGGTACAGGGAGAAGGTTAGTGGCAGAGGAGCGGAGGGTGCAGGCTGTGCTGGAGAAGGAGAGAAGGGAGGTGAGGTAGGAGGGGCCGAGGGGATGGACAGCCTTGAAGCCCAGGGTGAGGAGTTTCTGCCTGATGCACAGATTGATTGGTAGCCACTGGAGATTTTTGAGGAGGGGAGTAACAAGCCCAGAGTGCTTCTGCACAAAGATGATCCAGGCAGCAGAGTGAAGTATAGACTGAAGTGGGGAGAGGCAGGATAATGGGAGATCAGAGAGGAGGCTGATGCAGTCATCCAGTCAGGACAGGATGAGAGATTGAACCAGCAAGGTAGCGGTTTGGATGGAGAGGAAAGGGCGGTTCTTGGCAATGTTGCGGAGGTGAGAGTGGCAGGTTTTGGTGATGGATTGGATGTGAGGGGTGAACGAGAGAGCGGAGTCGAGGATGACACCAAGGTTGCGGGCTTGTGAGACGAGAAGGATGGTAGTGCGATTGAATGAATGAATGTATACTGTAAGCTTGTTGTGGGCAGGGAATGCATCATATTTTCTATTGTACTCTCCCAAGTGCTTAGTACAGTGCTTAGCACACAATACATGCTCAATTAAAACCACTGACTCAGTAATAATAGTAATAATAATGATGACATTTGTTAAGCACTTACTATGTGCAAAGCACTGTTCTAAGTGCTGGGGGGATACAAGGTGATCAGGTTGTCCCGGGTGGGGCTCACAGTCATCAACACCATTTTACAGATGAGGTAACTGAGGCTCCGTGAAGTTAAGTGACTTGCCCAAAATCACACAGCTGACAATTGGTGGAGCCAGGATTTGAACCCATGACCTCTGACTCCAAAGCCCATGCTCTTTCCACTGTAGGACTGACTGACAAATACCATCATAATGTCTGCTTATTGTTATATTGTACCGTCCCAAGCACTTAGGACAGTACTAGGCACACGGAAGTTGCTCAATAAATACAGTTGAATGAATAAATAATTATATAATAATGATAATATTTGTTTCATTATCATTTGTTTCAAATGATAGTATTTGTTAAGTGCTTACTGTATACCAGGCACTGTACACAGTAACTCATCTTTTACTTTATCCCGGTTCTTTCTTAGCGGTAATGTTTTGTTTGCTCTCCTACCACGCTAACCAAAACACTGAATTACAAAGTCAGTGTCGGTGCCCCCACTCCCCACCAATATCTTTGCTAAGCTGATTTTTTGGAAGACATTTTGATTGCCATTCTAGTATTAAAATGGAAATTTTCCTCTTCAATTGTGAGCCCTGTGTGGGACATGTCTAACCTGATTTTCGTGTATCTACACCAGGGCTTAGCATGACTTAGTACAGTGCTCTGCACACAGTAAGCGCTCAATAAATACGATTGATTCATTGATTGACTTTTGGCGCGTGGTGTTTAAAAAACATAATAAGGGTAATTGTTGTTCTGAAATAATTTTACAAGATACCTTTCACTCACCAAATTTATGAGCGATCTTTGATTCAGATGAGTAGATAAGCAGCGTGGCTCAATGGATAGAGCACAGGCTTTGGAGTCAGAGCTCACGAGTTCAAATCCCTGCTCCGCCAATTGTCAGCTGTTTGACTTTGATCAAGTCACTTAACTTCTCTGTGCCCCAGTTACCTCATCTGTAAAATGGGGATTAAGACTGTGAGCCCCCCGTGGGACAACCTGATCACCTTGTAACATCCCAGCGTTTCAAACAGTGCTTTGCACATAGTAAGTGCTTAATAAATGCCATTATCATTATTATTATTATTACAGTTTGTAATTTAATGGAGGAGAGGAGATCACTGGAGGAGATGTTTGGTTTTGTTCTCTGTCTCCCCCTTTTAGACTGTGAGCCCACTGTTGGGTAGGGACTGTATATGTTGCCAACTTGTACTTCCCAAGCGCTTAGTACAGTGCTCTGCACACAGTAAGCGCTCAATAAATACGATTGATTGATTGATTGATTGAGATACAAGTAAATCGAGGTGGACACAGTCGCTGTTCCACGTGGCGCTCACAGTCTCAATCCCCATTTTACAGATGAGGCAACTGAGGCTTAGAGAAGTGGCTTGCTCAAGGTCCCACAGCGGACAATTAACGGCGCCAGGATTAAATCCCAGCTCCTTCAGACTCCCAGTCTGGGCTCTATATACTGGCAGCCTTAGGAAAATCTGGATTTGGAGGGCCCTGGGAAGTGCTGGAATTTCTTGCAGGATTTCTGGGCCCACGGGGATTCTGCGAGATGCCAGAACCGGGGAGACGTTCTCGCCCTGTGTTTTCGATGCACAGAATACTCGGAGATCAAAACGAGGGAAGGTATTTTTAGGATCTGGAAAGCCGTGCACGAGCTGGATGGGAGAGGAAAAAGCCTGAGTGTCAGAACTGGCGAGCGATGAGACAGAAGCAGCCTCCTCTCGCTGGCACGGCTGGTGGTTTGGGATCTGACTGGCAACGGATGAAGAAAATTTGAGGATGTGCACTGTTCCCAAGTTTGGTGCTCTCTCTCTCCTCTTCCTATCCATTCCACAGGGACTCCTCCTGCCAGTCAGAGGTGGGTGGGCAGGTTCGCCTCCAGTTCTCAACTGGAACAAAATCCCGGCACTTTCTCCGGAAAACGGATTCGTTTGGCTTTTCCCCAGATCACTTCCTCCCTCCGATCTTCTCAAACTTCTTCATTCCTGACTTCTGAATGTACCGCGGACTGTTGTGTGGACAAGGTCTGCGCTCCTGGCTTCTGGTTATGACATTTGTTTCTGTTCAGCGCTTACTATGTGCCAAGCACTGTACTAAGCACTGGGGTTGATGCAAGGTAATCAGGTTGTCCCACGTGGGGCTCATGGTCTTCATCCCCATTTCCCAGATGGGGTAACTCTGAGGCACAGAGAACAGAGATCTTTGATTCAGATGAGTAGAGAAGCAGCGTGGCTCAGTGGAAAGAGCCCGGGCTTTGGAGTCAGAGGTCATGGGTTCGAATCCGACTCCACCACATGTCTGCTGTGTGATCTTGGGCAAGTCACCTAACTTCTCTGGGCCTCAGTTACCTCACCTGTGAAATGGGGATTAAGACTGTGAGCCCCATGTGGGACAACCTGATCACCCTGTATCCTCCCCAGCGCTTAGAACAGTGCTTTACACATAATAAGCGCTTAACAAATGCAAATTATTATTATTATTATTAAGTAAGTTGCCCAAAGTCACACAGCTGACAAGTGGCGGAGCCGCGATTAGAACCCACAACCTCTGACTTCCAAGATGGGGCTCTTCCCACTGCTTTTTACACAGTTATGCATAGTAGAGAAGCAGCGTGGCTCAGTGGAAAGAGCACGGGCTTTGGAGTCAGAGGTCATGGGTTCGAATCCCAGCTCTGCCACGTATCTGCTGTGTGACCTTGGGAAAGTCGCTTAACTTCTCTGGGCCTCAGTTACCTCATCTGTAAAAAGACTGTGTGCCCCCTGTGGGACAACCTGATCACCTTGTATCCCCCCCAGTGCTTAGAACAGTGCTTTGCACATAGTAAGCGCTTAAGAAATGCCATCATCATTCCCATCATCATCATTATTCCACATGCTCTGCCCTCACAACTTCTGTTTGCATATCACACCATTGTGCATATCGTTCTACACACTTTGTACTCAGAACTTCTGATTGTTGCATGGCATAGTAGATAGAGCCTCAGTCTGGGAGTCAGAATGTCATGGGTTCTAATCCCGGCTCTGCCACCCATCTACTGTGTGACTTTGGGCATATGGCTTTAATTCTATTTGTTCTGACAATTTTGACACCTGTCTCCATGTTTTGTTTTGTTGTCTGTCTCCCCCTTCTAGACTGTGGGCCCATTGTTGGGTAGGGACCATCTCTAGATGTTGCCGGCTTGTACTTCCTAAGCGCTTAGTACAGTGCTCTGCACGCAGTAAGCGCTCAAAAAATACGACTGAATGAATGAATGATCTGTGCCTCAGTTCGCTCACCTGCAAAATGGGGATGGAGACCCCATGGGACAGGGACTGTATCCAACCCGATTTGCTTGTAACCATCCCAGTGCTTAGTACAGTGCTTGGCACATAGTAAGCACTTAACAAATACCACAATTATTATTGTTGTTGTATATTTTGTGCATTGAAGTTATCTGTCTGTTCTTTGCACTACTTTGCATATTATTCTACAGGCTCTTCACTCACATCGTCTGGTTGCACTTAACACTGTTGTAGAAAGCATTCTATACTCTTTTCTATTTTTGTGCACTTCTTTCTCCTCTGGGAAAACTTTTCAAGATTTTCTGCCCTGAGAGACTTTAAGCAATTTGAGGGCTGTGAGACTTTGGGCAAGTCACTTAACTTCTCTGTGCCTCAGTTACCTCATCTGGAAAATGGGGATTAAGATTGTGAGCCCCACATGGGACAACCTGATCACTTTGTATCCTCCCCAGCACTTAGAACAGTGCTTTGCACATAGAAAGCGCTTAACAAATACCAAAATTATTATTATTATTATCTATTAAGTCTATTTTACTCTCCAACCAGAACTTAGTACAGTGTTTTGTATACAGTAGGTTTTCAGCTCATAATCTTGATGGATGGATGGCTTAGGATGCATTGGATAACAATGATAATAATAATAGTATTGGTATTTGTTAAGCACTTACTATGTGCCAAGCACTGTTCTAAACACTGGGGAAGATACTAGGTCATCAGGTTGTCCCACATGGGGCTCACAGTCTTAATTTATTATGTGCCAAGCACTGTTCTAAGCACTGGGGGAGATACAAGGTCATCAGGTTGTCCCACATAGAGCTCACAGTCTTAATCCCCATTTTCCAGATGAGGTAACAGAGGCCCAGAGAAGTTAAGTGACTTGCCCAAAGTCACACAGGAGACAAGTTGCAGAGGCAGGATTAGAACCCACAACCTCTGACTCCCAAGCCTGTGCTCTTTCCACTAAACCACACTGCTTCTCTAGCATGTCTCTTCTCAAGGCTCCAGGATTCTGTCCCTGGTCTGAAAGGAGATAATTACTCAGAATTAGAACGTGAAACTTCCGTTTGTTTTAATCAGGGGATAATGATAATAATAATGATGATGGTGATATTTCTTAAGTGCTTACTATGTGCCAAGCACTGTTCTAAGCTCTGAAGTAAATACAAGGTGATCAGGTTGTCCCATGTGGGGCTCACATTCTTAATCCCCATTGTACATTTGAGGTTACTGAGGCCCAGAGAAGTTAAGTGACTCACCCAAAGTCACACAGCTGATAAGTGGTGGAGCCAGGATTAGAACCCATGACCTCTGACTCCCCAGCTTGTGTTCTCTCCACTAAGCCACATTCCCCACCTGGGTAATAACCATGGCTATAATGTCTCCCTGCCTCCTCTTTCTGTAAATACTACTACTACTTTTAATTATGATAATGGTATTTGTTTAGCACTTAAGCTCTCGTGGGATCCCTGTTTCCAGTATCATGCATCTTCCTCCTCCACCCAACACTGACAAATCCTCATTATTTTATCCAAAATTTGTTAGATTCGATAGACAGGATGTACCTAAGTCCCTCTGAGAATCTGCACTACCAAGAATCTGAATCTGGGAATCTGTACTCTCCCAAATGCTTACTACAGTGCTCTGCTCACAATTAATGCTCAATAAATATGAATTAACAAATGAATTAACTACTTATATTCTTAATTCAATTTGCGGGCTCTTTCCCACCCTTATTCATGAATCATTTTTCAGAATCAATCAATCAATCATATTTATTGAGCGCTTACTGTGTGCAGAGCACTGTACTAAGCGCTTGGGAAGTACAAGTTGGCAACATATAGAGACAGTCCCTACCCAACAGTGGGCTCACAGTCTAGAAGGGGGAGACAGAGAACAAAACCAAACATACTAACAAAATAAAATAAATAGAATAGATATGTACAAGTAAAATAAATAAATAAATAGAGTAATAACTCTCTCCTACCATCTTAGGGAAAGAAAAATCGACGTTATCATCATCTTCACCTTCATCATCACCATCTCACCAGCCCCACCCTGCCTCTTCAGGTATCTACAGAAGGAGTCTGGCCTAATTATAGTAATAATAATGATAATAATGGCATTTATTAAGCACTTACTATGTGCAAAACACTGTTCAAAGCGCTGGGGAGGTTATAAGGTGATCAGGTTGTCCCACGGGGGTCTCACAGTCTTAATCCCCATTTTCCAGATGAGGTAACTGAGGCACAGAGAAGTTAAGTGACTTGCCCGAAGTCACACAGCTGACAATTGGCAGAGCTGGGGTTTGAACCCGTGACCTCTGACTCCAAAGCCCGGGCTCTTTCCATTGAGCTATGGATTTGTTGATTAATTTTTATGGTTTATATTAGGGTATATGGTATAAAGAGACACATTCCCTGCACATAAAGAGTATACTGTCTAGAGGGGGAGACGGACTTTAATAGAAATTAATAAATGACAGATATTGACATAAGTGGTGTGGGGCTGGGAGGGAAGATGAATAATAATAATAATAATGATGGCATTTGTTAAGCGCTTACTATGTGCAAAGCACTGTTCTAAGTGCTGGGGGGGATACAAGGTGATCAGGTTGTCCCACATGGGGCTCATAGTCTTAATCTCCATTTTACAGATGAGGTAACAGGCCCAGAGAAGTTAAGTGACTTGCCCAAGGTCACACAGCAGACAGGTGGTGAAGCCGGAATTAGAACCCATGACCTCTGACTCCCAATCCCAGGCTCTTTTCACTGAGCCAAGCTGTGAGTCAGGGAGATGCAGAAGGGAGAGGGAGAAGAAGAAATAAGGGCTTAGTCAGGAACTGTGTGTGTGTTCAGCACTGTTCTGAGCGCTGGGATGGACCCCAAGTTGGATTCAGTCCCTGTCCCCGTGTGCTTATTGTGTGCACAGTCTAAGGAGGAGGGAGTAGGATTGAATCCCTATTTTACAGTTGAGGAGGATAAGGAACAGAGAAGTGAAGTAACTTGCTTAAGGTCACACAGCAAGCAGTGCACAGAGCTGGAATTCGAACCCATGTCTTCTGACTCCCAAGCCCAGGCTTTTTCCACTAGAGAACAATTCTGCTTAATTTCATCCTCTCCAAATATTTGGGCAGCAGGGGCTCTTGGTGTCCTATCTTTGCACTTGGGTTTGCTCCCTTTATCCCACTAACCTCACTCAGCCCCACAGCAATTATGTCCTTATCCCTCATTTATTTGTTTATTTTAATGTCTATCTCCCCCTCTGGACTGTAAGCTCCTTGTGGGCAGGGAACGTGTCTACCAACTCTATGATATTATGCTCTCCCAAGTGCTTTGTACAGTGCTCTGCACATAGTAAGTGCTCAATAAATACCACCGACTGTTGATTATCTGACTGAATCCCCTCAGGGGAAGGCGCTTGGCCCCACTGGATTCTTAAACTTGAAGGGAAGCTTCTGTGACTATCTAACTCTCAACCAATATGATGATAATAACTGTATTTGTTAAGTACAGTGTCAGGCACTGTACTAAACGCTGGAGTGGATACAAGCAGAGTGAGGTGGACACAGCCTTTGTCCCACATGGGACTCACAGTCTCAATCCACATTAAGATTAAGACTTTGAACCACACGTGGGACAGGGACTGTGCCCAACTCGATTATTTTCTGAAGCAGTGTGGCTCAGTGGAAAGAGCAGGGCTTGGGAGTCAGAAGTCATGGGTTCTAATCCCGGCTTCGCCACTTATCGGTTGTGCGACTTTGGGCAAGTCACTTAACCTCTCTGTGCTTCAGTGACCTCATCTGTAAAATGGAAATTAAGACTGTGAGCCCCACGTAGGACAACCTGATCACCTTGTATCCCCCCAGCACTTAGAACAATGCTTTGCACATAGCAAGTGCTTAACAAAAATTATTATTATTATTATTATTATTATTATTATTATTATTATTATTATTATTATTATTATTACCCAGTGCTTAGTACAATGCCCTTCACACAGTCCGTGCTTAACAAATACCATTATTATTACAATTAGTCAAATTTCCTGATTTCCTCTTCCCATTCCTGAGCCCGAGGGGTGACTGAGACTACCACAGAGAAGGAGACGTAAAAACATTTGGAAAAAGAACAAACAAATGCAATAATTGAATACACAATTGAACAAACATAAGGTTATAAGTGCTCAGGATAAATCAGTACAAAATTGAGAGAGATCAATCAATCAATCAATCGTATTTATTGAGCGCTTACTGTGTGCAGAGCACTGTACTAAGCGCTTGGGAAGTACAAGTTGGCAACATATAGAGACGGTCCCTACCCAACAGTGGGCTCACAGTCTAAAAGAGAGATAGTTGAAAGGATGTGGGATTTTTGAGAATCACTGGGGGCAGAGATCATTTCATATAACTATTGTATGCTCCCAAATGCTTACTAATAATAATAATAATAATAATGATAATAATAATAAAAAATAACAATAATAATAATAACGGTATTTGTTAAGCGCTTCCTATGTGCTGAGAACTGTTCTAAGTGCTGGAGTAGATACAAGATAATCAGGTTGTCCCACATGGGGCTCACAGTCTTAATCCCCATTAGTACAGTGCTCTGCACACAAGTAGATTGAATGCTTCTTGAGGGCAGGCTCCTTGGCATAGTGGATAGAGCAAGGGTTAGGAGTCAGAAGGTCATGGATTCTAATCCCAGCTCTGCCACCTGTCGTGTGACCTTGGACAAGTCACTTCACTTCTCTGGGCCTCAGTTACCTCATCTGTAAAATGGGGATTAAGACTGTGAGCCCCACGTGGGACAACCTGATCACCTTGTAACCTCCCCAGAGCTTAGAACAGTGCTTTGCACATCGTAAGCACTTAATAAATGCCATCATTATTATTATTATTATCTGTAAAATGGGGATTAAGACTGTGAGCCCCACATGGGACAACCTGATTACCTTGTATCCCCCCCCGGGGCTTGGAACAGTACTTGCACATAGTAAGTACTCAAAAAATACTAGTATTGTCATTATTATTCTCTGTACAACAGTTAGTTACCTCACCTGTAAAATGGGAATTGAGATTATGAGCGCCATGTGGGACAGGGACTGTGTCCAACCCAATTTGCTTGTATCCATCCCAGTGCTTAGTACAGTGCCTGGCACATAGTAAGTGCTTACAAATACCATAATTATTATTATTGTTATTACTATTGTCTAGTAATGTATTGTCCTCTCCTGTGAGCTAAGTACAGTGCTCTACACACAGCAGACTGTAAACTCTTTGAGGGCAGGGATCATAACTAAGTCCATTGTACCCTTTGGAGAATTCATTCAGGCCTATGGCTTAATCTACCACCTCCAACCGGATTATTCCCAAATCCACATGTCCAGCCCTGATTTATCTCCTTCTCTGCAGTCTCACATTTACTCCTGCCTTCAGGAAGGATCTTCCTGGATCTCCAGCCTACACTTCAAACTAAACATGTCAGCTTCCTCACCGGGTCCCGAACTCATCTATCTGCTGACCGCCAATGCCTTTCCCACCTCCTCTCCCTGAACTACAACTTCCTCCCCCTCCATAAATGCCAGACCCCCCATTCTCTCCACACTCAAAGCCTTATTAAAGTCACACCTCCTCCAAGAAGCCTTCCCAGATGAAGCCCTCTTTCCCCCCGGCTCCATCTCCCTTCTGCCCACTTGGATCTGTGAACTTTGGGCATTTGTTATTCATTCTACCCCCCCAGCCCTACAGCATTTATGTATCTACCTATACATTACATACTTCACATTATACATTATTTCTTTATTATCAATTTCTTTATATCTTTTAGACTGTGAGCCCACTGTTGGGTAGGGACTGTCTCTTTATGTTGCCAATTTGTACTTCCCAAGCACTTAGTACAGTGCTCTGCACACAGTAAGCGCTCAATAAATACGAGTGATGATGATGATCAATCTCTGTCTCCCCCTCGAGACTGTAAACTCACTGTGGGCAGGGAATGTGTCAACCAACTGTCGTATTGTCCACTCCAAAGAACTCAGTACATTGTTCTGCACACTGTAAGTGCTCAATAAGTACGATTGAAGATGATGAGGATACTCTCCCAAGTGTTTAGTACATTGCTCTGCATATAATGATAATAATAATAATGGTATTTGTTAAGCACTTACTCTGTGCAAAGCACTGTTCTAAGCACTGGAGGATACAAGGTGATCAGGTTGTCCCACGGGTGGCTCACAGTCTTAATCCCCATTTTACAGATGAGGTAACTGAGGCCCAGAGAAGTGAAGTGACTTGCCCAAAGTCACACAGCTGAAAATTGGCGGAGCCGGGATTTGAACCCCTGACCTCTGTCTCCGAAGCCCGTGCTCTTTCCACTAAGCCACACTGCACACCGTCAACTCCAAACTCCTTGATAATAATAATAATGATGATGGTATTTATTAGGCGTGTACTATGTGCCAAGCACTGTTCTAAGCGCTGGGGTAGATAAAAGATTATCAGGTTGTCCCACGTGGGGCTCACAGTCTTCATCCTCATTTTACAGATGAGATAACTGAGGCACAGAGAAGTTAAGTGACTTTTCTAAAGCCAAACAGCTGACAAGTGGCGGAGCATCATTAGAACCGACGACCTCCGACTCCCAAACCCGGGCTCTTTCCACTAAGCCACACCGCTTCCTTGATACATTGCCTGCTAGCTCACCTAAGCATTTAGCACAGTGTTCTCAAAACTGTCGGCTCGCGGTCGATGAAACTGATTGATAATCTGGGTTTAAATTCCCATATGATCATTAAATCACCCCTTCACCTCATCATCATCATCATCATCATCAATCATATTTATTGAGCGCTTACTATGTGCAGAGCACTGTACTAAGCGCTTGGGAAGTACAAATTGGCAACATATAGAGACAGTCCCTACCCAACAGTGGGCTCACAGTCTAAAAGGGGGAGACAGAGAACAAAACCAAACATACTAACAGAATAAAATAAATAGAATAGATATGTACAAATAAAATAAATAAATAAATAAATAGAGTAATAAATATGTACAAACATATATACATATATACAGGTGGAGAATATATACATTCTCCTCATCAAGAAGGAGAAATTCACAAATAAATTGATGGCTTCACACGGAGACTCAAAAAGGGACCAATGCGTCAAGCAGGGAATATGTCTACCAGTTCCGTTACCGAGAAGCAGCGTGGCTTAGTGGCAAGAGCCCGGGCTTAGGAGTTAGAAGATGTGGGTTCAAATCCCGGCCCCGCCACTTGTCTGCTGTGTGACCTTGGGTGAGCTACTTCACTTCTCTGGGCCTCAGTTCCCTCATCTGTCAAATGGGGATTAAGAGGCTGAGCCCCAGATTGCCTTCTATATACCCCAGCGCTTAGAACAGTACTTGGCACATAGTAAGCACTTAACAAATACCATTATTATTACTATTACATTGTACTTTTCCAAGAGCTTAGTACATTGTTCCATACACAGTAAGGACTCAGTAAATGTCACTGATTGATTTTTTGTCTGTGAATGTGAGGTTTTTTTTTACCAATCCAGGCCATTGTGGTTAGGATCAAACAGATGTTTAAGAGATTGACTTGTCCTTTAAATGAAAAAGGCACCTTAATCCACCTTCCCCCCAATTTATCAATCTTTCATTCTTTCCACCTCCTCCTCCTCCTCCTTCTCCTCCTCCTCTGAGTCACTCTCATTCCCTGATTCTCACCTGGAAAACTTCGTGTTTCAGTTTGTCATTGACTTTGATGATAAAGCTACTCGTGGTATTTCACCTGACGGAGGCAACAAAAAAGATCTATTGTTCTTGGTTTCATACATCTTCCCCCTCCACCCAACACTCTGACATCTCCCGGTTATTTTATCTCCGATTTGTCAAATTCGATAGGCAGGGTGTATGTATGTCTCATTGGGAATCAGAGCTACTCATACCGTTAATTTTGGTTTGCATGCTCTTCCTTATCCTTGTTCACTGATCATTTTTCAGGATCGGGAATGCTCTCCTAGTAGCTTCCTAGGGGAAAGAATGATCAACATCATCATCATCAGCCATCTCACCATCCCCACCTTGGCCCTTCAAATATCAAAGGAAGAAGGGAAACGGCACATCCTAAGGAATAGAGCACAGGCTTCCAAGTCAGAAGGACCTGATTTACTTGTATTCACCCCAGCGCTTAGAACAGGGCC
This sequence comes from Tachyglossus aculeatus, assembly GCF_015852505.1. NCBI lineage: Eukaryota > Metazoa > Chordata > Mammalia > Monotremata > Tachyglossidae > Tachyglossus > Tachyglossus aculeatus. The sequence continues at coordinate 172,519,018 of NC_052067.1, forward strand.
TAGCACAAAGTAAGCACTTAACAAATACCATTATTATTATTATTATTAATTATTATTTATTGAGTCCTTACTGTGTGCAGAGCACTCTACTAAGTGCTTGGAAGGGTCCAATATAACAATACTCATTTCTACATATTTATTACTCTATTTTATTTGTACATATTTACTATATTTATTTTATCAATGATGTGTATATAGCTATAATTCTGTTTATTCTGATAGTATTGACACCTGTCAACTTGTTTTGTTTTGTTGTCTGTCTCCCCCTTCTAGACTGTGTGCCCATTGTTGGGTAGGGACAGTCTCTATATCTTGCCGAATTGCACTTTCCAAGCATTTAGTACAATGCTCTGTACACAGTAAGTGCTCAATAAATACGATTGAAAGAAAGAAAAGACGTGGGTTCTAATCCCGGCTCCACCACTTGTCTGCTGTTTGACCTTGGACAAGTACTTCACTTCTCTGTGCCTCAGTTACCTCATCTGGAAAACGGGGGTGAAGACTGTGAACCTCATGTGACACAGGAACTGTGTCCAACCTGATTAGCTTTTATCTTTCCCATTCATTCATTCATTCATTCATTCATTCATTCATTCATTATTTATTTATTAGGCGCTTACTGTGTGCAGAGCACTTGTACTAAGCACTTGGAAAGTACAATTCGGCAACAGATACTGAGAGCTCACCTCCTCCAGGAGGCCATCCCAGACTGAGCCCCCTCCTTCCTCTCCTCCTCCCCAACCCTACCTCCTTCCCCTCCCCACAGCACCTGATGTATGTTTGTACAGATTTATTACTCTATTTATTTTACTTGTACATATTTACTATTCTATTTATTTTGTTAATATGTTTTGTTTTGTTGTCTGTCTCCCCCTCCTAGACTGTGAGCCCGTTGTTGGGTAGGGACCATCTCTATATGTTGCCAACTTGTACTTCCCAAGCGCTTGGTACAGTGCTCTGCACACAGTAAGCACTCAATAAATACGATTGAATGAATTAATAAATGAAGGAACAACGGGCTCACAGTGTAGAAGGAGAGACAGACAACAAAACAAAACCTGGGCATAGTGAGGACTTAATGAATGCCATTATTATTATTATTATTACTATAATCATTACTATCATCAGAGAAGCAGCATGGCTCAGTAGAAAGAGCACAGGCTTTGGAGTCAGAGGTCATGGATTCAAATTCCAGTTCCTCCAATTGTCAGCTGTGTGACTTTGGGCAAGTCACTTAACTTCTCTGGGCCTCAGTTACCTCATCTGTAAAATGGGGATGAAGACTGTGAGCCCCACGTGGGACAACCTGATCACCTTGTAATGTCCCCCAGCGTTTAGAACAGTGCTTTGCACATAGTAAGCGCTTAATAAATGCCATTATTATGATTATAATGATGACGATGATGATGATGATGATGATGATTATTATTATTATTATTATTATTATTAATCTAGAGAAGCAGCCAGGCCTAGTGGATAGAGCTCAGGCCTGGGTGTCAGAAGGACCTGAGTTCGAATCCTGGCTCCACCACTAGACTCCTGTCTGACCCTGGGCAACTCACTACACTTCTCTGGGCTTCATTTACCTCATTGGTTATTGCTGAGTACAGTGCTCTGCACACAGTAAGTGCTCAATAAATACGATTGAATGAAAGTAAGATAATAAAACAGTAGCCAGAGGGTAGGGAAGGGATGTGAGGGCTTAATCTGGGAAGGCTTTTTGGAGGAGATGGGATTTTTAGGAGGGCTCTGAAGGTGGGAACGGTAACGGTCTTTCAGATATGAAGGGGAATTCCAGACCAGAGAGAGGATGTGGGAAAGGGGTCGGTTACTACATAGGCCAGATGGGCGTTCAGCGAGTAGGTTGGTGGTAGAGGAGCAAAATGTACAGACTGGATTCTAGTAGGAATCCAGTGAGGTCATAATAATAACAATAATAACTGAGATACATTACAGCGTGGCTCAGTGGAAAGAGCACGGGCTTTGGAGTCAGAGGACATGGGTTCAAATCCCGGCTCCGCCACTTCATCATCATCATCATCAATCGTATTTATTGAGTGCTTACTATGTGCAGAGCACTGTACTAAGCGCTTGGGAAGTACAAATTGGCAACATATAGAGACAGTCCCTACCCAACAGTGGGCTCACAGTCTAAAAGGGGGAGACAGAGAACAAAACCAAACATACTAACAAAATAAAATAAATAGGATAGGATAGATATGTACAAGTAAAATAAATAAACAGAGTAATAAATACGTACAAATATATATGCAGCCACTTGTCAGCTGGGTTACTTTGGCCAAGTCACTTCACTTCTCTGGGCCTCAGTGGCCCCATCTGTAAAAGGGGGATTAAAACTGTGAGCCCCCCCGTGGGACAACCTGATCACCTTGTAACCTCCCCAGCACTTAGAACAGTGCTTTGCACATAGTAAGCGCTTAATAAATGCCATCATCATCATTATTATTATTATTACATGTTAAGTGCTTTCTAGGTGCCAGGCACTGTACTAAGCGCCAGGGCGGATACCAGCAAATTGGATTGGACACGGTCCCTGGACACAGGTAAGGTAAGAGGGAGCAAACTGACTGAGAGCCTTAGAGCCCTTCACTATTGCAATTACTCTCCTATGAGAGTTATGAGTTTTTAAGGAAAGAGACAGGTTATTTCTCTATTTTGTGATTGATGTTTTGATCATCATCAATCATATTTATTGAGCGCCTACTGTGTGCAGAGCACGGTACTAAGCGCTTGGGAAGTCCAAGTTGGCAACATATAGAGACAGTCCCTACCCAACAGTGGGCTCACAGTCTAAAAGGGGGAGACAGAGAACAAAACCAAACATACTAGCAAAATAAAATAAGTAGAATAGACATGTACAAGTAAAATAAATAAGTAAATAAATAAATAGAGTAACAAATATGTACAAACATATATACATATATACAGGTGCAGTGGGGAAGGGAAGGAGGTAAGAAGGGGGGATGGAGAGGGGGACGAGGGGGAGAGGAAGGAAGGGGCTCAGTCTGGGAGGAAGGGGCTCAGTTTTGATGTGTATGTAGCTATAATTTTATTTATTTATGTCGATGCCTGTTCACTTGTTTTATGTCCATCTTCCCCCTTCTAGACTGTAAGCCCTGTGTGGGCAGGGATTGTCTCTCTTAATTGCTGAGTTGTAGTTTCCAAGCGCTTAATACAGGGCTCTGCACACAGTAAGTGCTCAGTAAATACAATTGAATGAATGAATTAATTTATTTCCTCAATTAAGCCCTCTTTTTCCTGGCTTTTACTCTCCCTTCGGTGTCATCTATGCAATTAGATCCACGATGTTCGGACATTTGCTATTCATCCCACCCCCAAATTCACAACTATTATGTCCCTATCTTTAAATTATATATTCTAAATTACTTCTATATGCATATTAATGTCTGTGTCTTCCTCTGGACTGTAAGCTGTTACGGACAGGGAGCATGTCTGCTAATTTTGTTGTATTTTATCATCATCAATCATATTTATTGAGCGCTTACTATGTGCAGAGCACTGTACTAAGCGCTTGGGAAGTACAAATTGGCAACATAATTTTACCCTGCATTTTACCCTCCCAAGTGCTTAGTACAGTGCTCTGCACATAGTAAGCACTCAGAATATACCACTGATTGATTGATTGATTGATTGATTACTACTACTACTAGCATATTGGACAGCGTACGAGCCCGGGAGTCAGAAGGTCATGGGTTCTAATCCCGACCCCGCCACTTGTCTTCTGTGTGACCTTGGGCAAGTCACTTCACTTCTCTGGGTCTCAGTCATCTCATCTGTAAAATGGGAATGAAGACTGTGAGCCCCATGTAGGATAGGACTGTGTCTAAACTGATTTGCTTGCATACACCCCGGTGCTTAGTACAGTGCCTGGGACCTACTAAGCACTTAACAAATAATAATAATAATAATAATAATAATAATAATAATAATAATAATAATGGCATTTATTAAGCGCTTATTATGTTCAAAGCACTGTTCTAAGCGCTGGGGAGGTTACGAGATGATCAGGTTGTCCCACGTGGGGCTCACAGTCTTAATTCCCGTTTTGCAGATGAGGTAACTGAGGCCCAGAGAAGTTAAGTGACTTGCTCAAAATCACACAGCTGACAATTGGTGAAGCGGTGTGGCCTAGCCCCAAGGGCACGGACTTGGGATTCAGAGGATGTGGGTTCTAATTCTGCCACATCTGCTGTGTGACCTTGGGCAAGTAACTTCACTTCTCTGCGCCTCAGTTGCCTCATCTGGAAAATGGGGATTAATGCTGTGAGCCCCACGTGGGATGACTTGATTACATGTATCCACCCCAGCGCTTAGGACAGTACTTGGCACATAGTAAGCGCTTAACATATACCATAATTACTATTATTATTTTAGACTGTGAGCCTGCTGTGGGCAGGGATTGTCTCTGTTGCTGAATTGTACTTTCCAAGCACTTAGTACAGTGCTCTGCACACAGTAAGCACTCAATAAATACGATTGAATGAATGACTCTCTACTGCAATCAATGCATCAATCAAGTGATGATAAATAAATCAATAAATCAATGCTCAATAAATATGATTGATGTTGATGAAGTGATGCATTTTATTTTACTTGTACATATCTATTCTATTTATTTTATTTTGTTAGTATGTTTGGTATTGTTCTCTGTCTCCCCTTTTTAGACTGTGAGCCCACTGTTGGGTAGGGACTGTCTCTATATGTTGCCAACTTGTACTTCCCAAGCGCTTAGTACAGTGCCCTGCACACAGTAAGCGCTCAATAAATACGATTGATGATGATGAAGTGATGATATCTGAGCATTCACTTAGACAAAACCACTGTACTAAGCACTTGGGAGAGTACAAAATACATGGTAGACAGGTTTCATGTTCTCAGTGGGCTGACAGTGAGCTATTATTTGACATCTACTTAGCAATCAATCAATTAGAAAATGGAATTTATTACACACTTACAATATAGTAATAATAATAATAATAGGTATTTGTTAAGCACTTACTATGTGCCAAGAACTGTGTTGTACTTAGCACTTGGGAGCGTCTAATACAACAGAGTTGGTAGAGGCTTAATACTACTTTGTAATAATAATAGGTATTTGTTAAGCACTTACTATGTGCCAAGCACTGTTCTGTACTTAGCACTTGGGAGCGTCTAATACAACAGAGTTGGTAGATGCTTAATACTACTTTGTAATAATAATAGGCATTTGTTAAGCACTTACTATATGCCAAGCACTGTTCTGTACTTAGCACTTGGGAGCGTCTAATACAACAGAGTTGGTAGATGCTTAATACTACTTTGTAATAATAATAGGTATTTGTTAAGCACTTACTATATGCCAAGCACTGTTCTGTACTTAGCACTTGGGAGCGTCTAATACAACAGAGTTGGTACGTGCTTAATACTACTTTGTGTCCTTATCGATCCATCAATCAGTTGTATTTACTGAGCACTTTTGGTGTGCAGAGCACTGTACTAAGCGCTTGGGAAAGTCTAATCCAAGAGACAAATTCCCTCCCCACAAGGAGGTTACTTCTGCTCTCGCTCTTCCTATGCTTCCCACCGGGAATTCCAAAAACCACAAACAAGTACAGTTGTTAAGTGTACACAATGGGCTCGGGATCAGTGCTTGTTTTTTATTTTTTATCCGAACTCTGCTCCACACAGGGATAAAGCGCCCCGTCAGTAAATGCATCTTCCGAGACAAAGGTCAGCTATAAATAACTTTTTCTCCTTGCTCATCGCTTAGCGGGAGAATTCAATGTGGTCTTAGTAGCTCTAAGTGCTCTGAACTTCAGAGAAGGATGATGGCATTCACAAATCTCCCTCCTCACATGTTTTCGGGTTTTCTGTGAACAAAGAACTGGGAAAAAATGCGATTTTAGGAGAGGGAGAGAAAGATAGGGGCTGAAAGGCCCACTTTGTGGCAAACGAATTGCACATAAAAGTCAATCTTCGGATTAATTCTGCCTACGGCTTTTAAAGGACTGTGCGCCGGAGAGCAATTTTACTTCCGAACGTGAGGCGTCCTCTTTACAGTCAAATCATTTTGGAAGCTGATTTATTAGGTTTGGTCTCATCAGTTTCAGGCTGGTTTGAAAGATACGATGGAAAAGAAGGAAGGGTTTTCCTAAAGAGAGAGTGAAATTCCCTCCAGCTGATGATATTGTTCTGCGACCCACGGACGCTGAAGCTCTGCCTCCTTTCAGTTTCTTCTCATTTTCCCGAATCTCTAAATAGATATATTTATCAGCCCCATCCTGGGCTTAATAGTGGAAAGATGTTGAGCTTGATTAAATCACAGTCTAACGACTTGCCATTCCTGGGCATTCAAACTTTTCTGTACAAACGTTTAGTACAGTGCTCTGCACACAGTAAGCCTCAATAAATAATAATAATAATGATGATGACATTTATTAAGTGCTTACTATGTGTAAAGCACCGTTCTAAGCCCTGGGGAGGTTACAAGGTGATCAGGTTGTCCCACGGGGGGTCACAGTCTTAACCCTTATTTTACAGATGAGGTAACTGAGGCCCAGAGAAGTGAAGTGACTTGCCCAAAGTCACACAGCTGACAATTGGTGGAGCTGGGATTTGAACCCATGACCTCTGACTCCAAAGCCCAGGATCTTGCGACTGAGCCACGCTGCTCATGTGCCGCACACGTGAATGAATGTAACTCAGCTGTCCAATTGGTTGTCAAAGAAGAGAAGTTTTGATTTTCTCTTCCACCTTCCTTCCATCAGTATTATGTGGTCGTAGTATCCATGATATTTACAGAGTGCCTAATGAATGTGATGGACTCTACTAAGCACTTGAGACTGTCAGTCAGTGTATTGTATTTATTGAGTGCTCACTATGTGCAGAGCACTGTATTAAGAGGATTAGGACTGTGAGCCCCATGTGGGGCAGAAACTGTGTCCCACCTGATAAGCCTGTATCCCAGATCATCATCAATCATCATCAATCGTATTCATTGAGCGCTTACTGTGTGCAGAGCACTGTTCTAAGCGCTTGGGAAGTACAAATTGGCAACATATAGAGACAGTCCCTACCCAACAGTGGGCTCACAGTCTAAAAGGGGGAGACAGAGAACAAAACCAAACATACTAACAAAATAAAATAAATAGAATAGATATGTACAAGTAAAATAGAGTAATAAATATGTACAAACATATATACATATATACAAATCCACCACTTGTCTGCTGTGTGACCTTGGGCCAGTCTCTTCACTACGTGGCTCAGTGGAAAGAGCATGGGCTTTGGAGTCAGAGGTCATGGGTTCAAATCCCGGCTCTGCCAACTGTCAGCTGTGTGACTTTGGGCAAATCACTTAACTTCTCTGGGCCTCAGTTACCTCATCTGTAAAATGGGGATTAAAACTGTGAGCCCCCCTGGGACAACCTGATCACCTTGTAACCTCCCGAGCACTTAGAACAGTGCTTTGCACATAGTAAGCACTTAACAAATACCATTATTATTATTATTATTATTATTCTGTGCCTCAGTTATCACATATGTAAAATGAGGTTTAAGACTGAGAACCCCATGTAGGACAAGTGACTGTGTCTAGCCTGATGAGCTTGTATCTACCCTGGAGTTTTACAGTCTCTGGCACATAGTAAATGCTTAACAAATACCATAAAAGAAAGTGTGGCCCAATAGAAAGTGATAGGTCTTTGTGTCACAAGGGACCAGGGTTTGATCCCCACTTCCCCATTTAATAACGATGGCATTTGCTAAGTGCTTACTATGAACCAAAGCACTGTTCTAAGTGCTGGAGGGGTACAAGGTACTCAGGTTGTCCCACGTGAAGCTCACACTTTTAACCCCCATTTTACAGATGAAGTAACTGAGGCACAGAGAATCAATCAATCAATCAATCAAGCCTATTTATTGAACACTTACTGTGTGCAGAGCACTGTATTAAGTGCTTGGGAAGTAAAAGTTGGCAACATATAGAGACAGTCCCTACCCAACAGCGGGCTCACAGTCTAGAAGGGGGAGACGGAGAACAAAACCAAACATATTAACAAAATAAAATAAATAGAATAGATATGTACAAGTAAAATAAATAAATAGAGTAATAAATATGTACAAACATATATACAGGTGCTGTGGGGAAGGGAAGGAGGCAAGACGGGGGGATGAAGAGGGGAACGAGGGGGAGAGGAAGGAGGGGCAAGGCCCCAAGTCACACAGCGGACAAGTGGTGGAACCAGGATTAGAACCCGTGATCTCCGACTCCCAAGCCCCTGTTTTTCTCACTGAGCCACGCTGTCAGGTTGTGTGACCTTGGGCAAGTTGCTTCACTTCTCTGTGCCTCAGTTACCTCACCTGTAAAGTGGAAATTTAATTCTACTTTCTCCTTCTTGGACTTTGAACCGTGCATCCAGATTGTCTTGAATCTACCTCAGAGCTTAGTACAGAACAGGCAGTACGAAATAAGCGCTTAACTGTTACGGTCAGAAAAAAATAACACCGGAGAGAGACAGTCCAGGATCTGAATTCCCAACCTCCCGTCTCTCCCCGCTTCAGTCTATACTTCACTCTGCTGCCCGGATTATCTTTCTACAGAAACACTCTGGGCGTGTTATCCCCACTTCTCAAAAATCTCCAGTGGTTGCCTATCCACCTCCTTATCAAACTAGATCAATGAATCAATGATATTTATTGAGCACCTACTGTGTGCAGAACACTGTACTAAGCGCTTAGGATGTACAAGTTGGCAACATATAGAGACAGTCCCTACCCAACAGTGGGCTCACAGTCTAACTAAAGCTCCTTTAAAGCCATCCTTCGGCTCGCCCCCTCCTACCTCACCTCCCTTCTCTCCTTCTCCATCTCATTCATTCATTCATTCAATCATATTTATTGAGAGTTTACTGTGTGCAGAGCACTGTACTAAGCGCTTGGGAAGTACAAGTTGGCAACATATAGAGACGGTCCCTACCTAACAGCGGGCTCCCAGCTCGCACTCTCTGCTTCTCTGATATTCAGTCTTATGCTCTTTTCCACTAAGCTACCATGCTGCTCACAGTTCTTGATTCCCACTGGTGAACAATCTTACAATGTCACTGATTCCTTCATTCATTCATTCAACCGCATTTATTGAGCGCTTACCTTGTCTTGTCTTGCGCTTGCCTGTCTACTTGTTTTGTTTTGTTCTGTTGTCTGTCTCTCCCCTTATAGACTGTGAGCCCGTTGTCGGGTAGGGCTTGTCTCTGTTTCTGAATTGTACTTTGAAAGCACTTAGTACAGTGCTCCACACAAGGTAAGCGCTCAATAAATACGGCTGAATGAATGAATGAAGGAATCAGTGATATTGTAAGATTGTTTAACAGCGGGAATCAAGAATTGTGAGCGGCATGGTAGCTTAGTGGAAAGAGCATAAGACTGAATATCAGAGACCTGGGAAGCAGCGTGGCTCAGTGGAAAGAGCACGGGCTTTGGAGTCAGAGGCCATGGGTTCGAATCCCGGCTCCACCACGTAATAATAATAATAATAATGATGGCATTTATTAACGCTTACTATGTGCAAAGCACTGTTCTAAGCACTGGGGGAGATACAAGATGATCAGATTGTCCCACGGGGGGCTCACCGTCTTGTCTGCTGTGTGACCTTGGGCAAGTCACTTAACTTCTCTGAACCTCAGTTACCTCATCTGTAAAATGGGGATTACGACTGTGAGCCTCACGTGGGACAATCTGATCATCTTGTATCCCCCACGCGCTTAGAACAGTGCTTTGCACATAGTAAGCGCTTAACAAATGCCATCATCATTATTATTATTATTATATCCAGTCCCAGTCCAATTCCTGATCTTCTGGATGATCTCAGGCAAGACTGATTAATAATAATAATAATAATAATAATAATAATGCAACTTCTTAAGCACTTACTATGTGCCAAGCACTGTTCTAAGCACTAGGGTAGATACAAGTTAGTCAGGTTGGACACAGTCCTTGTCCCACAGAGGGCTCACACTCTTAATCCCCATTTTACACATGAGGTAACTGAGGCCCAAAGAAGTGAAGTGACTTGCCCAAAGTCACAGAGCAGACACGTGGCGGAACCAGGATTAGAAAAATTGACCTTATGACTCACAGGCCTGTGCTCTATCCACTAAGCCATGCTTCTTCTTTGTGTTTACTATATACCAGACACCATACTAAGCGCCGGTGTAGTTACAAGATAATCGGGTTCATTCATTCATTCAACCGTATTTATTGAGAGCTGACAGTGTGCAGAGCGCTGTACTAAGCGCTTGGGAAGTACAAGTCGGCAACATATAGAGACGGTCCCTACCCAACAATGGGCTCACAGTCGAGAAGATGGGCTCACATTGGGACACAGTGACTGTTCCACGTGGGCTCATAGTCTTAATCCCCATTTTATAGATGAGGCAACTGAGGCCCAGAGAAGTGAAGTGACATGCCCAAGTTCACATACAGACAATTGGCAGAGCAGGGATTAGAACCCATGTATATATAGTGGCTTATGTATATATTTGTACGCTTTTATTACTCTATTTATTTATTTATTTTACTTGTACATATCTATTCTATTTTATTTTGTTAGTATGTTTGGTTTCGTTCTCTGTCTCCCCTTTCTAGACTGTGAGCCCACTGTTGGGGAGGGACTGTCTTTATATGTTGCCAACTTGTACTTCCCAAGCGCTTAGTACAGTGCTCTGCACACAGTAAGCGCTCAGTAAATACGATTGATTGATTGATTGATTCCAAGCCCAGGCTCTAGCCACTATGCCATGCTGCTTTCCATTCATTCATTCATTCAATCGTATTTATTGAAATAGATAAATTTTTTTCACACCCAGTCCCTGTCCCACACACTGCGCACAGTCTTAGGGGGAAGGAAGCAGCGTGGCTCAGTGAAAGGAGCACGGGCTTTGGAGTCAGAGGTCATGGGTTCGAATCCCGACCCTACCACATGACAGCTGTGTGACCTTGGGCAAGTCACTTAACTTCTCTGAGCCTCAGTTACCTCATCTGTAAAATGGGGATTGATTGTGAGCCCCACGTGGGGCAACTTGATCACCTTGTATCCCCCCCAGCGCTTAGAACAGTGCTCTGCACATAGTAAGCGCTTAACAAACGCCATCATTATTATTATTATTATTATTATTATTATTAAGGAAAAACACATATTTAGTCCCCATTGTACAGATGAGGAAACTGAGGCACACAGAAGTTAAATGAGTTACCCAAGATCACTCAGCAGGCAAGTGGCAGAGCCAGGATTAGACTCACAGCCCGGTGGATAATGGTGTTTCTTTACATTCCGTCTCTCCTCTGGACCTCAGTTGCCTCATCTATAAAATGGGGATTAAGACCGTGAGCCCACGTGGAACAGTCACTGTGCCCAAATGTGAGCCCGTCTTCTAGACTGTGAGCCCATTGTTGGGTAGGGACTGTCTCTACATGTTGCCGACTTGTACTTCCCAAGCGCTTAGTACAGTGCTCTGCACCCAGTAAGCTCTCAATAAATACGACTGAATGAATGAATGAACCCGATTGTCTTGTAACTACACTGGCGCTTAGTATGGTGTCTGGTATATAGTAAGCGCAAAGAAGAAGTATGGCTTGGTGCTCTGTGCTACCACAAAAGCCTCCTCTCCCAGAATTTCATGGAGCAAACCCAGGTGTCCGTGTGGCCTAGTGGAAAGTGCACGGATTGGCAGGAGAGTCAGGAAACCCGAGTTCTAATTCTAGCAATGCTAATCATCATCATCATCATCATCATCAGTGGTATTTATTGAGCGCTTACTATGTGCAGAGCACTGTACTAAGCGCTTGGGAAGTACAAATTGGCAACATATAGAGACAGTCCCTACCCAACAGTGGGCTCACAGTCTAAAATGGGAGATCTGTTCTGTGACCTTGGACAAACCACTTAACCGATCTGGGCCTCACGGACCTTCTCTGTAAAATGTTTCCTTTTTTATGATATTTGTTATGTGCTTACTATCCATCAAGCACTGTTCTAAGCACTGGGGTAGAGACAAGAGAATCAGGTTGGATTTTAGACTGTGAGCCCACTGTTGGGTAGGGACCGTCTCTATATGTTGCCAACTTGTACTTCCCAAGCGCTTAGTACAGTGCTCTGCACACAGCAAGCGCTCAATAAATACGATTGATTGATTGGATGCAGTCTCTGCCTCACGTGGGACTCACAGTCTAAGTGGGGAGGAGGAAGATTTAATTCCCATTCTCCAGATGAGGTAACTGAGGCCCAGAGAAGTGAAGCGATTTGTCCAAACAGCAGACAAGTGGGACAATGCGGATTAGAACCCAGGTCCTTCTCACTCTCAGGCCTGGGGTCTATCCAGTACAGATGCTCATCATCATAATCATCATGACGGCATTTGTTAAGTGCTTTCTATGTATCATCATCATCATCATCATCAATCGTATTTATTGAGCGCTTACTATGTGCAGAGCACTGTACTAAGCGCTTGGGAAGTACAAATTGGCAACATATAGATACAATCCCTACCCAGCAGTTGGCTCACAGTCTAAAAGGGGGAGACGGAGAACAAAACCAAACATACTAACAAAATAAAACAAATAGAATAGATATGTACAAGTAAAATAAATAGAGTAATAAATATGTACAAACATATATACATATATACAGGTGCTGTGGGGAAGGGAAGGAGGTAAGATGGGGGGGATGGAGAGGCGGACGAGGAGGTATCAAGCACCTTTCTAAGCTCTGGGGTAGATACAAGGTAATCAGGTGGTCCCACGTGGGGCTCACAGTCTTCACCCCCATTTTACAGATGAGGTCACTGAGAAACAGAGAAGTGAAGTGATTTGCCCAAAGTCACACAACTGACAAGTGCCAGGGCCGGGATTAGAACCCACAACCTCTGACGCCCAAGCCTGGGCTCTTTCCACTGAGCCACACTGCTTCACTGATCACATCCCATAACGCCTGTCTACTGGTCCTTATCATCTTACTTACACATTCACCAACACATCCTCTCTCCTACTTCTTTAGCAGCATGAGAAGCAGTGTGGCTTAGTGGAAAGAGCCCGGGCTCAGGAGTCAGAGGACATGGGTTCTAATTCTGGCTCCTCCACCCGTCTGCTGTATGACCTGGGGCAGTCACTTTACTTCTCAGTACCTCAGTTAGCTCATCTGTAAAATGGGGGTTAAGACTGTGAGCCTCACGTGGGACAACCTGATGGCTCAGTAGGAAAGAGCCCGGGCTTTGGAGTCAGAGGTCATGGGTTCAAATTCCAGCTCTGCCAATTGTCAGCTGTGTGACTTTGGGCAAGTCACTTAACTTCTCTGTGCCTCAGTTACCTCATCTGGAAAATGGGGATTAAATCTGTGAGCCCCCTGTGGGACAACCTGATCACCTTGTAACCTCCCCAGTGCTTAGAACAGTGCTTTGCACATAGTAAGCACTTAATAAATGCTATTATTATTATTATTATTATTATTATTATTATTATTATTATTATTATTATTATTATTACCCCAGAGCTCAGAACAGTGCTTGGCACATAGTAAGCACTTAACAAATACTATTATTTATTTTTTAAAAAAACCTTTTAATGCCCCAGGGAAAAGAGCACAAGTCTGGGTGTCTAATCCTGCTGAGTGACCTTGGTCAAGTCATTTAACTTCCTGCCAGATTGTAAGATCCCCAAGGTCAGGTAGCATCCTTACCAAAATTACATAAATACCATCGTTATTATTATTAGTATACCAGTGATAAATACCATCATTATTATAATTACTTACTCTCCTGTACTCTCACAAATGCTTAGAATAGTGCTCTGCACACAGTACACTGTAACAACCATGAGGGCAGGGATTTTATTCCTGGCTCTGCCACTTATTGGCTGTGTGACTTTGGACAAGTCACTTAACTTCTCTGTGCCTCAGTTACCTCATCTGTAAAATGAAGATAAAGAGTGTGAGCCCCACGTGGGAAAACCTGATCGCTTTATATTCCCCCTGTGCTTAGAACAGTGCTTTGCACATAAGAAGTGCTTAATAAATACCATCATCATCATTATTATTATTTCATTCATTCATTCATTCAATCGTATTTATTGAGTGCTTACTGTGTGCAGAGCACTGTACTAAGCGCTTGAGAAGTACAAGTACAAGTTTCAGTCAGTCAATCTAATTTATTGAGCACTTAACTGTGTGCAGAGCATTGGACTATGCACTTAGAAGAATACAATGTAACAATAAACAGACATATCCCCTCCCCATGACAAGCTTACACAGTCTAGAGGGGAGACAGACATTAATATAAATAAGAAACCCCCTTGCCCCCGTCCCCTGCCCCCGATCCACCAAGTTTCCAAGCACAATAAATTGACAAGGGTCCGGCTAATGTTGCAAACCTTTTCCCCTCTTTCATTCTGTTTTTGTTGTTCAGATCAGTCCTGTTACCAATAAGCAGGATCTTTTGCTCTCCTAGTGTAGGCTTCTAGTGCTGCAAAATGGAATAATTGCCACCATCAACTCAAGAGGGGAAATTTTACCAGGCCGCGTCAGTTCAAAATCAGACACTTCAAACAACAATCTCTGCATCTGCCGGAGGAATTTTAATGGCTGAGATGTACTTTGGACAATCTGCACTCCCTTCCTTCTTGAATTAGACCGTGAGACTCAGCCGGCCATCTTGAAAATGAGGCAGTTGGAGTCTTTCTCTGGGGCTTTTTGGAGTTCTCAAATACTTATTTAGTGGCGAAGCACCCAAAGAAAGATATGATTTGTGTAGCCTCCTTTTTTTCCCCCCCTGTGTCATTTATCAAGCGCTTTCTCTGAGACTGAGGTATACGTACAGAAGTAAGAATGAACGCAGTCTCCCTCCCACATGCGGTTCCTCAGGGAGGGAGGGAGAGCTGGGATTTTTTTTCCCCATTTTACAGATGAGGAAACTGGGGCTGACATTAAGTGGGCTCGGGGAGACGAGCAGGTGTAAGCATCTCTCTCAAAAAGTTTGGTAAGAGGGAAATGGGGAAATAACTGGAGGGAGCCATGGAGTCAGGGGAGGGTTTTTTTTAGGATAGGATAGAGGAGGCATAAGCAGGGGGATTCATTTATCCACAAAAACGTTCAGTCCATGTCTCCCCACTCCTCGAGAACCTCCACTGGTTGCCCATCCACCCCCGCATCAAACAGAAGTTCCTCATTGTTGGCTTTAAAGCCGTCCATCATCTCACCCACCTCCTCCCTCACCTCCCTGATCTCCTAAGCCCGGGCTCTGTCCACTGAGTCACACTGCTTCCCTGTATATATGTATGTATGTGTGTACATTTATTACTCTATTTATTTATTTATTTTACTTGTACATATCTATTCTATTTATTTTATTTTGTTAGTATGTTTGGTTTTGTTCTCCGTCTCCCCCTTTTAGACTGTGAGCCCACTGTTGGGTAGGGACTGTCTCTATATGTTGCCAATTTGTACTTCCCAAGCGCTTAGTACAGTGCTCTGCACATAGTAAGCGCTCAATAAATACAATTGATGATGATGATGATTTATTTATTTTACTTGTACATATCTATTCTATTCATTTTATTTTGTTAGTATGTTTGGTTTTGTTCTCCCCCTTTTAGACTGTGAGCCCACTGTTGGGTAGGGACTGTCTTTATATGTCGCCAACTTGTACTTCCCAAGCGCTTAGTACAGTGCTCTGCACACAGTAAGTGCTCAATAAATACGATTGATTGATTGATTGGGTGATTTTATGCCTTTCTCCGACAAGACATTGTAAGTTCCTTGAGCGGACTGAGCCCCCTTTTTCCTCTCCTCCTCCCCATCCCCCCCACCCTACCCCCTTCCCCTCCCCATAGCACCTGTATATATGTTTGTACAGATTTATTACTCTACTCATTTTACTTCTACATATTTACTGTTCTATTTATTTTGTCAATGATGTACATTTAGCTTTAATTCTATTTGTTCTGACGACTTGATACCTGTCCACATGTTTTGCTTTGTTGTCTGTCTCCCCCTTCTAGACTGTGAGCCCGTTGTTGGGTACCGACCGTCTCTATATGTTGCCAGCTTTTACTTCCCAAGTGCTTAGTACAGTGCTCTGCACACGGTAAGTGCTCAATAAATACGATTGATCGATTGATTTTATGCCTTTCTCTGACAAGACACTGTAAGTTCCTTGAGCGGAACGTGTCTGCAAATTAGTGTGCCCAGCCCGCACACTCCGCTTCTCTGGAGCCAGCTTCCTTACCGGGCCCCAATCTCGTCTATCCTCTGATGGCCGACTCCTTTCCCACGTCCTCCCCCATCCAGGAACTCTATCCCCTTCCATATTCATTAATTCATTCAATCGTATTTATTGAGCACTTACTATGTGCAGAGCACTGTACTAAGCGCTTGGGAAGTACAAGTCGGCAATCTATAGAGACGGTCCCTATCCAACAACGGGCTCACGGTCTAGAAGGGGGAGACGGACAACAAAACAAAACATGAGGACAGGTATCAAGTCATCAGAATAAAGAGCAATAAAGCTAGATGCACATCCCTTCCCCACAGCACCTGTATATATGTATATATGTTTGTACATATTTATTATTCTATTTATTTACTTATTTATTTTACTTGTACATATCTATTCTATTTATTTTATTTTGTTGGTATGTTTGGTTTTGTTCTCTGTCTCCCCCTTTTAGACTGTGAGCCCACTGTTGGGTAGGGACTGTCTCTATATGTTGCCAATTTGTACTTTCCAAGCGCTTGGTACAGTGCTCTGCACATAGTAAGCGCTCAATAAATACAATTGATGATGATCATTAATAAAATAAATAGAATAGTATCCATAAACACCAGACCTCCACTTTCTCCAAGCATCACTAAGGTCCCACCTCCTCCAAGAAGCCTTCCCCGATGAAGTCCTCTTTTCCCTGGCGCCCCTTCCCTTCTGCCTCATCTACCCACTGGGATCTCTCAGTCCCCTGTGGGGCTCACAGTCTCAATCCCCATTTTACAGATGAAGGAACTGAGAGGCCAAGAGAAGCGCAGTGACTTGCCCAAGGTCACACAGCAGACACGTGGTGGAACCAGGATTAGAACCCAGGTCCGGTCTCTCTCCACTGAGCCATGTGGCTTCTAATTTGCAGACACGTTCCACTCAAGGAACATGTGGGAGAAAGGCGTAAAAGAGAAGCAGCGTGGCTCAGTGGAAAGAGCCCGGGCTTAGGAGTCAGAGGTCGTGGGTTCTAATCCCACTCCGCCACTTGTCAGCTGTGTGACTTTGGGCAAGTCACTTCACTTCTCTGGGCCTCAGTTCCCTCATCTGTAAAATGGGGATTAAGACTGTGAGCCCCCAGTGGGACAACCTGATTACCCTGTATCTACCACAGTGCTTAAAACAGTGCTTGGCACATAGTAAGTGCTTAACAAAAACCATTATTATTATTATAAAATAATTTACCCTTCTAGACTATAAGCTCATTGTGAGCAGGGAATGTGTCTACCAACTATGTTGTATTGTACGGTCCCAAATGCTTAGCACAGTGCTCTGCACGCAATAAGCACTCAATAAATACCACTGATCGATTGACTAATGATGTCTGCCTCTCCTTCCAGATTGTAAACTTTTTGTGGGCAGGTTCCCAAGTGGTTAATACAGTGCTCGGCAAACTTTAAGTGCTCAATAAACACCACTGATTAATTGATAGAAATAAATAAATGAAAAAGGGACATTTTCTGTGTATCCCCTTAAGCACTTTAATATATTTTTTAATGGTATAAGTTAAGTGCTATGTGCTAAGCCCTGTTCTAAGCGCTGGGACAGATACAAAGTAATCAGGTTGGACACAGTCCATGTCCCACATGGGACTCACAGTCTTTAATCGCTATTTTACGGATGAGGTAACTGAGGCACAGAGAAGTGAAATAACTTGACCACGGCAGCAGAAAGGCGGCAGAGCTGGGATTAGAACTCATGACCTTTTGAACAATAATAATGGTACTTGTTATGTGCTTACTTTGTGCCACACACTGTTCTCAGCAATGTGACTCTGGGCAAGCCACTTAATTTCTCTGTGCCTCAGTTACCTCATCTGTAAAATGAGGATTAAGACTGTGAGCCCCACGTAGGACAACCTGATTACCTTGTATCTCCCCCAGCGCTTAGAACAGTGCTTTGCACATAGTAAGCGCTTAATAAAATGTCATTATTATGAGGTAGATGCAAATTAAGTAGGTTGGGCACAGCCCACGTCGCACAGGGGGCTCACAATCTTAATCCCATTTTGACAGATGAGGTAACCAAGGAACAGAGAAGTGAAGTGACTTGCCTAAGGTCACACGGCAGTCTTTCTGACTGCCAGACTTAAGCTCTATCCCTTACACCATGCTGCTTCTGAGCGTTTACTATGTACCGAGCATTCATTCGATCGTATTTATTGAGCACTTACTGTGTGCAGAGCACTGTACTAAGCGTTTGGAAAGTACAAATCGGCAACATATACAGACAGTCCCTACCCAACAATGGGCCCACAGTCTAGAACTAGACTAGAGCACTGTACTAAGTACTACATACTCAACAAATACCACTCATGGATTGATCTGATTGAAACACACAGGCAGTGTTTAAGAAATACCACATTTATCATTGTTTTAATTGTTAATTATTTACATAATTTATTGTTTACTGCTTCCTTCTTGGGCTTTGTGAGCCAGAGTCCTGACTCCCACCTAGGGACTTTGGATTTCATCTGGACCCGTTTCCTCCTAGCAGTGATAAAAATCATCATATTTAAGATAATAATAATAATAATGATGGCATTTATTAAGTGCTTACTGTGTGCAAAGCACTGTTCCAAGCGCTGGGAAGTTTACAAGGTGATCAGATTGTCCCACGGGGGGCTCACAGTCTTAATCCCCATTTTACAGATGAGGTAACTGAGGCCCAGAGAAGTTAAGTGACTTGCCCAAAGTCACGCAGCTGATAATTGGTGGAGCTGGGATTCGAACCCGTGACCTCTGACTCCAAAGCCCGTGCTCTTTCCACTGAGCCACGCTGCTTTAAGATACTACTTAAAGACTGTGAGCCCCCCGTGGGACAACCTGATCACCTTGTATCCTCCCCAGCACTTAGAACAGTGCTTTGCACATAGTAAGCACTTAATAAAATGTCATTATTATTATTATTATTATTATTATTATTTATCCAGTGCTTTCTCTGTGCCAAGCACTCTGCTAAGAGCCACGGTGAGATCGGACACAATCCCTTTTCCACATGGCCCTCTCAGTCTATGGGAGAGGGAGAACTGGTATTTCGTGCCCATTTTACAGATAAGGAAACCGAGGCCCCGAGAAATGAAGTGTCTTGCCCAAAGTCACATAGCCGGCAAGTGGAAGAGTCGGGATTAGAACCTGTTGCTTCTACTACAAGGGTGCTTTTACAACTGTGGATTTCACAGACTTGACCACCTCCTCCGAGTGGGAACGGTCTATTTCAAAAGTTGAAGCAGCTTTGAATGACTGGAAACTAATATATGGTGCCAACTTGGACTTCCCAAGCGCTTAGTACAGTGCTCTGTACACAGTAAGCGCTCAATAAATACGATTGATTGATTGATTGATTGAATTGGAAACTCACTGGGCACACCACTTGAGAAGGCCATCAAGGAAAGGAGCCGGAGTTGGTGTTTGCCCTGGTCCTTTGTGTTCATTTGAAGAATCCAAAGTAGAGGCCGAACTTCCCATCTCTGACCGACCATTTTGCTGCTCGTGATGCCTGTCTACTTGTTTTGTTTTGTTGCCTGTCTCCCCCTTCTTGACTGTGAGCCCGTTGTTGGGTAGGGACAGTCTCTATCTGTTGCCAAATTGTACTTCCCAAGCGCTTAGTCCAGTGCTCTGCACACAGTAAGCGCTCAATAAATACGATTGAATGAATGAATGAATGAATGAACTAGGCCGTGCTGTGTGGCACAGTGGATAGAGTACGGGATTGGGAGTCAGAATCAATCAATCAATCAATCAATCAATCATATTTATTGAACACTTACTGTGTGCAGAGCACTGGACTAAGCGCTTGGGAAGTACAAGTTGGCAACACATAGAGATGGTCCCTACCCAACAGTGGGCTCACAGACTAGAAGGGGGAGACAGAGAACAAAACAAAACATATTAACAAAATAAAATAAATAGAATAGATATGTACAAGTAAAATAAATAGAGTAATAAATACGTACAAACATATATACATATATACAGGAGCTGTGGGGAAGGGAAGGAGGTAAGGCCGGGGGGAATGGAGAGGGGGAAGAGGGGGAGAGGAAGGAGGGAGTTCTAAGTCATGGGTTCTAATCCCAGCTCTGCCACTTATCTGCTGTGTGACCTCAGATAAGTCACTTCACTTCTCTGTGCCTCGATTACTCATCTGTAAACTGGGCATGGAGACCGTGAACCCCACGTGGGACAGGGACTGTGTCCAACCTGATTAGCTTGTATCCACCCCAGTGCTTAGCACAGTGCCTGGCACACAGTAAGTGTTTTACAAATACCGTGTTATTATCATTATTATTAATAATAATAATGACGGTATTTGTTAAGCACTTACTATGTGCAAAGCGCTGTTCTAAGCACTGGGGGGATACAAGGGGATCAGGTTGTCCCACGTGGGGCTCACAGTCTTAATCCCCATTTTACAGATGAGGTAACTGAGGCATAGAGAAGTGAAGTGACTTGCCCAAAGTCACACAGCTGACAACTTGTGGAGTCAGAATTTGAACCCATGACCTGTGACTCCAAAGCCCGGACTCTTTCCACGCTGAGCCACGCTCCTTCTCTATCTCCTCCTTCTTATAATCTACTATTTCCCCTATCCCTGTTCCATTTCACTGTCTGCCTTCACCTGTAGACTTTAAGCTCCTTGTGTCCAGGGATCGTATCTCCCAATTCTATCATATGGAACTCTCTCAACAAATGTCACCGATGTATTGATTCTTATTTTTATTTTCGTATTTATTCAGTGCTTACTATGTGCAGAGCACTGTACTAAGCGCTTGGGAAGTACAAATTTGCAACATATAGAGACAGTCCCTACCCAACAGTGGGCTCACAGTCTAAAAGAGTGGGCTCACAGTCTAAAAGATTCTTCATACTGTTCCCTCATTTTTCCCTTTTGTTCGGATCACTTTAAAAATACTTGAGTAAATCCCTGCCTTCGAAACACCAAGGATTTGCACCTCTAAATAGAGATATAGAGAAAACAATTTATTATAATACACTTGCGGAGACATTGATGTTTTTTCAGGCTTGACAGGAGAAAGATTTGATGGGGGTTTCTCGTTGGAAGAAATGGTGCGATAGATACTTTGCTGAATGTAAGAAAAATCAAATAAGGTCACAGGATGGGAATCAATCCATCAGTCAGTCATTTTTATTGAGCACTGAATGTGTTCAGAGCACTGTACTAAGCACTTGGGAGAACCCAATACAACAGAGTAGGTATTCAGGTTACTTGCCCATAGTGAGTTTACAGTCTAGAGCATTTGTCGAGGGATCATTCTTTCAGGCTTGGGATATACTTCTGCATGACAATTGTTGATAATAATAATGATAATAGTCTTCATTTCTTAAGGGTTTACTATGTGCCAGGAACTGTTCTAAGCACTGGGGTACATACAAGCTAATTGAGTTGGACATAATTCCTTTCCCATATGGGGCTCACAGTCTCAATCCCCATTTTACAGATGAGGTAACTGAGGCACAGACAAATGAAGTCCTCCAGGAGGCCTTCCAAGACTGAGCCCCCTCCTACCTCTTCTCTTCCTCCCCCTCCCCATCCCCCCCACCTTACATCCTTCCCTTCCCCACAGCTCCTGTATATATGTATATATGTTTGTACGTATTTATTACTCTATTTATTTATTTTACTTGTACATATCTATTCTATTTATTTTATTTTGTTAATATGCTTTGTTTTGTTCTCTGTCTCCCCCTTCTAGACTGTGAGCCCACTGTTGGGGGCCATCTCTATATGTTGCCAACTTGTACTTCCCAAGCGCTTAGTACAGTGCTCTGCACACAGTAAGCGCTCAATAAATACGATTGAATGAATGAATGAATGAAATGAAGTGAGTTGCCCAAGTCAGCCAGCAGATGAGCGGCGGAGCTGGGATCAAACAAAAACTCCTCACTCTCGGCTTCAAAGACGTCCATCCCCTCGTCCCCTCCAACCTCACCTCCCTTCTCTCCTTCTCCATCCCAGCCCACACCCTCCGCTCCTCTGCCACCACTAACCTCCTCCCTGGGCCTCCTTCTCTCCTGTCCCACTTTCGACCCCTGGCCCACGTCCTACCTCTGGCCTGGAATGCCCTCCCTCCTTAAATCTGCCAAACAATCACTCTTCCCCCCTTTAAAGCCTTACTGAAGGCTCACCTCCTCCAAGAGGCCTTTCCAGACTAAGTCCCCATTTTCCTCAGCTTCCCCTCCACATCACCTCGGCTCTTTCCCTTTTCTCTACCCCTCTCTCACCACCCCACAACACTTATGTACATTTGTAGTACCTCGGCTTCAAGGCTGTCCATCCCCTCGCCCCCTCCTATGTCACCTCCCTTCTCTCCTTCTCCAGCCCAACACACACCCTCCGCTCCTCTGCCGCCACTCACCTCCTCACTTTACCTCGTTCTCGCCCATCCCACTGTCGACCCCCAGCCCACATCCTTCCCCTGGACTGGAATGCCCTCCCTCCGCACATCTGCCAAGCTAGCTCTCTTCCTCCCTTCAAAGCCCTACTGAGAGCTCACCTCCTCCAGGAGGCCTTCCCACACTCAGCCCCCTTTTCCCTCTCCTCCTCCCCATCCCCCTGCCCTACCTCCTTCCCCTCCCCACAGCTCCAGTATATATGTTTGTGCAGATTTATTACTCTATTTATTTTACTTGTCCATATTTACTATTCTATTTCTTTTGTTAATGATGTGCATCTAGCTTTATTTCTATTTATTCTGATGACTTGACACCTGTCCATATGTTTTGTTTTGCTGTCCGTCTCCCCCTTCTAGACTGTGAGCCCGTCGTTGAATAGGGACCATCTCTATATGTTGCCAACTTGTACTTCCCAAGCACTTAGTACAGTGCTCTGCACAGAGTAAGTGCTCAATAAATATAATTGAAAGAATGAGTGAATGTGTATATATTTAAGCGCTTAGTACAGTGCTCTGCACATAGTAAGCGCTCAATAAATACGACTGATGATTGATGATATATATCTATGATTCTATTTCTTTATATTTGATACCTGTTTACTTGTTTTGATGCCTGTCACCCCCATTCTAGACTATAAGCGCGGTGTGGGCAGGGATTGTCTCTCTTTGTTGCTGAATTTTACTTTCCAAGTGTTTAGTACAGTGCTCTGAACACAGTAAGCGCTCAAGAAATACGATTGAATGAATAAATGAATGTACCCAGGCCCAGACTCTGTCTTCTAGACCATGCTGTGTGGACTCTCCAGAGCAGTAGGAGAGCTATAAATGAAACCCAAGAGGGATGGGCTGAGGATTTATGTGGGGCAGTTACCTAGGACAACAGAGAAAGGACAAGGAGGTGGCAACAAAAATAGAAAATCCCATCATCCGATCCGGTGGTAGCAATGCTGACAGGCGGTTTCACAAACAAGGATATATAAAAAAGCACTCTGGGACTTGGGGTGTGTGTGAATATTTACTACTTCAGGTAATAACAATAATGATAATTGTGGTATTAAGTGCTTACTATGGGCCAGGACCTGTACTAAGTGCTGGGGTGGATTCAAACAGATTGGATTAGACACAGTCCCCGTCCCACACCGGGCTCACAGTCTAAATCCCCATTTTGCAGATGAGGTAGCTGAGGTACAGAGAAGTTAAGTGGCTTAGTGGAAAGAGCACAAGCCTGGGAGTCAGAGGCCACGGGTTCTAATCCCAGCTCGGCCACGCATCAGCTGTGTGACTTTGGGTAAGTCACTTCACTTCTCTGGACCTCAGTTACCTCACCTGTCAACTGGGGAGTAAGATTGTGAGCCCCACGTGGGATGACCTGATTACTTTGTATCTACCCCAGTGCTTAAATCAGTGCTTCGGACATAGTAAGCGTCAAACAAATACCATCATTTTTTTTTAAGTGACTTGTCCAAGGCGACACAGCAGACGAGTGGCGGAGCCAGAGTTAGAACCCATGACCTTCTGAGTCCTAGACCCCTGCTGTATCCACTATGCCATGCTGTAAACAGATCTGAGAGCATAGGCCATGCATTCATTCATTCATTCAATTCAATCATATTTATTGAGCGCTCACTATGTGCAGAGCACTGTACTAAGTGCTTGGAAAGTACAATTCAGCAACCGATAGAGACAATCCTTCCATCCCCCCCATCTTACCTCCTTCCCTTCCCCACAGCACCTGTATATATGTATATATGTTTGTACAGATTTATTACTCTATTTATTTATTTATTTTACTTGTACATATCTATTCTATTTATTTTATTTTGTTACTATGTTTGGTTTTGTTCTCTGTCTCCCCCTTTTAGACTGTGAGCCCACTGTTGGGTAGGGACTGTCTCTATACGTTGCCAACTTGTACTTCCCAAGTGCTTAGTACAGTGCTCTGCCCACAGTAAGTGCTCAATAAATATGATTGATTGATTGATTGATTCACAGTCTAGAACGGGGGAGACAGATAACCAAACAAAACAGGTAGACAGGCAGAGAGAAAATGAGAGTTTAGGGAATGCCTTGTGGAAGAGATGTTAGGAGTGTTTTGAAGGTGGAGAGAGTGGTGGATTGTTAGATATGAGGGGGAGGGTGTTTGAGGCGCTAGAGAAAATGAGGGCGAGGGGTGGGAGATGAGATAGACGACATTGAGGTACAACGAGAAGTTCGGCGTTAAAGGAGCAAAGTGTGCGGGCTGGATTGTGGTAAGAGAGTAGGAAAGTGAGATAGGAAGGGGAAAGGGGATTGAGGGCCTTAAAGCCGTTGGTTATGAGTTATTGTTTGATATGGAGTTGGATGGGCAACCACTGGAGGTACTTGAGCAGTGGAGAAATGTAGAAAACTGATCAATCAATCAATCAATCAATCCCGACTCTGCCAATTGCCAGCTGTGTGACTCTGGGCAAGTCACTTAACTTCTCTGTGCCTCAGTTACCTCATCTGTAAAATGGGAATCAAGACTGTGAGCCCCCCATGGGACAACCTGATCACCTTGTAACCTCCACAGCGCTTAGAACAGTGCTTTGCACATAGTAAGCGCTTAATAAATGCCATAATTATTATTATTATTATTAATCGTATTTACTGAGCGCTTACTGTGTGCAGAGCACTGTACTAAGCGCTTATGATCCTGGCAGCAGAGTAAAGGATGGACTGGAATGGGGAGAAGCAGGAGGCTGGAAGGTCAGCAGGGAGGCCGGATGATGATGATGATGATGATGATGGCATTTGTTAAGCACTTACTATGTGAGAAGCACTGTTCTAAGCGCTGGGGGGATACAAGAAGCAGTGTGGTTCAGTGTAAAAACTGGGTTTGGGAGTTGGAGGTTGTGGGTTCTAATCCCAGCTCTGCCACTTATCAGCTGGGTCACTTTGGGCAAGTCACTTAACTTCTCTGTGCCTCAGTTACCTCATCTGGAAAATGGGGATGAAGACTGTGAGCCGCATTTGGGACAACCTGATTACCTTGTATCTCCCCCAGCGCTTAGAACAGTACTTGGCACACAGTAAGCGCTTAACAAATGCCAAAATCATTATACAAGGTGATCAGGTTATCCCACGTGGGGCTCACAGTCTTCATCCCCCTTTTACAGATGAAGGAACTGAGGCACAGAGAAGTGAAGTGACCTGCCCAAAGTCACACAGCTGGGATTAGAACCCACGACCTCTGACTCCCAAGCCCGGGCTCTTTCCACTGGGCCACCCTGCTTCTCTAGCAGGTAAAAGATGCAACAGGTAAGGTGGGAAATCATGAGAGTGTGGATCAGCACTGTAGCAGTTTGTAGGGAGAGGAATGAGAGGATTCTAGACCTGGTGCGCAGTTAGAACAGCTGAGTGGTACTTTTCAATAGTTTAGTACAGTGCTTCACACACAGTAAACACTCAATTCATTCATTCATTCATTCAATCGTATTTATTGAGCGCTTACTGTGTGCAGAGCACTGTACTAAGAGCTTGATAAATACGATTGAATGAATGAATGAATTTGGTGACTGACTAAATGGTGGGGTTCACCTCCTATTGAGAGAAACGTTCATTCATTCATTCAATCGTATTTATTGAGCACTTACTGTGTGCAGAGCACTGTACTAAGCACTTGGGAAGTATAAGTTGGCAACATATAGAGACGGTCCCTACCCAACGGTGGGCTCACAGTCTAGAAGGGGGAGACAGAGAACAAAACATATTAGCAAAATAAAATAAGTAGAATAAATATGTACAAGTAAAATAAATAAGAAACATCTGGCTTGTCTCAGTGGAAAGAGCCCGGGCTTGGGAGTCAGAGGTCATGGGTTCTAATTCCGGCTCCGCCACATGTCTGCTGTGTGACCTTGGGCAGGTCACTCAGTTCCCTCATCTGTCAAATGGGGATGAAGACTGTGAGCCCCACGTGCAACAACCTGATCACCTTGTATCCCCCACGGCGCTTAGAACAATGCTTTGCACATAGTAAGAGCTTAACAAATGCCATTATTATTATTATTATTATTATTATTATTATTATTATTATTATCTGGCAATTACCAAATCATCTCCATGTGTGTCCTCGGCCACCTCTGTCACCAAGGCTGAGGAACTGTCCTTACGCTCCCAGCATGCTCTGTGCACCAGGTCGGAGATAAATCAATCAATCAATCATATTTATTGAGCGCTTACTGTGTGCAGAGCACTGTACTAAGCGCTTGGGAAGTACAAGTTGGCAACATATAGAGACAGTCCCTACCCAACAGTGGGCTCACAGTCTAGAAGTCTAAAGGCCACTGCCGCTGCCACTGCCCCGCCTCCTCCGCCCTCTTCCCCTCCCGAGCTGAACAAGACATCTGCCACCTGTGAGAAGCAGCGTGGCTCAGTGGAAAGAGCCCGGGCTTTGGAGTCAGAAGTCAAGGGTTCAAATCCCGGACCCGCCAATTGTCAGCTGTGTGACTTTGGGCAAGTCACTTCACTTCTCTGGGCCTCAGATACCTCATCTGTAAAATGGGGATAATAATAATAATAATAATCATAATAATGTTGGTATTTGTTAAGTGTTTACTATGTGCAAAGCACTGTTCTAAGCACTGGGGAGGTTACAAGGTGATCAGGTTGTCCCACGAGGGGCTCACAGTCTTCATCCCCATTTTACAGATGAGGGAACTGGGGCCCAGAGAATTGAAGTGACTTGCCCAAAGTCACACAGCCGACAAGTGGCAAGGCCAAGGCCGGGATTTGAACCTGTGGTCTCTGACTCCAAAGCCCAGGCTCTTTCTACTGAGCCACGCTGCTTAAAACTGTGAGCCCCCCGTGGGAAAATCTGATCACCTTGTAACCTCCCCAGTACTTAGAACAGTGCTTTGCACATAGTAAGTGCTTAATAAATGCCATCATTATTATTGTTGTTATTATCTGCAGCCTCACCTCCCTGAACACCCTCAGCCTCCTCTTGTTACCATGGCTGAGGAACTTCCCTTCTGCTCCCAGTGTGCTCGCTAATCTCCTCCCCGTACCTCTTTCTCGCCTGTCCCGCCATCGACCCCCGGCCCACGTCCTCCCCCGGGCCTGGAATGCCCTGCTCCCTCTGCCCATCCGCCAAGCTAGCTCTCTACCTCCCTTCAAGGCCCTGCTGAGAGCTCACCTCCTCCAGGAGGCCTTCCCAGACTGAGCCCCTTCCTTCCTCTCCCCCTCATCCCCCTCTCCATCCCCCCCATCTTACCTCTTCCCTTCCCCACAGCACCTGTATATATCTATATATGTTTGTGCATATTTATTACTCTATTGATTTATTTATTTTATTTTTACATATCTATTCTATTTATTTTATTTTGTTAGTATGTTTGGTTTTGTTCTCTGTCCCCCCTCTTTTAGACTGTGAGCCCACTGTTGGGTAGGGACTGTCTCTATATGTTGCCAATTTGTACTTCCCAAGTGCTTAGTACAGTGCTCTGCACATAGTAAGCGCTCAATAAATGTGATTGATGATGATGATGATGATGTGAGGCGGCCTGGAAATAAAGGCCACTGTTCTGCCTCCTCTGGCCTGCTTCACCTCTGGAACCAAATGGGACGTGTGCCATTTTTGACCTCGCCTCCCTGCACACCGTCAGCCCTCTCTGTCACCGCAGCTGAGGAACTGCCTTTATGCTCCCACCACGTTCTGTGAGCCAGGCTAAGGATACCGGCCACGTCCTCCCCCTGGCCTGGAATGCCCTCCCTCCACACATCTGCCAAACTAGCTCTCCTCCTCCCTTCAAAGCCCTACTGAGAGCTCACCTCCTCCAAGAGGCCTTCCCACACTGAGCCCCTTTTTTCCTCTCCTCCTCCCCATCCCCCCGCCCTACCTCCTTCCCCTCCCCACAGCACCGGTATATATGTTTTTACAGATTTATTGCTCTATTTATTTTACTTGTACATATTTACTATTCTATTTATTTTATTAATGATGTGTATATAGCTATAATTCTATTTATTCTGTTGGTATTGACACCCGCCTACTTGTTCTGTTTTGTTGTTTGTCTCTCCCTTCTAGACTGTGAGCCCGTCATTGGGTAGGGACTGTCTCTATATGTTGCCAACTTGTACTTCCCAAGCGCTTAGTACAGTGCTCTGCATGCAGTAAGCGCTCAATAAATACGATTGATGATGATGATGATGATGATGATGATGAATGAATGCTCTGCCTCCTCAGGCCCTCTTCCCCTCTGGAGCCACTATGGCCTCGCTTCCCTGCATGTCCTGTTGGGTAGGGACTGTCTCTATATGTTGCCAATTTGTACTTCCCAAGCACTTAGTACAGTGCTCTGCACATAGGAAGCACTCAATAAATACGATTGATGATGATGATGTCCTTGGCTGAGGAATTGTCCCTGTCCTGTCCAGCCTTCTCTGTGCAGCAGGCCAGAGATCAAGGCCTCCGCTCTCCGTCCTTGTCCCTCTTCCCCTCCGAAGCAGAACGAGTCATCCGCCACGTATGGCCTCCCTCCCTGCACATCCCTCTGGCCCTCCTAAGCAGTGAGTCTCTGTCCCAGCTCCCCTATTATAATAATAATAATAATAATGGCATTTATTAAGCGCTTACTATGTGCAAAGCACTGTTCTAAGCACTGGGGAGGTTACAAGGTGATCAGGTTGTCCCATTGGGGGCTCACAATCTTAATCCCCATTTTACAAATGAGGGAACTGAGGCCCAGAGAAGTGAAGTGACTTGCCCAGAGTCACACAGCTGACAATTGGCAGAGCAGGGATTTGAACCCATGACCTCTGACTCCAAAGCCCGGGCTCTTTCCACTGAGCCACGCTGCTTCTCCACCTAAGCGAGGATACCCCAGCCCATCCCACTTTCCCCCACCCTGGCGGGAATGAGACCAGCCTCTGCAGACCTGGGCCTCACAGACAGAACCTGGGGAAATGTAGCGGCCGCAGAGCCATTGCTGTAACCTCTGAATCATGAAGAGAAATTCTGCTCTTCCACCTACACCTCCCTACTCAGTTCTGTTTGCTTTTTTGTCCTGCACATTTGTCCTCATCCTTTATGCTATTTTAATGTTTTAGTGTTTCATTGCTTCCAGTGTGACCATATCCAGTCCTTCTCTCCTTCTCATCCATATTCACAGATTGTGGCCCCTTAAGCAGATAATTGCTCTCCCCTGCCTCAAAGCCTGATAGAAGGCCCATCTCCTTCAAGACACCTTTCCTTTCTCCTCCTCTCCAACTCCTTCTGTGACACTCTTATGTGCTCCTTCATTCATCTTCCCTCCCAGCCCCACAGCACATATGTACGTATCTGTATATATCTGTCATTTATTCGTTTATATCAATGTCTGTCTCCTCCTCTAAACTGGGAGTTTGTTTTGGGCAGGAATGTGACCCTTGCTATATTATACTCTCCCAAGAGCTTAGTAGTGCTTTGCACATAGTAAGCACTTAACAAATGCCATCATTATTATTATTAGTAGTAGTACAGTGCCCTGCACACAGTAAGTGCTCAATAAATTGCCCGTCTACTTGTTTTGTTTGGTTGTCCGTCTCCCCGTTATAGACTGTGAGCCCACTGTTGGGTAGGGACCATCTCTATATGTTGCCAACTTGTACTTCCCAACCACTTAGTACAGTGCTCTGCACACAGTAAGCGCTCAATAAATACGATTGATTGATTGATTGATTCTATCTGTAGCCGAATTGTACTTTCCAAGCACTTTGTACAGTGCTCTGCAAACAATAAGCGCTCAATAAATACGAATGAATGAACGAACTGAGGGACAGTGGCCATGTCTGACACACAACTGTATTGACTTTACCTATGCTTAGTACAGTGCTCTGCACGCCGTAAGCACTTAATATATATTATTACTACTACTACTAGAGAGGAGTTGAGAATGATAATAATAATAACGGCATTTGTTAAGCACTTACTATGTGCAAAGCACTGTTCTAAGCATTGGGGAGGATACAAGGTGATCAGGGTGTCCCACTGGGGGCTCACAGTTTTAAGCAGCGTGGCTCAGTAGAAAGAGAATAATTCCAAGAATAATTTACAGAATTATTCACAGAATAATTCCAAGGTTACAGCTTTTTGAGACAGAAAGGATGGTGTTGCCGTTCACAGCGGGGAAAAAATCAGGGGAAGGGCAGGGTTTGGTTGGGAAGATAAGGAGTTCTGTTTTGGACATGTTAAGTTTGAGGTGCTGGTATGACATCCAAGTAGAGATGTCTTGAAGATAACAGGAAACGTGAGACTGCAGAGAAGAAGAGAAATCGAGGGAGGAGATGGAGATTTGGGAATCATCCCCACAGAGGAGGTAATTGAAGCCATGGGAGTGAATGTGTTCTCCGAGGGAGTGAGTGTAGATGGAGAAAGGAAGGAGTCCCAGAACTGACCCTTGAGGGATCCCCACAGTTAGGGGGTGGGAGGTGGAGGAGGAGCCCAAAAAGGAGCCCAGAGAGACAGGAGGAGAAACAGGAGAGGACAGTATCAGTGAAGCCAAGTTTGGATAGCATTATCAGGAGAAGGGATCAGGAGACGGGAATGGTCCACAATGCTAAAGGCAGCTGAGAGGCCGAGGAGGATTAGGATGGAGTAGAGGCCGTTGGATTTGACAAGAAGGAGATGACTGGTGACTTTGGAGAGGGCTGCTTCTGGAGAGTGAAGGGGACGGAAGACAGATTGGAGGGGGGTCAAGGAGGGAGAATTGGAAGATAGGAACTTGAGACAGCGCGCACAGACAATTCACTCAAGAGGTTTGGAAAGAAATGGTAGGAGGGAGATAAGATCAATCAATCAATCGTATTTATTGAGCGTTTACTGTGTGCAGAGCCCTGTATTAAGTGCTTGGGAAGTACAAGTTGGCAACATATAGAGACAGTCCCTACCCAACAGTGGGCTCACAGTCTAAATGATAACTGTAGTCATATTAGTCATAGTGTGGTAGTAGTGTAGTAGTAATGACACTTATTGAGTACCCATTCAGTGCAGTGCACTCCACTAGGCACTTGAGAAGTACAGAATGTTGAATAATAATAATAATAATGATGGCATTTATTAAGTGCTTACTATGTGCAAAGCACTGTTCTATGCGCTTTGGAGGCTATAGGGTGATCAGGTTGTCCCACTGGGGGCTCACAGTCTTAATCCCCATTTTACAGATGGGGTAACTGAGGCATAGAGAAGTGAAGTGACTTGCCCAAAGTCACACAGCTGACAAGTGGCGGAGCCGGGATTTGAACCCATGACCTCTGACTCCAAAGCCCGTGCACTTTCCACTGAGCCACGCTGCTTCTCACATTGAAGTGGTGTGGTTCTTATTGATTAATAGTATTTATTAAGTGCTTACTGTGAGCACAGCAGTGTACTAAATGCTTGGGAAAGTACAATAGAGAAGCAGTGTGGCTCAGTGGAAAGAGCACGGGCTTTGGAGTCAGAGGTCATGGGTTCAAATCCTGGCTCTGCCAATTAGCTGGATGACTTTGGGCAAGTCACAACTTCTCTGTGCCTCAGTTACCCTCATCTGTAAAATGGGGATTAAGATTGTGAGCCCCCCGTGGGGCAACCTGATCACCTTGTAACCTCCCCCTCGCTTAGAACAGTGCTTTGCATGTAGTAAGCGCTTGATAAATGCTATCATTATTGCAATCCAACAATAAAAAGTGGCATTTCCTGCCCACAAGCTTATAGTCTAAAGGGTGAATGTCTGTCCAATCAAAAACTGTCAGTTCCAGTCAGAGTCATGGGATGACTGAGACAAGAAGTCCAGCCCATATGGCTTCGGGGGCTTTCGGCCCCTTGCAATGGGCTTCTTCACAGCTTAGAGTCCCCACCACCTCAACCCTGTGTGGCTCAGTGGAAAGAGCCCGGGCTTTTGAGTCAGAGGTCATGGGTTCAAATTCTGACTCCGCCACTTGTCAGCTTTGGACAAGTCATTCATTCATTCATTCATTCATTCATTCAATCGTATTTATTGAGAAATTACTGTGTGCAGGGCACTGTACTGAGTGCTTGGGAAGTGCAAGTTGGCAACACATAGAGACGGTACCTACCCAGCAGTGGGCTCATAGTCTAGAAGGGGGAGAGTCACTTAATTATACCTGCAAATATGTATATATGTTTGTACGTATTTATTACTCTATTTATTTTTTTTATTTGTACATATTTATTCTATTTATTTTATTTTGTTAATTTGTTTTGTTTTGTCTGTTTCCCCATTTTAGACTGTGAGCCTGCTTTTGTTGTCTGTCTCTCCCTTCTAGACTGTGAGCGCACTGTTGGGTAGGGACCGTCTCTATATGTTGCCGCCTTGTACTGCCCAAGCGCTTAGTACAGTGCTCTGCACACAGTAAGCGCTCAATAAATATGATTGAATGAATGAATGAATGAATGAATGAATGAATGAATGAATGAACGAAAACCAACCACGCAAAAGACTAAAACCCCAAAAGGATATACTGATCTCTGAATTGGCTTCATTGTGATTTCCAGCCTCAAAGCCTAGAGTCAGGACCTCATGGTTCATTTCTGAAAAAGGAAGCTCTTCAATGTCAAATAAACCATTGAGAAAATGAAGGTGCAAATTTTTCATAGCCAGAGACTCAGCATTCTGGCAGACCGGGGAAACTGACTGGTCTTGGGTAAAAAGTGAATGCAAGGGTTGGATCTGCAAGTATGGGGGTTATAGAGAAGCAGTGCGGCTCAGTGGAAAGAGCCTGGGCTTTGAAGTCAGATGTCACGGGTTCAAATCCTGGCTCCGCCAACTGTCAGCTGCGTGACTTTGTGCAAGGCACTTCACTTCTCTGTGCCTCAGTTCCCTCATCTGGAAAATGGGGATGAAAACTGTGAGCCCCCCGTGGGACAACCTGATCAACCTCCCCAGCGCTTAGAACAGCACTTGGCACATAGTAAGCGCTTAATAAATGCCATTATTATTATTATTGTGGCCACTGGGGCTGCTGAGGGTGGCGGGCTTGATGAGACTGAGGCTGATACTGATCCAACTGTGGTTCTTGGGGCGGGAATTCCTCCAACTGGGGAGGCCCAGGCCGCTGTTGGTATTGTTGGGAGAGCGGGCATCACCATTGCCCATCCTCCTGCAGATCCACCCTGCTGGGACACAGAGTGGGAATGGCGGGCTGGTTTTCGTACGGCGCTCTCTGGTAGCAAGGATGCCGGAGAAAGCTGAGGCACAGGCGTTGGGCTCCCGCTGTCACCCAGACAGAACTGGAAAGCTTCCAGAGTCAGGAAACCTGAATCGGCACGAGTTTCTATTTCCGTTCCATCCGTCCCTGGGCCACCCAGGCTAGCTGGGGAAGTGCCCGGCCCGGGCCGAAGCAGCATGTCACCCGTGAGGGGCCGATCCGCGGGCTGCAGAAAGATGCCCGTGTCAGAAGAAGGCAGAATCAATCAATCAATCAATCGTATTATTGAGCACTTACTGTGTGCAGAGCACTGTACTAAGCGCTTATTAAAGACCGGGGAAACTGACTGGTCTTGGCTAAAAAGTGAATGCAAGGGTTGGATCTGCAAGTACGGGGGTTATAGAAGCGACGGCCTTGTCCGTCTGCAATCAACTGAGGCTGCCTCTGGATGTGGACTTGCTTTGAGGTGGCTAACACTTCCAGTTTTTTCTTTGGGCCCAGCTACCTGGCTCTTCGGTTATGAAACCACATCTGAATAATAATAATAATAATAATAATAATAATAATAATAATAATGGCATTTATTAAGCTCTTCCTATGTGTAAAGCACTGTTCTAAGCGCTGGGGAGGTTACAAGGTGATCAGGTTGTCCCTCGGGGGGCTCACAGTCTTAATCCCCATTTTACAGATGAGGGAACTGAAGCCCAGAGAAGTTAAATGACTTGCCCAAAGTCACACAGCTGACAATTGGCAGAGCCGAGGTTTGAGCCCCCGACCTCTGACTCCAAAGCCCGGGCTCTTTCCTCTGAGTCACGCTGCTTCCTGAATCCTAGACTCGGGAATCTTAATGAGGGAAGGTAGATGCTCTCAGATACCAATGCCAGGGTAGGGATTCAGGTTAAATGACTTCACAAGAATTTCCAGTTAAATTTTGTTGAACACGGTGCGTTCCTTCTTGCACCTCCTCTAGTTAGAGTGGGAGAGATGGAGACAGAGCAGTCTAGCATGGCAGTCTGCATCCTGGAACAACACGACAATGGGCAAATTCCCGGCGCTAAGCGCTTAGTACAGTGCTCTGCACATAGTAAGCGCTCAATAAATACGATTGATGATGATTAGTGAACTCAATATAGGTCTTAACCACAAGGAGCATAGACTCTAACAGGAAAGACACAAATATGTGGAAATAATTTTGTCTCTAGTTCCCCCAAGATATTTTCAGTTCCTTGAGGGACAGCATCAACTAGCTCTATAGTTTTCTCCCACAGTAGGCATTTAAATAAAATTCATTCATTCATTCAATCATATTTATTGAGCGCTTGCTGTGCGCAGAGCACTGTACTAAGCGCTTAGTACAGCAGCACTGAAAGCTTGCAAATGCAAGCTCTAAGCCTCATTGAAAGTACGTCTCTTCCAAGGCACCTTCCCTAGTCTCATTTCCAATTCTCCCACTCCCTTCTTTGTTGCATTTGCATTTGGATTTATACCCTTTTTTCACCCCTCCCTCAGCCCCACAGCACTTATGTGGTTTAGTAGAAAGAGTCCGGGCTTGTGAGTCAGAGGACATGGGTTCTAATCCCTTTTTGCCACTTGTCAGCTCAATAAATATGATTGATTGATTGATTGATTAACTTCTCTGAGCCTCAGTTACCCCATCTGTAAAATGGGGATTAAGACCATGAGACCCATGTGGGACAACCTGATTACCTCATATTTACCCTGGCACTTAGAACAGTGCTGGGCACATAGTAAGCACTTAACAAATACCATCATTATCATATTATTACTGTCCATCATTTATTTATTTATATTTATGTCTGCCTCACCCTCTAAATTGTCTGCTCATTGTGATCAGGGAACATTTATTCCAACTCTGGTATATCGTACTCTACCAAGCATTTAGTACACTGCTCTGCGTACAGTAAGCGCTCACTAAATACAGTTGATTGATTGACTGAATGATCGATTTGTTTAAATGTAATCAGAACTAACCGTAGCCCTTCCCGGGATCCAAAATTCTCTGGAAGAGAAAGTTCCAATTTTTTTCTTTTTCTTTATCCCCTTGGATTCTGACCAAGTATTGGTTCCAGACGGCCAATTCCATCCACCACAGGCATGAAGAGAAATACGAGAGTAGCGTCGACAGCTTTCATCTGGAGACTTCTCATTCAGCTCTTCAGCTCCTCTTTCTCAGGAACCAGAAGATGATGGAATTCCAAAATCCACTCCATCTTCCCATTCCCCAGAACTCTCTTCCCCAACCCATCTGGTCTTCCTAAAGACATCCAGGCAACGGCTCTTATTTTAGCTCGAGTCTGTAAAACTGAATGTTGTGTACCCAGATAACCCAATCAATCAATACTAGTAATGATACATATTCATTACCCTATTTATTTTATTTATATATATATATATATATCTATAATTCTATTTCTTTAGATGGTATTGACACCTACTTGTTTAGTTTTGCTGTCTGCCTCCCCTTTCTAATAATAATAATAATAATAGCATTTATTAAGTGCTTTACTATGTTGAAAGCACTGTTCTAAGCACTGGAGAGGTTGCAAGGTGATCCAGTTGTCCCACGGGGGGCTCACAGTCTTCATCCCCATTTTACAGATGAGGTCACTGAGTCACAGAGAAGTTAAGTGACTTGCCCAAAGTCACACAGCTGGCAATTGGTGGAGCTGGGATTTGAACCCATGACCTCTGACTCCAAATCCCGGGCTCTTTCCACTGAGCCACGCTACTTCTCTGCTTCTTCTAGACTGTGAGCCCGTTGTTGGGTAGGGACCATCTCTATATGTTGCTGATTTGTACTTCCCAAGGGCTTAGTCCAGTGCTCTGCACACAGTAAGCGCTCAATAAAAACAACTGAATTGAACGAATGAATGATAGTAATAATTGTCACGTTTATTAAGTGCTGGCTATGCACTAAGAAGAACCACGAGAAGTGATGTGGTGTAATGGGTAGAGCCTAGACCCAGAAGTCATAGGGTTATGGGTTCTAATCCCACCTCAGCCACTTGTCTACTGTGTGTCCTTGGAAAAGTCACTTAAATTCTCTCTGCCTCAGTTCCCTCATCTGCAAAACAGGGATTAAGACTGTGAGTCCCATGTGGGACAGGGAGTGTGTCCAACCTGATTATCTTCTATCAGCCCCAGTGTTTAGAAGAGTGCTTGGCACATAGTATGTGCTTAACAAATACCATAACCAACAAATACCATGATTATTATTATCATTATTGTTCCTGAGCACTGGGGTTTGCCATTATTAAGTGCCACTGAGTCATTTCTGATTCATAGCAACTCCATGGATATACTTTTTCCAGGACATCCTGTCCTCTGCCATAATCCACGACCTTTCTAACGGTTCTCCGGTTTTAATTGGTATGGTCTCTATTCATCTGGCTGCCAATCTGCCTCTTCCAAGTCATCCCTGGGCTTTTCCTAGCATTAGTGCCATCTCCAGAGAATTAGTCCTCCTGATTATGTGTCCAAACCATGCTAATTTAAGTTGACTCATATGGCTTTCCAAAGACCACTTTGGTTTAGTTTGCTCTAAAATCCATTTGTTTGTCTTTCGGGCAGTCCATGGTATTCACAAAAGCTTTTTCCAACACCACATCTCAAAAGAATCGATGTTCTTTCTATCCTTTTTTTTAACTGTCCAGCTTTTGGAGCCGTACATTGTCACTGGAAACACCATAGAGTTAGGAGAGCCCTGGGGTATATACCAGATAATATGGTTGGAACCAATCCCAGTCCCAGATAATAATAATAATAATGATGGCATTTATTAAGAGCTTCTGGGCCGGGCGAGGGGGGCCCCTCCCTGACACTTGACTGGATAGAATAATAATATAATAATATAAAAATAATAATATAATAATAATGATGCTAATAATAATAATAATAATGACATTTGTTAAGTGCTCACTATGTGCAAAGCACTGTTCTAAGCACTGGGGAGGTTACAAGGTGATGAGGTTGTCTCACGGGGGGCTCAGAGTCAAAATCCCCATTTTGCAAATGAGGGAACTGAGGCACAGAGAAGTTGAGTGACACGCCCAAAGTCCCACAGCAGGTTAGTGGTGGAGCCGGAATTAGAAACCAGGTGATCCAACTCCCAGGCCCCAGATCTTTCCACATGAGATAATAATAATAATAATAATAATAATAATAATAATAATAATAATAATAATAATAATAATAATAATAATAGCATTTGTTAAGCACTTACTATGTGCAAAGCACTGTTCTAAGCACTGGGGGGATACAAGGTGATCACGTTGTCCCACGTGGGGCTCACAGTCTTAATTACCATTTTACAGATGAGGTAACTGAGGCTCAGAGAAGTTAAGTGGCTTCCCCAAGTCACACAGCAGACATGTGGGGGAGCCGGGTTTAGAACCCACGACCTCTGACTCCCAAGCACGGGCTCTTTCCACTGAGCCAGGCTGCTTCTCAGATAAGGCACTCTACTAACAGGCTTGGGAGAGGACAGTGGATTTAGCAGATGCAATCCCTTCCCTCAGGGATCTTACAATGGGCAGAATCCTGGACTAAGCACTTGGGAAAGGACAACAGAGTTAGTAGGCTTGATAATTGCGGTATTTTTTAGTAGACCTGATTCCTGTCAATCAATCAATCAATCAATCAATTGCATTTATTGAGCGCTTACTGTGTGCAGAGCACTGTACTAAGCGCTTGGGAAGTACAAGTTGAAAACATGTAGAGACAGTCCCTAACCAACAGTGGGCTCACAGTCTAAAAGGGGGAGACAGAGAACAAAACCAAACATACTAACAAAATAAAATAAATAGAATAGATATGTACAAGTAAAATAGAGTAATAAATATGTACAAACATATATACAAATATACAGGTGTCCTCAAGGAGTTTACAGTCTGCTGTACAAACTGCACTGTATCTCCTTTTCTAGTGGAGGTCTACAAACCTCCTGTCTTTCCCCGCTTCAGTCTATACTTCACTCTGCTGCCTGGATTCTCTTTCTACAGAAATGCTCTGGACATGTCACTCCCCTCCTCAAAAATCTCCACTGGTTGCCCATCCACCTCCATATCAAACAAATCTCCTCACTCTCGGCTTCAAAGCTGTCCATCCCCTTGCCCCCTCAGCCCTCACCTCTCTTCTCTCCTTCTCCAGCCCAGCCTGCACCCTCTGCTCCCTTGGTGCCACTAACCTCCTCATCAATGATATTTATTGAGTGCTTACTGTGTGCAGAGCTCTGTACTCACCGGGTCTCCATCTTTCCTGTCCCACCGGCAACCCCCGGCCCAAGTCCTACCTCTGGCCTGGAATGCCCTCCCTCCTCACATCTGCCAAACAATCACACTTGGCTCAGTGGACAGAGCCCGGGCTTTGGAGTCAGAGGTCATGAGTTCAAATCCTGGCTCCGCCAGTTGTCAGCTGTGTGACTTTGGGTCAAGTTAGGGTCAAGGCCCTGCTGAGAGCTCACCTCCTCCAGGAGGCCTTCCCACACTGAGCCCCTTCCTTCCTCTCCCCCTCATCCCCCTCTCCATCCCCCCCATCTTACCTCCTTCCCTTCCCCACAGCACCTGTATATATGTATATATGTTTGTACATATTTGTTACTCTATTTATTTTACTTGTACATATCTATTCTAATTATTTTATTTTGTTAGTATGTTTGGTTTTGTTCTCTGTCTCCCCCTTTTAGACTGTGAGCCCACTGTTGGGTAGGGACTGTCTCTATATGTTGCCAACTTGTACTTCCCAAGCGCTTAGTACAGTGCTTTGCACACAGTAAGCGCTCAATAAATACGATTGATGATTGATGATGACTTCACTTCCCTGGGACTCAGTTACCTCACCTGTAAAATGGGCATTAAGTCTGTGAGCCCCTTGTGGGACAACCTGATCACCTTGTAACCTCCCCAGTGCTTAGAAGAGTGCCTTGCACGTAGTAAGCGCTTAATAAATGCTGTCATTATTATTATTATTCCTCCCTTCTAAGCCCTACTGAAGGCTCACCACCTCCAGGAGGCCTTTCTGGACTGAGTCCCCTTTTTTCTCTACTCTTCTTCCCCTCCCCAACACCCCTCAGCTCTACCCCCTTCCCCTCCCTACAGCACTTATGTGTATTTGTATATATTTATTATTCTATTTATTTTATTAATGATGGATATTATATACCTATAATTCTATTTATCCATTTTGATGCCTGTCTACTTGTTTTG
This sequence comes from Tachyglossus aculeatus, assembly GCF_015852505.1. NCBI lineage: Eukaryota > Metazoa > Chordata > Mammalia > Monotremata > Tachyglossidae > Tachyglossus > Tachyglossus aculeatus. The sequence continues at coordinate 172,559,103 of NC_052067.1, forward strand.
TTTTGTTGCCTGTCTCCCCTTCTAGACTGTGAGCCCACTGTTGGGTAGGGATTGTCTCTATCAGTTGCCCAATTGTACTTTCCAAGTGCTTAGTCCAGTGCTCTGCACACAGTAAGCGCTCAATAAATGCAATTGAATGAATTAATTAATTAATGGATAGTGCCTAGGTGGGTTCTAATCCCAGATCAGCCAAATATCTGCTGTGTGACCTTGAGCAAGTCACTTCACTTCCCCTGGGCTTCAGTTTGTGTCCACTATTAGAGAAGCAGCATGGCGTAGTGGATAAAGCCTGGGCCTGGGAATCAGAAGGTCATGGGTTCTAATCCCAGCTCTGCCACATGTCTGCCGTGTGACCTTAGGCAAGTCACTTCACTCCTCTGTGCCTCAGTTCCCTCATTTGGAAAATGGGGATCGAGACTGTGAGCCCCATGTGGGACAGGGACTGTGTCCAACCCGATTTGTTTGTATCCACCCCAGCGTTTAGTACAGTGCCTGACACATACTAAGTGCTTAAAAAATACTGCAATTATTAAGTACCATTGGTACTTAATAAGGAGCATGGCTTAGTGGATAGAGCACAGGCTTGGAAGCCAGAAGATCATGGGTTCTAATCCCGGCTCCGTCACATATCTGGTGTACGATCTTGGGCAAGTCACTTTACTTCTCTGGGCCTCAGTTACCTCAATTTAAAAATGGGGATAATTCATCCATTCAATCGTATTTATTGAGCGCTTACTGTGTGCAGAGCACTGTACTAAGTGCTTGGGAAGTACAAGTTGGCAACATATAGAGACGGTTCCTACCCAACAGTAGGCTCACAGTCTAGAAGGGGGAGACACACAACAAAACAAAACACATTAACGAAATAAAAGAAATAGAATAGAAAATATGTACAATGAAAATAAATAGAGTAATAAATCTGTACAAACATATATACAGGTGCCGTGGGGAGGGGAAGGAGGTAGGGCCGGGGGGATGGGGAGGGGGAGAGGAATGGGGGGGCTCAGTGTGGGAAGGCCTCCTGGAGGAGGTGAGCTCTCAGTAGGGCTTTGAAGGGAGGAAGAGAGAGCACATAGTAAGCACTTAAGAAGTACCATAAATATTCACTCATTCATTCAGTGGTATTTATTGAGCGCTTACTGTGTGCAGAACACTGTACTAAATGCTTGGGAAGTACAAGTTGGCAACATATAATGATGGTCCCTACCCAACAATGGGCTCACATAAGTATTCTTATTATTATACAAGATAATCAGGTTGGACACATGACCTACATGGCTCTCACAGTTCCAATCCCCATTCTACAGATGAGGGAACTGACGCCCAGAGAAGTGAAGTGACTTGGCCAAGGTCACACAGTGGAGAAGTGGCAGGGCTGGGATTAGTCCCCAGGTCCTTCTGACTCCTAGGCCCGGGCTCTATCTACTAGGTCACGCTGCTTCTCAACTCTTTCTGTAACTTTCCTTTCTATTCTAATCATCCTCTTCTCTCCCCCTTCTGCATCATTTATGCTCTTGTGTATGTATTCCATGAACATTATTTCATTCATTCATTCATTCATTCAATCGTATTTATTGAGCCCTTACTGTGTGCAGAGCACTGTACTATCCTGACTGGATGACTCCATCAGCCTCCCCTTTGATCTCCCATCCTCCTGTCTCTCCCCACTTCAATCCATACTTCTTGCTGCTGCCCGGACTATCTTTGTCCAGAAACGCTCTGGGCATGTTACTCCCCTCCTCAAAAATCTCCAGTGGCTACCAATCAATCTGCGCATCAGGCAGAGACTCCTCACCCCGGGCTTCAAGGCTGTCCATCCCCTTGCCCCCTCCTACCTCCCCTCCCTTCTCTCCTTCCCCAGCCCAGCCCGCACCCTCTGCTCCTCTGCCGCTAATCTCCTCACCGTTAGGCCTCGTTCTCCCCTGTCCCGCCGTCGACCCCCGGCCAAAGTCCTCCCCCTGGTCTGGAATGCCCTCCCTCCGCACATCCGCCAAGCTAGCTCTCTTCCTCCCTTCAAAGCCCTACTGAAAGCTCACCTCCTCCAGGAGGCCTTCCCACACTGAGCCCTCTCCTTGCTCTCCCCCTCCTCCTCCTCCCCATCCCCCCTCCTTACCTTCTTCCCCTCCCCACAGCACCTGTATATATGTATATATGTGTGTACGTATTAATTACTCTATTTATTCATTTATTTTACTTGTACATATTTATTCTATTTATTTTATTTATTAATATGTTTTGTTTTGTTGTCTGTCTCCCCCTTCTAGACTGTGAGCCCACTGTTGGGTAGGGACCATCTCTATATGTTGCCAACTTGTACTTCCCAAGCACTTAGTACACTGCTCTGCACACTGTAAGTGCTCAATAAATATGATTGAGTGAATGAATGAATGAATGTACTAAGCGCTTGGGAAGTACAAGTTGGCAACATATAGAGACGGTCCCTGCCCAACGATGGGCTCAGAGTCAGAAAGAGGAGATAGACAACACAACAAAACATGTGGACAGGTGTCAAGTCATCAGAATAAATAGAAGTAAAGCTAGATAATAATAGTAATAATAATAATATTTGTTAAGCGCTTACTATGTGCAAAGCACTGTTCTAAGCACTGGGGTGGATACAAGTTAATCAGGTTGTCCCACGTGGGGCTCACAATCTCAATCCCCATTTTACAGATGAGGTAACTGAGGCACACAGAAGTTAGGTGACTTGCCCAAAGTCACACAGCTGATAAGTGGCAGAGCCTGATTTCGAACCCATGACCTCTGACTCCCAAGCCCGTGCTCTTTCCACTGAGCCATGCTGCTTCTCTAGCCGTGCTGCTTCTCTGATGATGCACATCATTAACAAAATAAATAGAATAGTAACTATGTACAAGTAAGATAAATAGAGTGATAAATCTGTACAAATATATACAAGTGCTGTGGGGAGGGGAAGGAGGTAGAGCCGGGGGGATGGGGAGGAGAAGAGGAAAAAAGGGGCTCAATCTGGGAATTTATTGAGTGCTTACTGTGTACAGAACACTGTACTAAGTGCTTGGAAAGTACAATTTGGCAACAGAGACAATCCCTACCCATGACCTCTGACTCCAAAGCCCGTGCTCTTTCCACTGAGCCATCCTGCTTCTCTGATTAAGACTGTGAGCCCTACGTGGGACAACTTGATCACCTTGTAATAATGATGGTATTTATTAAGCGCTTACTATGTGCAAAGCACTGTTCTAAGCGCTGTGGAGGTTACAAGGTGATCAGGTTGCTCCACGGGGGGCTCACAGTCTTAATCCCCATTTTACAGATGAGGTAACTGAGGCCCAGAGAAGTGAAGTGACTTGCCCAAAGTCATACAACTGACAATTGGTGGAGAAAGGATCTGAACTCATGACCTCTGACTCCAAAGCCCGGGCTCTTTCCACTGAGCCATGCTGCTTCTGTGATTAAGACTGTGAGCCCTACATGGGACAACCTGATCCCCTTGTAATACTAATAATAATGATGGCATTTATTAAGCGCTTATTATGTGCAAGCACTGTTCTAAGTGCTGTGGAGGTTACAAGGTGATCAGGTTGCCCCACGGGGTGCTCACAGTCTTAATCCCCATTTTACAGATGAGGTAACTGAGGCCCAGAGAAGTAAAGTGACTTGCCCAAAATCACACAGCTGACAGTTGGCGGAGCCGGGATTTGAACCCATGACCTCTGACTCCAAAGCCTGGGCTCTTTCCACTGAGCCACGTATCCCCCCAGTGCTTAGAACAGTGCTTCACACATAGTAAGCACTTTACAAATGCCATTATTATTATTATTATAGAGAGGGGAGACAGACAACAAAACAAAACAAGTAGACAGGCATCAATAGCATCAAAATTGTAATTACTATCATTATTATATTATTATTACTGTTATTATTACCCCTTTCCTCAAATTTCTGTACCTGAGCAATGACAATTCACTATATATAGATTCCATGCTTTGGGAGACAGTGTTGCCCAGTAGAAAGAGCATGGTGCCAGGATTCAGTGGATCCTCGTTCTAGTGAGCGATCGGGAGCAGGGTGGCCTAGTGGGTAGAGCCCGGGCCTTGGTCTCAGAAGGACATGGATTCTAATCCCGGCTCCGCCACTTTTCATTCATTCATTCAATCGTATTTATTGAGCGCTTACGGTGTGCAGAGCACTGGACTAAGCGCTTGGGAAGTACAAGCTGGCAACATCTAGAGACGGTCCCTACCCAGCAGCGGGCTCACAGTCTAGAAGGGGGAGACAGACGACAAAAAAGAAAACATATTAACAAAATAAAATAAATAGTAAATACGTACAAATAGAGTAATACATCTGTACAAACATATGTACATATATACAGGTGCTGTGGGGAGGGGAAGGAGGTAGGGCGGGGAGGAGAGGAAGGAGGGGGCTCAGTCTGGGAAGGCCTCCTGGAGGAGGTGAGCTCCATCAGGCCTACAGTAAAATTCAGTTCGGCCAATTCAGCCCAGCTTCCTACTACAGGTTGTCCCACGTGGGGCTCACAGTCTTAATCCCCATTTTACAGACGAGGTAAGTGAGGCATAGAGAAGTCAAGTGACTTACCCAAGGTCACACAGCTGACAATTGACGGATATGCAGATATGTACACATCATTAATAAAATAAATAGTTTAAAAATAGCATTCTGGTTAAGCTCTGAGGTTTGGATCTTCATCCCATTCCAGGGCTTGGCACCATCTGAAATCTGCATGTCTGCTGTGTGACCTTGGACAAGTCATTTCCCTTCTCTGGGCCTCAGACAGCTCATCTGTGAAATGGAGGACACAACTTGTCTGTTGTGTCGCCTTGGAAAAGTCTCCTCACTTTTCTGGGCCTCAGTTACGTCATCTCTACAATGGGGATTAAGACTGTGAACGCTCTGTGAGACAGGGACTGTGTCATCATCATCATCAATCGTATTTATCGAGCGCTTACTATGTGCAGAGCACTGTACTAAGCGCTTGGGAAGTACAAATTGGCAACATATAGAGACAGTCCCTACCCAACAGTGGGCTCGTAGTCTAATTAGTTGTCCAAACCTAATTTGCTTGTATCTACACCAGCGCTTAGTAAAGTGCCTGGCACATAGTAAGCGCTTAACAAATACGGTAATGATATTATTATTAACACTGCACTCCTGTGTGACCTTGGACAAGTCACTTAACCTCACAGACCAATTTTCCTCATCTGTAAAATGGGAAGAAGATCTTTGTTTTCCCTCGCTCTTAGATTGGATCCAATCTCCAATCTGCCACAGTGCTTAGAAATAGCAACTGCTTTTTCAGTACAATCATCATTATTAATGTCTATGTTTGCATCAATCAATTAGTGGTATTTACTGAGTACTTACAGTGTGCAGAGAACTGTACTAAGCACTTGGAAGAAAAGTAGCATTGTGTAGTGGATTGTTCATGAGCCTGGGATTCAGAAGTTTATGGGTTCTAATTCCGGCTCCACCACTTACCTGCTGTGTGATCTTGAGCAAGTCACATCACTTCTCTGTACCTCAATTACTTCATCTGGAAAATGGGGATTGAGACGGTGAGCTCCACGTGACTGTGTTCACACTGATTTGATTGTACTCACCCCAGAGCTTAGTACAGTATCTGGCACATAGTAAGTGCTTAATAAATACCACAATCATTATTATCAATCAATCAATCAATCAATTGTACTTATTGAGCGCTTACTGTGTGCAAAGCACTGTACTAAGCGCGTGGGAAGTACAAGTTGGCAACATATAGAGACGGTCCCGACCCAACAGTGGGCTCACATTATCATGATTATTATTATGACAATCAATCAATCAATCAATCATATTTATTGAGCGCTTACTGTGTGCAGAGCACTGTACTAAGCGTTTGGGAAGTACAAGTTGGCAACATATAGAGACAGTCCCTACCCAACAGTGGGCTCACAGGTTTTTTAACGGTACTTGTTAAGGGCTTATTACGCATGAGGCACTGTACTGAGTGTTGGGGTAGATACGAGCTAACCAGATTCAACACTGTCCACACTCATTCATTCATTCAATTCATTCATTAAGTGTATTCATTGAGCGCATACTGTGTGCAGAGCACTGTTCTAAGTGCTTGGAAAGTACAATTCGGCAAAAGATAGAAACAATCCCTACCCAACAGTGGGCTCGCAGTCTAGAAGGGGGAGACAGAAAACAATAACATCAATAGCATCCAAATAGATAAATAGAATTATAGATCGTCATCATCATCATCATCAATCGTATTTATTGAGTGCTTACTGTGTGCAGAGCACTGTACTAAGCGCTTGGGAAGTACAAATTGGCAACATATAGAGACAGTCCCTACCCAACAGTGGGCTCACAGTCTAAAAGTAGCAGTAGTAGATATATATAAATTATATATATATAGATAGATAGATAGATAGATATAGATATAGATATATATAAATCATTAATAAAATAAATAGAATAATAAATATGTACGAATAAACATAAGTGCTGTAGGGCGGGGAAGGGGGTAGAGCAGAGGGAGGGAGTAGGGGTGATGGGGAAGGGAGGAGGAGCAGAGGAAAAGGGGGGTTCAGTCAGGGAAGGCCTCCTGGAGGAAGGGCATTCCAGCCAGAGGTAGGACGTGGGCCAGGGGTCGATGGCGGGACAGGAGAGAACGAGGCCCACTGAGGCACTGAGGACGTTAGCGGCAGCAGAGGAGCGGAGGGTGCGGGCTGGGATGGAGAAGGAGAGAAGGGAGGTGAGGTAGGAGGGGGCAAGAGGATAGACAGCTTTGAAGCCAATAATGAGGAGTTTCTGTTTGATATGGAGGTGGATGGGCAACCACTGAAGATTGTTGAGGAGGTGGGGTCACATAATCAATCAATCAATCAATCAATCGTATTTATTGAGCACTTACTGTGTGCAGAGCACTGTACTAAGCGCTTGGGAAGTACAAGTTGGCAACATATAGAGACAGTCCCTACCCAACAGTGGGCTCACAGTCTAAAAGGGGGAGACACAGAACAAAACCAAACATACTAACAAAATGAAATAAATAGAAAATATATGTACAAGTAAAATAAATAAATAAATAGAGTAATGAATCTGTACAAACATATACACAAATATACAGGTGCTGTGGAGAAGGGAAGGAGGTAAGATGGGGGGGATGGAGAGGAGGATGAGGGGGAGAGGAAGGAAGGGGCTCAGTGTGGGAAGGCCTCCTGGAGGAGGTGAGCTCCCAGTAGGGCCTTGAAGGGAGGAAGACAGCTAGCTTGGAGGATGGGCAGAGGGAATGATAGTATAGGGAATAGTAATGATAATAATGTTGGCATTTGTTAAATACTTACTATGTGCCAAGCACTGTTCTAAGCACTGGGTTAGACACAGGGTAATCTGGTTGTCCCACATGGGGCTCACAGTTTTAATCCCCATTTTACAGATGAGGTAACTGAGGCACAGAGAAGTGACGTGATTTGCCCCAAGTCACACAGCAGATAAGTGGCAGAGCTGGGATTAGAACCCATGACCTCTGACTCCCAAGCCCCGGCTCTTTCCACTGAGCCACGCTGCTTCCAGGCATGCCCAGAGCATTTCTGTAGAAAGATAACTAGGGCAGCAGAGTGAAGTAGGGAGAGACAGGAGGCTGGGAGATCAGAGAGGAGGCTCATTGGGTTCACAGCCTTTATCCCCGTTTTACAGATGAGGGAACTGAGGCCCAGAAAAGTGAAGTGACTTGCCTAAAATCTCCAGTGACTACCAATCTGCGCATCAGGCAGAAACTCCTCACCCTGGGCTTCAAGGCTGTCCATCACCTCGCCCCCTCCTACCTCACCTAACTGCTCTCCTTCTCCAGCCCAGCCCACACCCTCCGCTCCTCCGTCGCTCATCTCCTCACCGTACCTCGTTCTCGCCTGTCCCGTCATCGACCCCCGGCCCACGCCATCCTCCGGGCCTGGAATGCCCTCCCTCTGCCCATCCGCCAAGCTAGCTCTCTTCCTCCCTTCAAGGCCCTGCTGAGAGCTCACCTCCTCCAGGAGGCCTTCCCACACTGAGCCCCTTCCTTCCTCTCCCCCTTGTCCCCCTCTCCATCCCCCCCATCTTACCTCCTTCCCTTCCCCGCAGCACCTGTATATATGTATATATGTTTGTACATATTTATTACTCTATTTATTCATTTATTTATTTATTTTACTTGTACATATCTATTCTATTTATTTTATTTCGTTAGTATGTTTGGTTTTGTTCTCTGTCTCCCCCTTTTAGACTGTGAGCCCACTGTTGGGTAGGGACTGTCTCTATATGTTGCCAATTTGTACTTCCCAAGCGTTTAGTACAGTGCTCTGCACACAGTAAGCGCTCAATAAATACGATTGATGATGATGAAGCGGTGGAGCTGGGATGAGAACTCAGGTCACTCTATCTTCCAGGCCAGGGCTCTGACCACAAGGCAACATTGCTTCTCACTGTTTTGGTAGACAAGTTCCCTGTCAACAAGAAGTTTACATCATAGAGGACTGGTGACTTCAATGTGGATACCAAGCCCTCTGGAAATGTCCCGGGCCCGGGAGTCCGAGGACCTGAGTTCTAATCCCTTCTCTGCCAGTTGCTTGCTGTGTGACCTTGGACAAATCACTTCACTTCTCTGTGCCTCAGTATCCTCAGCTGAAAATTGGGGATTAAATACCGGTTCTCCCTCCTACTCAGACTGTGAGCCCCGTGCAGGACAGGGACTATGTCCAACCTTATTTAACTTGTAATTACCCTAGTGCTTAGAACAGTGTCGAAACATATTAAGAACTTAATAGATACCATCAAAAAAGGCCAACTCTGCCCTGTATGCTGTGTCCAGGTCATCCTTTATTATGGTATTTGCTAAGAGCTTTCTACAAGCCAGACACTGTTCTAAGCACTGAAGTGGATTCAAGCTAATCCTATTTATTTATATTGATGCCTGCTTACTTGTTTTGATGTCTGTCTTCCCCCTTCTAGAATATAAACCCGGTGTGGGTCAGGATTTTCTCTCTTTATTCCTGCATTGTACTTTCCAAGTGCTTAGTACAGTGCTTTGCACTAAGTAAGTGCTCAATAAATACGACTGAAGAAGAAATGGAGAGGCAGCGTGGCTCAGTGGAAAGAGCACGGGCTTTGGAGTCAGAGGTCATGGGTTCAAATCCCAGCTCCGTCAATTGTCAGCAATGTGACTTTGGGTAAGTCACTTAACTTCTCTGTGCCTCAATTCTCTCATCTGTAAAATGTGGATTAAGATTGTGAGCCCCACGTGGGACAACCTGATCACCTTGTAAACTCCCCAGAGCTAAGAACAGTGCTTTGCACAAAGTAAGCGCTTAATAAATGCTATTATTATTATTATTATTATTATTATTATTATTATTATTAAATGAATAATCCATTTGGACACAGTTCCTGTTTTACATGGAGCTCACTGTCTTAATCCCCATTTTCCACATGAGGTGACTGAGGCCCAGAGAAGGGACGTGACTTGCCCAAGATCACACAGCAGATGAGTGGTTGGGGCGGGATTGGAACCCATGTCCTTCCAGCCACTATACCAGGCCACATCTCGTTATGCCTATATTGCTTCTTCTTCCCAGTTAGAATGGCAGAAATATCTGAAAGGCTTTGATTGCACCATTGTTTTCCTAGGTTAATATTTACTTATCCAGCTATGTGCCACTGTGATATGTCACTGTTACATTTAGTAGAAGATAACATCTTAAAGCTAAACAAATAATGGATTGGAAAGTGTTTGTTAAGGGGTTTTGTTCAATAGGTGATATCAAAGGATTAGAAAACCAAGAAACAGAGCAATGTGGTGATATTCAACACAAACCAAATACAATTGGGAAGATTTCTTTCACCACGCTACTTCAGTCAATGTGAATTGCTCTTATATTTTTGCCCTGGAAATCTCCCAAACTTTCCCAATATCTTTAACAGCTGGGCATAGAGGTACGTGATAAAAATTAGAAGCAGTGTGGCCTAGTGGGAAGAGCACGATTTAGGGACTCATTCATTCATTCAATTGTATTTATTGAGTGCTAACTGTGTGCAGGGCACTGTACTAAGTGCTTGGAAAGTGCAATTCAGCAGTAAAGAGAGAAAATCCCTGTCCACAAGGGGCTTACAGTCTAGAAGCTCAGAGGACCTGGGGTCTAAACTGAAAGCTCTTTTTTTGAGGTTAGGGAATGTGTCTGTTTATTGTTATATTGCCCTCTCCCAAGCGCTTAGTTTGGTGCTCTGCACACAGTAAGCACTCAATAATTACTATTAAACGAATATACAGATTTATTACTCTATTTATTTTACTTGTACATATTTACCATTGTATTTATTTTGTTAATGATGTGCATCTGGCTTTATTTCTATTTATTCTGATGACTTGACACCTGTCCACATGTTTTGTTTTGTCATCTGTCTCCCCCTTCTAGACTGTGAGCCCGTTTTTGGGTGGGGACCGTCTCCATATGTTGCCAACTTGGACTTCCCAAGTGCTTAGTACAGTGCTCTGCACACAGTAAGCACTGAATAAATACAATTGAATGAATGAATGAATGGATGCTAAGCCCACTCTGCCACTTGTCCACTGTGTGAATTTGGCCATCATTTTGTGAGCCCACTGTTGGGTAGGGACTGTCTCTATATGTTGCCAACTTGTACTTCCCAAGCGCTTAGTACAGTGCTCTGCACACAGTAAGCGCTCAATAAATACGATTGATTGATTGATTTTCTGCTCCTCAGTTCCCTCATCTGCAGGTGTTCTTTAGAGTGCAAGCTGGTTGTAAGCAGTGAATGTATCTGTTTATTTTTGTATTGTCCTCTCCCAGGCACTTAGTACAGTTCTCTGCACACAGTAAGCGCTCAGTAAATACTATTGACTAACAAAATGGGGATTCAGTACCTGTTCTCCCTCCTACTTAGACTATGAGCCTCATGTGTGGGTCCTGATTATCTTTTTTTTACATAGTAAGGACTTAATAAATATTACTACTGTGATTATTATAGTCACTCAGGGTCAAAAGCAGATCCATGGCAGAGCTGAGAATGGAAACCAGGTTTTATGACTTCCAAACCTCTGTTTTTTCTAGTAGGCCCAGGGCCTAGATGTTACCCCTTTTATTCAAATATTTAACCTTAATAATAATAATAATAATAATGGTATTTGTTAAGTGCTTACTATATGCCAAGCACTGTTCCAAGCACTGCGGTAGATACAAGATGATCAGGTTGTCCCATGTGAGGCTCCTGGTCTTAATCCTCATTTTACAGATGAGGAAACTGAGCCCCAGAGAATCCTATCCATTTTTCCAATCTCCTTTCCCTCTTATCTGTAAATTAGCTCATCTGCGCCCCCCCCCACTAGATTTAAATAAAAGTAGTAATGATATTTGCTAAGCACTTACTATGTTCCAGGCACTGTATTAAATGCTGGGGTAGATACAAGATAGGATGGACATAGTCCCTGTCCCATATGAGGCTTACAGTTGTAATCCCCATTTTACAGATGAGGAAACTGAGGCCCAGAGAAGTGAAGTGACTTGCCCAAGGTCACACAGCAGACAAGTGGCAGAGTCAGGATGTGACCTCATGACCTTCTGATTCTCAGGCCTGTGCCTTATTCACTAAGCAATGCTCCTTCTCTTTTAAGCACCTTGCAGGTAGTAATTATATCTACAAACTCTACTGTCCTCTCCTAAGTGCTTAGTTCAGTGTTCTGCACACAAAATATTGTCAGATCCTTGAGGGCAGGGATCTTTTCTACTAAATCTATTGTCTTCTCCCAACTTCCAGTATAGTGTTCTGTACACAGTATTCATTCATTCATTCGTATTTATTGAGCACTTACTGTGTGCAGAGCACTGGACTAAGCGCTTGGGAAGTACAACTTGGCAACATATAGAGACGGTCCCTACCCAACAGCTGGCTCACAGTCTAGAAGGGGGAGACAGAGAACAAAAGCAAACATATTAACAAGATAAAATAAATAGAATAAATGTGTACAAATAAAATAAATAAATAAATGGAGTAATAAATACGTGCAAACATATATACATATATACAGGTGCTGTGGGGAGGGGAAGGAGGCAAGGCGGGGAGGATGGGGTGGGGTGGGGGAGAGGAAGGAGGGGGCTCAGTCTGGGAAGGCCTCCTGGAGGAGGTGAGCTCTCAGTAGGGCTTTGAAGGGAGGAAGAGAGCTAGCTTGGCGGATGGGCGGAGGGAGGACATTCCGGGCCAGGAGGAGGACGTGGGCCGGGGGTCGATGGTGGGACAGGCGAGAACGAGGCCTAACGGTGAGGAGATTAGCGGCGGAGGAGCGGAGGGTATGGGCTGGGATGGAGAAGGACAGAAGGGAGGTGAGGTAGGAGGGGGTGAGGTGATGGACAGCCTTGAAGCCCAGGGTGAGGAGTTTTTGCCTGATGCGTAGGTTGATTGGTAGCCACTGGAGATTTTTGAGGAGGGGAGTAATATGCCCAGAGCGTTTCTGCACAAAGATGATCCCGACAATGGCATGAAGTATGGACTGAAGTGTGAAGAGACAGGAGGATGGGAGATCGGAGAGGAGGCTGATGCAGTAGACCTTAAGCTGTTTGAGGGCAGGGAATTTGTTGTATTGTACTTTCCCAAGTGCTTAGTGCAGAGCTTTACACACAGTAAGCACTTAATGAATATGGCTGAATGAATGAACTCCTCTCAGAGGCCTTCCCTGACTAAACTCTCAATTTCTTTTCTCCTATTCCTTTCCACATCATTCTGATTCGCTCCTTTCCTCAACCATCAGACCCACATCCTATCCATAACCGTAATTTATTTTTTCATATTGTCTACTCTCTAGTGCTCTACTCATTCATTCATTCAATCGTATTTATTGAGCGCTTACTGTGTGCAGAGCACTGTGCTAAGCACTTGGAAAGTGCAATTCAGCAATAATGAGAAGCAGCGTGGCTCAGTGGAAAGAGCACAGGTTTGGGAGTCAGAGGTCATGGATTCTAATCCCAGCTCCGCCACATGTCTGCTGTGTGACCTTGGGTGAGTCACTTAACTTCCCTGAGCCTCAGTTACCTCATCTGTAAAATGGGGATTAAGACTGTGAGTGCCACGTGAGACAACCATTTCACCTTGTATGCCCCTTAGCACTTAGAACAGTGCTTTGCACATAGTAAGTGCTTAACAAATGCTATTATTGTTATTATTATTATTATTATTATTATTATCATTATTAAAGAGAGACAATCTCTGCTCACAATGGGCTCACAGTCTAGAAGGGGAAAGACAAACATCAAGACAAGTAAACAGGCATCAATACCATCAATATAAATAAATAAAATTATAAATATATACACATCAGAACAAGTAAAGAGGCCACTCTCAAGCACTTAGTTCATTGTACACTGACCTCATCCCTGGACTTGAACAGAGTGACCCAGGGGATGACTCCCTGTTTTTAATAAACAGAATCAATAAAATCAGTCATATTTATTAGTCCTTATCGTGTGCAGAGAGCTGTACTAAGCACTTGGGAGAGTACAATATAACAGTATAAAAGACACATTCCCTGCCCACAGTAACCTTAGAGTCTAGGTGGAGAAACGGACAGTAGTATGAATGAAGGAATTACCGATATGGATATGATTTGAGGCTGAGGGTTGGGAAAGGGATCAAATCCGGGTGATGTGGAAAGGAATTAGAGAAAAGGAAATGAGGGTTTACTCAGGGAAGGCCTCTCAGAGGAGTTCATGCATTCATTCTTTCAATAGTATTTATTAAGTGCTTACTGTGTGCAAAGCACTGTACTATGTGCTTCAGATAAACTCCTCACTATTGGCTTCAGAGCTGTCCATCCCTTCGCCCCTTCTTACTTCACCTCCCTTCCGTCCTTCTCCAGCCCAGCCCGCACCCTCCGCTCCTCTGCTGCTGCTAAACTCCTCCCTGGGCCTCGTTCTCGCCTGTCCCACCATCGACCCCCGGCCCCCATCCTCCCCCTGGCCTGGAATGTCCTCCCTCCTCACATTCGCCAAACTAGCACATTCCCCCCTTCAAAGCCCTACTGAAGGCTCAACTTCTCCAGGAGGCCTTTCCACACTGAGCCTCCATTTTCATTCATTCCTTCAATCATATTTATTGAGTGCTTACTGTGTGCAGAGCATTGTTCTAAGCACTTGGGAAGTACAAATCGGCAACACATAGAGATGGTCCCTGCCCAACAATGGGCTCACAGTCTAGAAGGGGGAGACAGACAACAAAACACCTCAGTGGTCCCTCCCCTCCGTGTCGCCCCAAATTAGCTCTACCCACCTTCCTGCCTCACAACACTTGTATATATATATATATATATATATATATATATATATATGTGTGTGTACATATTTATTCATTCATTCAATCGTATTTATTGAGCGCTTACTGTGTGCAAAGCACTGTACTAAGCATTTGGGAAGTACAAGTTGGCAACATCTAGAGACGGTCCCTACCGAACAACGGGCTCACAGTCTAGAAGGGGGAGGTAGACAACAAAACAAAACATGTGGACAGGTGTCAAGTCATCAGAATAAATAGAAGTAAAGCTAGATGCACATCATTAACAAAATCAATAGAATAGTAAATATGTACAAGTAAAATAAATAGAGTACTAAATCTGTACAAACATATATACAGGTGCTGTGGGGAGGGAAAGGAGGTAGGGTGGGGGGGATGGGGTGGGGGAGAGGAAATTCCCCCTATAATTCTATTGATATTGACGTCTGTTTACTTGTTTTGATGTATATATAGCTATATTTCCACTTATTTATATTGATGCTATTTATGTCTATTTACTTGTTTTGATGTCTGCCTCCCTACTTCTAGACTGCAAGCCTGTTGAGGGCAGGGGTTGTCTCTATTGCAGAATTGCACTTTCCAAGCTCTTAGTACAGTGCTCTGCACAGAGTAACCACTCAATAAATACGATTGAATGAACTGAATGAACAATAGTGACAGGAGTTGTGTCCACAGGGAGCTTACAGTCTAGAGGATTAGTTTCCTCCCCTCTCTCCTCTCCAAGGACAGGTGGCCCCTAAATGCTGAGGGTAAAAATAATAGATCAAGATCCATTAATTCATTCAGTCATATTTACTGAGTGCTTACTGTGTGCAGAGCACTGTACTAAGCACTTGGGAAAGAAGCAGCATGTCCTGGTGGATACAGCATAGGCCTGGGAATTAGAAGGTCATGGGTTCTAATCCTGTCTAATCTTAAGCGGGACTGGCACACATAAGCGCTTAACGAATACCACAATGATAATCGTATTTATCATTGTCCAACGTCAATGCCATGGACAGAAAAATTAGAATCCTGAAGGAAATATGTTTCAGAATCCATCAGTGCATTTAGAGTATATGTAGAGATTTTTTCCCCCCAAACTGATAAATTTAAATTAATTTAAGCGATCTGCCATATCATTTGAAAAAATAACTAGCAATAGGAAACGATGAGAGAAGAAACTCCCGGAAGCACAATCTGATTCAAAAAAGAGCACTTGAATGACAATGCAAAAGAAATCATTAAAACCAGCAAATTCATCTTTGTCTGTATATATACTGGCCAGTGCTAACAACACAGCGAAAACTGTGTATTTAAAGGTACGTTTTATAAAACCTCCCTGGCAAAAATCAATAGTGTGCTTTAGTGGGTCCAGTGTGTGCAATAGGAACAAGTAGAAAGGTTAGTGTGGAAGTTAATGGTTATATCAGGATTAAAACAGAGGGAAAATGCTAAAGAAAGGTCTACCATTAGTGGTTTCATTAACCTTTTGGAACCTCAGTGTATTCTTGCCCTTAGAATTACAGCAAACTCCACACTTAGAGTTGCATTCGTTAATGATCAACCTCCAAAATGAAGCCCTTTTACATGGAAATACAGAATAAATGTACTGGCTATGATGCCTTCATGAAGATGTGAGAGAAGAGAGGAGAGAAGAGAGGTGAGAGAAGAGGTAGGTCAGGGGTCCGGAGAGAGAAGTGAGAAATAAGAAAAAAAAGGAATTTTATTAATTCATTCATTCAATCGATCGTGTTTATTGAGCTTTTACTGTATTCAAAGTGCTGTACTAAGCACTTGGGAAAGAAAGAGAAACAAGAAAAGTAACAAGAAGTAAACAACAAGGAAAATAACAAGAAACAGATTCATTCCCTGCCCACAGTGAGCTCACACTCTAGAGGCGGGGGACAGACATCAATACAAATAAACAAATGACAGATCTGGACATAAGTGCTGTGCGGCTGGGAGAGGGGGAAGAATAAAGGGAGCAAGTTAGTGTGACACAGAAGGGAGTGGGAAAAGAGGGAGAAGATTTTATACTAATAGTATAGTAATTGTAGCATTAGTAACAGCAGTAGTAATAGTAGTAATCAGCCAGTCATTCCTATTTATAGAGCTCTTATTGTATGCAGAGCTTTTCACTAAGCACTTGGGAGGGCACAATGTAACAATATAACAAACACGTTCCCCATCATCAGTGAGCTTACAGTCTAGAGCACAGTAGCAGCCCAGGTATCAGTAGTAGCAGGAATAGTTATAATACTAGTAGCAGGAATATTTGCTATTCTATTTATTTTGTTAATGATGTGCATCTGGCAGGTATCAGTAGTAGCAGAAATAGTTGTAATACTAGTAGCAGGAGTATTTGCTATGCTATTTATTTTGTTAATGATGTGCATCTAGCTTTATTTCTATTTATTCTGATGAATTGACACCTGTCCACGTGTTTTGTTTTGTTGTCTGTCTCCCCCTTCTAGACTGTGAGCCCGTTGTTGGGTAGGGACCGTCTCTATATGTTCCCAAACGCTTAGTACAGTGCTCTGCACACAGTAAGCACTCAATAAATACGACTGAATGAATGAATGAATGAGTAGAGCAGAAACAATGATGACAATAATAATTATGGCATTTGTTCAGTGCTTTCTATGTGCCAGGCACTATACTAAGCACTGGGGTGGATATGAGGTAATCAGATTGGACACAGTCTCTGTCCCACATGGGGGTCACCGTCTCAATCCCCATTTCACAGATGAGGTCCTGAGGCCCAGACAGGTAAAGTGACTTGCCCAAGGTCACACAGCAGACAGGTGGAGGACCCAGGATTAGAACACATGACTTCCAGTCCTGGGCTGTAGCCAATACACTATGCTGCTTCTCATAGTAGAAAGAGTAGTAAGAAACGTAGCATAAGTACTATAAGTACTATTCATTCATTCATTCAATCGTATTTATTGAGCGCTTACTGTGTGCAGAGCACTGTACTAAGTGCTTAATAATAATGATGGTATTTGTTAAGCGCTTGCCATGTGCCAAGCACTGTTCTAAGCACTGGGGTAGATACAGGGTAATCAGGTTGTCCCAAGGGGGGCTCACAGACTTCATCCCCATTTTACAGATGAGGGAACTGAGGTCCAGAGAGTCGAAGTGACTTGGCCAAGGTCACACAGCAGACAAGTGGCAGAGCGGGAATTAGAACCCATTGCCTCTGACTCTATAACTACTTCATCCCTTCTCAGTAGAAGTAGTATGGCCTAGTGGATAAAGCACACGCCTGGGAGTCAGAAGGTCATGGGTTCTAAACCTGACTCTGCCACTTGTCTGCTGTGTGACCTTGGCCAAGTCACTTGACTTCTTTGGGCCCCAGTTATCTACGAAATGGGGTTGAGACTGTGAGCCCCACATAGGACAGGGATGGTGTTCAACTAGATTTCCTTGTAATAATGATAATGATTTATTTGTTAAGCGCTTACTATGTGTAAAGCATTGTTCTAAGTGCTGGGGGGGATACAAGGTGATCAGGTTGTCCCACATGAGGCTCACAGTCTTAATCCCCAGTTTAATAATAATGATGGCATTTGTTAAGTCCTTACTCTGTGCAAAGCACTGTTCTAAGTGCTAGGGAGGATACCAGGAGATCAGGTTGTCCCATGTGGGGCTCACAGTCTTAATCCCCATTTTACAGGTGAAGTAATTGAGGCACAGAGAAGTAAAGAGCCCAACATCGCAGAGCTGACAAGTGGCAGAGTAAGGATTAGAACCCATGACCTCTGACTCCCAAGCCCGGGCTCTTTCCACTGAGGCATGCTGCTTCTCCACCCCAGTGCTTAATACAGAAGCAGCGTGGCTCAATGGAAAGAGCCCGGGCTTTGGGGTCAGAGGTCAGGAGTTCAAATCCCAACTCCGCCTATTGTCAGCTGCGTGACTTTGGGGAAGTCACTTCACTTCTTTGTGCCTCAGTGACCTCATCTGTAAAATGGGGATGAAGACTGTGAGCCCCATGTGGGACAACCTGATTACCGTGTAACCTCTCCAGCGCTTAGAACAGTGCTTTGCACATAATAAGTGCTTAATAAATGCCATCATTATTATTATTATTATTACAGTGTTTGGCACATTTTAAGCACTCAATAAATGTCATCATTATTATCAAAGTGCTTGCCCCTTCCTTCTCTTCCCTCCCTGACTGCCATCTTCAACGGTTCACCCTCCAATGGCTTTTTCAACACTTGCTTCAAACAGGCTCATGTCTCCCCCACCCTAAAAAAACCCTCCTTTGTCCCCATGTCTCCCTGCTCCCCCACTTGCCAGCTGTGTGACTTTGGGCAAGTCACTTCACTCCTCTGTGCCTCAGTTCCCTCATCTGGAAAATGGGGGTTAAGATGGTGAACCTGCATATATGTATATATGTTTGTACATATTTATTACTCTATTTATTTATTTTATTTGTACATATCTATTCTAGGTATTTTATTTTGTTAGTATGTTTGGTTTTGTTCTCTGTCTCCCCCTTTTAGACTGTGAGCCCACTGTTGGGTAGGGACTGTCTCTATATGTTGCCAATTTGTACTTCCCAAGCGCTTAGTACAGTGCTCTGCACATAGTAAGCGCTCAATAAATACGATTGATGATGATGATGATGATGAGCCCCACAGGGGACAACCTGATCACCTTGCATCCTCCCCAGGGCTTAGAACAGTGCTCTGCACATAGTAAGCGCTTAACAAATACCAAAATCATTATTATTATTATCTCCCTTCTCCCCTTCCTCTCCACACTCCTTAAGCCAGCCGTCTACACCCGCTGCCTCCATTTCCTCCCCTCCAGTTCTCTCCTGGAACTCCCTCCAATCTGGCTTCTGTCTCCTTTGCTCCACAGAAACTGACCACCCAAAGGTCACCAATAATGTCCTTCTTGCCAAATCCAATGGCCTCTACTCCATCCTAATCCTCCTCAAACTTTCAGTGCCCTTCAAGACTGTGGCCCACCGCTTTCTCCTGGAAACGTGAGCCAAACTCGGCCTCAGTGACTCTGTCCTCTCCTGGTTCTTTTCTTATCTCTCGCTCATTCTCAGTCTCCTTCGCGGGCTCCTCCTCTGCCTCCCACCCCCTCACTGTGGGGGTCCCTCAAGGCTCAGTTTGGGGTCCCCTTCTCTTCTCCATCTCCACCCACTTCCTTGGAGAACTCATTCACACCCTCGGCTTTAACTCTGACCTCTATGAAAATGTTTCCCAAATCTAATCTCCAGCCCTGATCTCTCTCCCTCTATGCAGTTTTGCATTTGTTCCTGCCTTCAAATTCATTCATTCGTTCAATGGAATTTATTAAGCACTGACTGAGTGCAGAGCAATCAATCAATCAATCAATCAGTCGTATTTATTGAGCGCTTACTATGTGCACAGCACTGTACTAAGTGCTTGGGAAGTACAAGTTGGCAACATACAGAGACGGTCCCTACCCAACAGTGGGCTCACAGTCTAAAAGGGGGAGATGAGTTGTGCTGTACAAAGCACCTGGGAAAGTACAGTACAGCAATAAACAGTGACATTTCCTGCCCACAATGAGCTCACAGTCTAGAGGGGGGAGAGACAGACATCAATATAAATGAATCAAATTACAGATACATACACATCATCTCACCCTTTAATTTATCCTGTCCAGAGCAGAACTCTTCATCTTCCCACCCAAAACCTGTCATCCTGCTGATTTTCCTGTCACTGTAGATAGTAGCACCCCGCTTCCATCCTCACAAGCCAGTAACCCTGGCCTTGTCCTCAACTCATCTCTCAGTCCACTCATATATTCAATCTGTCATCAAAACTTGTCATTTATTTCCCTTCAAAGCCCTACTGAGAGCTCACCTCCTCCAGGAGGCCTTCCCAGACTGAGCCCCCTCCTTCCTCTCCCCTTCCTCCCCCTCCCCATCCACCGCCTAACCTCCTTCCCCTCCCCACAGCACCTGTATATATGTTTGTATATATTTATTACTCAATTTATTTTACTTGTACATATTTATTCATTTTATTTTGTTAATATGCTTTGTTTTGTCCTCTGTCTCCCCCTTCTAGACTGTGAGCCCGCTGTTGGGTAGGGACCGTCTCTAGATGTTGCCAACTTGTACTTCCCAAGTGCTTAGTACAGTGCTCTGCACACAGTAAGCGCTCAATAAATACGATCGAATGAATGCATGAATTTATTTATTTATATCATAGTCTATCTCCCATTCTTGATGTCAGCTGTGTGACTTTGGGCAAGTCACTTAACTTCTCTGTAAAATGAGGATGAATCCTGAGTCCCATGTGGGACAACCCGATTACCTTGTATCTACCCCAGTGCTTCGAACAGTGCTTGGCACATAGTAAGTGCTTAACAAATGCCATCATTATTATTATTATTATTATTAAACTCATCATGGGCAGAATCATTGTGGGAAGTGAATGTGTCTGTCCTATTTCATATTGTGCTCTCCCAAGCACTTAGTGTAGTGCTCTGCACTTAGTAGACACTCAATAAATACTATCGGCTGAGTAACTGCGTATATCTCTTTGGTTTTGACCTCGTTGCCTGTTTGTTTTGATGTCTGTCTCTCCCCTTCTCTACTGTGAGCTCGTTGTGGGCAGGAATTGTCTCTTTTATTGCTGAACTGTACTTTCCAAGCGCTTAGTACAGTGCTCTCCACACAGTAAGTGCTCAATAAGCACTTGGCTCACTTGAGAAGCAGCTTGGCTCAGTGGAAAGAGCATGTGCTTTGGTGTCAGAGGTCATGGGTTCAAAACCTGGCTCCGCCACTTGTCAGCTATGTGACTTTGGGCAAGTCACTTCACTTCTCCGGGCCTCAGTTACCTCATCTGTAAAATGGGGATTAAGCCTGTGAGCCCCACGTGGGACAACCTGATCACCTTGTAACCTCCCCAGTGCTTAGAACAGTGCTTTGCACATAGTAAGTGCTTTAATAAATGCCATCATTTTTATATTATTAATAAATACGAGTGCTCTGCACACAGTAAGCGCTCAATAAATACGATTGATTAATTGAATGAATGAATGACATGGGGAACCTGCATGGTAAATGTCCCAGAGAACATCGGCTGGGTGACCCAACCGATCAATGGAATTTCTCCGGTCCGCGATGCCTGGAACCTCTTTTAGAGACTTTCCAACTCCTGGGATAAATTCTGCTTCCGTCAGTACTGGGCCCGGGGTCCCTGGCTTTCTCTCCCTCCCTCTGCAGATTCCCAGCTGGGAATCCATCCTGCTCGGCTGATTCCCATCAGATATCGCCACAGTCCCAAATAATAATAATAATAATAATAATAATGGCATTTATTAAGCGCTTACTATGTGCAAAGCACTGTTCTAAGCGCTGGGGAGGTTACAAAGTGATCAGGTTGCCCCACGGGGTGCTCACAGTCTTAATCCCCATTTTACAGATGAGGTAACTGAGGCCCAGAGAAGTTGTGACTTGCCCAAAGTCACACAGCTGACAAGTGGTGAGGGAAGGGTTTTTTTTCCCTTCCACTGTTACCCAGGGGCAAGGGAATTCAGCTCATAACGGGAGGAGAAATAGGGTTTGGAGCGACTCCCTGACGAGAAATCTGTTACAAATAGTTGGTGCCAACACGCTGGGCACCCAACATGGCAACCGATGCCAGTTCTGTGATGGGTTGAGTCTGCCGCTCTTCCTACGCTTGCCACCCTGATGTCCAGTCATGATATTTGGTCCTTCTCTAATCCCATTCTCTTTTTAGAGAAGCAGTATGGCTCAGTGGAAAGAGCATCTGCTTGGGAGTCAGAGGTCAGGGGTTCGAATCCCGCTCCGCCACATGTCTGCTGTGTGACCTTGGGCAAGTCACTTAACTTCTCTGAGCCTCAGTTACCTCATCTGTAAAATGGGGATAAGACCGTGAGCCCCAAGTGGGACAACCTGATCGCCTTGTATCCCCCCCAGCGCTTAGAACAGTGCTTTGCACATAGTAAGCGCTTAACACATGCCGTCATTATTATTAGTATTATTAGTGGATAGAGCACGGGCTTGGGACTCAGAAGATCATGAGTTTTAATCCCAGGTCTCCCATGCATCTGCTGTGTGACTTTGGGCAAGTCACTTCACTTCTCTGGGCCTCAGTTCCCTCAATTTGAAAATGGGGATGGAAACTGTGTGCCCCACGTGGGACAGGGAATTTGTCCAACTTGATTTGCTTGGATCCACCCCAGGGCTTAGTACAGTGGCTAGTACATAGTAAATTTATTCATTCATTCATTAAATTGTATTTCTTGAATGCTTACTGTGTGCAGAGCACTGTACTAAGATCATGGAAAGTACAATTAGGCAAAAAAATGGAGACAATCCCTACCCAACAATAGGCTCACAGTCTAGAAGGGGGGAGATAATAATGATGATGGTAATTGTAAAGTGCCTACTATGTGCCAAACATTGTTCTAAGTGCTGGGGTAGTTACAAGATAGTCAGGTTGTCCCACGGGGCGCTCACAGTCTTCATCCGCATTTTACAGGTGAGGTAACTGAGGCACAGAGAAGCTAAGTGATTTGTCCAGAGGCACACAGCTGACAAGTGGAGGAGTCAAGAGTAGAACTCATGACCTCTGACTCCCAAGCTCGTGCTCTTTCCACTAAGCCACGCTGCTTATCATGCTCAACAAGTATGAAAGTTATTATTATCATTCTTATTATTCTACGCTTGCCACCCTGTCTTGATATTTTGTCCTTCCCTAAACCTCTTCTTAGAAAAGCAGCAAGGCAAAGTGGGTAGAGCCTAGGCCTGGGTGTCAGAAGATCATGAGTTCTAATCCCGGCTCCACCGCTTTTCTGCTGCATGACCTTGGGCAAGTCACTTCACTTCTCTGGGCCCCAGTTACCTCATCTGGAAAATGAGGATTGAGACTGTGAGCCCCATTTGGGACAGGGACCGTTTCCAACCCTATTTGCTTGTAACCGCCCCAGCGCTTAGTACAGTCCCTGGCTTAACAGAGAAAGCGCTTTACAAATACTACAGTTATTATTATTATTGTTTTTCAAAGACTAGGTGTTGCACACGTTTCAAGTCTTCCCAACCATGGCAGATCAAGAGTCTGCCTAGATTTGGACCTCCATAATTGTCTCTGCCAGGCAACCTGTGTCAGTCACCATTCGTTCATTCGATTGTATTTATTGAGCGCTTACTGTGTGCAGAGCACTGTACTAAGTGCTTGGAAAGTATAATTCGGCAACAGAGGCAATCCCCACCAAACATCAGGCTAACAGTCTAGAAGCGGGGAGACAGACAACAAAACAAAAAAAACCCAAGTAGACGGGCATCAATAGCATCAGTATAAATAGAATCATAGACATATATATATATATATATACATTGTTAATAAAATAAAATAAATAGAATAATAAATATGTACATATATACATAAAAATACCTATATACATTCATCTTCTATGCCATTCTGTGCCCAGGGACACAGGTAGTCTTCCCCTCTATGGGTGACCTCAGAACCCTCCCTCTGAACCCGGGACCTTACAGGTACGTTAGAGGCAGCATGGCTCAGTGGAAAGAGCTCGGGCTTTGGAGTCAGAGGTCATGGGTTCAAATCCCAGCTCTGCCACTTGTCAGCTGTGTGACTTTGGGAAAGTCACTTAACTTCTCTAGGCCTCAGTTCCCTCATCTGTAAAATGGGGATTAAAACTGTGAGCCCCACGTGGGACAACCTGATCTCCTTGTAATCTCCCCAGTGTTTAGAACAGTGCTTTGCACATAGTAAGTGCTTAATAAATATTATTATTATTGTTATTATTATCATTATTATTATTATTGATAATTCCCAGGGCTGAGAGTCAGAAGGACCTGGGTTCTAATCCTGGCTTCGCTACTCGTCTGCTGTATGACCTTGGGCAAGTCACTTCAGTGCTCTGGGCCTCAGTTCCCTCATTTGGAAACCGGGGATTTGGGGTGTGAGTAGGGACCGTCTCTATATGTTGCCAACTTGTACTTCCCAAGCGCTTAGTGCAGTGCTCTGCACACAGTAAGCACTCAATGAATACAATTGAATGAATGAATGAATGGGGGACAGGGACTGTGTCCAACCTGATTAAGTTGTATATACCCCAGTGTTTAGAACAGTGCTCTGCACATAGTAAGTGCTTAACAAATACCATTATTATTATTAATGTTATTATTGTTATCATCATTAGGATGCACCCCTAGGCAAAGCCACCATTCTATCCTCTTCCCACTTCACACCACTTTTGGGAACGGGTCCCAGGATGACAACCTTGGGGCCTGTGATAATAATAATTGTGGTACTCATTAAGCACTTACTATGTGCCAAGTACTGTACTAAGCAATTGGGTAGATACAAAGTAATCGATACAAACTAATCTCCCCCTTCTAGACTGTGAGCCCGCTGTTGGGTAGGGACCGTCTCTATATGTTGCCAACTTGTACTTCCCAAGCGCTTAGTCCAGTGCTCCACACACAGTAAGCGCTCAATAAATACAATTGAATGAATGAATGAATGACTGAATGAATGAGTTGGACACAGTCCCTGCCCCACATGGGGCTGGCAGTCTCAATCCCCATTTTACAGATGAGGTCCAGAGAGGTGATGTGACAATGATAACGATAGCATTTATTAAGCACTTACTATGTGCAAAGCACTGTTCTAAGTGCTGCAGCGGGGGGGTTACAGGGTGATCAAGTTGTCCCACGGGGGGCTCACAGTCTTAATACCCATTTTACAGATGAGGGAACTGAGGCACAGTGCCTCATGGTCACACAGCAGACAAGTGGTGGAGCCAGAATTAGAACCCATGACCTTCTAACTTTCAGGCCTGGGCTCTATCTATACATTAGGCCGCACTGCTCCGATCCGCCCATTCATTCAATTGTATTTATTGAGCGCTTACTTTGTGCAAAGCACTGTACTAAGCACTTGGAAAGTATAATTCAGCAACATATAGAGACGGTCCCTACCCAACAAGGGCCTCACAGTCTAGAAGGAGACAGACAACAAAATAAAATAAGTAGTCCATTCCACGGCTCCTGGACAAAGCATGCTCTGGGCCCCGGGGGAGTTGGGGAGGAGATCACGGTCCCAGGCCGGGCCTGTGGCCGGTGGCAAGTGGCCAGTGGCCACTGAACCCTTTGGGCTGGTTACTCATTTATTCAATCACCCAATAGTATTTATTGAGCGCTTACTGTGTGCAGAGCACTGTACTAGGTGCTTGGAAAGCACAATTTGGCAACAGATAGAGACAATCCCTACCCAACAACAGGCTCACAGTATAGAAGGGGGAGGCAGACAACAAAACAGAACAAGTAGGCATCAATAGCATCAAAATAGATGAATAGAATAACAATAATAATAATAATGGCATTTATTAAGCGCTTACTATGTGCAAAGCACTGGGGAGTTTACAAGGTGATCAGGTTGCCCAACGTGGAGCTCACAGTCTTAATCCCCATTTTACAGATGAGGTAACTAAGACACAGAGAAGTTAAGAGACTTGCCCAAAGTCACACAGCTGACAAGTGGCGGAGTCAGGATTTGAACCGATGACCTCTGACTCCAAAGCCCGGGCTCTTTCCACTGAGCCACGCTGCTTCCCCAATTATATATACACATCATTAGTAAAATAATAAATAGGTACAAAAATACACACGTGCTGTGGGGCAGGGAAGGGGGTAGAGCAGAGGGAGGGAGTCGGGGCTGAGACCTCCCACAGTGCTCTCTATACTTGCACACTAGACAATTTATTCTATACTTGTGGCAGGCAGGGAATGTGTCTAGTTATTGTTGTATCGTACTTCCCAAGTGCTTAGTACAGTGCTCTGCATGCAGTAAGCGCTCAGTAAATACGATTGAATGACTTAATACACAATCTACATGATATGCAGTCTGCACAATAAACCATCTGCACAATATGGAAACTTTGCAATATGTGCTCTACACAACATCTCTAGACGGTAAGCTCCTTGTGAGCAGGGAATATGTCTATTGTTCCATTGTACTCTCCCAAGCACTTAGTACAGCTCCCTCCCCATTGCATCCCTCCCTCCCTCTGCCCTACCCCCTTCCCCTCCCCACAGCACTTGTGTATATTTGTACCTATTTATTACTCTATTTTATTAATAATGGTATATAGCTATAATTCTATTTACCTATTCTGATGGTATTGACACCTGTCTACTTGTTTTGTTTTGTTGTCTGTCTCCCCCTTCTAGAGTGTAAGCCCGTTGTTGGGTAGAGACCGTCTCTATATGTTGCCAATTTGTACTTGCCAAGCGCTTAGTACAGTGCTCTGCACACAGTAAGTGCTCAATAAATACGATTGAATGAATGAATGAATGAATACAGTGCCCTGCACATGGTGGGAGCTCAATGAATAGTAAGCACCTAATAAATGTGATTGAATCATTTTTAGAGAAGCAGCGTGGCTCAGTGGAATGAGCACGGCCTTGGGAGTCAGAGGTCGTGGGTTCTCCCCCTCTAGACAGATATTTATCAATTAGATATTAATAAATGACGGATAAGGACATAAGCGGTGTGGGGCTGGGAAGGGGGATGAAGAGAGGGAGCGAGTTGGGGAGACGCAGAAGAGAGTGGGAGAAGAGGAAAGGAAGGTTTAGGGTCATCTCTCAGAAACTGTGAAGCACAGATAACTTAAAAAACCCTTTCTTTGTGCTATTTGTCAAGTACTCACTATGTGCAAGCACTGTACTATGCACTGAGGGAGAGACAACTTAATCAGGTTAGGCAAAGTTCCTGTCCAATTTGATGGTTACTTGTTTTGTTTTGTTGTCTGTCTCCTCCTTCTAGACTGTGAGCCCATTGTTGGGTAGGGATTGTCACTGTCTGTTGCCCAATTGTACTTTCTAAGCCCTTAGTACAGTGCTCCGCACACAGTAAGCACTCAATAAATACCTCTGGGCAAGCTAGGGATGGAATGGACAGGCCTCGGCTTTACTCTCCCTCCTGGAGCTGAGACAGGTAGAGGACTGGAAACTCTCCAGGTGCCATCATGAGAGCAAGGGAAAGTACTACTGAAGGTGAAATTTACCTGAGAGTGTGTGTGTAGCTGAAAAATCCAATGAAAGACCCTCAGTCACACTGTCCCCAAACACACACCTACACAAACACAAACACCATCCCTTACTGTACTTAGAGGTCATGCGCAGACATCTATTCTGATAGTATTGATGCCTGTCTGCTTGTTTTGTTTTGTTGTCTATCTCCCCCTTCTAGACTGTGAGCCCGTTGTTGGGTAGGGATTGTCTCCATTCATTCATTCAATCGTATTTATTGAGCGCTTACTGTGTGCAGAGCACTGTACTAAGCGCTTGGGAAGTACAAGTTGGCAACATCTAGAGACAGTCCCTACCCAACAGCGGGCTCACAGTCTAGAAGGGGGAGACAGATGACAAAACAAGACATATTAGCAAAATAAAATAAATAGAATAAATATGTACAAATAAAATAGAGTAATAATAAGTAGAGTAGTATGATAAATAGAGTAATAAATAGAGTAATAGATAGTAATTATCTAGTTACTAGATAATAGAGAAGCTGTGTGGCTCAGTGGAAAGAGCCTGGGGTTTGGAGTCAGAGGTCATGGGTTCAAATCCCAGCTCTGCCAATTGTTGGCTGGGTGGCTTCGGGCATGTCACCCAGTCTCTGTCTGTTGCCGAATTGTACTTTCCAAGCTCTTAGTACACTGCTCTGCACACAGTAAGAGCACTTAATCAATCAATCGCATTTATTGAGCGCTTACTGCATGTAGAGCACTGTACTAAGCACTTAATACGATTAATACGACTGAATGAATATTACTTTACTAAGCGCTGGGGTGGACGCAAACAAAGCAGGTTGGACACAGTCCCTGTCCCATATGAGGGCTCACAATCTCAATCCCCATGTTATAGATGAGGGAACTGAGGCCCAGAGAAGTGAAGTGACTTGCCCAAGGTCACACAGCAGACAAGTGGTGGAGGGGGAAATAGAACTCATGACCTTCTAACTCCTAGGCCCGGGCTCTATCCACTAGGATTTAATGAGGAAAGGAGATCAGGGTAGAAGAGATGGCCAGAGGAAAAGGGCAGAGGTGAGAAGGGGTGAGGACGAGGGCCACTGAGTAGATTCATTCATTCCTTCAATCTTATTTATTGAGCGCTTACTGTGTGCAAAGCACTGTACTAAGCGCTTGAGAAAGTATGACACAACAATAAACAGTGACATTTCTGGCGTGAGGAGAGTGAAATGTTGAATTGTGGTAATTATTAACAACGTATTGGGTATATCACCTGAACTATGGGCAGGGAATGTATCTATCAACTCTGTTATACTATACTCTCCCATGTCCTTAGTACACAGTACTCTGCACACAATAAGTGCTCATTAAATATCATTGATTGATTTGTTCTTCTCAATCAGGGAAAGTAATTGTCTTACGCTGTCGAGTCATTTCTGACCCATAGGGATTCCATGGACACATCTCTCCCGGAATGCCCCGCTCTCCATCTGCAATCATTCCAGGAGTGGATCCAGAGTTTTCTTGGGAAAAATTGGGAAGTGGGTGACCACCGTCTTCTTCCACAGTCAACTCGAGTCTCAACCCTGGACTCTGTCCCGGGCCGCTGCTGCCCAGCACGGGGGAGTTTTGGCTTGTAGCAGATGGCCTGACACTCGCTAGCCACTGGGCAAGTTAGGAATGGAATGAAAGGGCTTCGGCTTCACTCTCCCTCCCATAATGAAGACTGGTAGAGGACTGGAAACTCTCCAGGTACCATCCTGAGCGCGAGGGAAAGTACTACTGAAGGTGGAATTTACCTGAGAGTGTGTGTGTAGATGAAAAATCCAATGAAAGACCCTCAGTCACACTGTCCCCAAACGCACACATACACAAACACAAACACCGTCCCTTACTGTACTTAGAGGTCATGCACAGACATCTATTATGATAGTATTGATGCCTGTCTACTTGTTTTGTTTTGTTGTCTGTCTTCCCCTTCTAGACAGTGAGCCCGTTGTTGGATAGGGATTGTCTCTGTTGCCCAATTGTACTTTCCAAGTGCTTAGTCCAGCGCTCTGCACACAGTAAGCGTTCAATAAATATGACTGAGTGAATGAATGGAGAACATGAGTTGCTTTCATCATTGCTCCATACACCCTTGCTGCACACTGAGAATCAGCGTGGCTTAGAGGATGGAACACGAATTTTAGACTGTGAGCCCACAGTTGGGTAGGGACTGTCTCTATATGTTGCCAATTTGTACTTCCCAAGCGCTTAGTACAGTGCTCTGCACATAGTAAGCGCTCAATAAATGCGATTGATGATGACTGTCTCTATATGTTGCCAACTTGTACTTCCCAAGCGCTTAGTACAGTGCTCTGTACACAGTAAGCGCTCAATAAATACGATTGATGATGAATCAGTGAGTCAGAAGATCATAGGTTCTAATCCCGGCTCCACCACTTGTCTGCTGTGTGACCTTGGGCAAGTCACTTCATTTTTTTTTTGATGGCATTTATTAAGCGCTTACCATGTGCAAAGCACTATTCTAAGCGCTGGGGAGGTTACAAGGTGATCAGGTTGTCCCACGGGGGGCTCACAGTCAATCCCCATTTTAGAGATGAGGTAACTGAGGCCCAGAGAAGTGAAGTGACTTGCCCAAAGTTACACAGCTGACAAGTGGCAGAGCCGGGATTTGAACCCCTGACCACTGACTCCAAAGCCCGGGCTCTTTCCACTGAGCCACGCTGCTTCATTTCTCTGGGCCGTGGTTACCCCATCTATTAGGAACTCCATGTGGGACAGAGATTATATCTAACATGATTATCTTACCACACCCTAGTGCTTAGAACAGTGCTTGTCACATAGTAAGTGCTAAACAAATACCATAATTACCATAATTATTTTTATTACCTATCACAGTCCAGAGAAATTTAGCGAGCAGCTGAAGCAACAGTTGAGGATTTTTCCAAACTAACAACATCAGCAGTCAAGGCTTGACACTACAATGTGGCCTAATGGATAGAGTACGAGCCCGGGAGTCAGGAGGATCTGGGTTCTAATCCCAGCTCCGCCACTTGTCTGCTGTGTGACCTTGGGCATGTCATTTCACTTCTCTGGGCCTCAGTGACCTCATCCGTAAAATGGGGATTAAGACTGTGAGCCCTATGTGGGACAGGGACTGTGTCCAACCTGATTATCTTGTATCTACCCTAGAGGTTTGTACAGTGCCTGACATATAATAATAATAATAATAATGGCATTTATTAAGTGCTTACTATGTGCAAAGCACTGTTCTAAGCGCTAGGGAGGTTACAAGGTGATCAGCTTGTCCCACGTGGGGCCCAAAGTCATATAGCAAGTGCTTAACTAATACCATTATTATTACTCCAAAAATATTCATTCATTCAATCATATTTACTGAGCGCTTATTGTGCACAGAACACTGTACTAAGCACTTGGGAGAGAACAATACAACAATAAACAGATCAATTCCGCATCTACAACGAGCTCCTCGTTTGAACTAGACTGGGACACATAGGTGTGATTTTGAGATGGGCATTGCAATACTGGCAGATGCCAATATATATATTTTCTAGAAACTCCCCCATGCTGGGCGGCAGCGGCATGGAAAAGAATCGATGGCAGAGACTCAAGTTGACTGCACAGAAGGAGGCAATGGTCAACCACTTCCTCATTTTTCCCAAGAAAACTCTGTGGATGCACTACCGGAACGCTGGCAGTTGGAGAGCGGGGCGTTTTGCGGGAGATGCACCCATGGCATGGCTATGGATCGGAGAAGACTCGACGGCATAAGACAAGACTAGAAATTACCTTCCGTTTTCTCACTGTAGAAAAGGACTCACCTCTAATCCGCCTAACGCTATCAGCCCTCCCATCTGCGTCGTTCGTGTGCTTGAATCTTTCTCTTTAAACACTTGGAGATTCACTCCACGCTCAGCCTGACAGCACTTATGTATAAATCCTTCTATTCTGCTGCTTCTCGTCTCTGTTGTATTAGCGTCATGTCTTCCCCATGAGATTCTAAGCTCTCTGAGGGCAGGGATCGTGTCCCCAAACTCATCTGTTTTCACCCGAAAGCTCAGTACACAGTAGACTGGCAGCTCCTTGAAGACAGGGATATTGTATACTAACTTTATCGTAATCTATCAAGTGCTCAGTACAGTGCTCTGCATACTTGTAAGCTCCCTGAAGGCAGGGATCCTGTCTCCTACTTCTTCCACCTCCTCCTCCAAGAGGCCTTCCCAGACTAAGCCCCCTTTTCCTCAGCTTCCCCTCCTTTCCGTGTCACATCTGCGTCGATCATGTGCTTGAATCTTTCTCTTTAAACACTTGGAGATTCACTCCACGTTCAGCCTGACAGCACTTATGTATAAATCCTTCTATTCTGCTGCTTCTCATCTCTGTTGTATTAGCATCGTGTCTTCCCCACAAAATTCTAAGCTCTCTGAGGGCAGGGATCATGTCCCCAAACTCATTAGTTTTCACCCAAAAGCTCATTCCATGCTCTGCATACAGTAGACTGGCAGCTCCTTGAAGGCAGGGATCTTGTACACTAACTTTATCGTACTCTATCAAGTGCTCAGTACAGTGCTCTGCATACTTGTAAGCTCCCTGAGGGCAGGGATCCTGTCTCCTACTTCTTCCACCTCCTCCTCCAAGAGGCCTTCCCAGACTAAGCCCCCTTTTCCTCAGCTTCCCCTCCTTTCCGTGTCACATCTGCGTCGATCATGTGCTTGAATCTTTCTCCTTTAAACACTTGGAGATTCACTCCATGCTCAGCCTGACAGCACTTATGTATAAATCCTTCTATTCTGCTGCTTCTCGTCTCTGTTGTATTAGCGTCATGTCTTCCCCACGAGATTCTAAGCTCTCTGAGGGCAGGGATCGTGTCCCCAAACTCATCTGTTTTCACCCAAAAGCTCAGTCCGTTCTCTGCACACAGTAGACTGGCAGCTCCTTGAAGACAGGGATATTGTATACTAACTTTATCGTGCTCTATCAAGTGCTCAGTACAGTGCTCTGCATACCTGTAAGCTCCCTGAGGGCAGGGATCCTGTCTCCTACTTCCTCCACCTCCTCCTCCAAGAGGCCTTCCCAGACTAAGCCCCCTTTTCCTCAGCTTCCCCTCCTTTCCGCGTCACCTCGGCTCTCTCCCTTTCTCTTCTCCGCTCCCCGCCCAACAGCATTTATGTATAGAAAAGCAGAAGCAGCGTGGCTTAGTGGAAAGAGCCTGGGCTTGGGAGTCAGAGGTCATGGGTTCTAATCCCGCCTCCGCCTCCAATTAGCAGTGTGATTTTGGGCAAGTCTCTTGACTGCTCTGTGCCTCAGTTCCCTCATCTGTAAAATGGGGATGAAGACTGTGAGCCCCGCATGGGACAACCTGATGACCTTGTATCTACTCCAGCACTTAGAACTGTGCTTGGCACATAGTAGGTGCTTAACAAATGCCATTATTACTATTATTATATATCTATAATTATATTTATTTATACTGATGTCCATTTACTTGTTTTGATGTTTCTCTCCCCCACTCTAGACTGTAAGCCCATTGTGGACAGGGATTTCTTCTCTTCATTGCTGTTTTGTACTTTCCAGAGCAGGAGGCCTTCCTAGACTGAGCTCCCCTTTTCCGCTGCTCCTCCTCCCCTCCCCATCCCCCTGACTCCCTCCCTCTGCTCTTCCCCCCTCACCACCCCACAGTACTTGTATATTTATGTACATATTTATTATTCCATTTATTTTATTAAAGATGTGTATATATCTATAATTCTATTTATATTGATGCGATTGATGCCTGTCTACTTGTTTTGTTTTGTTCTCTGTCTCCCCCTCTTCTAGACTGTGAGCCCGTTTTGCGGTAGGAATCGCCCCTATTTGTTGCCGAATTGTACCTTCCAAACGCTTAGTACAGTGCTCTGCTCTGGAAAGTACTAAACAGAGGTGAGCTTTCAGTCAATCAATCATTCCTATTTATTGAGCGCTTACTGCGTGCAGAGCACTGTACTAAGCGCTTGGGAAGTACAAGTTGGCAACATATAGAGACGGTCCCTACCCAACAGTGGGCTCACAGTCTAGAAGGGGGAGACAGAGAACAAAACCAAACATACTAACAAAATAAAATAAATAGAATAGATATGTACAAGTAAAATAGGTAAATAAATAGAGTAATAAATATGTACAAACATATATACAAATATACAGGTGCTGTGGGGAAGGGAAGGAGGTAAGATGGGGGGATGGAGAGGGGGATGAGGGGGAGAGGAAGGAGGGGGCTTAGTCTGGGAAGGCCTCCTGGAGGAGGTGAGCTCTCAGTAGGGCCTTGAAGGGAGGAAGAGAGCTAGCCCAAGCACTTAGGAGTGCGTTCTGCACAGAGTAAGCACTTAATGAATACCACTGATTGATTCTGACATCTATTTTCTGATGAAACAGAATCAGAGAAGATACTGATCAGGGCACCTGATTCTGATTTTCTAAACTGGCCTCCCATTGAACGGTCCAACTAGCCAAGCTCAAAGCACAAGTCTTTGTCAAAATTGAGAGATGAGAAAATGGAGAAGCAGCGTGGCTCAGTGGAAAGAGCAAGGGCTTGGGAGCCAGGGGTCATGGGTTCTAATCCCTGTTCCACCACCTGTCAGCTGTGTGACTTCGGACAAGTCACTTCACTTCTTTGGGCCTCAGTCACCTCATCTGTAAAATGGGGATGAAGACTGTGAGCCGCACATGGACAACATGATCACCTTGTATCCCACCCCAGCGCTTAGAGCAGTGCTTTGCACATAGTAAGCGCTTAATAAATGCCATTATTATTATTATTATTATTATTAAATGTCCCTCTTCCTCATTCTTCCTGCAACCATTTTCTTTCCATTATACAGTTTCAACCTCATGATACACGTCCTGAGGACAGAAAAAAAAAAAAAGAACTTGTGCTTGATTGCAAATGCCTCACTGGATTAAGTTCCTTTAGAATAGGAATTGTCCCTTCTAGCTTTATTGTGTTTTCTCCAATGCTCAGCTCAGCACTCTGCACAGAGTGGAAATACAGGCAGTCCTTTACTGAGTGCCTGCTGGGTGTGAAGTAATAATAATAATTAATAATAATTATGGTATTTGATAAGAGCTTACTATGTGCCGAGCACTGTTCTAAGAGCTGGGGGTAGATACAAGGTAATCAGGTTTTCCCACAGGGGGCTCACAGTTTCAATCCCCCCATTTTCCAGATGAGGGAACCGAGGCACAGAGAAGTTAAGCAGCTTGCTCAAGGTCACACGGCAGATAAGTGGTAGAGCTGGGGTTAGAACCCATGGCCTCTGACGCCCAAGCCGGTGCTCTTTCCAATCAATCAATCAATCAATCGTATTTATTGAGCACTTACTGTGTGCAGAGCACTGTACTAAGCGCTTGGGAAGTACAAGTTGGCAACATATAGAGACGGTCCTTACCCAACAGTGGGCTCACAGTCTAGGAGGGGGAGACAGAGAACAAAACCAAACATATTAACAAAATAAAATAAATAGAATAGTTATGTACAAGTAAAATAAATAGAGTAATAAATATGTACAAACATATATACATATGTACAGGTGCTGTGGGGAAGGGAAGGAGGTAATGTGGTGGGGTGGAGAGGGGGAGGAGGGGGAGAGGAAGGAAGGGGCTCAGTCTGGGAAGGCCTCCTGAAGGAGTTGATGCTGCTTCCCCAAGTACTGTATTATACTGAGTGCAGGGGTGGAGTAGAATAGAGTTAGTAGACACAATTCCTGCCCTCCAGAAGCTTTGAGTTGACTGTGTCCAGAGCACTATACTGAGAACTTGGGTAAATACAATATAGTACAACAGTACTCAATCATATTTATTTATTGAGCACTTACTGTGTGCAGAGCACTGTACTAAGCGTTTGGGAAGTACAAGTTGGCAACATATAGAGACAGTCCCTACCCAACAGTGGGTTCACAGTCTAAAAGAGTCACAGTCTAAAACAGTACTCCCAGACTGAGCCCCCCTTTCCTCTGTTCCCTCTCCCCTCCCCATCACTCCGACTCTCTCCCTTCGCTCTACCCGCCTCCCCGCCCCACGGCAATTGTGTATATATGTACATATTTATTATTCTATTTATTTGTAATAACGATGTGCATATATCTATAATTCTATTCATTTATATTGATGCGATTGATGCCTACTTAGTGTTTTGACACCTGTCTCCCCCCTTCTAGACTGTGAGCCTGTTTTGGGCAGGGACTAATTCATTCATCCAATCATATTTATTGAGCACTTACTGGTGGCTCAGTGGAAAGAGCACAGGCTTTGGAGTTAGAGGTCATGGGTTCGAATACCGACTCCACCACATGTCTGCTGTGTGATCTTGGGCAAGCCACTTAACTTCTCTGGGCCTCAGTCACCTCATCTGTAAAATGGGGATGAAGACCGTGAGCCCCACGTGGGACAACCTGATCACCCTGTATCCTCCCCAGCGCTTAGAACAGTGCTTTGCACATAGTAAGTGCTTAACAAATGACAATTATTATTATTATTACTGTGTGCAGAGCACTGTACTATGTGCTTGTGAAGTACAAGTTGGCATCATGCCTCTCTTTGTTGCTGAGTTGTACTTCCCAAGCACTTAGTACAGTGCTCTGCACACAGTAAGCGCTCAATAAATACGAATGAATGAATGAACAGTGACAAGCACTGTTGTAAGCAATGGGGGCGGGGGATAAAAGCAAATCCGATTGGACGCAGTCCCTGTCCTACATGGGGCTGACAGACTTAATCCCCACTTTACAGATGAGGGAACTGAGGCTCAGAGAAGTTAACTGGCTTGCCCCAAATCACCCAGCAGACAAGTAGAGGAGCTGGGATTAGAACCCACGTCCTTCTGATTCCCAGGTCCGGGCTCTACCCACTAGGCCATGCTGCTTCCGCATTCCTTTGGCTCAGTCAATAAGAACTGAATGAATGAATGAATGAAGCCACTCAGCATTCATTCATTCATTCAATCGTATTTATTGAGCACTTACTGTGTGCAGAGCACTGTACTAAGCACTCTGGAAGTACAAGTTGGCAACATATAGAGGCCCTACTCAAGGCCCTACTGAGAGCTCACCTCCTCCAGGAGGCCTTCCCAGACTGAGCCCCTTCCTTCCTCTCCCCCTCGTCCCCTTCTCCATCCCCCCATCTTACCTCCTTCCCTTCCCCACAGCACCTGTATATATGGATATATGTTTGTACATATTTATTACTCTATTTATTTATTTATTTACTTTACTTGTACATATCTATTCTATTTATTTTATTTTGTTAGTATGACAGTTTTGTTCTCTGTCTCCCCCTTTTAGACTGTGAGCCCACTGTTGGGTAGGTACTGTCTCTATGTGTTGCCAACTTGTACTTCCCAAGCGCTTAGTACAGTGCTCTGCACACAGTAAGAGCTCAATAAATATGATTGATGATGATGATGATATAGAGACGGCCCCTACCCGACAACGGGCTCACAGTCTAGAAGGGGGAGACAGACAACAAAACAAAACGTGGACAGGTGTCAAGTCATCAGAACAAATAGAAATAAAGCTAGATGCACATCATTAACAAAATAAATAGAATAGTAAATATGGACAAGTAAAATCAATCAATCAATCAATCAATTGTATTTATTGAGCACTTACTGTGTGCAGAGCACTGTACTAAGCCCTTGGGAAGTACAGGTTGGCAACATATAGAGACAGTCCCTACCCAACAGTGGGCTCACAGTCTAAAATAAATAGAGTAATAAATCTGTACAAACATATATACAGGTGCTGTGGGGAGGGGAAGGAGGTAGGGTGGGGGGATGGAGAGGAGGAGAGAAAAAAGGGGGCTCAGTCTGGGAAGGCCTCCTTGAGGAGGTGAGCTCTCAGCATGATCTACAGCTGTACTAGTTCACAGTAAGCCTTAAAAGAAGCAGCGTGGCTCAGTGGAAAGAGCCCGGGCTTGGGAGTCAGAGTTCATGGGTTCTAATCCTGGCTCCACTGCTTGTCAGCTGTGTGACTTTGGGCAAGTCACTTAACTTCTCTGTGCTCCAGCAACCTCATCTGTAAAATGGGGATTAAGACTGTGAGTCCCATTTGGGACAACCTGATCACCTTGTATCCACTCCAGTGCTTAGAACAGTGCTTCACACAGTAAATGCTTAACATGTGCCATCATCATTATTATTATTATTAAATAAATGCCAGAATTATTACTATCTGGTAAGTGCCTAAGAACTCCCGTAGTGATCATCAATTAACCTAACTTACCAGGTTAAAATGTTTCTCTTCATACACTCCTTTTGGCATTTTTGATCTCCCTGCATCATGGGGTTATTATGAGAATGAGTGAAAGCTCTGGTTTCAAAGTGCTTAAAAGTATTTTAGAAGAGCAAATTATTATTATCGTTATTATTGTAACAAACACAGGGGATAATTACCCCGTGTCAGAAAGTCAGAGTGTCATCTCCCATCAAAACCGACAGGGTGGGCGGCAATTGGTTTTTACTCCTGCAAAGAGCAATAAAGTCATTTTCACAAATATAGCAATGTCTCTTTTAAGGTCTCCTGGCTTCCAACCCTCATCCTTTAAGGGCCCGTCTTTACAAAATCTGAAAAAGACTGACTTTCACAGTTTCCACTTGTTTTCTCTCCTCCTCCTTTAGGGAAAGAAAGAGAAGCATTAGCTGGTTTGAGTCTGAAAGTTGCTTCAGAGAAGCAGGTTGGTCCAGAGGATAGAGCCCGGGCCTGGGAACCAGAAGGACCTGGGTTCTAATGTCTGTTCTGCCACTTCATCATCATCATCATCATCGTATTTATTGAGCGCTTACTGTGTGCAGAGCACTGTACTAAGCGCTTGGGAAATACAAATTGGCAACATATAGAGACAGTCCCTACCCAACAGTGGGCTCACAGTCTAAAAGGGGGAGACGGAGAACAAAACCAAACATACTAACAAAATAAAATAAATAGAATAGATATGTACAAGTAAACTAAATAGAGTAATAAATATGTACAAACATATATACATATATACAGGTATATATGCTGTGTGACCTTGGGCAAGTCACTTCACGTCTCTGGGCCTCAGTTCCCTCATCTACATTTCTATCCTACTTATTTTATTTTGTTGGTATGTTTGGTTCTGTTCTCTGTCTCCCCCTTTTAGACTGTGAGCCCACTGTTGGGTAGGGACTGTCTCTATGTGATGCCAATTTGTACTTCCCAAGCGCTTAGTACAGTGCTCTGCACATAGTAAGCGCTCAATAAATACGATTGATTGATTGATTGATTGATTGATTGATCTGCAAAATGGGGATAAACAATGTGAGTCCAAAGAGGGACATGGACTATGTTCAACCTAATTAGTTTATATAATAATAATAATAATGGCATTTGTTATGTGCTTACCATGTGCAAAGCACTGTTCTAAGCACTGGGGAGGATACAAGGTGATCAGGTTGTCCCATGTGGGGCTCACAGGCTTCATCTCCGTTTTACAGATGAGGGAACTGAGGCAAAATTGAAGTGACTTGCCCAAAGTCACACAGCTGACAAGTGGCAGAGTCGGGATTTGAACCCATGACTTCTGACTCCCAAGCCCGGGCTCTTTCCCTTGAGCCATGCTGCTTCTACCCCAGTACTTGGTTAAGTGTCTGGCACAGAGGAAGTGGCTAAGAAATGCTGTAAAAATAACATAAAATGGTAAGATTTAGAGAAAGGGGGAAGCGGTGGTCTGCCTCATGCGAAAGGGAAGGTGGGGAGGGCATGTTGAAAGGGTCTTCAATCATTCAATCATTTTTATTGGGTGCTTAATGCACACAGAGCACTGTACTGAGCACTTGGGGAGGAAAATAGAACAAAAAACAAGACACATTCTCTGCCCACAGTTCATTCATTCAATCGTATTTATTGAGCGCTTACTGTGTGCAGAGCACTGTACTAAGCACTTGGGAAGTACAAGTCGACAATGTATAGAGACAGTCCCTACTCAACAAAGGGCTCACAGTCTAGAAGGGGAGACAGACAACAGAAGAAAGCATGTGAACAGGTGTCACAATATCATAACAAATAGAATTAAAGCCAAGTGTACATCATTAACAAAATAAATAGAATAGTAAATATGTACAAGTAAAATAGACTAATAAATCTGTGCAAATGTATATACAGGTATCATGGGGAGGGGAAGGAGGTAGGGAGGGGGGGATGAGCTTCCAATCTACAGTCCTCAAGAGAGACAAAGGATAAAAACAGCGACAGAGAAGAAAGAGCTTCACCCAACTGAAAGAGCACACCATTGGGAGTCAGAAGGACCTGAGTGCTAATCCTGCCTTTGCCACTTGTCTGCTCTCTGTGACCCGGGGTAAGTCATTTCCCTTCTCTGAACCTAAGTTTCCACATCTGTAAAACATATTAAGTGTGTGGGAGAGTACAGGAGAACAATAAACACACGCATTCCTTGCCTGCTACATGCTTAATAATGATAATCATTCATTCATTCATTCAATCCTATTTATTGAGTGCTTACTGTGTGCAGAGCACTGTACTAAGCGCTTGGAAATAACAATGATAATAATGATGGTATTTGTTAAGCACTTACTATGTGTAAAGCACTGTTGTAAGTGCTGGGGGGGGATACAAGGTGATCAGGTTGTCCCACGTGGGGCTCACAGTCTTAATTGCCATTTTGCTGATGAGGTAACTGAGGCACAGAGAAGTTAAGTGGCTTGCTCAAGGTCACACAGCTGACAAGCCGGTAATCGAACCCATGACCCCTGACTCCCAAGCCCACACTCTTTCCACTGAATCACAATACTGATGACAGTATTTGTTCAGCGCTGTGTGCCAGACACTGTACTAAGCGCTGGGGGGGATACAAGCAAATCGGGTTGGACACAGTCCCTGTCCCATGTAGGACTCACAGTTTTAATCCCCATTTTTACAGATGAGGTAACTGAGGCCCAGGGAAGTGAAGTGACTTGCCCAAGGTCACACAGCAGACAAGTGGTGGACCTGGGATTAGAACTCATGACCTTCAGACTCCATGGCATGTGCTGCTTCTCTACAGTCTAGACGGGGACTGTGATCAAGGTGATTATAATGTGACCCCCTTGTGACTTAATCTGGTTTGTAGAGCCCCGGCCTGGGAATCAGAAGCTCATGGATTCTTATGCCACGTGTCTGCTGTGTGACCTTGGGCCAGTCACTTCATTCATTCATTCAATCAATCATATTTATTGAGCGCTTACTGTGTGCGGAGCACTGTACTAAGCACTTGGGAAGTACAAGCCGGCAACATATAGAGACGGTCCCTACCCAACAACGGGCTCACAGTCTAGAAGAAGCAGCGTGGCTCAGTGGAAAGAGCACGGGCTTTGGAGTCAGAGGTCGTGGGTTCAAATCGCGGCTCCGCTACATGTCTGCTGTGTGACCTTGGGCAAGTCACTTAACTTCCCAGAGCCTCAGTTACCTCATCTGTAAAATGGGGATGATGGCTGTGAGCCCCCCGTGGGACAACCTGATCACTTTGTATCCCCCAGCGCTTAGAACAGTGCTTTGCACATAGTAAGCGCTTAACAAATGTGATGATGATGATGATGATGATGATGATGATTATTATTATTATTATTATTATTAGAAGGGGGAGACAGACAACAAAACAAAACATGGAGACAGGGGTCAATAAATCAAATTATAGCTATATGCACATCATTAATAAAATAAAGTAGTAAATACGTACAAGTAAAATAAATCGAGTAATAAATCTGTACAAATATATACAAGTGCTGTGGGAGGTGAGCCCGTCTTCTAGACTGTGAACCCATTGTTGGGTAGGGACCGTCTCTATATGTTGCCGACTTGTACTTCCCAAGAGCTTAGAACAGTGCTCTGCACACAGTAAGCGCTCAATAAATATGATTGAATGAGTGAATAAATATATGAAGGAGGTAGGGCAGGGGGCAGTGAGGAGGAGGAGAGGATAAAGGGGGCTTAGTCTGGGAAGGCCTCCTGGCAGAGGTGAGCTCTCAGTAGGGCTTCAAAGGAAGAGGCACTTCCCTGTGCCTCAGTTCCCCTCATAATGATGGCATTTGTTCAGTGCTTACTTTGTGCAAAGCACTGTTCGAAGCTCTGGGAAGGATACAAGGTGATCAGGTTGTCCCACGTGGCACTCACAGTCTTAATCCCCATTTTACAGATGAGGGAACTGAGGCCCAGAGAAGTTAAGTGACTTGCCCAAAGTCACCCAGCTGACAAGCAGCATAGCCCAAATTAGAACCGACGACCTCTGACTCCTGAGCCCGGGCTCTTTCCAATGAGCCACACTGCTTCCTCATCTGTAAAAGGGGGATGGAGCATGAGAGCCCTGCATGGGACAGGGACTGCGTCCAACCTGATTTGCTGGTATCCACCCCAGCATTTAATAGAGTGCCTAGTATAATAATGATTATAACAATAATGATGGCATTTGTTAAGCATTAACTATGTGCCAAGCACTGTTCTAAGCCCTGAGGTAGATACAGGGTAATCAGATTGACCCAAGTGGGGCTCACATTTTTCAATCCCCATTTTACAGATGAGGTAACTGAAGCACAGAGAAGTTAAGTGACTTGCTCAGGTCACACAGCAGGCAAGTGGCAGAGCCGGGATTAGAACCCACATCCTCTGACTCCCAAGCCTGGGCTTTTTCCAATAGAGCTTAACAAATACCACAACCATTATTATTATCTATGATTA
This sequence comes from Tachyglossus aculeatus, assembly GCF_015852505.1. NCBI lineage: Eukaryota > Metazoa > Chordata > Mammalia > Monotremata > Tachyglossidae > Tachyglossus > Tachyglossus aculeatus. The sequence continues at coordinate 172,601,171 of NC_052067.1, forward strand.
TATTATCCTTATCTTTATATCGTTGTGCAGTTGGGTAGATTGGAGCCTCAAAGACTATAAGACTATTATTTATTTATTTATTTTACTTGTACATAGCTATTCTATTTATTTTATTTTGTTAGTATGTTTGGTTTTGTTCTCTGTCTCCCCCTTTTAGACTGTGAGCCCACCGTTGGGTAGGGACTGTCTCTATGTGTTGCCAATTTGTACTTCCCAAGCGCTTAGTACAGTGCTCTGCACATAGTAAGTGCTCAATAAATATGATTGATGATGATGATGATAAGCTGTTCTCTAGACTCAATGCGGGCAGGGAATATGTCTCTATATTGCTCTATTGTACTCTCCCAAGCGTTTAGTTCAGTGCTCTGCACACAGTAAGTGCTCAATAAGTACGAGTGAATGAATGAACCAAGAAGCTTCCAACAAAATCAATGCATTCAGTTCGGCCCAGAGTGTCCTTTGTGGACACAGTCTGCCAATATGAATAAATTCTGTCCACATACGCGCTTCTTCTCACGTCGCTTATTCATAATTGCCGTCTCAAGAGCTTTAATTATCTTGAAAAAACCCAAGTATTTACATTTGGCTTATCTCGGTGTCCTCCTGTCAACTGCGTGTCACTGCCTTCTCTCCCGCGAGAGCTGACAGTTGGTCACTCTTCATTAATAGAACGACAAGTCGAGGTATCCGCCCTCCTCCCGGAAGATTTTAGGATCGTCCGCTTCAAACGCTGAGATCCCCTCTGTGCGTTGCTGAGGGTCGGCACATCAATACAGATTGAAAAGATGGGAGGCAGTATGGCTTAGCGGGTAGAGGCCAGGTCTTAAAGTCGGAAAGACCCGAGTACAAATCCCGTCTCCACTCCCCGTCTGCAGTGTGACCTTGGCCAAGTCACTTCGCTTCGTTGGGCCTCGGTTCCCTCATCTGTAAAATGGGGATTAAGACTGTGAACCCCTTGAGGGACAGGGATTGTATCAGACCGTATTAACTTGAATAATAATAATAATAATGATGGTATTTGTATAGCGCTTACTATGTGCAAAACACTGTTCTAAGCAATGGGGGGATACAAGGTGATCAGTTTGTCCCACTTGGGGCTCCCAGTCTTAATCCCCATTTTACCGATGAGGGAACTGAGGCACAAAGAAGGTCAGTGACTTGCCCAAGGTCACACAACTGACAACTGGCGGAGCCGGGATTTGAACCCTTGACCTCTGGCTCCAAAGCCCGTGCTCTTTCCATGGAGCCACGCTGTTTCTCTGAATAATAATAGTAATAATAATAATTACGGTATTTGTTAAGTGGTTACTATGTACCAGGCCCTGTACTAAGCGCTGGAGTGGATAAGAGCAAATTGGGTTGGACACAGTCCCTATCCTACATAGGGATGACGTTCTCAAGCCTTATTTTAGAGATGAGGTAACTGAGGCATGGGGTAGTGAAGTGACTCGCCCAAGGTCACACTGCAGACAGGGGGCAGAACCTGGATTAGAACCCATGACCTTCTGATTCCCAGGCCCGGACTTTATCCACTATGCCGTGAATTGAAGGCTCAGTTGGGGAAGGCCAGACTAAATTCCCTGAGGGAAGGGAACGTGTCTACCGATTCTATTGTCCTCTCCCAAGAGTTTTGTACAGTGCTCTGCGCAGAGTAGACTGGAAGCTCCTTGAGGGTAGGGATTGTATCTACCAACTCTCTCGCACTCTTCCAAGTGCTCAGTATAGTGCTCTGCATAAAGAAAATGCTTAATAAATACCAACGATTGAACAAGTTCACAGATCTCAATCAGGGTCGTCTAGTCTTCAGGGCTTAAGCAGTGTGGTCCAGTGGATGGAGCATGTTCCCGGGAGATAGAACGACCTGTTTTCTAATCCTGGCTCCACCACACACATGCTGTGTGACCTTGGGCAAGTCGTTGCACTTCCTCTGTGCCTCAGTTACCTCATCTGTGACAGGGGGACTAAGCTGGGAGCCCCATTTGGGACAGGGACAGTGTCCAACCAGATTATCTTGCATTTATTCATTCATTCATTCATTCATTCATTCAATCGTATTTATTGAGCGCTTACTATGTGCAGAGCACTGTACTAAGCACTTGGGAAGTACAAGTTGGCAACATATAGAGACGGTCCCTACCCAACAGTGGGCTCACAGTCTAGAAGGGGGAGACAGAGAACAAAACAGAACATATTACCCCAGCGCTTAGAACAATGTTTGGCACAGAGTAAGTGCTCAACAAATACCACTAAAAGAAAAATAGACCGTCCAGCCAACTCAGTTTAGCCAACAAACTTAACCATCGGCTACTATCATTTATAACTCTCTACAAGCATCTGGATCCAAACCCTTCTATTAATATTCAAACTCCATGTGCCAAAATGCTATGCGCAATGAATTAGCAATGCCTTTATCAATCTCCTGGTGACTAGGAAGACAAACTAGAGAAAAAAAAAACTTGTTTATTGTTAAAGATAAATAAAGCGCTTTATGTCTTCATGACAAAAGATTATGAAATATCTTACAATAATAGAGCTCATTCTACAGTCCATAAGAACAGAAAAATTGGCTTGTTATAGAAAAGCACCTAAAATTCAAGAGGAAAAAAAAGATTAGGTTGAAAGCTATTATATGACATTAAATCTTAACATAGTCCGATGATAGTGCAATAAAAGCTTACAAAAATCAATTTGGAGCATAAAAAGTTCATTTTGGAGGTAGACACAGTTACTATGGACGAAACCCATTGATTCTTTAGGCAGACATAATTTTGGGTCTGCTTTACAACAGGGATGGAATAAAAAAATTTACAGAAGAAATGAGGGTGTAAAGTCAAAATGACATTGGCCTAGAGAGAAAGAGCTCAGGCCTGGGAGACAGAGGACCTGGGCTCTAATCCCAGTCCAACACTTCATCATCATCATCAATCGTATTTATTGAGCGCTTACTATATGCAGAGCACTGTACTAAGCACTTGGGAAGTACAAATTGGCAACACATAGAGACAGTCCCTACCCAACAGTGGGCTCACAGTCTAAAAGGGGGAGACAGAGAACAAAACCACACATACCAACAAAATAAAATAAATAGGATAGATATGTACAAGTAAAATAAATAAATAGAGTAATAAATATGTACAACCATATATACATATATACAGGTGCTGTGGGGAAGGGAAGGAGGTAAGATGGGGGGATGGAGAGGGGGACGAGGGGGAGAGGAAGGAAGGGGCTCAGTCTGGGAAGGCTTCTTGTGGCCCTGGGCAAGTCACTTCACTTCTCTGTGCCTTGTTTGCCTCATCTTTGAATTAGGGCTTCAATATCTCATTCATTCATTCAATGGTATTTATTGAGCACTTACTGTGTGCAGAGCACTGTACTAAGCGCTTGGGAAATACAAGGTGGCAACATATAGAGACAGTCCCTACCCAACAGCGGGCTCACGGTCTAGAAGGGGGAGACAGACAACAAAACAAAACATGTTAATAAAATAAATAGAATAAACACGTACAAGTAAAATAGAGTAGTAAATACGTCTCCTCTCCCTGTCTTGTAGACTGTGAGCCCTGTGGGGAACAGGGACTGTGTCCATCCTGATTTACTTGGATCTACCTCAGTGCTTAGAGCAGTGCTTGGCAAAGAGTAGATGCTTAGCAAGTACTGCAATTATTAAGGAAGTCATCATCAGTTTACAGTCTGCTGTGTGCAGAACACTGTACTGAGCACTTGGGAGAGTTACAAAAGAGTTAGTAGACATGATCCCTGCCCTCAAGGAGTTCATTCATTCATTCACTCTTATTTATTGAGCACTTACAGTGTGCATAGCACTGGGCTAAGCACTGAGGTAGATCCAAGAAAATCAGGATGGACACAGTCCCTGTTCCCCACAGGGCTCACAGTCTACAAGACAGGGAGAGGAGACGTATTTACTACTCTATTTTATTTGTACATGTTTATTCTATTTATTTTATTTTGTTAACATGTTTTGTCTTGTTGCCTGTCTCCCCCTTCTAGACTGTGAGCCCGCTGTTGGGTAGGGACCGTCTCTATATGTTGCCACCTTGTATTTCCCAAGCGCTTAGTACAGTGCGGACAAGTCAAGGAGCCGGGATTAGAAACCTGGTCCTTCTGACTCTCAGATCTGCACTGTATCTGCTAGGTCATGCTGAGTACAATGCAACAGAGTTGGTATAAATGGTTGGTAGTTGGTAATAGATGATAACTGAAGCCTTGGGAGTGAATGAGCTCACCAAGGTAGTGACTGTAGATGGAGAATAGAAGGGGACCCAGAACAGACCTGTATTAGTGGAAATTGCACAAGCCTGGTAGTTAGAAGGTCAAGGATTCTAATCCTAGCTGTAGAGGGAGGTCACTTTACTTCTCTGTGCCTCAGTTTCCTCATCTGTAAAATAATAACAGTAATAATAATGGCATTAGCTAAGTGCTTTCTATGTGCCAGGCACTGTACTAAGCACTGGGGTAGATACAATCAAATCAGGTTGGACAGAGTCCCTGTCCCACGTGGGCCTCACTGTCTCAATCCCCATTTTACAGATGAGGGAACTGAGGCAAAGAGAAGTGAAATGACCTACCCAAGATCACACGGCAGACAAGTAGCAGAGACAGGATTAGAACCCATGACCTTCCAACTCCCAGGCCCAAGCTCTATCCAATACACCATGCGGACAGGAACTGTGTCCAACCTGATTATCTTGTATCTACCGCAGTGCTTAGGAGAGCATCTAGCATATAATAAGCACTTTACAAAGATTATGACCATTTTAAAACTGTGAGGAAGCACCGCAGAAGGCTGCGGGAAGACACTGCAGAGGACTGTGGGAAGTCAATACAGCTGACAGACTCACCAGGCAGGCAGCAAAAACGGAAGGGGTTGTTGTCTTTGAAGAATGACTTGAAAACGTATGGGTTGTAGAGGCAGAGTGAAAGAGAGATGGGCCCCATTTTCAACAGAGCCTCCAGTGCAGTGGAAACAAGCAGTGGCAGAGTCTCAATACCTGGTCATCCTTTTTAGTCACCTTTGCCCACATGGGTAGGAAATCGCCATTGGTCATTCAGTCTTCTATCACAAAGGGCAGCAAGAGATGCATATGGAGATCAATACACGGGAAAGGAGAGGAAAAATGGGCTTGGGATTAGGCTAAGTGTTTTGTTCTCCCCTATCTCACCACCGACCCCTCACCCACGTCCTACCTTGAGCCTGGTTTGCCCTCCATCTTCCAATCCGCCAATGACTCTCCCTTCCTTCAAAGCTTTAATGAAGGCCCACCTCCTCCAAGAGGCCTTTCCTGATTAAGTCCCCTTTTCCTCTTCTCCCACTCCCTTCTGTGTCACTGTGACTTTCTCCCTTTGTTCTTCCCACCTCCCAGCCCCGTAGCCTGTATGTACAATAGGAGTCATTTATTTATTTATATTAACGTATGCCACACACACACCCCCTCCCAGACAATAAACTCATTGTGGGCAAGGAACGTGTCCGTTTATTGTTGTACGGTACTCCCCCAAGAGCTCTGCACACAGTAAGTGCTCAATAAATACGACTGAATAAATGAATATAATGTTCAAAGCATATCTTCATGAAAAAGGACATCTCTATGCACACACACGTACTGAAGATTGTAGTAATAACTGTGGTATTTGTTATGTACTTGCTACATGCTAAACTCTGTAATAATAATAATAATGGCGTTAGTTAAGTGCTTACCATGAGCCAGGCATTGTACTCAGTGCTGGGGTGGATACAAGCAAATGAGGTTGGACAACATGGGGTTCACATTCTTATTTTACAGCTAGTTACTCCTCTATTGATGAGCTAGTTTGTGAGGTTTAGTGGATAGAGGATGGGCCTGGGAGTTAGAAGGACTTGTGTTCAGATCCGGAGTCTGCCACTTAATAATAATAATGATGGCATTTATTAAGCACTTACTATGTGCAAAGCACTGTTCTAAGCACTGAGGAGGTTACAAGGTGATCAGGTTGTCCCACGAGGGGCTCACAGTCTTGATCCCCATTTTATAGGTGAGAGAACTGAGGCACAGAGAAGTTAAGTGACTTGCCCAACGTCACACAGCTGACAATTGGCAGAGCTGGATTTGAACCCATGACCTCCGACTCCAAAGCCCAGGCTCTTTCCACATGACGGCTGTGTGATCTTCTAGACTGTGAGCCCACTGTCTTCTAGACTGTGAGCCCATTGTTGGGTAGGGACTGTCTGTATATGTTGCCAACTTGTACTTCCCAAGCGCTTAATACAGTGCTCTGCACATAGTAAGCGCTCAATAAATATGACGGATTTATTGATTGATTGATCTTGGGAAAGTCACTTAACTTCTCTGAGCCTCAGTTACCTCATCTGTAAAATGGGGATTGATTGTGAGCCCCAAGTGGACAACTTGATCACCTTGTATCCCCCCCCCAGCGATTAGAACAGTGCTCTGCACATAGTAAGCACTTAACAAATGACATTATTATTATTATTATTATTTTTCCACTGAGCCATGCTGCTTCTCTTGTCTGCTGTGTGACCTTGGGCCAGTCACTTCACTTCTCTGTGCCTCAGTTACCTCATCTGTGAAATGGAGATTAAGACGGTGATCCCCACATCAAACATAGACTGAACCCAACCTTCTACCTAACCCAGAGTTTAAAGTAGAGTTCTGAGAGTCAGAAGGACCTGGGTTCTAATCCCAGCTCCGCCACATGTCTGCTGCCTGATCTTGATGATAATGATGATGATGAAGGTATTTGTTTAGTGCTTACTATATTCCAAGCAGTGTTTTAAGTGCTGGGCAAATGCAGGATAATCAGTTTGTTCCATGTGGGGTTTACAGTTTTAATCCCCATTTTACAGATGAGGAAACTGAGGCACAGATAAGTGAGTTGCCCAAAGTCATACAGCTGACAAATGGTGGAGCTGGAATTAGAACTCACGACCTCTGAATCCCAAGCCTCTTTCCACTAAGCTACGCTGCTTCTCTTGGGCAAGTCACTTCACTTCTCTGGGCCTCAGTTACCTCATCTGTAAAATGGGGATTAAGACTGTGAGCCCCATGTGGGACAGGGATTGTGTCCAACCTGAAAGACCTGTATCTACCCCAGCTCTTAGAACAGTGCTTGGCCTATAGTAAGCGCTTAACAATTAGCATTATTATTATTACTAAATTGGCTGGCACATAGTAAGCTTTTAAAAAATACCATAAAAAAGAAGACATGTCTACCCCCCTTCCCTTTTCCCTATATTAATTTCTGTCTCCCTCTCTAATAATAATAATAATAATAATGGCATTTATTAAGTACTTTGTGCAAAGCACTGTTCTAAGTGCTGGGGAGGTTACAAGGTGATCACATTGTCCCACAGGGGGCTCACAGTCTTAATCCCCATTTTACAGATGAGGTAACTGAGGCTCAGAAAATAATAATAATAATGATAATAGCATTAATTAAACACTTACTGTGTGTAAAGCATTGTTCTGAGCACTGGGGAGGTTACAAGGTGATCAGGTTGTCCCACATCAGGCTCACAGTCTTAATCCCCATTTTACAGATGAGGTAACAGACACAGAGAAGTGAAGTGATTTGCCCAAAGTCACACAGCTGACAAGTGGCGGAGCTGGATTCGAACTCATGACTTCTAGCTTCCAAGCCTGTGCTCTTACCACCGAGCCATGTTGCTTCTCTTAGACTGCAAGCTCATTGTGGACCGGGAATGTTTCTGTTTGTTGTTATATGGTACTCTCCTAATGCTTAGTACAGTGCTTTTTGCATTTTAAGGACTTAAGAAATATGACTGAGTGAATGAATTCCCTTTCCTGACTTTCCCAGGAACTTGAGCAGGATTCCCGGCCCTGACTAAACCCAATCTGAGCTGGTTTGAACAGTGTCACTGCAAGAGGGACCTAGTCAATAGGGCATGTCTTTCCCCAGCTCCACGCTCTAATTGTCGCCTTCTGCTTGCTCTTTAACCAAGGGAGAAGGGAATTGGAGAAAGACAGAACTTCAGGCGACGGAGAGAATGGGAGGCCTGCTTAATTTCCCTTCTTATTTGGCCTCTTTTCCCGATGAAAATTGCCCCCTTGGGAAATGAAACTTCAAACTTTAGGTCTTTGGATCGAGTTAGACACCAGAAATCGGTTTGAACTTTTTGTACGGCAACACGTACTTGTTTATGTTTTCGTGAGATCTGAGGTGGGGGGGGAACAGACTTTGGTTCAGATTTTCCAAGACATGAATTCCTCGTCTGAAAACAAGCAAGGAGAGTTCAATTTAGGACTTAATTTAAGGGCAAAAGATCTGCCGGACTCCCAGATTCATTCAGTTGTATTTATTGAACGCTGTGTGCAGGGTACTGTACTAAGTCCTTGGGAGAGGACAAAACAATAAACAGACACATTACCTGCCCACAAGGAAGTCTGGAGGATGGGAGGGGATTAGGAGCTCAAAGAAGAAATTGAAGGAAAATTCAATGATCAATCTATTATATTTATTGTGTAACTGTAATGCAACTGGGGATTTTCAGCCCTAAGTCACAGCTGATAGAGTCACTCATCAGACCCCTGAAGGTCCGACTCTGCCACCTGACTGTTGTATGCAACCTAGGGAAAGTCACTTCACTTCTCTGTGCCTCAGTTACCTCGTCTGTAAAATGGGGATGGAGACTGTGAGCCCCATGTGGGGTACGGACTGTGTCCATTCCCTTCTAGGTCTTTGTTGATTTCCCTCCACTCTCTCAGCCCTACAACACTTATGTCCATATCTGGCATTTATTTACTTGCATTAGTGCCTGTCTCCCCCACATCTAGACTCTAACCTCAATTTGGGCAGGGAATGTGTCCGTTTAATGTTGTATCGTAGAGAAACAGCATGGCTTAGTGGCAAGAGCCCGGGTTTGGGAGTTAGAAGACATGGGTTCTAATCCCGGCTCTGCCACTTGCCGGCTGTGTGACTTTGGGCAAGTCATTTCACTTATTTGTGCCTCAGTTACCTCATCTACAAAATGGGGATTAAGACTGTGAGCCCCACATTGGACAACCTGATTACTTTGCATCTACCCCAATGCTTAGAATAGTGCTTGGCACACAATAAGCGCTTAAGAAATGCCATCATCATTATTATTATTATTACCATGTGGCTCAGTTCCCTCATCTGTAAAATGGGGATCAAGACTGTGAGCCCCATGTGGGACATCCTGATTACCTCATATCTACCCCAGCACTTAGAATGGTGCTTAGCACATAATAAGCACGTAAATACAAAATTATTATCTTTGTAATTATTATTACTCTCCCACATTCTGAGTACAGTGATCTGCCCACAGGAAGCATTCTCAGATTAAGTCCCCCTTTTTCTCAGTGCCCCCTCACTTCCACATCACCATGACTCACTCCCTTTGCTCTTCCCCCCTCTCCCTGCCCCACAGAACTTATTAATACATGTATCTATCTATAATTCTATTTGTATTGATGCCTGTTTACTTATTTTTTTATTTTTATTATTATTTTATTTGTTTTATAATTTTATTTATTATTATTTTTACTTACTTGTACTTCCCAAGCACTTAGTACAGTGCTCTGCACACAGTAAGCGCTCAATAAATATGATTGATTGATTAATTGATTATTTTGATGTCTGTCTCTCCTTCTCTAAACTGTAAGCTCGTTGTGGGCAGGGGTTTTCTCTCTTTATTGCTGTATTGTACTGTCCAAGGGCTTAGTACAGTGCTCTGCACACCGGAAGCACTCAATACAATTGAATGAATGAACGATTGAATGAATCAAGCACTCAAATCCCCTTGAATGAATGAATCCAATCCTGTTTCATTCATTCATTCATATTTATTGAGTGCTTAGTGGGTGCAGAGCACTGTATTAAGCACTTGGGAAGTACAAGTTGGCAACATATAGAAATGGTCTCTACCCAACAATGGGCTCACAGTCTAGGAGACCCTCTAGAGTGTAAGCTTGTTACGGGCATCAGACATCAATATAAAAAAATAAAATTACAGATTTATACTTAAGCGCTGCGGAGCAGGATGGGGGATGGAAGAGCAAAGGGAGTGAATCAGAGTGACGCAGAAGGGAGTGGGAGATGAGGAAAAGTGGGATTTAGTCAGGGAAGGCCTCTTGGAGGAGATGGGCCTTCAGTAAGGCTTTGAAAGGTTGGGGGAGAGTCATTGTCTGGTGGATTTGAGGAGGGATGATGTTTCAGGAAAGAGGCAGAACGTTGGCCAGCGGTCAGTGATGAGACAGATGAGATGGAGGCCCAGTGAGAAGGTTAGCGGCACAGAGGAGCATTGGGTGTGGGTTGGGTTATAGAAGGAGAGAAATGAGGTGAGGTAAGAGGGAGCAAGGTGACCGAGAGCTTTAAAGCCAATGGTGAGGAGTTTTGGTTTGATACATCATCATCAATCGTATTTATTGAGTGCTTACTATGTGCAGAGCACTGTACTAAGCACTTGGGAAGTACAAATTGGCAACCTATAGAGACAGTCCCTACCCAACAACCACTGGAGATTTTTGAGGGAGGTGACTTGCCCTGAACATTTCTGTAGAAAGATAATGCGGGCAGCGGGGTGAAGTGTGGACTGGATTGGGGAGAGGCAGACCCCTTCTAGACTGTGAGCCCACTGTTGGGTAGGGACTGTCTGTATGTGTTGCCAACTTGTACTTCCCAAGCACTTAGTACAGTGCTCTGCACACAGTAAGCGCTCAGTAAATACGATTGATTGATTGAGGTTGGGAGGTCAGCAAGGAGGCTGATACAGTCGTCTAGGTGGGAGAGGAGGAGTGATTGGATTAATGTGGTAGCAGTTTGGATGGAGAGGAAAGGGTGGATTTTAAGCAATGCTGTGAAGGTGGGACTGACAGGATTTGGTGACGGATTGGATATGTGGGTTGAATGAGAGAGCGGAGTCAAGGAGAATGCCAAGGTTGCGGGCTTGTGAGATGGAAAGGTTGGTGGTGCTGTCTAAAGTAATGAGAAAGTCTGGGAAAATCCAGTCCTTCCCTGTCTGTGAACTGAGTTCTGTTATTTGCCCTCACCTTGTACCCCTTGAGCACTTGATACTCGACATCCCCACACCACCTCTGGTCATCTCTTTGAACTCTGCTCCTTCCCCACTTGTAATATATTTTGTCTGTCTTGCCAGCTAGACTGCAAGCTCTATCGTTAGGGTGCTGGTTAAGTGCTTACTATGTGCCAGGCACTTGAGAAGCAGCGTGGCTCAGTGGAAAGAGCCCTGGCTTGGGAGTCAGAGGTCATGGGTTCTAATCCCCACTCTGCCACTTGTCAGCTGGGACTGAGTTTCTCTGTGCCTCAGTTACCTCATCTGTAAAATGGGGATTAAGACTGTGAGCCCCACGTGGAAAAACCTGATCACCTTGTATCCCCCAGTGCTTAGAACAGTGCCTTGCACATAGTAAGTACTTAATACCATCATTATTAATCAATCAATCAATCAAGCAATCGTATTTATTGAGCACTTACTGTGTGCAGAGCACTGTACTAAGTGTTTGGGAAGTACATGTTGGCAACATATAGAGATGGTCCCTACCCAACAGTGGGCTCACAGTCTAGAAGGGGGAGACAGAGAACAAAACAAAACAAATTAACAAAATAAAATAAATAGAATAGATATGTACAAGTAAAATAAATAGAGTAATAAATATGTACAAACATATATACAAATATACAGGTGCTGTGGGGTAGAGAAGGAGGTAAGGTGAGGGGAATGGAGGGGGGAGGAGGGGGAGAGGAAGGAGGAGGCTCAGTCTGGGAAGGCCTCCTGGAGGAGGTGAGCTCTCAATAGGGCCTTGAAGGAAGGAAGAGAGCTAGGTTGGCGGATGTGGGGAGGGAGGGCATTCCAGGCCAGGGGGATGATGTGGGCGGGACAGGCGAGAACGAGGCACGGTGAGGAGATTAGCAGCAGAGGAGTGGAGGGTGCGGGTTGGGCTGGAGAAGGAGAGAAAGGAGGTGAGGTAGGACGGGGCGAGGTGATGGACAGCCTTGAAGCCCAGGGTGAGGAGTTTCTGCCTGATGCGCAGAATGAATGGTAGCCACTGGAGATTTTTGAGGAGGGGAATAACATGCCCAGAGCATTTCTGGACAAAGACAATCCAGGCAGTGGCGTGAAGTATGGATTGAAGTGGAGAGAGACAAGAGGATGGGAGATCAGAGAGGAGGCTGATACAGTATTCCAGAAGGAATCATCATCATCAATCGTATTTATTGAGCGCTTGCTATGTGCAGAGCACTGTACTAAGCGCTTGGGAAGTACAAACTGGCAACACATAGAGACAGTCCCTACCCAACAGTGGGCTCACAGTCTAAAAGGGGGAGACAGAGAACAAAACCAAACATACCAACAAAATAAAATAAATAGGATAGATATGTACAAGTAAAATAAATAGAGTAATAAATATGTACAACCATATATACATATATACAGGTGCTATGGGGAAGGGAAGGAGGTAAGATGGGGGGATGGAGAGGGGGGCGAGGGGGAGAGGAAGGAAGGGGCTCAGTCTGGGAAGGCCTCCTGGAGGAGGTGAGCTCTCAGCAGGGCCTTGAAGGGAGGAAGAGAGCTAGCTTGGCGGATGGGCAGAGGGAGGGCATTCCAGGCCCGGGGGATGACGTGGGCCGGGGGTCGATGGTGGGACAGGCGAGAACGAGGTACGGTGAGGAGATCAGCGGTGGAGGAGCGGAGGGTGCGGGCTGGGCAGTAGAAGGAGAGAAGGGAGGTGAGGTAGGAGGGGGCGAGGTGATGGACAGCCTTGAAGCCCAGGGTGAGGAGTTTCTGCCTGATGCACAGATTGATTGGTAGCCACTGGAGATTTTTGAGGAGGGGGAGTAATATGCCCAGAGCGTTTCTGGACAAAGATAATCCGGGCAGCAGCATGAAGTATGGATTGAAGTGGAGAGAGACACGAGGATGGGAGATCAGAGAGAAGGCTAGTGCAGTAGTCCAGACGGGATAGGATGAGAGCTTGAATGAGCAGGGTAGCGGTTTGGATGGAGAGGAAAGGGCGGATCTTGGCAATGTTGCGGAGCTGAGACCGGCAGGTTTTGGTGACGGCTTGGATGTGAGGGGTGAATGAGAGAGCGGGGTGGAGGATGACACCAAGGTTGCGGGCTCGTGAGATGGGAAGGATGGTAGTGCCGTCAACAGAGATGGGAAAGTCAGGGAGAGGGCAGGGTTTGGGAGGGAATACAAGGAGTTCAGTCTTGGACCTGTTGAGTTTTAGGTGGCAGGCAGACATCCAGATGGAGATGTCCTGAAGGCAGGAGGAGATGCGAGCCTGGAGGGAGGGGGAGAGAGCAGGGGCAGAGATGGAGATCTGGGTGTCATCAGCGTAGAGATGATAGTTGAAGCCGTGGGAGCAAATGAGGTCACCAAGGGAGTGAGTGTAGATCGAGAACAGAAGGGGACCAAGAACCTTGGGGAACCCCCACAGTAAGGGGATGGGAGGGGTAGGAGGAGCCTGCAAAAGAGACTGAAAATGAAAGACCGGAGAGATAAGAGGAGAACCAGGAGAGGACGGAGTCTGTGAAGCCAAGGTTGGATGGCTGGTTGAGGAGAAGGGGGTGGTCCACAGTGTCGAAGGCAGCCGAGAGGTCAAGGAAGATTAGGATAGAGTATGAGCCATTGGATTTGGCAAGCAGGAGGTAATTGGTGATCTTTGAGAGGGCAGTTTCCGTGGAATGTAGGGGACGGAAGCCAGACTGGAGGGGGTCGAGGAGAGAGTTGGTGTTGAGAAATTCGAGGCAGCGCATGTAGACGACTCGTTCAAGGAGTTTGGAAAGGAATGGTAGGAGGGAGATGGGGCGATAATTAGAAGGTGAGGTGGGGTCAAGAGAGGGTTTTTTTAGGATGGGAGAGACATGGGCATGTTTGAAAGCAGAGGGGAAGGTACCAGTGGAGAGTGAGTGGTTGAATATGGAAGTTAAGGAGGGGAGAATGAATGAATGAATACTATATTACTATATTATATACAGTATATATATGCTATATATATAGCATATTATATATTATAGTATATAATATACTATATTATACTATATTACATATACTATATTATACTATATTACATATACTATATTATACTATACTATATTACTCTATTTATTTTACTTGTCCATATCTATTCTATTTATTTTATTTTGTTAGTATGTTTTGTTTTGTTCTCTGTCTCCCCCTTCTAGACTGTGAGCCTGCTGTTGGGTAGGGACTGTCTCTATACGTTGCCTACTTGTACTTCCCAAGTGCTTAGTACAGTGCTCTGCACACAGTAAGCACTCAATAAATACGATTGAATGAATGAATGAATGAATGAGAAGGGACGGAGCAAGAGATTTCATGAGATGGGAGGGAATGGGGTCAGAAGCACAGGTGGCCGGAGTATTATTATTACAAAGCACTGGAGTAGATACAAGTTAATTAGTTTGGCCACAGTCAATGCTGGATACAGGGTTTGGGTGGGCAGATAAGAAGCTCTGCTTGGACATGTTAAATTTGAGGGGACGGGGGGGCATCCAAGTTGAGACATCCTGAAGGCAGGAAGAGATGCGAACCTGGGGAGAGGGAACAGGGGAGGAGATTTAGATTTGGATATCACCCACATAGAGATGGTAGTTGAAACCGTGGGAGCAAATGAGTTGCTCCCCGATTGCTCCGTGTGTCCATCCAGGGTCCGTAGCACAAGCTCTCCCCAGGTCCTGCTCTCACTGGCTCATTTCCTCTCCACTCAAAATGCCTGACGTTCTCCTTTTCCTTCATAACCCCTCTCATTACTTCTTTCCCATCCTCCTTTCTGAGTCCATTAATGCTTCAGGGAGGGGCACCAAAAAGTAATTTCCCTGGCTTCCTCCCCCATCTCTTAAATGAGTGACAGTGGAACTGGTCATGATAGGGAGAAGTGATTTTCTTCTTTTAATAAATAAGGCTTTGAAGGTGGATATGAAGAACGTAGAAATACCAGGCAGAGGAAATACGTGGGCAAGGGCTCAGCGGTGACATAGACGAGAAGAAGCAGTGTGGTCTAGTGGAAGGAGCATCGACTTGGGAGTCAGAGGTCGTGGGTTCTGCCACTTGTCAGCTGTGTGACTTTGGGAGAGTCACTTAACTTCTATGTGCCTCAGTTACCTCACCTGTCAAATGGGGATGAAGCCTGTGAGCCCCATGTGGAACAACCTAATTACCTTGTATCTGCCCCAGTGCATAGAACAGTGCTTGGCACATAGTAAACGCTTAATACCACCATCATTATCATTATTATTATTATTAAGAAGACATAGATGGTCTTTTTTTTCTGTTTTTGGTATTTGTCAAGCACTTACTAAATACAATTGATTGATTGAAGTGACTTGCACAAAGTCACACGGCTGACAGTTGGTGGAGCTGGGATTTGAACCCATGACCTCTGACTCCAAAGCCCGGGCTCTTTCCACTGAGCCACGCTGCTTCTCCACCCCAGTGCTTAGGATAGTGCCTGACACAGAGTTAAGCACTTAAATACCATAATTATTATTATCAAGATTCAGGGGGTAGGTTGGCATTAGACGAGCAGCCTTCATCCCCATTTTACAAATGAGGGAACTGAGGCCTAGAGAACCTAAGTGACTTGCCTTAAGTCACACAGCTGACAATCGGCAGAGCGGGGATTTGAACCCATGATCTCTGACTCCAAAGCTCGGTCTCTTTCCACTGAGCCACATGTGCTTCCCTCAATACCTGGTCCGCATCCTACCTCTGGCCTAGAATGCCCTCCCTCCTCACATCCACCAAACAATCACACTCCCCCCTTTCAAAGTCCTACTGAAGGCTCACCTCCTCCAGGAGGCCTTCCCATACTAAGCCCCCCTTTTCCTCAGCTCCCCCTCTCCATCGCCCCAATTCACTCCCTTTCTTCTACTCCCCTCTCCCTGACACAAAGGACTAGTGTATATACGTTCGTATCTATGATTCTATTTACATTAATGCACATTTACTTGTTTTGATGTATATATAGCTATAACTATATTGATGCCTGTTTCCTTATTAATAATAATAATGTTGGTATTTGTTAAGTGCTTACTATGTGCAAAGCACTGTTCTAAGCACTGGGGTAGATACAAGGTCATCAGGTTGTCCCACGAGGGGCTCACAGTCTTCATCCCCATTTTACAGATGAGGGATCTGAGGCCCAGAGAAGTGAAGTGACTTGCCCAGAGTCACACAGCTGACAAGTGGTGGAGCTGGGATTCTGATGTTTGTCTCCCTCCTTCTAGATCATAAGCCCATTGAGGGCAGGGATTGTCTCTATTACTGAATTGTACTTTCCAAGCACTTAGTACAGTGCTCTGCACACGCTAACCACTCAATAAATACGATTGAATGAATGAATGACAGTACTATATTCAACCCAATTACCTTCCATCTACCCCACCATATCTGCCCTGGCACACAGTAAGCACTTAAAAAATACCGTTATTATTATCAAGTGCTGAGTAAAGAATTCTACACACAGTAAATGCTCAATAAACACCACTGAATGTTTAATTTGGCTAAAGTTTGAATTAAAAAAGATATCAAAATTCAGGGAAGGTTGGAGTTTCTTGTGGAAAGGCTCACTTTCCTAATAAATGACAACTTGGTCAACATTCTGATATTTCTGCTCTTTGTCTTCAGCCTCTAGTGTCTCTTTTCTCCAGATAATTTGGGTAGGGACTGTCTCTATATGTTGCCAACTTGTACTTCCCAAGCGCTTAGTACAGTGCTCTGCACACAGTAAGCGCTCAATAAATACGATTGATGATGATAATTTTCATTTACTCTGATTACTTTATCTTGGGCTATATGGGATGGGTACTCTGTCATACCAGAATAGCTTCTAGCTGCCCAGATAGCTAACATAGCATTTTTTTAAATGTTGTTTGTTCAGCACTGTACTAGGTAAGCAGATTGGACACAGACCCTGCCCAACATGGTGGATAAGAATCTTAATTCCCATTTTACAGATGAGATAACCAAGGCCCAGAGAAGTTAAATGTCTTTCCCAAATTTCCCCAGCAGGTAAGTGGGAGAGGCAGGGTTAGAAGACAGCTCCTTAGACTCCCACTCCTATAATAATAATAATAATGGTGATGGCATTTATTAAGCACTTACTATGTGCAAAACATTGTTCTAAGCGCTTGGGAGGCTACAAAGTGATCAGTTTGTCCTACAGGGGAGCTCACAGTCAATCCCCATTTTACCGATGAGGTAACTAAGGCACAGAGAAGTGACTTGCCCAAAGTCACACAGCTAACAATTGGTGGAGCAGGGATTTGAACCCATGTCCACTAACTCCAAAGCCTGGGCTCTTTCCACTGAACCACACCACTTCCCACTAGTCCAGACTACTTCTCTAGTTCTCATATTATTGGCATAAAGAAATGCTTCAAAAATCCCCCACTGACCATAAAAATGAGTTTTAGAATAAGCTGAAGCAACAGTAATTCCTTTTGCTACAGTTCATTTCAGAATTCTTCCCTAAACCAGCAATACCTCCATGGAACACCTGCATCCAGTCTTCTCTTTTGGCTGCTAGCGGGCCAAAACATCTCTCAGAAACCGCAGGATCTGGCTGACACGGGAGGGTAATATGCCTGAAAATGTGCATCATGACTCACTCTTCACAGGTGGAAGTAGTGGCCTAAAATGGGAGAGTGATAGAGTTCTGAGTAAATACCTCACACCTGCCTCAGCTCTGCCCTAAATCCCATTCAGATACTTTAAGCCCTCTCCCTTCTGCATCATCCTAATGTTCATAGCTATGATTTATTTATTTATTATTTATTTAGCATGTATCTATTTATATAAAGAGAAGCAGCATGACTTAGTGGAAAGAGCACAGGCTTGGAAGTCAGAGGATGTGAGTTCTAGGTCCGCTCTGCCACTTGTCTGCTGTGTGACCTTGGGCAAGCCACCTAACTTCTCTGTGCCTCGGTTACCTCATCTGGAAAATGGGGATTAAGACCATGAGCCCCACGTGGGTCAACCTGATTACCTTGTATCTACCCCAGCGCTTAGAACAGTGCGAAGCACATAGTAAGCACTTAACAATTGCCATCATCATTATTATTATTATGATTGATTAACATGGATGGAGTTTGGATGGAGAGGATAGAAAGAAGAATACAGTGCCTGGCACATAGTAAGTGCTTAGCAGATACCATAAAAAGAGACAGAAGGATAAGGATGAAGAGAGAGATAGAAGGATAGAGATTAAAAGAGGTAGAAGGGTAATGATGAAGAGAGGTAGAAGGACAGAAATGGAGAGAAAGGTAAGATGAAGAGAGGGTAAAGGTCGAAAGAGATAGAAAGATAGAGATGGAGACAAAGCTAGCAGTGAAGAGAGGGTAGAGGTCAAGAGAGATAGAAAGGGGGAGATGGAGAGAAATATAAAGATAGAGAGGAAGGGACAGATAGAGAGCTGAAGAGAGAGATAGAGGATAGAGAGAGCTAAAGAGAGAAATTAGCGATTAAAAGAGACATGAGGAGAGAAATAGAGAGATAGGAAGAGAGAAAAATGGAGATATAAAGAGAGAGAGATGAAGAGGGAAATACTAAATACAATACTACCAATGTTGTTGTCCCACCAAATGGTCAAATAAATCTGGAAGGAGCATCATGGAATTTATACTCCATCCCACCCTGGTTACATGCAGCATGAGAAACTGAAAAACAGCATGGTGTAGTGGATAGAGGACCGGCCTTTGAGGCAGAAGGTCATGGGTTCTAATCCCAGCTCAGCCACCTGTCTGCTCTATGACCTTGGCCAGGTCACTTCACTTCTCTGTGCCTCAGGCACCTCATCTGTAAAATGGGGATTGAGACTGTGAGCCCCGTGTATCCAGCCTGATTTGTTTGTATCCACCCCTGCGCTTAGTACAGCGACTGACACATAGTAAGCACTTACCTAAGACCACAGTTATTATTTTTATTGCAAGAGTGGAGAGATATTTTGCAGCCCTCATGGATCAGGCCCACCTGGGCCTGACTATGGCCTTGAGGCTATGTCTTAACTGTCCCCTTCTTCACCAAGTCATCCTTTAAAGGAAACATCCCCTCTTTCAGCGGCTGCCTTCCAGGCTGGTCAGTCCACTGCAGTGTCCTTCCACAATTCTCTGCTGTGTCTCCTCACAATCCAATGCATCAGGAGAATGACTACTCTCCTCCTTGCTGCCCTACTCATTGCTACTCTCCAGACTGGGCTATCCGCTGCAATCTCCTCCCACATTTCTCCGCAGTTTTCCCCGCAATCCACTGTTTCGGAAGAACAATCACTCTCCTCATTGCTGTCCACCAGGCTGTTATGTCTGCCGCAATGTCCTCTGCGATGTCTCTCCACAATCCACTTCTTCAGGAAACCAACTGCTCCCCTTATCACCTCCTGCTAAGCTGGTCTGTCCAATGCCATTTCCCCCCATGGCAGCGTGGCTCAGTGGAAAGAGCATGGGCTTTGGAGTCAGAGGTCATGGGTTCAAATCCCCGCTCCAGCCATTGTCAGCTGTGTGACTCTGGGCAAGTCACTTAACTTCTCTGTGCCTCAGTTCCCTAATCTGTAAAATGGGGATTAAGACTGTGAGCCCCCCATGAGACAACCTGATCATCTTATATGTTGCCAATTTGTACTTCCCAAGCGCTTAGTACAGTGCTCTGCACATAGTAAGCGCTCAATAAATACGATTTATTATTATTATTATTAAAACATCCCCAGTGCTTAGAACAATGATTTGCACATAGTAAGCACTTAATAAATGCTATTGTTATTATTATTATTATTATCATTATCATTATTATTATTATCATTATTATTATTCTCTGCATTTTTCCCCACAATCCATTGTATCAGGAGAGCAACCACGGTCCTCACTGCTGTCCACCAGCCCGGTCTGTCCGCTGCAGTCTCCTTCCACAATTCTCTGAAATGTCTCCCCATTGCCAGCGCTTAGAACAGTGCTTGCCACATAGTAAGTGCTTAACAAATACCATCATTATTATTATTATTATAGCCCTCTGCTTAGTTAGAATAACTATACCCTTCACTGCTGCCCTCCAGGTTTGTCTGTCCACTGCAGTATGTCCCCATAATCCCCTGCAGTTTCTCCCCACAGTCCACTGGTTCAGGAAAACCTCACCTCACCTCAGTGTGGCTCAGTGGAAAGAGCCCGGACTTTGGAGTCAGAGGTCATGGGTTCAAATCCCGGCTCCGCCAAGTGTCAGCTGTGTAACTTTGGGCAAATCACTTCACTTCTCTGGGACTGAGTTACCTCATCTGTAAAATGGGGATTAAGACTGTGAGCCCCTGTGGGACAACCTGATCACCTTGTTACCTTCCCAGCGGTTAGAACAGTGCCTGGCACAGAGTAAGTGCTTAATAAATGTCATGAGAATAATACTTTTAATCACTGCCTGCCATGCTGATCTGCTGCCTACATTCATTCAATCATATTTATTGAGCGCTTACTGTGTGCAGAGCATTGTACTAAGCGCTTGGAAAGTACAATTTGACAACCGATAGAGCAGATAGAACCCAACAACGGGCTTACAATCTAGGTCTCAATCCCCATTTTACAGATGAGGTCACCGAGGCCCAGAGAAGTGAAGTGACTTGCCCAAAGTCATACAGCTGACAAGCAGCGGAGCGGGATTAGAACCCATGACCTCTGATTCCCAAGCCCGGGCTCTTTCCACCGAGCCATGCTGCTTCTCTAATACATGAAAGGCACTGTACTAAGCACTGGGGTGGATACAAGCAAATCAGGTTGGACACAGTCTCTGTCCCACGTAGGGCTCACAGTCTCCATCCCCATTTAATGGATGAGGTAACCGAGGCAGAGAGAAGTGGAGTGACTTACCCAAGGTCACACAGCACACAAGTGGTGGAGGCGGGATTGGAACTCATGACCTTCTGACTCCCAAGCCCGGGCTCTACCCATTAGGCCATGCTGCTGGATGTGGAGTCTGGCTTGAAGATGACATGACGTGGGCAGGGAATGTGTCAGTTTGTTGTTATATCGTCCTCTCCCGAGCGCTTAGTACAGTGCTTTGCACACACTAAGCACTCAGTAAATACGATTAAATGAACCAACAAACCCTCCAAACACTCCCCTATAGTTGGCCGACTGCTACCTTCCTTTGAAGTAGCCACAGTTATTGCGTTCTCGGACCAATCTGCATTATTTCTGCATCTGCCCCTTTGTTTCCGGGAGACATGAATTATCCATATTACGGAAGCTTAAAACAAAATCAGTGGCAAAATCACGCCACCAATTCCTCGTTCATCTAATCGCTATTACAAGGTTCACTAGGCTGCTGAAAGCTTCAGGGACAAGTCCTCTCATTTCATTTAATTATTTGTTCTTCTCTTCCCAGAACGAGAAGTCTCAGTAGAGGATTTTCCCCCCTCCTTATGAAGCATTAGTTATAATCATGAAAGAACATCATAAAAGCCACCCACAGTCATGGAAATCATGGGGAAGCAGTGTGAGTGGGAGTCAGAAGGACCCGGGTTCTGATCCCGGCTCTGCCACTTGTCTGCTGTGTGACCTTGGGTGAGTCACTTCACTTCTCTGGGCCTCAGTTACCTCATCTTTAAAATGGGGAATTAAGACTGTGAGCCCCGTATGGGTCAGGGACTGTGTCCAACCTGATTAACTTGGATCTACCCCATCATTTAGTATAGTGCCTGGCACATAGTAAGCACTTAACAAATAGTGAAAAAAAAAAGTCAAGATCAGCTCAGTTTTGCAGTGTTCCTCATTGAGCCAGAATCAATCAATCAATCGTATTTATTGAGCGCTTACTGTGTGCACAGCACTGTACTAAGTGCTTGGGAAGTACAAGTTGGCAACATATAGAGTCCCAACAGTGGGCTCACAGTCTAAAAGGGGGAGACAGAGAACAAAACCAAACATACTAACAAAATAAAATAAAATAAATAAAATAATAAAATAAAATAATCTGGGGGCTGCACTTATTCAAAACTTTCAGACTTTCTGAGCAGGAAGCAGCATGGCTTAGTGGAAAGAGCCTGGGCTTGGGAGTCAAAGGACATGGGTTCTAATCCCGGCTCCCTTACTTGTCTGCTGTGTGACCTTGGACAAGTCACTTCACTTCTCAGTTATCTCATCTTTAAAATAGGGGATTAAGACTGTGAACCCCATGTGGGTCGGAGATTGTGTCCAACCTGATTAGCTCATATCTACCCCAGTGCTTGGCACATAGTAAGCCCTTAAAAGTGCTATTATTATCATTATTATTATCTAGGCTTCGTTCTCAAATCCCAAACCCTGCTCTTTGGGGAGAACCTGCTAAAAAGCCAGATGTGACCACCTAGGCAACTACTTGCTGTTCTATATTCTAGACTGTAAACTCCCTCTAGACTGTAAGCTTGTTGTGGGACAGGAACAAGGCTCCTAACTCTGATACACTATACTCTCCCAAATGCTTAGAACAGTGCTCCGTTCACAGAAAACCCTCGGTTCATTCAGTCGTATTTATTGAGCGCTTACTGTGTGCAGAGCATTAAGAGCCAGGGCTTGGGAGAATGAAGGTACTAATCCCAGCTCCACCACTTGTCTGCCGAGTGACCTTGGACAAGTCACTTCACTTCCCTGTGCCTCAGTTATCTCATCTATAAAATGGGCATTAAGACCGTGCACCCCATGTGGGACAACCTTATTTCCTTGTATCTACCCCAGTGCTTAGAACAGTGCTTGGCACATAGGAAGCGCTTAACAAATACCATAATTATCATTATTATTACTAAGCTCTTTGGAGAGAACAACAGAACATTAAACAGACACATTCCCTGACCACAACAAGCTTACAGTCTAGAGGACAAACTTAAGAAATACGGTTGATTGATTGAGAAGCAGTGTGGTTTAGTGGAAAGAGTTCAGGCCTGGAATTCAGAAAGACCTGGGTTCTAATCCCAGCCCCACCACTTGTCTGATATGTGACCTTGGACAAGTCACTTCACTTCTCTATGCCTCAGTTCCCTCATCTGTAAAAAGGGGATTAAGATTGTGATCCCCATGTGGGACAGGGATTGTGTCCACCCTGATTCTTTTGAATCTACCCCAGTACTTAAAACAGTGCTCAACACCCAGTAAGCTTTAATATAATAATAATAATAATGATAGTAATAATAATAATAATCCCACAATGCAATCTAAAGGATGCTTCTGCTGCCATCTGGTTTTGGAAGGAGGTTCTGGCCCTAGCTCTACCTCTGGACTATTTTGTGACCTTGGATAAGTCACTTCACCTCTCTGGGCCTCGGAGTGCTTAGAACAGTGTTTTTCACATAGTAAGCGCTTAACAAATACCATCGTTATTATTATTCCACTGTAAAATGAGTATCAGAGCCCTGCTCTCTCCCTCTTGGATGGAAAGCACTGTGTAGGATGGGGTCTATGGTCAATCTGATTGCCCTGCATCTACCCCAATGCTTAGAACAGTGCATCATGCCTGGTAATAATAATAATGGTATTTGTTAAGCACTTACAATGTGCAAAACACTGTTCTAAACTCTGGGAGGGGATACAAGGTGATCAGGTTGTCCCAAGTGGGGCTCATAGTCTTCATCCCCATTTTCCAACTGAGGCCCAGAGAAGTTAAGTGGCTTGCCCAAACTCACACAGCTGAAAAATGGCAGAGCCGGGATTAGAACCCATGACCTCTGGCTCCCAAGCCCGGGCTCTTTACACTGAGCCACGCTGCTTCTCTTAAGTAGGCATACAAAGAAAACCAGAATCATTATGATTACTTTTGGTCTACTTTTGTCTTTGTCTCTCTCTTTTAAGGACATTTGTTTAACACTTACACTGGTCTAGAGGGGGAGACAGAAATGAATAGAAATAAATAAATGATAGATATGGACATAAGTGGTGTGGGGCTGGAAGGAGGGATGAATAAAGAGAGCAAATCAGAGCGATGCAGAAGGGAGTGGGAGAAGTGGAAAAGAAGGCTTAGTCAGGGAAGACCTCTTAGAGGAGATGGGTGTTCAGTAAGGATTTGAAGAGGGGCAGAGTAATTGTCTGTTGGACACTGATAATACTAGTAATTATGGTATTTCCTAAGCACTTATTATGTGCCAGACATTGTATAAACACTTGTGTAGACACAAGCTAATCAGGTTGGATAGTTGGGTAAGTCACTTAACTTCTCTGTGCCTCAGTTCCTTCATCTGTAAAATGGGGAATCATCTGTGATCCCCACGTGGGACAACCTGATTACCTTGTATTTGCCCTAGCACTTAGAACAGTGCTTGACACATAGTAAGCGCTTAACAAATACCAACTTTACTATCATTATTATTATTATACAGACCATGTCCCACATGGGGGTCACAGTCTTAATCCCCATTTTACACATGAGGTAACTGAGGCATATTGAAGTGAAGTGACTTGTCCAAGGTCACACATCAGACAAGTGGCAGGGCAGTGATTAGAACTCGGGTCCTTCTGACTTCCAGGCACGTGCTCTAACCATTAGGGAACACTGCTTCTCTTTGGTTTGTGGAAGTCAGACAGAACAGCCAGCAAGCGGCAATGGGAAGAGCGATTGCTCTCCTGGAATCAAAATCTACTCAATTAATCAATCCATTACTTGTAATTTTTTCAGTGTTTGCTTTGTGCAGAGCACCATGCTAAGCACTTGAGAGAATACGATATAATCAATCAATCAATCGTATTTATTGAGTGCTTACTGTGTGCAGAGCACTGTACTAAACGCTTGGGAAGTACAAGTTGGCAACATATAGAGACAGTCCCTACCCAACAGTGGGCTCACAGTCTAAAAGGGGGAGACAGAGAACAAAACCAAACATACTAACAAAATAAAATAAATAGAATAGATACGTACAAGTAAAATAAATAAATAGAGTAATAAATATGTACAAGCATATATACATATATACAGGTGCTGTGGGGAAGGGAAGGAGGTAAAATGGGGGGGATGGAGAGGGGGATGAGGGGGAGAGGAAGGAACCGAATTGGTGGACACATTCTGTGCCCACAGTGAGCTTCCAGTCCAGAGGAATTGACATCGAAAAGCAGCTCAAAATTGTCAGTGGATTGTGCCAGGGGAAAATGCACTTTCTTGTCAAGGAGCTACAAGTGTAAACAAAGTTGTATGAGAATAGCAGCCGTTGCCTAGCCTGGCTGGATTCTAACCCCGGCTTTGCCTTGTGCCTGCTGGGTGACTTTGGGTGAGCCACCCAACTCCTCTGGGCCTCATCTGTAAAATGGTGATTCTCCTCATACAAGAACTCCTCATATTCCCACCCAAAGCCTGTCCTCTCTCTGACTTTCCCGTCACTGTAGACAACACTACAGTCTTCCCTGTCTCACAAATCTTGGCATATGTAGAGAAGCAGCGTGGCTCAGTGGAGAAGAGCCCGGGCTTTGGAGTCAGAGGTCACGGGTTCAAACCCCGGCTCTGCCAATTGTCAGCTGTGTGACTTTGGGCAAGTCACTTAACTTCTCTGGGCCTCAGTTACCTCATCTGTAAAATGGGGATTGAGACTGTGAGCCCCACGTGGGACAACCTGATCACCTTGTAACATCCCCAGCGCTTAGAACAGTGCTTTGCACATAGTAAGCACTTAATAAATGCCATCATTATTATTATTATTATTTTATACTTGCTGCTTTTATTCCATCCACGTATTCAGACTGCCACTAAATCTTGTCGGTTCAAATTGCACAGTATCTCCAGAATCCACCCTTCCTCTCCATCCAAACGTCTATCCCACCTTAACTACTGCATAGGCGTCTTCACTGACATCCCTGCCGCCTGGCTCCTCACTCTCCAGCTAATGTTTTCACTCTGTTTCCTGGATCAATTTTCTAATAAGAGTTCAGGCCAAGTCTCTACGTTCCTCAAGGACCTCCATTGGTTGCCCATTCATTCATTCATTCAATCGCATTTATTGAGCGCTTACTATGTGCAGAGCACTGTACTAAGCGCTTGGGAAGCACAAGTTGGCAACATAAAGAGACGGTCCCTACCCAACAGTGGGCTCACAGTCTAGAAGAACCTTGAGCTTCTTCC
Organism: Tachyglossus aculeatus; assembly: GCF_015852505.1. Taxonomy (NCBI): domain Eukaryota; kingdom Metazoa; phylum Chordata; class Mammalia; order Monotremata; family Tachyglossidae; genus Tachyglossus; species Tachyglossus aculeatus. Next base: position 172,627,263 of record NC_052067.1, read on the forward strand.
ACTGAAAACAGGTTGGGAAAAGCTTCCGAGAGGGCGATCTTAACAAGTTTCTCCCTTGAAAGTTAAAGAGAAATATTTTGCGGTGGAAAAAAAAAATAATGGCAGCAAGCAACTTTTCTTAAAGGTATATTTGGAAAATGAAGAAATCGATTTTTTTTCATCCACCTCCTTGTCAAGCAGAAACTCCTCACTGTTGCCTATAAGGCCCGTGATCTGTGATGAGATAAATGAGATGGCGGTACGGCCAGTAAGTCAGCAATGGAGGAGTGAAGTGTTCGGGCTGGGTTGGAGTAAGAGAGCAATGAAGAGAGCTCTGCACACAGTAAGCACTCAATAAATACGATTGATGATGAATTTAGGAGGGAGAGAGCAAGCTGGCTGATGATAAGGATTTTCAGTGTGTTGCAGAGTTGGAGGGCAACCACTGGAGATTCTTGAAGGGTGGGAGACATGGCCTGACCATTTTTTTCAGAAAAAATATCCAGGCAATTCATTCATTCATTCATTCAGTCAGTCAGTCAGTCATTCAATCATTCATTCATTCGGTAGTATTTATTGAGTGCTTACTGTGTGCAGAGCACTGTACTAAGCTCTTTGGAAGTACAAGTCGGCAACATATAGAGATGGTCCCTACCCAACAGTGGGCTCACAGTCTAGAAGAGGGAGACAGACAACAAAACAAAACATGTGGACAGGTGTCAAGTCATCAGAATAAATAGAAATAAAGCTAGATGCACATCATTAAGAAAATAAATAGAATAATAACTATGTATAAATAAAATAGAGTAATAAATCTGTACAAAGTTGAGTTACAAAGTGACCCTTTTCCCATTCCAAACCAGTCCACAAGCGTTTAACAAATGCCATCATCATCATCATCATCACACACTGTGCTCCTCGAGTATCAAACTTCTCACTGTGTCTTGTTCTCACAATAATAATGATAATGGCATTTGTTAAGTGCTTACTATGTGCCAAGCACTGTTCTAAACGTTGGGATAGATGCAGGGTAATCAGGATGTCCCACGTGGAGCTCACAGTCTAGTCCCACGTGGGGCTCACTGTCTTAATCCCCATGAAATAACTGAGGCCCAGAGAAGTTTAAGTGACTTGCCCAAGGTCACACAGCAGACAAGTGGCGGAGCCGGGATTAGAACCCATGGCCTCTGACTCCCAAGCCCGGGCTCTTGCCACTAAGCCATGCTGCTTCATCTGCTGTGTGACCTTGGGCAAGTCACTAGATACCTCATCCGTAAAAATCAATCAATCAATCAATCGTATTTATTGAGCACTTACTGTGTGCAGAGCACTGTACTAAGCGCTTGGGAAGTACAAGTTGGCAAGATATACAGACGGTCCCTACCCAATAGCGGGCAAACCAGCAAAGGCAGCCCAGTCATGAATCCCGCAGCTGCTAGTGAGCAATCGTTTCTTCTCTCAGTGAGCATATACTGTATATTCATTCATTCAATCATATTTAATGAGCGCTTACTGTGTGCCAAGCACTGTGCTAAGCGCTTGGGAAGTACAAGTCAGCAACATAGTTGTAGGAGGAGTAATAGTAGTAGTAATAGCATATTTATTGAGTGCTTACGTTGCGCAGAGCACTGTACTAAGCGCTTGGAAAGTACAATTCGGCATAGGATAGAGACAATCCCTGCCCAACAACAGGCTCACAGTCTAGAAGGGGGAGACAGACAACAAAACAAAACAAGTAGAGAGGCATCAATGCCGTCAAAATAGATCAATAGAATTTATGTATGTGCAGCCTTTATTCATCCATTCATTCAATCGTATTTATTGAGCGCTTACTGTGGCATCGATATAAATAAATAGAAGTCTAGAATTATATATATATATATATATATATATATATATATATATATATATATATATATATATATATAGGTTCTAATCCCGGCTCTGCCACTTGTCTGCTGTGTGACCTTGGGTTGATGTCTCTGGGCCTCAGTTACCACATCTGTGAAATGGGGATTAAGACTGTGAGCCCCATGTGGGACAACCTGATTACCTTGTATCTATCCCAGCATTTAGAATATATATATGTATATATATATATATATATATATGTGTATATATATATATATATATATATTCAAGAATATATATATTCATTCATTCAATCGTATTTATTGAGCGCTTACTGTGTGCAGAGCACTGTACTAAACACGTGGTACGTACAAGTTGGCAACATATAGAGACAGTCCCCACCCAACAGTGGGCTCACAGTCTAGAAGGGGGAGACAGAGAACAAAACCAAACATATTAACAAAATAAAATAAATAGAATAAATATGTACAAATAGATAAGAGAAGCAGCTTGGCGCAGTGGAAAGAGCTCGGGCTTGGGAGTCAGAGGTCATGGGTTCAAATCCCGGCTCCACCAATTGTCAGCTGTGTGACTTTGGGCAAGTCACTTCACTTCTCTGGGCCTCAGTTACCGCATCTGTAAAATGGGGATTAAGACTGTGAGCCTCACGTGGGACTCCTTGATCACCTTGTAACCTCCCCAGTGCTTAGAACGATGCTTTGCACATAGTAAGTGCTTAATAAACACCTTTATTATTATTATATATACATATCATGGATAAAATAAATAGAATAATAAATAGGTCCATACATACACTAGTGCTGTGAGGCGGGGAGGTGGAGTAGAGCAGAGTGTTGCAGTAGGGGTGATGAGGAGGGGAGAGGGAGCAGAGGAAAAGAGGGCTCCCTCTGGGAAGGCCTCCTGGAGGAGGTGAGCTTTCAGTAGGGATTTGAAGGGGCAAAGTGTGCCCTGTGAAGCACTTGATATTCAACCCATGCTCACATCATTTATGTACATAAGCATAGTTCATTCATTTCCAACATTGCCCATCTTCCCCTCTAGACCGCGACGTCCTTTGGAAGCAGCGTGGCTCAGTGGAAAGAGCCTGGGCTTTGGAGTCAGAGGTCAAGGGTTCAAATCCCGGCTCCACCACGTGTCTGTTGTGTGACCTTGGGCAAGTCACTTAACTTCTCTGAGCCTCAGTTCCCTCTTCTGTAAAATGGGGATTAAGACTGTGAGCCCCACGTGGGACAACTTAATCACCTTGTATTCCCCGCAGCGCTTAGAACAGTGCTTTGCACATAGTAAGCGCTTAACAAATGCTATTATTATTATTATTATTATTATTATTATTATTATTGCCTACTATGTGCCAGGCACTGTTCCATGGCTCAGTGGAAAGAGCACACGACCTTTGGAGTCAGAGGCCATGGGTTCAAATCCCAACTCTGCCAATTGTCAGCTGTGTGACTTTGGGCAAGTCACTTCACTTCTCTGTGCCCCAGTTACCTCATCTGTAAAATGGGGGTTAAGACTGTGAGCCCCCCGTGGGACAACCTGATCACCTTGTAACCTCCCCTGCGCTTAGAACACGGCTTTACACACAGTAAGTGCTTAATAAATGCCATCATTATTATTATTATAATTATTCTAAGCATTGACTTAATGCAGACTAATCAGGTCGGACACAGCTCCTGTCCCACACAAGGCTCACAGTCTTAATCCCCACTTTACAGATGAGGTAACTGAGGCCCAGATAAGTAAAGTGACTTGTCCAAGGTCACACAACAGACAAGTGGCAGGATTAGAACCCAGGCCCTTCTGACTCCGAGGCTCCCGCTGTTTCTACAAGGCCACCCTGCTCCTGAGTAGGGAACATGTATACCAACTCTGTGGCATGGTGCTCTCCCAAATGCCTAGAATAGTGCTCTGCACACTGTATGAATAAAAGAAATGCCACTGATTGATTGAAATGACTAATGTTATAAAATCCTGGGTCACAGAATGAAAGACTTAAATGCTCTCTGGACAAATGAATCTGTGAATATAATGGAATTGCTTCATCTGAGGACCGTATTACCCCGAAGAGTAAAATGGAGAACACGTCTACTGTTCCTTGCTAATAAAAGGCATTTGAGAAAATTATCAGCCCAGAATGATCTCCCTTTCCTCTTAAAACTATAATTTCAATGATTAGCAACTCACACTTTTGGGGGCTGTCTAGGGTACTTGATAAGTTTTCCCGCTTTTTTACTTTCTCGACAAATGTCTCCGATACCTCCTCATCACTTAAGGAGTGTAATCAAATCCTTTAATCTCGAAAGCCCAGAGCCAGATGTATCGCTGAGCCTCTTCCTCTTTGGGAAGCAGTGTGTCCTAGTAGATAGAGCCCGGGCCTGGGAGTTAGAGGACCTGGGTTCGAATCCCGGCTCTGCTACCTGTCTGCTGTGTGACCCTGGGCAAGTCACTTCACTTCTCTGGGCCTCAGTTCCCTCATCTCTAAAATGGGGATGAAGAGTGTGAGCCCCCTGTGGGACAGGGACTGTGTCCATTCCAATTGGCAAGTATCCACCACAGTGCCCGGCACATAGTAAACATTAAATGTCACAATCATCATCATCATCATTATTATTATTATTATTCTCTAGAACTGGGCTCTAACCCCAGCTCTACCACAGTCCTACTCTGTGACCTTGGGAAAATCACATGACTTCTCTGGGCCTCAGTATTATTATTGTCCATAATAATAAAATGGTAAAATGGGGAATTATGTACCTCTTCTCCTTCCTCCTTAGACTGAGAGCCTCCCATGAGTTAGGAAAAGTGCCTGACTTGATTATCTTCTATCCACTCCAGTGCCTAATGCAGTGCTTGGCACAGAGTAAGCACTTAAAGACACTCAAGAGATGATCTTTATTTTCATTCCAACCCTCCCTCAGATTCCCACCCATCCTCCTCTTCTTCCCCCTCTCCTCCACCTCTCCCAGCTATTAAGGTCCACTAGGGTTCTTTGGTGTTTCCGGTGACAACGTATGGGTCCGAAAGCTGATCACTGAACAAAAAGGATGGAAAAATAATAATAATAATAATAATAATAATAATGGGATTTGTTAAGTGCGTACTATGTGCCAAGCACTGTCCTAAGCGCTGGGGTAGATACAAAGTGGTCGGGTTGTCCCACGTGGGGCTCACAGTCTTCATCCCCATTTTCCAGATGAGGTAACTGAGGCACATAAAAGTGAAGTGACTTGCCCCAAATCACACAGCTGACAAGTGGCGGAGCAGGATTAGAATCCATGACCCCTGGATCCCAAGCTCGTGCTCTTTTCACTGAGCCACGCCGCTTGTTGAGTCTTTTGAAATGTGGTGCTGGAAAACGCTTTTGTGAATACCGTGGACTGCCTGAAAAACCAATGGAAAAAATTAGGTTTGGCAAGAAAATTAAGCCAAAGTGATCATTGGATGGCCAAATGACTTGACTGAAATGAACGTATTTTGGATGCATTGTCCGGAGGACTAATTTTTGGGAGAAGACACTGATGCGAGGGAAAGTCCAGTGAAAATGTGGGAGAGGCAGATGGAGAGAGACCGGAACAATGATAACCAAAGAACCATTAGCAAGGTTACGGATTATTATAGATTATGGCAGAAGAAAGGACGCCTTTGGAAAAAAATATAGCAGTAGAGTCGCTATGGGTCGAAAACGACTCCATGGCATTTGATAAGAATAATAGGGCATATGTCACTGAACAAAGGGTTCCGCTTTGCCTTCTTCCCGCCCCTCCAGGAGTTGTCCATCTAATAGGAGACGGACACACATCCACACATTGCCACACATAGACAAAGCACACACCCACCCACAAACAGCCATATACAAAGAAGATCCCAAGAGAGCACTAAAGTTGGAGATGGAGAGATGTGGAAGATTGGGTTGATAATGCAGGGGTGAGTGATGGATTGACTGGCTGATTTGGATTGAGGGAGCAATTGACCGATCGGTCGTATTTATTGAGCACTTATTCGGTGCAGAGCACTGAACTAAGCACTGAGGGGGAATCTATCAAGATGACCACCTTGAAGAACTGGGGAGGAATGTACATTTCCTGAGAGAGGTCTCCCTAGCGCTTAGATTTTCTCCTTTCAATCACCCCTCCTTTAGGTCCATGGCACTTCATTCATTCATTCAATCATATTTATTGGGTGCTTACTGTATGCAGAGCACCATACTAAGTGCCTGGGAAGTACAATTCAGTAACAAATAGAAATATTCCCTGCCCACAACGGACTCACAGTCTAGAAGGGGGGAAACAGAGAAGAGGATGTACCTGGGAATCAAGAGATCAATTTTCATGCCTGCTGGGTGAACTTGGACAAGTCATTTCCTTTCTTCTGAGCCTCAGTTTCTCCTCTTTAAAATGAGGATTAGATGATGATAATAATAATAATGATGGCATTTATTAAGCACTTACTATGTGCAAAGCACTGTTCTAAGCGCTGGGGATGTTACAAGGTGATCAGGTTGTCCCACGGGGGGCTCACAGTCTTAATCCTCATTTTGCAGTTGAGGTAACTGAGGCACAGATAAACTAAGTGACTTGCCCAAAGTCACACAGCTGAAAATTGGCAGAGCTGGGATTTGAACCCATGACCTCTGACTCCAGAGCATGTGCTCATTCTACTGAGCCATGCGCTCCTTCTCTAGGCAGAATGTGAGCCCAAGTGATACAAAGACATGATCCAATATCATAACCTCCTATTCCCTTCCACATACCAGCAGCATGGCAGAGTGAATAAAGCGTTGGCCTGAGAGTCAGAATGTCATGGGTTCTAATTCTGATTCCGCCACTTGTCCGCTGTGTGACCCCGGGCAAGTCACTTCACTTCTCTGGGCCTCAGTGGCCTCATCTGGAAAATGGGGATTGATATCATGAGCCCCATGTGGAACAGGGGACTGTGTCCAACCCAATTTACTCGTACCCACCCCAGCCCTTAGTACAGTGCCTGAGACACATAGTAAGCACTTAACAAATGACACAATTATTGTAATTATTATTACCTAGTAAGCAATTAATAAATGTTAAATTTATAAAGTTAAAGAAGCAGTGTTGCTTAGTGGATAGAGCCCGGGCCTGTGAATCAGAAAAACCTAGTTTCTAATCCTAGCTCTGCCACTTGTCTGCTGTGGGACATTGGATAAGTCACTTCAATTCTCCGTGCCTCAGTTCCCTCATCTGTAAAAAGTGCAGATTTATTTTAGTAATAATAATATAACGATGGTATTTGTTAAGCACTTATGAAGACACACAAATTCGTGAAGCGTTCCATATTTTTCTATTTGTTCTGATGACTTGACACCTGTCCACATATTTTGTTTTGTTGTCTGTCTCCCCCTTCTAGACTGTGAGCCCATTGTTGCGTAGGGACCGTCTCTATATGTTGCCAACTTGTACTTCCCAAGCACTTAGTACAGTGCTCTGCACACAGTAAGCACTCAATAAATATGATTGAATGAATGAATGAACGACAAACACTATTCTAAGCGCTGGAGTAGACACAAGGTAATCAGGTTGTCCCATGTGGGGCTCACAGTCTTCACCCTCATTTTACAGATGAGGTAACTGAGGCACAGAGAAGTGAAGTGACTTGCCCAAAGTCACACAGCTGATAAGTGGCGGAGCCAGGATTAGAACCCACAACCTCTGACTCTCCAGCCTGGGTTATTTCCACTATCCACGCTGCTTCTCCAAGACCATAAGCCCCATGCGGGATGGGGATTGTGTCCAACCTGACAACCTCGTATCTACCCAAGCTCTTAGTACAGTGCCGGGCACATCACCTAGTAAACGCTTAACAAATACCATAAAAAGCGAATCACCAGAATGAATCAACCAATGAGTGGTATTTATCAAGCGCTCACTGGGTACCAAAATCTAGAATTGGAAAGTGTAAATCAAAGTCGGCATTTCCCAGGTGTCAGTCATCAATCAATCAATTGATAATATCTAGAAAGAGAACCGGTTCAAAAGGAGGTTTAGGGACCATGATAGTCAAGGACCTTTTCCACCAACATATTATCCATGATTCGATCCCTTCTCGAATCCTTTCTGTTAAGAAGGAGTGGAATGGCGATCGGAAGATGAGAGGATATGCTGTCGATAATAACAAATTCCCCAAGGAACGTCTCAAACACTGGGAACCAGTGGAATGCCCTTCTCATAGTTCCTCGCTCTCTCTCTGTGTGTGTATGTGTTTATATGTTCGTGTGTGTATGGTCTGCTTCATGCTTGGGTCTGGCCTGGGGTCAGTGTATATAAATGTGTTTTCTGTGTGTTTGTGTAGTATTGTTATTACTATTATCGTTATAATTATCATTACGATTTAAGTGTGCTTTTGTGTGTTTGTGCACACATGCTTGTGTGTGTGGCATCTGCTATAACTGTATGTCTGGGCCAGTATCCGTGCCGCTATATGTGTGTATGTAATACTCTTAGTATTGTGATTATCATGATCATTCCCGTGGGTGTGCGTATGATGTGCGTTTTGCTTGTATCCATCCCAGCGCTTAGTACAGCACCAGACACATAGTAAGTGTTGAACAAATACAACAATTATTATTATGCACATGTACGGTCTGTTCCATGTGTGGATCTGGGCCGGGGGTCAGTGTGTATATGTGGGTGTTTTTGTGTATATGTGACATTATCATTATTACTATTATCCTTCCCATTTGTGAATTCATTCATTCATTCAATCATATTTATTGAGCCCTTACTGTGTGGAGAGCACTGTACTGAGCGCTTGGGAAGTACAAGTTGGCGACATATAGAGATGGTCCCTACCCAACAACAGGCTCACAGTCTAGAAGGGGGAGACAGGCAACAAAATCAAACATGTGGACTGGTGTCAAGTTGTCAGAATAAATAGAATTAAAGCTAAAAGCACATCATTGACAAAATAAATAGAATAGTATGTGTGTGCTTGTGTGGTCTACTATATGGTTGGATCTGGGCCAGGGCTAGCGGGTGTATGTGTGTGTTTGTGTGTACATGCGATGCTATTATTGCAATTATAAAAACGATTTGTGCTTATAATAATAATAATTATAGTAATGATCCCCTCCCCAGATATCCATTTCTCCCCCCGGGAATGAAAGGAAACAGCAGACAATTGCTCCAGGCTTTTCTGAGCCATCGAACCATTATCATCTCTTTAAATTGGCCAGAGCTGTGTTAGGAGACACATGATTAAATAACTGAATTGTTGTTTTAGGGGACTGTGTCTGCTTGCCCACGAACCTTCTCATAAGAAGCACATTTTGGGGAGTTGGCTTCTGTGTGCCCTCTGAAAACAGAATTTTAAATTTCAGGTTGTGAGAATCGTTTCCTAGAGCGCCTTCAGTGGATTCTTGAAAAGATTTGAGTCTAAAATGATTGGATTTCACAGGGAAATGATGTTAAAATCAAATCAAATCCACAGTCAGGGTAAAGAATTGAGGTGTCCGCAGCCAGGAAGGGATCAAAATTGAAATTGCTCAGATCTGACTAGAGCTTTTAACTGGTTCCAAGAAATCAGAGTGTTAAGCAAACAGTGCAAAAAAAGGCCCTTTTTTAATGGGATTTGTTAAACCTTGACAATGTACCAGGCTCTATACTAAGTACGGGGAAGATAAGCAAGCACGGAGAAGCAGTGTTGCTCAGTGGAAAGATCCCGGGCTCTGGAGTCAGAGGTCATGGGTTCAAATCCCGGCTCCACCAATTGTCAGCTGTGTGACTTTGGGCAAGTCACTTCACTTCTCTGTGCCTCAGTCACTTCATCTGTAAAATGGGGATTAAAACTGTGAGCCCCCTGTGGGACAACCTGATCACCTTGTAACCTCCCCAGTGCTCAATAAATATGATTGATTGATTGATTAGAACTGTGCTTTGCACATAGTAAGTGCTTGACAAATACCATCATTATTATTTGCACATAGTAAGCGCTTAATAAATGCCATTATTATTATTATTATTATTATTATTATTACTATTATTATTATTATAAAAGCTAATCTGATGCAGAAATGTGTGCTCTGAAGACGAATTCTATTTATTTATATTGATGCCTGTTTTCTTGTTTTGGTGTCTGCCTCCCCACAATCCCCAGACTTCTAGCCCGCTGTGGGCAGGGATTGTCTCTCTTTATTACTGTATTGTACTTTCCAAGCACTTAGTACAGTGCTCTGCACAGTAAGCACTCAATAGATACGATTGAATGAATGAAAGATAGGTGTCACTTTGTCTTTTAGGTTCCCCAATACAGGATTCTCTCTCCACAATCAATCAGTCACTGTTATTTATTGAGCACTTACTGTGGGCAGAGCATTGGGCATCTTCCCAATTGTGCCGCCACTCTTCATCTGCTCACCACAACCAGTTCCTCCTGCTCTCTACAGGAGATCTGCAGCCTCCCCCCATCTTTGCCAGAAGCTAGACTTTTCCAACCAAATTGTACCAGGTTGATCCAGTCACTCATCGTACTTGGCCTGGATGACTGCTTCAGCCTCCTTGCTGACCTCCCAGCCTCCTTTCTCTCCCCTTTCCAGTCCATACTTCACTCTGACGCCCGGATCATTTTTCTACAAAAACACTCAGGACACATTTCCCTGCTCCTCAAGAAACTCCAGTGGTTACCCATCCACCTTCGCATCAAACAAGAACTCCTCACCTCGCTACCTCACCACAGCACCTGTATATATGTACATATGTTTGTACATATTTATTACTCTATTTATTTATTTATTTATTTTACTTGTACATATCTATTCTATTTATTTCATTTTGTTAGTGTGTTTGGTTTTGTTCTCTGTCTCCCCCTTTTAGACTGTGAGCCCACTGTTGAGTAGGGACTGTCTCTATATGTTGCCAACTTGTACTTCCCAAGCGCTTAGTACAGTGCTCTGCACACAGTAAGCGCTCAATAAATACGATTGATGATGATGACAATATTCTCCTTCTACATCCCAGCCCACCCACTTTGCTCCTCTAGTGTTAACCTTCTCACTGGGCCTCCATCTCATCTATAATAATAATGATAATAATGGCATTTATTAAGCACTTACTAAGTGCAAAGCACTGGGGAGGTTACAAGGTGATCAGGTTGTCCCACAGGGGGCTCACAGTCTTAATCCCCATTTTACAGATGAGGTAACTGAGGCCCAGAGAAGTGAAGTGACTTGCCCAAAGTCACACAGCTGACAAGTAGGGGAACCAGGGTTTGAACCCGTGACCTTTGACTCCAAAGCCCAGGCTCTTTCCACTGAGCCACGCTGCTTCTCTTGCAGCTTCTATCTCGCTGCCCACCCTAGGCCCACATCCTGCCTCTGGCCTGGAATGCCCTCCCTCCTCAATTCTGCCAGACAATGTCTCTCCCCTCCTTTAAAGCCTTAATGAAGGCCCATCTCCTCCAGGAGGCCTTCCCTGACTACGCCCCCCACCTTTCTTCTTTTCCCACTCCCTTCTGCATCCCCCAACTTGCTCCCTTTACCCTTCTCCCTCCTAGCCCCACACCACTTATGTCCATATCTGCCATTTATTTATTTGTATTAATGTCCATCTCCCCCGCTCTAGACCATAAGCTCATTGTAGGCAGGGAATGTGTCTATTTTATTGTTATATCCTACTCTCTCAAGCGTTTAGTACATTGCTCTGCACACAGTCAGCGCTCAATAAACACTACTGACTGAAGGAATGAATAGACAAATCTAAGACTCCATTGAGAAATTAACTTGTCTTCTCAACCCTTTGCTCTGTACAATGCCCTGTGGGGCTCTCTCTTGTGTACACTGTAAGAGGCAGTGGGCTTTCATGCTGAAAGAGAGAAAACATCAATGAAAGAATGTTAAGTCATCTGCATAATTAAACAGCAATTGGCCTGGGCTATTACTCATGATAGTGCGAGTTTTGTCATTCTCTTTGATCTTAAAGGATGTTCAGTGCTGGCAATTGATGTCATGGTTTAATCTGGTCCACTTAGGGGGTGATGAGTAAAGGATTCCTTTGTGAAGAAGGAAAAAAGTAGGCTGCAGTGCTTAGAACAGTGCCCAGTGCTTAGAAAAGTGCTTGGCACATAATAAGCGCTTAACGAATACCATTATTATTATTTTCATCTCCTCCAAGAGGGCTTCCTGGACTAAGCCCCAACTTTCCTCTTCTCCCTCTCCCATCTATATCTCCCTGACTTGCTCCCTTTTTTCTTCCCCATCCCAGCCCCCCACCCCTTATGTTCATATCCATCACTTAGCGCTTAGTACAGTGCTCTGCACATAGTAAGCGCTCAATAAATACGATTGATGATGATGATGATGATCACTTATTTATTTCTATTACTGTCTGTCCACCCACTTCTAGACTGTAAGCTCGTTATGGGCAGGTAATGTATCTGTTTATTGTTGTACTGTCCTCTCCCAAGTGTTTAGTCCAGTGCACTGCACACAGGAAGCTCTCAATGAATATGATTGAGTGAATCAATTAATCAAGCCACTTAACCCCTCTGGGCCTCAGTTTCCTGACCCCAAAAATGGGGATAAAGTAGATTTGGTGCTGATAATACCAAGGTTCATGGATTCATGCCCCTTACAGGGCACTGAAGTCTGTTTTTTCCTCTAGACTGTAAACTTGTTTTGGGCAGGGAACATCTCTACCAATTCTGTTTTATTGTACTCTCCCAAGCGCTTAGTATAGTGCTCTGCCCATTGTAAGTGCTCCATAAATATGAACGACTGATTGAGTTCCGAGGAGAGCTGGGACTGTGTCTGATCTCATAATCTCGAAACTTCTCCAGCGCTCAGTACATGGTAAGTACTTAGTAAATGCCACCATAAGCGATAATTGTAATAAAATATTGCTCTTTATTTTGTTTTGAATTGGGCCCCCCTATTTGGACTATGAACCCCATATGGGACAGGAACTGCATTCAACCTGATAAACTTGTTTCTACCATAGTGCTCAGAACAGTGCTTGACATATAGTAAGCTCTTACTAAATACCATAAAAAAGAAGCAGGCATGGGATTGGATGATAATAATAATAATACTTGCTAAGCATGTACTATATGCCAAGCACTATTCTAAACGCTGAGTTAATCAGGTATTCATTCAATCATATTAATTGAGTGATTACTGTGTGCAGAGCACTGTACTAACCGCTTGGTAAGTATATATTGTAAACATATAGAGACGGTCCCTACCCAACAATGGGCTCACAGGACACAGTCCCTGTCCCACATGGGGCTCACACTCTTAATCCCCATTTTACAGGTGAGGTAATTGAGGCCCAGAGAAGAGAAATAACTTGCCCAAGGACATACAGCAGATATGTGGCGGAGCTGGGATTAGAACCCAGGTCTTTCTGATTTCCAGGCTCGTGTTGTATTCACTAGACCACACTGTCTCTTTGGATGGCACTGCAGAATCTCCTCCGATAGGAAAAGATCTTTGATTCCCACATAGGAGGGGTACAGGAGAGAATTGGAGGAGAGGAATTTGAGACTCTTCCCCCCTGCAAAGCCCTACTGCAGGCACACCTCCTCCAAGAGGCCTTCCCAGACTAACCCCCCCTTTTCCTCAGCTCCCCCTCCCTTCCGCGTCACCTTGACTCACTCCCTTTGCTCTTCCCCCTCTTCTCCCCCTCCCCATATCAGTTATGCATATATGTATATATCTATAATTCTATTTATTTATATTGATGCCTGTTTACTTGTTTTGATATGTCTTGCCTTGTATCATGCTGTAGAGTTGTCTCTGACTCATAGTGATGCCATCTCTCCCAGAACGCCCCACCTCCATCTTCAATCGTTCTGGGAACGGATCCAGAGAGTTTTCTTGGGAAAAATTTGGAAGTGGTTTACTGTCTCTATATGTTGCCAACTTGTACTTCCCAAGCGCTTAGTACAGTGCTCTGCACACAGTAAGCGCTCAATAAATGCGATTGATGATGATGATGATGATGATGGTTTACCATTTTCTCATAATGCACGGTAAACTCGAGTCTCCTCCCTGGACTCTCCACGTGCCACCGCTGCCCAGCATGGGAGAGATTTGACTTAATAATAATAATGATGGCATTTGTTAAACACTTACCATGAGCAAAGCACTGTTCTAAGCACTGGGGAGGATACAAGGTAATCAGATTGTCCCACATGGGGCTCACAGTCTTAATCCCCATTTTACAGATGAGGGAACTGAGGCACAGAGAAGCAAAGCGACTTGCCCAAAGTCACACAGCTGACAAGTGGCAGAGCCGGAATTAGAACCCATGACCTCTGACTCCGAAGCTCGTGCTCTTTCTAGACTGTGAGCCCACTGTTGGGTAGGGACTGTCTCTATAGGTTGCCAACTTGTACTTCCCAAGCACTTAGTACAGTGCTCTGCACACAGTAAGTGCTCAATAAATATGATTGATTGATTGATTGATTTCCATTGAGCCACGCTGCTTCTCTTGTGACAGATGGCCTGCCACTCACTAACCACTGACCAAGCTAGGAATGAAATGGGGAGGCCTCTGCTTCACTCTCCCTCTCGTAATCAAGACTGGTAGAGGACTGGAAACTCTCCAGATGGGACTCGAGGGGTTTTTTTGATGTGCATAATTCTATTTATTTATACTGATACCTGTTCACTTGTTTCCAAGTCTGTCTCCCCCGCCTCTAGACTCTAAACTTGGTGTGGGCAGGGACTGTCTCTTCATTGCTGAATTGTTCTTTCCAAGCACTTAGTACTGTGCTATGCACACAGTAAGAGCTCAAGAAATATGATTGAATGAGTTGAATGAATGAATGATTGAATGAAACAGGTGGTGTAGACAAAATACTCAAGGAGTTGGAGAGGAAGGGTAGGAGGGAGATGGGGCGATAACTGAAGGGAGCCATGGGGTCAAGGGAGGGTTTTTTTAGGAAGGAGGAGACACACGTTTGAAAGTTGTCCTGGAATGCCCTCCCTCCACACAACCGCCAAGCTAACTCTCTTCCTCCCTTCAAAGCCCTACTGAGAGCTCACCTCCTCCAGGAGGCCTTCCTAGACTGAGCCCCCTTTTTCCTCTCCTCCTCCCCATCCCCCCCACCCTACCCCCTTCCCCTCCCCACATCACCTGTATATATGTTTGTACAGATTTATTACTCTACTTATTTTACTTCTACATATTTACTATTCTATTTATTTTGTCAATGATGTACATTTAGCTTTAATTCTATTTGTTCTGACGACTTGATACCTGTCCACATGTTTTGCTTTGTTGTCTGTCTCACCCTTCTAGACTGTGAGCCCGTTGTTGGGTAGCGACCATCTCTATATGTTGCCAACTTTTACTTCCCAAGCGCTTAGTACAGTGCTCTGCACACAGTAAGCGCTCAATAAATATGATTGATTGAATGAATGAATGAATAAAAGCTGTGGAGAAGAAGACATTGGAGAGAGAACAGTTAAAGATGGCAGGCAGGAAGCGCTGAGGGGACACACAAGGTAAATGGGTTGGACATAGTCCCTGCTCTAAATGGGACTCGCAGACTGAGAAGGAGGAAGAACAGGTGCTGAACCCCCATTTTACAGTTGAGGAAACTGAGGCACAGAGAAGTGAAGTGACAATAATAAAAATTATAAGAATTGTGGTATTTGTTAAGTGCATATTATGTGCCGGGAACTGTATTAAACCCTGGGATAGATACGAGATAGGTTGGATTACGAAATGGCCAGGGGGCTAACCATCTTCATCCCCATTCTACAGGTAATAATCATGGCATTTGTTAAGCGCTTACTATGTGCAAAACACTGTTCTAAGCACTGGAGCATGGTTGGTAACCGAGGCCCAGAGAAGTGAAGTGAAGTGACATGGCCAAGATCCTACAGCAGACAAGTGGTGGAATCTGGATTAGAACCTGGCTCTTCTGATCCCAGTTCTTATCATCATCAATCGTATTTATTGAGCGCTTACTATGTGCAGAGCACTGTACTCTGCAGTTCTCGAGGATCATATGGTCTACTATGTGCAAAGCACTGTGCTAAGCCCTTGGGAGGGTTCAGTACAGTTGGTAGAGATAATCTCTGCCCTCAAGCAGTAATAATAATAATTTGGGTATTTGTTAAGTGCTTACTATGTGCCAAGCACCGTTCTAAGCACTGGGGGAGATACAAGGTAATCAGGTTGTCCCAGGTAGGGCTCAGTCTCCATCCCCATTTTACAGAGGAGGTAACTGAGGCCCAGAGAAGTTGAGTGACTTGCCCAAGGTCACAAAACCGACAAACAGCAGAGCCGGGATTAGAACACATGACCTCTGACTCCCAAGCACAGGCTCTTTCCACTGAGCCACACTGTCCTGCACCTGCACATATGTCTATAACTGACCTCATGGCCAGAAAGGACTCCTGTTGTATATTCTCAAACACCTAGGATAGAGCGCGGGCCTGGGAGTTGGAAAGTCACGGGCTCTAATTCTGACTCTGCCACATGCCTGTTGTGTGACCTTGGGCAAATCACTTCACTTCTCTGGGCCTCAGTTACTTCATCTGTGAAATGGGGATTAAGAGTGGGAAGGTAGACATGAGGTAATCAGGTTGGATTACTGAAGCCCAGAGAGGTTAAGCAATTTGCCCAAGGTCATGCAGCAGGTAAGTAGCGTGGCTCAGTGGAAAGAGCACGGGCTTTAGAGTCAGTGGTCATGGATTCAAATCCCGCCTCCGCCAATTGTCAGCTGTGTGACTTTGGGCAAGTCAACTTCTTTTATTTTATTCTGTTAATATGTTTTGTTTTGTTTTCTGTCTCCCCTTCTAGACTGTGAGCCCGCTGTTGGGTAGGGACCGTCTCTATATGTTGCCAACTTGTACATCCCAGGCACTTAGTACAGTGCTCTGCACACAGTAAGCGCTCAATAAATACGATTGAATGAATGAATGAATGAACTTCTCTGAGCCTCAGTTACCTCATCTGTAAAATGAGGACTAAGACTGTGAGCCCCCGTGGGACAAACTGATCACCTTGTAACCTCCCCAGAGTTTAGAACAGCGCTTCGCACATAGTAGGTGCTTAATAAATGCCATCATTTTTATTATCATTATTAAGTGGCGGGGCCGAGATTAGCACCCAAGATTCCTGACTCTCAGTTTTGAGCTCTTTCCACTGGGACATACTGCACTTTCCTGAAAGGCATCCAAAACTAAAAAGCGATAGTTTCCCATCCACCCCCGCCTCGGATCGAATGCCTTTCTTCTCCGTAGCTTTTCCTCACCTTTCATGACAAGAAACTTCAGCCTCAGCTTTAAGGGCTTTTCATAAGAGTTTCCAGATTGCGTCTTCCTCTCGTGTGCCTCATTACCCAGCCAAATTCTGTTGAAACGATAGGGAAAGATGTCTTAAACTACCAATTAGAACTTCTCCCACGGGGCTGATTTTCAAAGTCAAGTCTTTTGCATTCTGTTCCCTAACTAAAATCATCTCCTAACCTTTAAATGTGTTCTTAAAATGACATCAAAAAACCTCCTTTTAATCCCTTTTCCCCACATTTCCTGTTCTGGCTGAAGAGATTGCAGGAGCAGATTCAGAATAAGAAAGATAAAAGTAATGATTGGGGTGTTTGCTAAGTGCTTAAACGAGGCCAAGTGCTGAGATAGGTATAAGATACAACTTTTATCTCCCCCAGTGCTTAGAACAGTGCTTGGCACATAGTAAATGCTTAACAACTACTATTATCATTATTATTATTGTTATAATCAGGTTCGACCCAGTCCCTGTCCCTCATGGGACTTCAACTCAAAGTGGGTGGGTGAATGGGAGAATTCATTCATTCATTCAATCGTATTTATTGAATGCTTATTGTGTGCAGAGCACTGTACTAAGCACTTGAGAGAATACAATACAACAATAAACAGACACATTCTCTGCCCACAATGTGCTCACAGTTTAGAGGGGGAGGTGGAGACACTGAGGCACAAAGAAGTTTGTAATGAGATTACATTCTAAAGGGGGAGACAGACAGACATAATTTATAATGTATATTTTAAAGATTAGGTACATAAATAGTATGGGATTGGGGATGGGGCGATTATTATTTGTTTTATTATCATTATTATTATTGTTATCGTTCCCCAAGATACGAATCCCATTTCTCTTACCAGGAGTGGATAGAGCCCAGGCCTTGGAGTCAGAAGGTCATGTTTTTTTTTTTATAGCATTTATTAAGCACTTACTATGTGCAGAGCGCTGTTCTAAGCGCTGGGGAGTTTACAAGGCGATCAGGTTTTCCCACGGGAGGCTCACAGTCTTATTCCCCATTTAACAGATGAGGTAACTGAGGCATAGAGAAGTTAAGTAACTTGCCCAAAGTCACACAGCTGACACTTGGCAGAGGCAGAATTTGAACCCGTGACCTCTGACTCCAAAGCCCGGGCTCTTTCCACTGAGCCACGCTGCTTCTCTAATCCCGGGATTAGAACCCGGGCAGAGCCGGGTTCTAATCCCGGCTCTGCCACAAGTCTGTTGTGTGACCATAGACCAGTCACTTCACTTCTCTGGGCCTCAGTTCCCTCACCTGTAAAATGGGGATTAAGACTGGGAGGCCCATTTGAGACATGCTCTGTTCCCAACCGGATTTTCTTGTATCCGCGCCAGCCCTTAATACAGAGCCTGGCACATAGGAAGTGATTAACAAATACCACAATTATCATTATTATTATTACCATAACTTTCACAAAAAACAAACCAACTGGGAAGTAAGTAGACCAAGATACCCATCCTCAGAAACTCTTTCAGTCCACCAGACTGGTAAAGCAACACCCCAAAACAACTGGGAAGTAAGTCCAAGATACCCATCCTCAGAAACTCTTTCAGTCCACCAGACTGGTAAAGCGTCACACCAATACTCCATATCCCACATCTCAAACCCCTCTCTGGGCACTTTCTCATGGGCTTCTCCCCTTTCCCCAAGGGTTTGTTTCACTCTGAGCCCAGCGGGAACTGATGGACAAGGGCCAAAGACAGAGAGCTGCGTCTGCTCTGTGACCTTGGATGCTTTTCTGTGCCTCAGTTCCTTCAGCTGCAAAATGGGGATTCAATACCTGTTCTCTCTCCTACATAGACTATAAGCCCCAGATGGGACCTGATCATCTTGTTTCTATTCATTCATTCATTCATTCAATCATTTTTATTGAGCGCTTACTGTGTGCAGAGCAGTGTACTAAACACTTGGGAAGTACAAGTTGGTACCACATAGAGACGGTCCCTACCCAATAGCACGCTCACAGTCTAAAAGGGGGAGACAGACAACAAAACAACACATATTAACAAAATAAAATAAATAGAATACTAACGCTTAACAATAATAACCATAATAATAATAATTCTAGAATATGTTAAGTGCTTACTAGATGCCAGCCACTATTCTAAGCTTTAGAGTAGATACAAGATAATCAGGTTGTCCCACGTAGGGCTCACAGTCTTAATCCCCATTTTCCAGATGAGGTCACTGAGGCCCAGAGAAGTGAAGTGACTTGCCCAAAGTCACACAGCCGACAAGTGGAAGAGGCGGAATTAGAACCCACGACTTCTGACTCCCAAGCCCGAGCTCTCTCCACTAAACCACGTTACTTCTCAGGTTGATAAAGTGCTTAATAAAGTGCTTTGCCCTTTTTCCCAAGTGCTCAGTACTATGAACTGGAAACAGTCTTGTATTGTCTTTTGCTGTGGAGTCATTGACGACCCAAAGCGACTCCATGGAAGCATCTCTCTCAGAAGGCCAAGCTCTCCATCTGCCATCGTTCTGGTAGTGGATCCAAAGAGTTTTCTTGGGAAAAATTGGGAAGTGGTTGACCATCGCTGCCTTCCACGCAGCCAAATTAAGTCTCCGCCCTCGACTTTTAGACTGTGAGCCCACTGTTGGGTAGGGACTGTCTCTATATATTGCCAATTTGTACTTCCCAAGTGCTTAGTACAGTGCTCTGCACATAGTAAGCACTCAATAAATATGATTGATGATGATGATGGTGATGATGACTTTCCCCAATGCTGAGCATGGGGTAGTTTTGACTTGTAGCAGATGGCCTGTCACTCGCTAGCCACCAGCCAAGCTAGAAATCCATTCATTCAATCATATAATCATATAATCATATAACATAATCATATAATCATATAATCAAAATAAGTGAGCCTCATTTTACTTGTGCATATCTATTCTATTTATTTTATTTTGTTAATATGTTTGGTTTTGTTCTCTGTCTCCCCCTTCTAGAGTGTGAGCTCACTGTTGGGTAGGGACTGGCTCTATATGTTGCCAACTTGGACTTCCCAAGCACTTAGTACAATGCTCTACACACAGTAAGCGCTCAATAAATACGATTGATTGATTGATTGACGGGAGGTGTCAAGGTGTCGGGGAAGGAGGGTGGATGAGGGGAAACTGCTCTCGTGTTTTTTCCAGCGCTTAGAACAGTGCTTTGCACATAGTAAGAGTTTAATAACAAATTCCCCTCCTGCCCCTCCCACCCCCCTGCCTTACCTCCTTCCCCTCCCCACACCACCTGTATATATGTATATATGTTTGTACGGATTTATTACTCTATTTTATTTGTACACATTTATTCTATTTATTTTATTTTGTTAACATGTTTTGTTTTGTTGTCTGTCTCCCCCTTCTAGACTGTGAGCCCGCTGTTGGGTAGGGACCATCTCTAGATGTTGCCAAATTGTACTTCCCAAGCGCTTAGTACAGTGCACTGCACACAGTAAGTGCTCAATAAATATGATTGAATGAATGAATGAATATTTGCTGACTGTGTGCAGAGCACTGTACTAAGCGCTTAGGGTATGCCTCTGCTTCACTCTCTCTCCTGTAGCTGAGACTGGTAGAGGCATGGAAACTCTCCAGGTGCCATTCTGACAGGGGCTGCATACAATAAGCACTCAAAAAGGAAATAAAATAGAGTAGCAGGATTGCCTAGTGGCAAGATCCCGGGCTTGGAAGTCAGAGGATAATAATAATAATAATAATAATGTTGATATTTGTTAAGCACTTACTATGTACCAAGCACTGTTCTAAGCTCTGGGGTAGATACAAGGGAATCAAGTCGTCCCACGTGGGGCTCACAGTCTTCATCCCCATTTTACAGATGAGGTAACTGAGGCACAAAGAAGTTAAGTGACTTGCCCAAGGTCACACAGCTGACTAGCGGTGGAGGCAGAATTAGAACCCACGACCTCTGACTCCCAAGGCCCTCTAAGCCACGCTGGGGTAGACTTCAGGAAATAATATCTGACTTCGGTGAGACAGACCATTCAGGACCAAGGTCCTGATTTGCCTGACATGCAAGAGTTTAATAGGACAATCGCAGTTTCACACGGAGAACGAAACCAAGCAATAGCAATTTTGAATGGAAATCAAATCCGTGTTTAATTGAGAAGGGGCGGCCTCTTAATTGGGCAGATGTCTCATGCCCCAGATTAAAAAACAATTAGAATTATTTAGTGTGAAATAAAATTTGTGCAAAATTTCTCAACTTCTCACATACCATTATAGCTACCCGAGATGATGCAGAAAAGAGGATGTGGTTCAAAACCTGGCTTTGCCACGTGTCTGCTGTGTAACCTTGGACAAGTCACTTCACTTCTCTGTCCCTCAGTTACCTCCTCTGTAAAATGGGGATGGAGACCGTAAGCCCCATGTGGAACAGGGACTGTGTCCAACCTGATTTGCTTGTACCCACCCCAGTGCTTAGTATGAGGCCTGGCCTACAGTAAGCACTTAACAAATAATAATAATAATAATAATAATAATAGCATTGATTAAGCGCTTACTATGTACAAAGCACTGTTCTCCCTCCACAAATCCACCAAACTAGCTCTCTTCCTCCCTTCAAAGGCCTTCTCAAACAGAGACCCCCCTTTTTCCTCTCCTCCTCCCCTCCTCATTGCCCCCTCCCTCTGCCCTACCCTCTTCCTCTCCCAGCAGCACCTGTATATATTTGTACATATTTATTACTCTATTTATTTATTTGTACATATTTATTACTCAATTTATTTTATCAATGATGTGTATATAGCTACACTTCTATTTATTATGATGGCATTGACACCTGTCTACTTGTTTTGTTGTCTGTCTCCCCCTTCTAGACTGTGAGCCCGTTGTTTTGTAGGGACCATCTCTATCTGTTGCCAATTTGTACTTCTCAAGTGCTTAGTACAGTGCTCTGCACACAGTAAGCGCTCAGTAAATATGATTGAATGAATGTTCTAAGCACTGGGCACTGTTCTAAGCACTGGATACCATGATGATGATGATGATGATTCTCTGTGCCTCAGTTTCCTTATCTGTAAAATGGGAATTAATCCTATTACCACCTACTTACTCTGAGAACCCTCTGTGAGACAGGGACTGTGTCCAACCTGATATATCTAACCCAGCACTTAGAACAGTGTGTGGCACATAGTAAGAGCTTTAACAAGTAAAAATTATTATTATTATCATCATTCTTAGTCATTCAAGCATATTTATTGAGCACTTACGTTGTGCTTAGCACTGTACTAAACATATGGAAGGTATCAATACTCTATTACTCTATTTTACTTGTACATATTTACTATTCTATTTATTTTATTTTGTTAATATGTTTTGTTTTGTTGTCTGTCTCCCTCTTCTAGCCTGTGAGCCCACTGTTGGGTAGGGACTGTCTCTATATGTTGCCAACTTGTACTTCCCAAGTGCTTAGTACAATGCTCTGCACACAGTAAGCACTCACTAAATACCACTGAATGAATGAATGAATGAATGAATACAATATAACAATAAACAGACACATTTCCTGCCCACAACTAGTTTAAAGTCTAGAAGGGGAGACACACATGCATATATATAAAGAAACTACAGGTTTGGACATAAGTACTGTGGGGTTGGGAGGGGGGATGAATAAAGGGAGAACGTGGCTTAGGGGACAGAGCACGGGCTTTGGAGTCAGAGGTCATGGGTTCAAATCCCGGCTCCCCACTTGTCAGCTGTGTGACTTTGGGCAAGTCACTTCACTTCTCTGGGCCTCAGTTGCCTCATCTGTAAAATGGGGATTAAGACTGTGAGCCCCCCATGGGACAACCTTATCACTTTGTAACTTCCCTAGCTCTTAAAACAGTGCTTTGCACATAGTAAGCACTCAATAAATGCCATTAAAAAAAAAGGGGAGCAATTCAGGGGGACCCAGAAGGGGTGGGAAAAGAGGAAAGGTGGAGCTTAGGGAAGGCTTCTTGGAGGGGATGGGCCTTCGATTAGGCTTTGAAAGAGGGGAGAGGAATTGTTAGATTTGTGAAGGGAGGGTGTTCCTGAACAGAGGGAGGACATTGGTCCCCCATTGGGTCTCCCCCTCGTCCCCCTCTCCATCCTCCCATCTTACCTCCTTCCCTTCCCCACAGCACCTGTATATATGTATATATGGTTGTACATATTTATTACTCTATTTATTTATTTATTTATTTATTTTACTTGCACACTTCTATCCTATTTATTTTATTTTGCTGGTATGTTTGGTTCTGTTCTCTGTCTCCCCCTTTTAGACTGTGAGCTCACTGTTGGGTAGGGACTGTCTCTATGTGTTGCCAATTTGTACTTCCCAAGCGCTTAGTACAGTGCTCTGCACATAGTAAGCGCTCAATAAATACGATTGATTGATTGATTGGTGGGGGGTCGGCAATGAGATAGACAAGATAAAGCAAGAATAAGAAGGTTAGCTTTAAGTGTGTAGGCTGGGCTAGAGAAGGAGAGAAGGGAGGTGAGGTAGGAGGGGGTGAGGGGATGGACAGCTTTGAAGCCAATGGTGACAAGTTTTTGTTTGATGCGGAGGTGGATGGGCAACCACAGGAGTTTCTTGAGGAGTGGGAAAATGTGTACTGAACATATTTGTTTGATGCGGAGGTGGATGGGCAACCACTGGAGTTTCTTGAGGAGTGGGGAAATGTGTACTGAACATATTTGTAGAAAAGTGATCTGGGCAGCAGAGTGAAGTATGGACTGGTGTGGGGAGAGACAGGAGGCTGGGAGGTCAGCAAGGAGGCTGATACATGATGACATACATGAGAAGCAGCGTGGCTCAGTGGAAAGAGCATGGGCTTTGGAGTCAGAGGTCATGGGTTCAAATCCCCGCTCCGCCAATTGTCAGCTGTGTGACTTTGGGCAAGTCACTTAACTTCTCTGTGCCTCAGTTACCTCATCTGTAAAATGGGGATTAAGACTGTGAGCCCCCCGAGGGACAACCTGATCACCTTGTAACTCCCCAGCGCTTAGAACAGTGCTTTGCACATAGTAAGTGCTTAATAAATGCCATCATTATTATAGCGGCTAGAGTATGGGCCTGGAAGTGAGAAGGTCAGGGGTTCCCATCCCAGGCCCGCTACCTGTCTACTGTGTGACCTTGGGAAAGTCACTTAACTTCTCTGGGTTTCAGATTCCTCATTTGTAAAGTGGGGATTGAGACTGTGAACCCCTCGTGGGACAGGGACTGTGTCCACCCCAATATGCTTGTATCCACCCTAATGCTTAGTACAGTGCATAAGAATGATGATTACAGTGCTTAGTACAGTGCTCTGCACATAGTAAGTGCTCAATAAATACGATTGATGATGATGATTATTCTGGTATTTGTTGAGCACTTACTATGTGCCAAGCACTGTTCTAAGTGCTGGGATGGATACAGACTATCAGGTTGTCCCACACGGGGCTCACAGTCTTGATCCCCACTTTACAGATGAGGTAACTGAGGCACAGAGAAGTGAAGTGACTTGCCCAAAGTCACAGAGCTGACAAGTGGAGGAGTCAGACTCCCAAGCCTGTGCTCTTTCCACTAAGCCATGCTGCTGCATGGCACATAGTAAGCGCTTAACAAATACTATTGTGAGCCCACAACAAACTTTCTTATTAGTTACTGTTTGTGATAGGAGGCCTTCCCAGACTGAGCCCCCCTTTTCCTCTTCTCCTCCCCATCCTCCCGGCCCTACCTCCTTCCCCTCCCCACAGCACCTGTCTAGATGTTTGTACAGATTTATTACTCCATTTATTTTACTTGTACATATTTATTATTCCATTTATTTTGTTAATGATGTGCATCTAGCTTTATTTCTATTTATTCTGACAACTTAACCCCTGTCCACACGTTTTGTTTTGTTGTCTGTCTCCCCCTTCTAGACTACGAGCCCATTGTTGGGTAGGGACCGCCTCTATCTGTGGCCGAATTGTACTTCCCAAGTGCCTAGTCCAGTACTCTGCACACAGTAAGCGCTCATTAAATACAATTGAATGAATGAATGAACAAGAAGGAAGAGACTGGTGAAGGTGTTGATGGGCTCTAGCTGAGACAGGTGATTGCCAGCCTGTG
Source organism: Tachyglossus aculeatus (assembly GCF_015852505.1). Taxonomy (NCBI): domain Eukaryota; kingdom Metazoa; phylum Chordata; class Mammalia; order Monotremata; family Tachyglossidae; genus Tachyglossus; species Tachyglossus aculeatus. Next base: position 172,652,458 of record NC_052067.1, read on the forward strand.
GCGGCAGGGCATGGAGGGAGATGTGGCCTTCTCTCCCTGCTCTACCCAGTAACAGGCCTGGACCCATCCATGACTGCTACGGAGAGCCACAGCTGCTACACCTAAGGCAGATAAAAGGCAGTCGCTCTGAAAGGCGAAGAAGCAGGCCCGGAGCATTCAGAAGCAAACATTTAGGGAGCACGCAGAGGAGAGGCAAGCATTGAGGAAAGCCCACAGAGGGCAAGCATTCAGGAATGTAGCACACAGAGAGAAGCAAGGAAGAGAGCAGCATGGAAGCAGAAGCAGCAGGAGAGCAGCACTCAAAAACAACAGAAGACAGGAGCACTTGGAAATGGCATTTGTGGGAAGTGGTGTGCGGACTAGGAGGCTTGTGGTGTCAGGAACTTCTCCTGACCTTCCGCCGTGGGATTGGAAGAATGGGCTCCCTTGACCAGGAGACTGGTATTGGTCAAAACGAGCTGGGCCTCCTGAAAAATTCCACAATTATTATTATTATTATACAGTAATCAAAGACGGAGAGGATAGGTGATTAGATTAATGTGGTAGCAGTTTGGATGGAGAAGAAAGGGTGGATTTGAGTGCTGTCGTGAAGGTGAAGGTGGGACTGACAAGATTTAGTGATGGATCGAATATGTGGGTTGAAGGGGAGAGAGGGCTCGTGAGACAGGAAGGATGGAGGAGCCATCTACAGGGATGGGAAAGTCATGGGAAGGACAGGGTTTGGGTGGGAAGTGAGGAGTTCTGTTTTGGACATATTAAGCTTGAGGTGATGGGAGGACAGCCAAGTATCTTGAAGGTAGGAGGAAAAGTAAGGCTGCAGAGAAGGAGAAAGATCAGGGCTGGAGATGGAGAATTGGGAATCATCCTCATAGAGATGGTAGCTAAAACCATAAGAGTCAATGAGTTCTCTGAGGCGGTGGATGAGGACGGACCATAGAAGAGGAACCAAAGTTGAGCCTGAAAGGATTCCCACTGTTAGGGGGTGGGAGGAAGAGGAGAAGTCCCAAAGAGACTGAGAATAAGCTGCCAAAGAGCTAGGAGGAGAACCAGGAGAGGACAATGTCACTGAAGCTGAGGTTGGATAATAATAATAATGATGGCATTTGTTAAGTACTTATTATGTGTGAAGCACTGTTCTAAGCGCTGGGGGGGATACAGGGTGATCAGGTTGTCCCACGAGGGGCTCACAGTCTTAATCCCCATTTTACAGATGAGGGAACTGAGGCCCAGAGAAGGTAAGTGACTTGCCCAAAGTCACACAGCTGACAATTGGCAGAGGTGGGATTAGAACCCATGACCTCTGGCTCCTAAGCCCGTGATCTTTCCACTGAGCCACGCTCTTCTCTGATCTTTCCTGGAGAAGGGGGTAGTACACAGAGTTGAAGGCAGCTGAGAGGTCTAGGAGGATTAGGATGGTGTAGAGGCCCTTGGATTTGGCAAGAAGGAGATCACTGGTGACCTTTGAGAGGACAGTTTCGGTACAGTGAAGGGGACAAAAGCCAGATTGGAGGGGAGAGAACTGGAGGAGAGGAATTTGAGTCAGAAGGTGTAATCTACTCATTCTAAGAGTTTGGAAAGCCATGGTACGTGGGAGATGGGGCGATAACTGGAGGGAGCTGTGGGGTCAAAGGAGGAGTTTTTTTAGGATAGGAGAGACATGGGCATGTTTGAAAACAGTGGGGAAAGAGAGATTGGAGAATGAACAGCTGAAGATGGCTGTTAGAGAAGGAAGATGGAAGGGGGCAAGAGATTTGTTAAGTTGTACAGGAAGGAGGTCATGTGCATGGGTGGAGAGGGTAGATTTTGAGAGAAGACAGGAGATTTCCTCTAGAGATACTGCTGGCAAAGATGGGAGAGTTGAAGAAGGGGCAGGAGGCGGAAGGGACTGGGGAGGATTAGGGAAAATTTTAGGGAGATCATGTCTGATCATGACCTCCTGTCTCTCCCCAATTCAGTCCATACTTCACTCTGCTGCCCGGAATAGCTTTCTAAAGAAATGATCTGGGCATGTCACTTCCCACCTCAAGAATCTCAGGCGGTTGCCTATTAACTTTTGTATCAAGCAAAAACTCCTCACTCTCACTTCAAAGCTGTTCATCACCTGGCTCCCTCTTCCCTCACCTCCCTTCTGTCCTTCTCCAATCCCGGCCCGCACCCTCCGCTCCTCTGCTGCCGCTAAACCTCCTCCCTGGACTTCATTCTCCTTTATCCCTCTGCAGACTTCTGGCCCATGTGCTACCTCTGGCCTGGAATGCCCTCCCCCGTCAAATTCACCAGTCAATCACACTTCCCCCCTTCAAAGCCCTACTGAAGGCTCACCTCCTCCAAGAGGCCTTCCCAGACTGATCCCCCCTTTATTTCAGCTGCCCATCCCCTCTGCCTCGCTCCCACTCGCTCCCTTTTGTCTACCCCCATCCCTGCCCCATAGCACTTGTGTATATATGTACATATCTATAATTCGATTTATTTATATTAATGTCTGTTTACTTCAACTGTATTTGAAGTAAACAGACTTTTTAGTTTACTTGTTTTGATGTGTCTACATCTATAATTCTATTTATTAATATTGATGCCTGTTTACTTGTTCTGATGTCTGTCTCCCCCCTTCTAGACTGTAAGCCCGGAGGGGGCAGGGACTTCCTCTCCTTATTGCTGAATCTTACTTTCCAAGTGCTTAGTACAGTGCTCCACACACAGCAAGCACTCAATAAATACAATTGAGTGAATGGCTGAATGAATGATGGTGTCAATTTTCTTAATAAAATAGGTGGCTTGGGATTGGGGCAAGGAATGGGAGAGGTGGGGACTCAGAGGGTTTGAGGAGGTAGTTAAATGTCTGGAACAGTTGGAGAGGGTGAAGGGCATGGGTTTTAATAAGGGTACAGTAATAATTTTGCCAGGCAGAGGAGAGGGCAGAGGTAAAACATGCAAGGATAAACGGGAAGTGGACGAAATCGGCCCAATATTTAGATTTCTGCTCACAGCGCTCTGTGGCTCGAACGCAAGAGAGAAGGAGGAGGACTTTACAGGTGAACCAGGGCTGTGGATAATAATAATAATAATGATGGCATTTATTAAGCACTTAATATGTGCAAAGCACTGTTCTAAGCACTGGTTCTAGGTTGACAAAGGGAGAGGGGAGCGAGTGAGTTGAGTTCAGTAGACGAGGTGGTGTTGACAACGTCTATTTGGTCGTCAAAGGAGGGTAGTTTGGGTAAGGAGGGTAAGTGGGGCGTGATGAGTTGAGAAAATTGGATGGGGTCTAATAATAATAATAATAGTGATGGCATTTATTAAGCACTTACTATGTGCAAAGCACTGTTCTAAGCGCTGGAGATATTACAAGGTGATCAGGTTGTCCCACGGGGGACACACAATCTTAATTCCCATTTTTACAGATGAAGTAACTGAGGCCCAGAGAAGTTAAGTGACTTGCCCAAAGTCACACAGTTGACAATTTGTGGAGCCGAGATTTGAACCCATGACCTCTGACTCCCAAGCACGGGCTCTTTCCACTGAGCCACGCTGCTTCTCTAGAGTTCTAGAGTCCAGAGATCGGAGGTCTCTGTGGGGGAATAGCACAGATTTACGGGGAGGAGGAGTGTGGGAGAGGAGGCAAGTAAGGAGGTTTTGGTCAGATGGAGGGGTTGCAAAGTCAGTGAGAGTGGAGATTGTGCAGTGGCTAGAGGTTAGAGATGGTGAGATCGATTGGCTGTCCGTGTTGCGGGGGCGGTGAGATGGGGTGGAGCAGGAGGTCAGTGGAGTTGAGGAGCAATAGAAGGCGGGCACTAGAATGATAAAGATAATAAATATGGTATTTGTTAAGCGCTTACTACGTGCCAAGCACTGTTCTAAGTGCTGAGGTAGACACAGGGTAATCAGGTTGTCCCATGTGGGGGCTCACACTTCTATTCCCCGTTTGACAGATGAGGTAACTGAGACTTAGAGAAGTTAAGTGACTTGCCCAAGGTCACACAGCAGACCCGTGGCAGAGGCGGGATTAGAACCCACGTCCTCTGACTCCCAAGCCCATGCTCTTTCCACCAAGCCACGCTGCTTCTCAAGTAGCGGTAGTAGAAGGATAGTCAGGGACACCTATGTGAATATTGAAGGCCCCAAGGATCAATGTAGGCATTAAGAGATGGAGAAGGAATGTGAGAAAGGGAACAAAATGGTCAAAGAAGTTGGAGGTGGGATCTGGGGGGTGGTAGATGACCTCTACTAGAATCTGGAGTGGGTAGTAAAAGCGGATGATATGTTATGATTGATTGATCTATGCATATCTGTATATCGGATATATATCTGTAATTTTATTTCATCCATTCATTCATTCAATAGTATTTATTTACTGAGCGCTTACTGTGTGCAGAGCACTGTACTAAGCGCTTGGAAAGTACAAGTTGGCAACATATAGAGACAGTCCCGACCCAACAACGGGCTCACAGTCTAGAAGGGGGAGACAGAGAATAAAACAAAACATGTGGACAGGTGTCAAGTCGTCAGAACAAATAGAATTAAAGTTAAATGCACAGCTAAATTAAAGCTAAATTAAATTAAAGCTAAATGTAATTTTATTTATTTATATTGATGCCTTTCTCGCCCTCCTTTTGATATTGAGCTCTCTGTGGGCAGGGAATGTCACTGTATATTGCTGTATAGTACTCTTTCAAGCACTTAGTACTGCACTCTGCACAGTAAGCACTTAAGAAAATTGAATGAATGAATGGCAGCATGGCCTGGGAGAGGCAGCCTGGCTTAGTGGCTAGAGCACAGGCATGGGAATCAGAAAGGTCATGGGTTCGAATCCTGTCTCTTCCACTTGTCTTTTGTGTGGCCTTGGGTAAGTCACTTCACTTGTCTCCACCTCAGTTCCCTCATCTGTAAAATGGGGATGAAGACTGTGAACCCCACACGGGACAACCTGATTACCTTGTGCCTACTCAAGCGCTTAGAACAGTGCTTGGCACACAGTAAGTGCATAACTAATTCCTTTATTATAATTATTATTATTATTATCATTATTATTATTATTATTATCAAATACCACAATTATCATGATTACTCTCATCATCATCATTATAATTAGTGGAGAGCGCACCATCTTGGATTCTTGAGGTTTTTCTTCATTGGTTGGCGTTCATTCATTCAATCAGTCGCATTTATGGAGAGCTTACGGAGCAGAGCACTGTACTAAGCACTTGGGAGAGTACAAAATAACAATAAACAGACAAATTCTCTGCCCACAACGAGCAAATCAGAACAGATACTCGGCCACCACTTGTACGTAAAGGTCTTTTGTTTCAAGTTGGTAATAATGAGTTTATTGAGCTGTTTTCCATTGGCCTTTCCCGGAAATACATCTCAAGTTCCCCACTGATAGATGGGTTCTTCTTCGCCTTTGTTCTATTTTTGTGTTCCTTATCTAATCCTCGAGTGCTACCAAGTGTAACCATGGTGATTTCAGAGGCAATGCCCATTGACTCACTAGAGATCGTGTTATTAATCTTAAGAATAATCATAATAACAGTGACCACTAAGACCAGTCTAAAAAAGACATTATCTCACATAACAGCGGAAACTCTAATAGGAGGTGAGAGGTTCAGCCTATCTGAAAGAGGAAGGTCTTGTTTTCTGGTCCTGGGTTAGGGGAACCTAATGAATATTTCACTCCCCACACAATTCTAACACTAAATTGTACAGATGCCGGAGCTATAATGTGATATGTTGGAGAAGCGGCATTGACTAATGTTAAGAGCATGGGGCTGGGAATCAGAGGACCTGGGTTCAAATGCCGCTCAGCCAATTACCCGCAGTGTGACCTTGGGAAAGTCACTTCACTTCTCTGTGCCTCAGTTCCCTCAGCTGCAAAATGAAGATTAAATCCAACTGTCTCCAATTTAGACTCTGAGCTCCTGTTTTTGTTGTTAATGGCATTCGTTAAGTATTTATTGTGTGCCAGGCACTGAACTACGTGCTGGGATGAATACAAGTTAATTGGGTTGGACACAGTCCCTGTCCCATGTGGGGCTCACTGTCTTCATCCCCAATTTACAGATGATGTAACTGAGGTCCAGAGAAGTGAAGTGACTTGCCATGTGGGGTCCTGATTGTCTTAATAATAATAATAATAATAATGATGATGATGGTATTTGTTAAGCACTTACTTTGTGCAAAGCACTGTTCTTTGCTGGGGGGGATACAAGGTGATCAGGTTGTCCCACGGGGGCCTCACAGGTTTAATCCTTATTTTACAGATGAGGAAACTGAGGCCCAGAGAAGTGAAGTGACTTGCCCAAAGTCACACAGCTGACAATTGGCAGAGCCGGGATTTGAACCCCTGACCTCTGACTCCAAATCCCGTTCTCTTTCCACTGAGCCATGCTGTGTCTTGAATCTACTCCAACGTTTTGTACAGTGCTAGACACATAAGAATAATGTTAATAATAATAATGGTATTTATTAAGTGCTTCCTATGTGCCAAGCACTGTTTTAAGCACTGGGGTAGATACAAGGTAATCAGGTTGTTCCATGTGGGGCTCAGGATCTTTATCCCCATTTTACAGATGAGGTAACTGAGGCAGAGAAGTGAAGCGACTTGCCCAAGGTCACACAGCAGACAAGTGGCAGAGCCGGGATTAGAACCCACGACCCCTGACTCCCAAGCCTGTGTTCTTTCCTCTAACCCATGCTAATTCCCTAATAAGTGCTTGGCAAACATAACTTTTTAAAAATCATTATTTGGTTAGGACTGTAGAATCTCACATTCCAGAAACACTAATAATGATTATTGTACCAAGCGCTTAATACAGTGCTCTGCACATAGTATGTGCTCAATGAATACGATTGATGATGATGATTATAGTATTTGTTAAGTGCTTATTATTTACCAAGCACTGTTCTAAGCGCTAGGTTAGATACAAGTTAATCAGGTTGTCCCACATGGGGCTCACAGGCTTCAAAGAGAAGCAGCGTGGCTTGAGCTTTGGATCCCGGGCTTTGAAGTCAGAGGTAATGGGTTCAAATCCCGGCTCCGCCACTTGTCAGCTGTGTGACTTGGGCAAGTCACTTCACTTCTTTGGGCCTCAGGTACCTCATCTGTAAAATGGGGATTAAGACTGTGAGCCCCCAGTGGGACATCCTGATTACCTTGTATCCTCCCCAGCACTTAGAACAGTGCTTTGCACATAGCTAAGCACTTAATAAATGCCATTATTATTATTATTATCCTCATTTTACAGATGAGGTAGTTGAGGCACAGAGAAGTCAAGTGACTTGCCCAGGGTCACACAGCAGATAAGTAGCAGAGGAGGGATTAGAACGCATGACTTTTTGACTGTCGGGCCCATAAGATGTAGAGTGAAAAAGCACATTTCAATTCATTGTTGCCATGGGTGGTATCCATCTGCCTCAGTCGTTTAGACTGTAAGCCCACTGTTGGGTAGGGACTGTCTCTATATGTTGCCAATTTGTACTTCCCAAGCGCTTAGTACAGTGCTCTGCACACAGTAAGCGCTCAATAAATACGATTGATGATCTGCCTCTACATACTCTGATGCACGCAGATGGTGGAGATTCTGATCTGAGACATGTTTCTACCCTAGAGCTTGGAACACTGCTTGGAACCCCCGGTTTGAATTAATAATAATAATGATAATAACAATAACAATAATAACAACAATAATAATAGTAATAATAATAATAATAATACCAGTATTTGTTAAGTGCTTACGAAGCGCCAAACACTGTTCTAATACTGGTGGGGATACAAGGTAATCAGGTTGCCCCACGTGGGACTCACAGTCTTAATCCCCATTTTACAGATGAGGTTACTGAGGTCCAGAGACGTGAAGTGACTTGCCCAAAGTCACACAACTCACAAGGGGCAGATCCAGGATTAGAACCCAAGACCTTCTGATTCCCAAGCCCGGGCTCTTTCCACTGAGACACGCTGCTTCTCGAATAGAAATCTATCCATCAATCATACTTTTTGAGCATTTATCATGGGCAGAGCACTGCCATTGTGGGTAGGGAGCATGTCCTACTAACTCTCTTGTATTGTTCTCTCCCAAGTGCTTAGTACAGTGCTTTTCATTCATTCATTTCGCCATATTTATTGAGCACTTGCTGCGTGCAGAGGACTGTACTAAGTGCTTATGAGAGTCCAATAAAACAATGAACAGACACATTCCCTGTCCATAACAAGCTTAGTCTGCACATAATAAGTGCTCAATAAATACCACGCATCGATCGATACACTATAACAGAGTCGGTACGGATGTTCCCTGGTCACAAGGACTTCTGTTACTAAATCACACCTGAAGTGGTTTCATTTGTCATTTTTTATTACTCTTGCTGTTATCATTAGTAATCACATTTGTTAAGTTCTTGGCACACAGTAAGCACTTAAAAATACCATTATTATTATTATTATTAATTCCCAAGTACCATACCAAGGATGCCTTCCCCTCAGCTCCACTCACCTTTCCCTTCTAAATCCAAATTCATTCAATCACATTTATTGAGTGCTTACTGTGTGCCGAGCACTGTACTAAGTGCTTGAACATTTCGACAACTAGCCTCCTGGTCATCTCACCCAAATCATTCATTCATTCATTCATTCAATCGTATTTATTGAGCACTTACTGTGTGCAGAGCACTGTACTAAGCCCTTGGGAAGTACAAGTTGGCAACATATAGAGACAGTCCCTACCCAACAGTGGGCTCACAGTCTAGAAGGGGGAGACAGACAACAAAACAAAACATATTAACAAATTAAAATAAATAGAATAAATATGTACAAATAAGAGTAATAAATATGTACAAACATATATACATATATACAGGTGCTGTGGGGAGGGGGAGGAGGGGGAGAGGAAGGAGAGGAAGGAGGGGGCTCAGTCTTCTCTTTCCCTCAACTTTCCTGGTCCTTTTGGTCTCCCCGCCATCCTCCTTGGGTCTCATGCCTCAGACCTTGCCATGATCCTCAACTTGTCTTCCTCTTTCTTTCAAACATATTTATTGAGCACTTACTGTGTGCAGAACACCGTACTAAGTGCTTAGACAGTCCAAGTTGGCAACATTCAACCCACAGAGCCAGTCGGTTGAGGCACCATCCTTGTCGCTCAAAGAACTCAAACTAAAGCAGTGAGGGCGAATAGATAGTTCATCCTCCATTTAGAGATGAGGAAACAGAGAAGTTACGAAACAGTGTGGCTCAGTGGAAAGAGCCCAGGTTTAGGAGTCAGAGGTCTTTGGTTCTAATCCCAGCTCCACCACATGTCTGCTGTGTGACCTTGGGCAAGTCACATAATTTCTCTGAGCCTCAGTTACCTCATCTGTAAAATGGTGATTAAGACTGTAAGCCCCACATGGGGCAACCTGATCACCTTGTATCCCCCCCAGAGCTTAGAACAGTGCATCACACAAAGTAAGCTTGAACTATCATCTCTACGCTGATGACACCCAAATCTACATCTCTGCTCCTGCTCTCTCCCTCTCCCTCCAGGCTCACATCTCCTCCTGGCTTCAGGACATCTCCATCTGGATGTCTGCCCGCCACCTAAAACTCAACATGTCCAAGACTGAACTCCTTGTCTTCTGTCCCAAACCCTGCCCTCTTCCTGACTTTCCCATCACTGTTGACGACACTTCCATCCTTCCCGTCTCACAAGCCCGCAACCTCGGTGTCATCCTCAACTCCGCTCTCTCATTCACCCCTCACATCCAAGCCATCACCAAAACCTGCCGGTCTCAGCTCCGCAAAATTGCCAAGATCCACCCTTTCCTCTCCATCCAAACCGCTACCCTGGTCATTCAAGCTCTCATCCTATCCCGTCTGGACTATCTTCTCTCTGATCTCCCATCCTCGTGTCTCTCTCCACTTCAATTCATACTTCATGCTGCTGCCTGGATTATCTTTGCCCAGAAACGCTCTGGGCACGTTACTCCCCTCCTCAAAAATCTCCAGTGGCTACCAATCAATCTGCGCATCAGGCAGAAACTCCTCACCCTGGGCTTCAAGGCTGTCCATCCCCTCGCCCCCTCCTATCTCACCTCCTTTCTCTCCTTCACCAGCCCAGCCCGCACCCTCCGCTCCTCCGCCGCTGATCTCCTCACCGTACCTCGTTCTCGCCTGTCCCACCATCGATCCCCGGCCCTCGTCATCCCCCGGGCCTGGAATGCCCTGCTCCCTCTGCCCCTCCGCCAAGCTAGCTCTCTTCCTCCCTTCAAGGCCCTGCTGAGAGCTCACCTCCTCCAGGAAGCCTTCCCAGACTGAGCCCCTTCCTTCCTCTCCCACTCGTTCCCCTCTCCATCCCCCCCATCTTACCCCCTTCCCTTCCCCACAGCACCTGTATATATGTATATATGTTTGTACATATTTATTACTCTATTTATTTATTTATTTATTTTACTTGTACTTATCTATTCTATTTATTGCATTTTGTTGGTATGTTTGGTTTTGTTCTCTGTCTCCCCCTTTTAGATTGTGAGCCCAATGTTGGGTAGGGACTGTCTCTATATGTTGCCAATTTGTACTTCCCAAGTGCTTAGTACAGTGCTCTGCACATAGTAAGTGCTCAATAAATGTGATTGATGATGATACTTCACACCTCTACCCGGATTGTCTTTGTTCAGAAATGCTCTGGGCATGTTACTCCCCTCCTCAAAAATCTCCAGTGGCTACCAATCAATCTAGGCATCAGGCAGAAACTCCTCACCCTGGGTTTCCAGGCTGTCCATCCCCTCGCCCCCTCCTACCTCACCTCCCTTCTCTCCTTCCCCAGCCCAGCCCGCACCCTCCGCTCCTCTGCCGCTAATCTCCTCACCGTACCTTGCTCTCGCCTGTCGCGCTATCGACCTCCGGCCCACGTCATCCCCCTGGCCTGGAATGCCCTCCCTCCGCACATTCACCAAGCTAGCTCTCTTCCTCCCTTCAAAGCCCTACTGAGAGCTCACCTCCTCCAGGAGGCCTTCCCACACTGAGCCCCCTCCTTCCTCTCTCCTTCGTCCCCCTCCCTATCCCCTCCATTTTACCTCCTTCTCTTCCCCACAGCAGTTGTATATATGCATGTATGTATGTATGTATATATGTACTTATTACTCTATTTATTTATTTATTTATTTTATTTTTATATTTTTATTCTATTTATTTTATTTTGTTAATATGTTTTGTTTTGTTCTCTTTCTCCCCCTTCTAGACTGTGAGCCCACTTTTGGGTAGGGACTGTCTCTATAGGTTGCCAACTTGTACTTCCCAAGTGCTTAGTACAGTGCTCTGCACACAGTAAGCGCTCAATAAATATGATTGAATGAATGAATGAATGAATAGTGCTTACTATTTGCCACGCACAGTTCTAAACGCTGGGGTAGATGCAGGGTAATCAAGTTGTCCCACATGGGGCTCGCAGTCTTCACCCTCACTGTACAGTTGAGGTAACTGAGGCACAGAGAAGTTAAGTGGCTTGTCCAAGATCACACAACAGACAAGTGGAAGAGGTGGGATTAGAACTCACATCCTCTGACTTCCAGCCCATGCTCTTGCCACTAAGCAACTATTCTGGCCCTGCATTTCTTCATCTGAAACTGGGGATGTTGTGCCTTTTTCTCCCTCCTACTTAGTTTTTGAGCCTAATAATAATAACGATAATAATGGTTTTTGTTAAGCACTTATTATGTGCCAAGCACTGTTCTAGCACTTGGGTAATAATAATAATGGCATTTAAGTGGTTACTATGTGCAAAGCACTGTTCTAAGCGCTGGGGGGGATACAAGGCAAACAGGTTGTCCCACATGGTGCTCACAGTCTTAATTCCCATTTTGCAGATGAGGTAACTGAGGCCCAGAGGAGTGAAGTGACTTGCCCAAAGTCACACAGCCGACAAGTGGCGGAGCCGGGATTAGAACCCATGACTTCTGGCTCCCAAGCCCATGCTCTTTCCACTGAGCCATGCTGCTTCTCTAGATATAAGGGTAGATACAAGCTTATCAGGTTGTCCCACGGGGGGCTCACAGTCTTAATCCCCATTTTACAGATGAGGTAACTGAGGCCCAGAGAAGTGAAGTGACTTGCCCAAAGTCACACAGCTGACAAGTGGCAGAGCCCGGCTTAGAACCCACGACCTCTGACTCCCAAGCCCGGGCTTGCCACTAATCCATGCTGCTTCTCTTCATGCTGCTTCTCCCATATGGGAGAGCCTCTGTGTCTAACCTGATTTTCTTGTATCTATTCCAGTGCTCAGTACAGTGGAGGGAAATTCGCATTTTACCACTGTTGTGTAGACAAGGCAAGTTGAAAGAAAAGGTGCTGTCCATCACACAGTAATTAAGAGCTATAAAAAAAAAAGTCGCTCCAGCTGTTCCTATTCAAATCCTGCTTAGCTGGTGGCCAGATGCCAGTTCCAATTAGTGAGATGTGTTTTCATTAGAAGAAGACCTCTTTTTCAATCCTCCTGGTAAATTGTCCGGGTGAGTATTGTGGGACTATGGGGGTGTGACATTAAAGGGGTTTTCAGCTCAAAATCGCTCCTGAAAAATCCCAAAAAGTGAGTTTCGGGGGCAGTGGGGGGCAGATTTCTGTCAGTTCATTCACTCAGTTAATTATATTTATTGAGTGCTTACTGTGTGCAGAATACTGTATTAAGTACTTGGGAGAATACAATATAACATTAAAGAGACACAGTCCCTGACCACGGTGATCTTTCAGTCTGGAGGGGGGGTGGGGAACACACATTAATATGAATAAAGAAATGACAAATGCGGGCATAAGTAATACGGGGCTTGGAGGGGGGAATAAAAAGGGAGTAAGGGTGATGCAGAAGGGAATGGGAGAAGAGAAAAGGGGGTTTAGTCAGGGAAGGCCTCTTGGAGGAGATGGGCCTTTGATAAAAATAATAATAATAATGGCATTTGTTAAGTGCTTACTCTTTTAGACTGTGAGCCCACTGTTGGGTAGGGACTGTCTCTATATGTTGCCAACTTGTACTTCCCAAGCGCTTAGTACAGTGCTCTGCACACAGTAAGCGCTCAATAAATACGATTGATTGATTGATTGATTGATTGCCAAGCTCTGTTCTAAGCACTGGGTAGATACAAGGTCATCAAGTTGTCCCACGTGGGGCTCATGGTCTTACTTTCCATTTTACAGATGAGCTAACTGAGGTCCAGAGAAGTGAAGTGACTTACCCAAGGTCACACGGCAGACAAGTGGCAGAGCTGGATTTCGGACCCACGACCTCTGACTCCCAAGCCCAAGCTCTTACCACTGAGCCACAGAAGGGAGGGGAGTCATTGTCTGCCAGTGTCCCTCGGTTACTGAAGTCCTTCATTCATTCAATTGTATTTATTAAGCGTTTATACTGTGTGCAGACACTGCATTGAGCACCTATGTCTCCCTCTTCTACCTCAGGTTTTGGGGCGTCCTATTCACTGCCCCCACATGCCTGCTGCCTCTTGCTACCAATCAATCAATCAATCAATCGTATTTATTGAGCACTTACTATGTGCAGAGCACTGTACTAAGCGCTTGGGAAGTACCACCCCTCTGTGGCTGATTCAGATGTCTTCCTGAGATGTAGATTGCAGACTCTAAACTGAAATCTTGTTGAGGGCAGGAAATGTGTCTGTAATATTGTTATATTGCGGTCTCCCAGTAATAATGATAGTAATAATGGTGGTTGTTAGTTACTTATTATCTGCCAAGCACTGTTCTAAGCTCTGAAGTAAGTATAAAATAATCAGGTTGGACACAGTCCATGTCCCTCCATGATGATGATGATGATGATGATGATGATGGCATTTGTTAAGCACTTACTATGTGCCAAGCACTGTTCTAAGCGCTTGTGGGGGATGCAAGGTGATCAGGTTGTCCCACGTGGGGCTCACACTCTTCATCCCCATTTTATGGATGAGGTCACTGAAGCCCAGAGAAGTGTCCTGACTTCATCATCATCATCATCATCAGTCGTATTTATTGAGCGCTTACTGTGTACAGAGCACTGTAATAAGCACTTGGGAAGTACAAGTTGGCAACATATAGAGACAGTCCCTACCCAACAGTGGGCTCACAGTCTAAAAGGGGGAGACAGAGAAGAAAACCAAACATACTAACAAAATAAAATAAATAGAATAGATATGTACAAGTAAGATAAATAAATAAATAAATAAATAGAGTAATAAATATGTACAAACATATATACATATATACAGGTGCTGTGCGGAAGGGAAGGAGGTAAGATGGGGGGGATAGAGAGGGGGACGAGGGGGAGAGGAAGGAAGGGCCTCAGTCTGGGAAGGCCTCCTGGAGGAGGTGAGCTCTCAGTAGGGCCTTTAAGGGAGGAAGAGAGCGAGCTTGGTGGATGGGCAGAGGGAGGGCATTCCAGGCCCGGGGCCAGGGGTCGATGACGGGACAGGCGAGAACGAGGTACGGTGAGGAGATTAGTGGCAGAGGAGCGGAGGGTGCAGGATGGGCTGCAGAAGGAGAAAATGGAGGTGAGATAGGAGGGAGCGAGGGGATGGACAGCCTTGAAGCTCAGGGTGAGGAGTTTCTGCCTGATGCGCAGATTGATTGGTAGCCACTGGAGAGTTTTGAGGTGGGGAGTAACATGCCCAGAGTGTTTCTGGACAAAGAAAATCCGGGCAGCGGCATGAAGTATGGATTGAAGTGGGGAGAGACACGAGGATGGGAGATCAGAGAGAAGGCTGATGCAGTAGTCCAGATGGGATAGGATGAGACCTTGGATGAGAAAGGTAGCGGTGTGGATGGAGAGGAAAGGGCAGATCTTGGCAATGTTGCGGAGCTGAGACTGGCAGGTTTTAGTGAAGGCTTGAATGTGAGGGGTGAACGAGAGAGCGGAGTCGAGGATGACACTGGGTTGCAGGCTTGTGAGACGGGAAGGATGGTAGTGCCGTCAACAGAGATGGGAAAGTCAGGGGGAGGGCAGGGTTTGGGAAGGAAGACAAAGAGTTCAGTCCTGGACATGTTGAGTTTTAGGTGGCAGGCAGACATCCAGGTGGAGATGTCCTGAAGGCAGGAGGAGATGCGAGCCTGGAGAGAGGGGGAGAGAGCAGGGGCAGAGATGGAGATCTGGGTGTCATCAGCGTAGAGATGATAGTTGAAGCCGTGGGAGCGAATGAGGTCACCAAGGGAGTGCGTATAGATCGAGAACAGAAGGGGACCAAGCACTGAACCTTGGGGAACCCCCACAGTAAGGGGATGGGAGGGGGAGGAGGAGCCTGCAAAAGAGACTGAGAATGAACGACCGGAGAGGTAAGAGGAGAACCAGGAGAGGACGGAGTCTGTGAAGCCAAGGTCAGATAGCGTGTTGAGGAGAAGGGGGTGGTCCACAGTGTCGAAGGCAACTGAGAGGTCGAGGAGGATTAGGATAGAGTATGAGCCGTTGGATTTAGCAAGCAGGAGGTCATTAGTGACCTTTGAGAGGGCAGTTTCCATGGAATGTAGGGGACGGAAGCCAGACTGGAGGGGGTCAAGGAGAGTGTTGTTGTTGAGGAATTCAAGGCAGCGCGTGTAGACAACTCGTTCAAGGAGTTTGGAAAGGAATGGTAGGAGGGATATGGGACGATAACTAGAAGGTGAGGTGGGGTCAAGAGAGGGTTTTTTTAGGATGGGAGAGACATGGGCATGTTTGACTTGCCCCAGGTCACACAGCAGACTGGTAACAGAGTTGGGATTAGAACCCCAGTCCTCCTGACTTCCAGGCCTATACACTAATAATGGTATTTGCTAAGGACTTATTATGTGCTTATTATTGAGAAGCAGCGTGGCCCAGTGGAAAAAGCCTGGGCTTTGGAGTCATAGGTCATGGGTTTGAATCCTGACTCCGCCACATGTCTGCTGTGTGACCTTGGGCAAGTCACTTAACTTCTCTGAGCCTGAGTTACCTCATCTGTAAAATGGGGATGAAGACTGTGAGCCCCATGTGGGACAACATGATCAGCTTGTATCCCCCCCAGCACTTAGAACAGTGCTCTGCACATAGTTAGAGCTTAACAAATGCCAATATTATTATTATTATTATTATTATTATTATTATTATTATTATTATTATTATTATTATTATGTGCCAGGCACTGTTCTAAGCGCTGGGTTAGATACAGAGAAGCAGCGTGGCTCAGTGGAAAGAGCCTGGGCTTTGGAGTCAGAGGTCATGGGTTCAAATCCCAGCTCCGCCAATTGTCAGCTGTGTGACTTTGGGCAAGTCACTTAACTTCTCTGTGCCTCAGTAACCTCATCTGTAAAATGGGGATTCAGATTGTGAGCCCCTCGTGGGACAACCTTATCACCTTGTATCCTCCCCAGCGCTTAGAACAATGCTTTGCACGTAGTAAGCGCTTAATAAATGTCATTATTATTATTATTATTATTATTACAAGGTAATCAGCTTGTCCCACATGGGGCTCACAGTTTTCATCCCCATTTTAATCCCCGTTTTGCAGATGAGGGAATTGAGGCACAGAGAAGTGAAGTGATTTGCCCAAGGTCACATAGCAGAAGCCACGCTGCTTCTCATAATTGTGGTATTCGTTAAGTGCTTACTAAGTGCCAGTTACTATTCAAAATGATGAGGTAGATAATAATGATAACAATGATGGTATTTATTAAGCACTTACTATGTGCCAAGCACTATTCTAAAATACAAGCTAAATTGGGTTGGACTGTGTCAAGGGGGACACAGTCCCTGTCCTGTGTGGGGCTCACAGTCTTCATCCTATTTTACGGTTGACAGAACTGAGGTAGAGAGAAGTGAAGTGACTTGTCCAAGGTCACACAGCCAACACGAGTAGGAGCTGGAATTAGAACCCATGGCTTCCTGATCCGTGCTTTTTCCTACTAAGGGAACCTCTGTGATTCCAAGCTCATGTCCTTCTCCCCCTCAGGGGCAGAAACCTTGCTTCTCCAGAGTTCTGGCAGCCGGACTCGAAATCTTCCGGATTCATCTGCGAACTGTACTTTCCAAGCACTTAGTCCAGTGCTCTGCACACAGTAAACACTCAATAAATACGATTGAATGAATGAATGATTCTTCCCGGTTCCCTGTCCAGAGTTCCCAACATGAGCTCTCCCTGCTCACTACTCTTCAGGGACACAGCTCACTTTTCCCCCTGTCAAGATGACAGTGCATCCTAGTAGATAGAGCCCAGGACTGGGAGTCAAAAAGTCATGGGTTCTAATCCCAGCTCCCGGCTTGTCTGCTGCGTGACCTTGGGCGAATCACTTCACTTCTCTGGACCTCAGTTTCCCCATCTGGAAAATGGGGATGGAAAATGAGCCCCATGTGTGTCCAACCCGATTTGCTCGTATCCACCCTAGCACTTAGAACATTGCCTGGCAAGTGATAAGTGCTTAACAAATGCCATCATTATTATTATTATTGTTATTATTATTAGTGGGTCTCCTCCAACTGATAATAATAATAATAATAATGATCGCATTTGTTAAGCGCTTACTATGTGCAAAGCACGGTTCTAAGCGCTGGGGGGGGATACAATGTGATCAAGTTGTCCCATGTAGGGCTCACAGTCTTAATCCCCATTTTTACAGATAAGGGAACTGAGGCTCGGAGAAGTGAAGTGACTGACCCAAGGTCACACAGCAGACTTGTGGCGGAGCCGGGATTCGAACCCACGACCTCTGACTCCAAAGCCCGGGCTCTTTCCACTGAGCCACACTGCTTCTCTACCTGTTGCAACTACCTGTTGCCTCTACTCCATCTCAGTCTTCTCTGATTGGTACAGCTTACACTTCGTTAACCACCCAACAGTACTATTTATTGAGCGTCTGCCACATGCAGAGTGTTCTAGTAAGGCTTCATAATCTGCCCGTCAACGGCATATCCTCTTCTATCACAAACTGCAGAGAGAAGCAGTGTGGCTCAATGGAAACAGCCCGGGCTTTGGAGTCAGAGGTCATGGGTTCAAATCCCTGCTCTGCCGATTGTCAGCTGTGTGACTTGGAGCGAGTCACTTAACTTCTCTGGGCCTCACCTCATCAGTTACCTCTCCATCCCCCCTGCCTTACCTCCTTCCCTTCCCCACAGCACCTGTATATATGTATATATGTTTTTACGTATTTATTACTCTATATATTTTACTTGTACATATTCTATTTATTTTATTTTGTTAATATGTTTTGTTTTGTTCTCGGTCTCCCCCTTCTAGACTGTGAGCCCACTGTTGGGTAGGGACCGTCTCCATATGTTGCCAACTTGTACTTCCAAAGCGCTTCGTACAGTGCTCTGCACACAGTAAGTACTCAATAAATACGATTGAATGAATGAATGAATGAATGAATGAATGAAATGGGGATTAAGACTGTGAGCCCCACGTGGGACAATCTGATCATTTTGTAACCTCCCCAGTGCTTAGAAGAGGATTTGCACATAGTAAGTGCTTAATAAATGCCATTATTATTATTATTATTATTATTATTATTATTATTATTATTGTTAACTGCTTTAAATCCTCCCAACACCCCAAGGCCTTCCGGGATGTCTTAGCCCCTGATGGGGAATTCTCGGAACAGAAAAATGGAGGCATACAAGTTCTTGTGGGCCGGGTCTACATCCAGCAACTCTGTTGTAATGTACTCTCCCGAGAGTACATTACTCTCTCTCTGTTGTAGTGTACTGGCCTCTCCCGAGTACTTAGTACCACTTAGTACAGTGCTCTGCGCAAAGTAGAGCAATCAATAAGGTGCTTGGTTGAGGGATTGACAGGAGGAGAATGAGGAGAGGCCAGTGTCAGTGAAGATGAGGATCCCCTTTTAGACTATGAGCCCACTGTTGGGTAGGGACTGTCTCTATATGTTGCCAATTTGTACTTCCCAAGCGCTTAGTACAGTGCTCTGCCCATAGTAAGAGCTCAATAAATACGATTGATGATGATGATGATTGATCTTGTCTTTGTCACCCCCGACCTCTCGCCCATGTCCTGCCTCTGGCCTGGAACTCCCTCCCTCCTTAAATCCCACAGACGAACGCTCTCCCCACCTTCAAAGCCTTATCGAAGGCCCATCTCCTCCAAGAGGCCTTCCCTGACTAAACCCTCATTTCCTCTTCTCCCACTCCCGTCCCCACCACCATTGCACGTGGATTTGCATGCTTTATTCATCCTTCCCACAGCCCCACAGCACTAATGTACATACCCATAATTTAATAATAGCATTTATTAAGTGCTTAGTATGTGCAAAGCATTGTTCTAAGCGCTGGAGAGGTTACAAGGTGATCAGGTTGTCCCACAGGGGGGCTCACAGTCTTAATCCCCATTTGACAGATGAGGTAACTGAGACACAGAGAAGTTGAGTGACTTGCCCAAAGTCACACAGCTGACAATTGGCGGAGCTGGGATTTGAACCCATGACTTCTGACTCCAAAGCCCGTGCTCTTTCCACTGAGCCACGATGCTTCTCTTTATTTATTTGTTTATTCTCTCTAATTTATTTATTCATACCATTGTCTGTCTCCCCCACTAGACTGAAAACTTTCTGTGCGCAGGGAACATGTGGAGCAACTCTGTTATATCGTACTCTGCAAGAGCTTAGTACAGTGTTCTACACACAGTTAATGTTCAATAAATAACATTGATTGATTGATTATGTCCTTATCCATAATTATTCTTGATATTGATGTCCATCTCCACCCCTAGAGTGTAACCTCATTGCTGGCAGGGAACGTGTCTACCAACTCTATCATACTGGACTCTCCCAAGTGCTTAGTACAGTGCTCTGCACACAGTAAGCATTAAAGAAATAATATTGATTGATTGATGATCCATAAAATGACTATAATACAACCCAGAGATGTTGGAGGACATGTGAGTTTGGTAAGTTAATAATAATAATGATAATAATTAATAATTATGGTATTTGTTCATTCATTCATTCAATCGTATTTATTGAGCGCTTACCATGTGCCGAGCACTGTTTTAAGCACTGGGGTAGATTCAAGGTCATCAGGTTGTCCCATGTGCGGTTCACAGTCTTAATCCCCATTTTACAGATGAGGTCACTGAGGCATGGAAAACTGAAGTGACTCGCCCAAAGTCACACAGCAGACAAGTCGCGGAGCAGGGATTCGAACCCATGACCTCTGACTCCCAAACCCATGTTCTTTCCAATTAGCCATGCCGCTTCTCGTTGAAAAGTTGAAAAGCTTTCAGAAACAACAAAAATGCAGTTTCTCCTCTTCATTAGATTCTCTTTGTCAATCGTAAAAATCATCATGACAGTCTCAACAGAAGCTCATTTTCTTCATCCAGGTAAGAGAACACTCCTGGGTTCATTGACTGGAAGGTTTCAAAGTGGATTTCAAAACAGTCACTCAACTAGTCAATTAGGGGCATTTAGTAAGTGTCACAGAGCGACCTAGTGGAAAGAACACAGATCTGGAAGTCGGAGGACCTGGGTTCTAATCCTGACTCTGCTACTTGTCTGCTGTGTTACCTTGGGCACTTCACTTCTCTGGGCCTCAGTTGCCTTATCTGTAAAATGGGGATTAAGACTGTGAGCAGCATGTGGGATAGGGACTGTGCCCAACCTGATTAGCTTGTATCTACCCCAGGAATTAGTACAGTGCATGGCACATAGTAAGCACTTAACAAATACCACAATTATTATTATTATCACTACCTAAGCAGAAAGCTTGGGAAAATCCAACAGATGTGAAATTCATTGTCCTTGCCCTCTTCGGGTTTAACAGTCGAATGGAGGAGAGACAGACGGACCAAGACATGTGCCCTTATCATCATCAATCGTATTTATTGAGCGCTTACTGTGTGCACAGCACTGTACTAAGCGCTTGGGAAGTACAAGTTGGCAACGTATAGAGACAGTCCTTACCCAACAGTGGGCTCACAGTCTAAAAGGGGGAGACAGAGAACAAAACCAAACATACTAACAAAATAAAATAAATAGAATAGATATGTACAAGTAAAATAAATAGAGTAACAAATATATACAAACATATATACGTATATGCAGGTGCTGTGGGGAAGGGAAGGAGGTAAGATGAGGGGGTGGAGAGGGGGACGAGGGGGAGATGCCCTTATAACATCAGGAGAGAAAGAGAGCAAGAGAACAAATTAGCTAAACCAATAATTGAGATTGTATCTGCCAAATCTGTTGTATATTATTCTCCCAAGCCCTTAAGTACAGTGCTCTACATGAAGTCGGCCCTCAGTGATTATCACTGATGGACTGAAGACACAGTAAAGCTCAGTGGAAAGAGCCCGGGCTTTGGAGTCAGTGGTCATGGGTTCAAATCCCAGTTCCGCCAATTTGGGCAAGTCACTTAACTTCTCTGGGCCTCAGTTACCTCATTTGTAAAATGGGAATGAAGACTGCCAGCCCCACGTGGGACAACCTGATCACCTTGTAGCCTCCCCAGCGCTTAGAAGAGTGCTTTGCACATAGCAAGCGCTTGATAAATGCCATCATAATTGTTATCATTATAACCATCTTGAGGAGAGGAATGAAAGCATCTTGGCCCAATGAATGGACATAGAAGTCAAAAGTACCTGGGTTCTAATCCCATCTCTCCCACTCCTCTGCTGTGTGACCTTGGGCAGGACTCTTCGCCTCTCTCGGCTTCAGTTACTTCATCTGTAAAATGAGGATTAAGACCGTGAGCCCCACATGGGGTAGTTACCGGGTCTCACCTGATTAGTTTAGACCCCAGCGCTTAGAACAGTGCCTGGTACATAGTAAGCACTTAGCAAAAATCATCATTATCATTATTAAATCTGTATTCATTAAGGATGACTGCTGAAGATTAAAATTCCCCCTTCTCCCTCATCGGGGATGAGGGGCGTTTAGGCTGGGGATCTTATTGGCCTAATTTCCTACCAGATATTTTCAATTTTTCGGCGTCTCACTCTCGAGTGTGGCCCCATAAGCAGCACGCTGGCCTTGACCAGTGTGTTTACAATGTTTTGGCAAGTGCTGATGTAGGATCTCCGCGGGGACTGGGCAGGGGTTAATTGCTGTTAAACGCTCAGTGCCAAGTCATCTTTCAGCCTCTCTGCTACATTAAAGATGACACTAATAAGGAAAGACTGCGGTGGATCTCTCTGGCCTGGAAATTGGACTTGGGGGGGGGTGACGGAAACCCGAAGCAGAACTGCGCCGGTCGGAGGGCCGTAATGTAATTATAACCATCGTACATGTGTCATAGCCAGCTAAATGATACATTAATGAATCAAAACAGGGAACGGAGTGATACTCTCGCAGCGACTAGAGGTGTTTTCAAGGTTAGAGCGTCGTTAATTTAATAATCCATAGTATGGATACTCCTCATATCGCAAATGAAATCAACCTTAATGGTTTCCTATCGCGTTGCTTGTTCGGCTCCTGGAGGGTGAAATGGAAGGCATTTTGGGGGAAGGGAGGGAAACCGAGGGGAGTTTTTCAAGACGACTCTGTGGCTTTGTGCTGGTGGGAAAGAGATGATAATAACGGTATTTGGATAAAAATACCAATATTTGCTTAGCGTTTACTATGGGCTCAGGTCTCTGATTCATTCATTCACAGAGAAGCAGCATGGCTCAGTGGAAAGAGCACGGGCTCTGGAGTCAGAGGTCATGGGTTCGAATCCCTGCGCCACCGATTGTCAGCTGTGTGACTTTGGGCAAGTCACTTAACTTCTCTGTGCCTCAGTTACCTCATCTGTAAAATGGGGATTAAGACTGTGAGCCCCACGTGGGACAACCTGATTGCCTTGTAACCTCCCCAGCACTTAGAACAGTGCTTTGCACATAGTAAGTGTTTAATAAATGCAATCATTATTATTATTATTATTATTTGATCTTGTTTATTGAGCACTACTGTGGGCAAAGCACTGAGTTAAGTGCTCGGGAAAGAACAATACAATGATAAGCAGTGACATTCCCTGCCCACAGTGAGCTTACAGTCTAGAATGGGGGACAAAGACATCAATACAGATAAGGAAAATGACAGATGTGGACATAAATGCTGTGAGGCTGGGAGGGGGGAAGAGCAAAGGGAGCAAATTAATCCACATATCCGATCCATCCCTAAATCCTGTCGGTCCCACCTTCACAACATTGCTAAAATCGCCCTTTCCTCTCCATCCAAACTGCTATCACATTAATCCAAGCACTAGAAGCAGTCTGGCTTAGTGGAAAGAGCCCGGGATTGGGAGTCAGAGGTCATGGGTTCTAATCCCGGCTCCACCGCTTGTCAGCTTTGTGGGCTTGGGCAAGTCACTTCACTTCTCTGTGCCTCAGTTACCTCATCTGTAAAATGGGGATGAAGGCTGTGAGCCCCACGTGGGACAACCTGATCACCTTGTATCTACCCCAGGGCTTAGAGGAGTGCTTGGCACATAGTAAGCACTTAACAAATACCATCATTCCCTGCCCACAACGAGCTTACAGTCCAGAGGGGGAGGCAGACGTGAATAGAAATAAATAAATGACGGATACGGACATAAGAGCTGTGGGGCTGGGAAGGGATTGAAAGAAGGGAATGGGAGAAGGGGAAAGGAGGATTTAGGGAAGGCCTAAAGAGAAGCAGCGTGGCTCAGTGGAAAGAGCACGGGCTTTGGAGTCAGAGGTCATGGGTTCGAATCCTGGCTCTGCCACATGCCTGCTGTGTGACCTTGGGCAAGTCACTTCACTTCTCTGAGCCTCAGTTACCTTATCTGTAAAATGGGAATTAAGACTGTGAGCCCCGCGTGGGACAACTTGATCACCTTGTATCCCCCCAGCGCTTAGAACAGTGCTTTGCACATAGTAAGCGCTTAACAAATGCCATCATTACATTACTATTGCCTCTTGGAGAAGATCCGCCTTCAGTTTGATTTGAAGCAAGAGAGAGGGAATGTGTCTACTAACTCAGTTATATTGCACTCTCCCAAGTGCTTAGTACAGTACTCTGGGACACAACAAGCATTCAATAAACATGATAAATTGATTGATTGATCGATTCAATGTTTCAAGAATCAATCAATGACATTGATTGCCCGCATAACAGATATACAGGTTGGGAGAGAACTCCCTGATTGAGGTGGTGAGCCCCACGTTGGACAGGAACTGCTTCCAACCTGATTTGCTTGTATCCACCCCAGTGCTTAGTACAGTGCCTGCCACATAGTAAGCACTTAACAAATACCCTCATTATCATTATTATTAGACTGTAAGCTCACTGTGGGCAGGGAATGTGTCTGTTTTACTGCTCTACTGTAGTCTCCCAAGTGCTTATTCATTCAATGATATTTATTGAGTGCTTACCACGTACAGAGTACAGTACTTGCTTAGTAACATGCTCTGCACACGGTAATCACTCAATACATTTGATTGATTGATTGGTTCTGAGAGAGAACCTTGCTAAGGGTAATGGGCTCCGCTGTGGCCCAAAAAAAGGTTCCGTGGTCACCGCTGCCTTCCCTCCAGCCATTATTTTTTTTTATAATAATGTCTGTCTCTCCTTCTAGACTGGAAGCTTGCTGTGGGTAAGGAATGTGTTGGTTTAAGACTGTGAGCCCGTTGTTGGGTAGGGACCATCTCTATATGTTGCCGACTTGTACTTCCCAACCGCTTAGTACAGTGCTCTGCACACAGTAAGTGCACAATAAATACGATTGAATGAATGAATTGTCATTTCATATACTCCCAAACACTTAGTACGATGCTTTGCACATGAATAGAATTTAATGAATGAATACTGCTACTACTACTACCTCTAGTATTACTACTACTAATAATAATGGTTATTAAGCACTTAATATGTGCCGAGCACTGTTCCACATGCTGGGGTAGATACAATAATAATAATAACAATAATGGCATTTGTTAAGCACTTACTATGTGCAAAGCACAGTCCTAAATGCTGGAAATGGTATTTTGTTAAGCGCTTACAATGTGTCAAGCACTGTTCTAAGCACTGGAGTATATACAAGGTAATCAGGTTGTCCCATGTGGGGCTCACAGTCTTAATCCCCATTTTATTGAGGAGGTAACTGAGGCACAGAGAAGTGAAGTGACCTGCCCAAAGTCACACAGCTGACAAGTGGCAGAGCTGGGATTAGAACCCATGTCCTCTGACTCCCAAGCACTTAGTACAGTTCTTTGCACATAGTAAGTCAATCAATCAATCGTATTCATTGAGCGCTAACTGTGTGCAGAGTGCTGTACTAAGCGCTTGGGAAGTACAAGTCGGCAACATATAGAGACGGTCGCTCCCCAACAATGGGCTCAATAAATACGACTGAAGGAATGGATGAATAGTTTCTTCTTCATCCACTCAGAAATTCAGAAACAATAATAGATGCTGGATTATCACTGAAAATGATAATGATGGTATTTATTAAGCGCTTACTACATGCCGAGCACTGTTCTAAGCGCTGGAGTAGATACAGAGTAATCGAGTTGTCCCACGTGCGGCTCACCGTTTTAATCCCCATTTTACAGATGCAGTAACTGAGGCACAGAGCAGTTAAGTGGTTTGCCCAGGGTCACAGAGCCTGACAAGTGGCAGAGCCGGGATTAGAACCCATGTCCTTTGACTCCCAAGCCCGGGCTCTATCCACTAAACCATGCTGCTTCTCTAAAACTGTGAGATTAAGATTAAGACCGTGAGCCCCACTTGGGACAGGGACTGTGTCCAATCCGATTTGCTTGTATCCACCCCAGCGCTTAGTACAGTGTCTGGCATCTAGTGAGCACTTAACAGATATTAAAATTGCTGTTATTTGAGTTCTCTAGGCCTCAGCTTCAGCACTTCCTCACCGCTTAGAACATGTGTAATAGTAATAATGATAATAATGACATTTAGTAAGTGCTTACTATGTGCAAAGCACTGTTCTAAGCACTGGGGAGGTTACAAGGTGATCAGGTGGTCCCACGTGGGGCTCACAGTCTTCATCCCCATTTTACAGATGAGGGAACTAAGGCCCAGAGAAGTGAAGTGACTTGGCCAAAGTCACACAGCTGACAATTGGCAGAGCTGGGATTTGAACCCATGACCTCTGACGCCAAAGCATGGGCTCTTGCCACTGAGCCACACTGCTTCTCCAAATATTTGCGCCCAACGTGGGGTTCGAACCCACGACCCTGAGATTAAGAGTCTCATCCTCTACCGAATGAGCTAGCCAGGTAGAACAGAAGCAGCGTGGCTCAGTGGAAAGAGTGCAGGCTTGGGAGTCAAAGGTCATGGGTTCGAATCCTGCTCCATCACTTGTCAACTGTGTGACATTGGGCAAGCCACTTAACTTCTCTGTGCCTCAGTTCCCACATCTGTAAAATGGGGATTAAGACTGTGAGCCCCACGTGGGACAACCTGATCACCTTGTATCTCCCCAGCACTTAGAACAGTGCTTTGAACATAGTAAGCACTTAATAAATGCCACTATTATTATTATTAATATTATTATTATTATTATTATTATTATTATTATTATTATTATTATTATTATTATGTGCCCTACATGAAGCACGGGCACTATCCATTCTAATTGTGCCCCAGCACCTAGCACAGCGATTGGTATCTAATGACTGCTTCATGCATAGCTCACTGGAAAGTTCACGGGTTTGGGAGTCAGAGGACATGGGTTCTAATTCTGGCTCCACCACTTGTCAGCTGTGGGACCTTGGACAATCCACTTCACTTCTCTGTGCCTCAGTTCCCACATCTGTAAAATGGGGATTAGGACTGTGAGCCCGATGTGGGACAACCTAAATTACCTTGTATCTACCTCAGCGCTTAAAACAGTGCTGGGCACATCGTAAGCACTTAACAAATCCCATCATTATTATTATTATTATTATTAGCACCACCAATTATTAGGGATGACACTTCCCAATTGCCACAAACCAAAATCTCACCGGATTGGCCGCGACGATCCAGAAAAGCTTGCTTCCTTGACTTCTATGTGTTTGTGCCAAGTTTGTAGCACACTGGTGTTGCTTGTTTACATGAGGCTAATTGCGCTGTGCTCGTTTTCAAAATTGATTTCGTTCTTCTTGGAATTACCTTTGTGCAGCTTGAAAAACGGTAATTGCTGGCTTGGAATTCCTAATTTCCCCCATCCTTGGGGGAATTTTTTTTTCCCTCTAGCTGCCTTCAAGTTCCACCCTTAATCTGAGTCATATTTACAGAATCAATCGTCAATCAGTGGCATTTAAGAAGTACTTAAGGAAGGTGATGAACTCCTCCAGGGGCTTGGGAGAGCAGAAAAATCACAAAGCACAGGTTTTCTTGCCCTCAAGGAGCTTAGTCTATCAAGAAGCCTCAGGGACTAGTGGATAGAACTGACTGGGTGTCAGAAGGACCTGGGTTCGAATTCTGACTCCAGCCAGACACATAGAGTCTGTTGAGTGACCTTGATAATAATAATAATCATGGCATTTATTAAGTGCTTACTATGTGCAAAGCACTGTTCTAAGTGCTGGGGAGGTTACAAGGTGATCAGGTTGTCCCACGGGGGGCTCACAGTCTCAATCCCCATTTTCCAGATGAGGTAACTGAGTCCCAGAGAAGTTAAGTGACTTAACCAAAGTCACACAGCTGACAGTTGGTGCAATCTGGATTAGAACCCATTACCTCTGACTCGAAAGCCCCTGCTCTTTCCACTGAGCCACGCTGCTTCTCTAAGGGAAGTCACTTCACTTCTCTGGGCCTCAGTTACCTCATCTGGAAAATGGGGATTAAGCCTGGGAGCCCCATGGGGACAGGGACTGTGTCCAACCCGATAACCACATATCTACCCCGGCACTTAGTACAGTGGGTGGCACATAGTAGGCGCTTAACAAATACCACAATTATCATTTTTAGACTGTGAGCCCACTGTTGGGTAGGGACTGTCACTATATGTGGCCAACTTGTACTTCCCAAGCGCTTAGTACAGTGCTCTGCACACAGTAAGTGCTCAATAAATATGATGATTGATTGATTATTATTAATGGAGGAAATGAACAAAATTATTGAGAAGTAGTGGAAACCTGAGGAAGAAATATGTGAGGGTGAAGCACCAGGAAAAGATGATCTTCCCAGTGGCCTTCCCAGACTGAGCCCCCTTTTTCCTCTCCTCCTTCCCATCCAGCCCACCCTACCTCCTTCCCCTTTCCACAGCACCTGTATATATGTTTGTGCAGATTTATTACTCTATTCATTTTACTTGTACATATTTACTATTCTATTCATTTTGTTAATGATGTGCATCTAGCTATAATTCTATTTGTTCTGACAGTTTTGACACCTGTCTACATGTTTTGTTTCGTTGCCTCTCTTCCCCTTCTAGACTGTGAACCCGTTGTTGGGTAGGGACTGTCTCTATATGTTGCCAACTTGTACTTCCCAAGCGCTTAGTACAGTGCTCTGCACACAGTAAGCGCTCAATAAATATGATTGAATGAATGAATGAACTTCTCTGGGTCTCAGTTACCTCAGAACCTTCCTTTCCTCTTCTCCCACTCATTCATTCATCCATTCATTCATCCATTCATTCATTCATTCATTCATTCAATCGTATTTACTGAGCGCTTACTCCCTTCTGCATCACCCTGACTAGCTCCCTTGATTCATCCCCCCTCCCAGCCCCATGCCACTTATGTCCAGATCTCTCATTTATTTCTTTATATTAATGTCTGTCTCCCCCTTTAGACTGTAAGCTCGTTGTGGGCAGGAAATGTGTCTATAATAATAATAATAATTATGGTATTTGTTAAGCACTCACTATGTGCCAAGCACTGTTCTAAGCATCATCATCATCATCAATCGTATTTATTGAGCGCTTACTGTGTGCAGAGCACTGTACTAAGCGCTTGGGAAGTACAAGTTGGTAACATATAGAGACAGTCCCTACCCAGCAGTGGGCTCACAGTCTAAAAGGGGGAGACAGAGAATAAAACCAAACATACTACCAAAATAAAATAAATAGAATAGATATGTACAAGTAAAATAAATAAATAAATAAATAAATAAATAAATAATAAATAAATGAATAAATGAATAAATAAATAATGAATAAATAAATAAAAAAGCACTGGAGAAGACCCAAGGTAATCAGGTTGCCCCACATGGGACTCACAGTCTTAATGGCCATTTTACAGATGGAGTAACTGAGCCCCAGAGAAGGGAAGTGACTTGCCCAAGGTCACACAGTAGAAAAGTGGCAGAGCCGGGATTAGAACCCACAACCTCTGACTCCCAAGCCCATGTTCTTGCCACTAGGCCACACTACACTCTCTCAAGTGCTTAGCACAGTGCTCTGCACATAGTATGAGCTCAATAAATATGACTGACTGACCGAATTGGCCCATTCAGATGAAGCTTTTATTATTATTATTATTATCATTATTATTATTATTATTGTTGGTGTTGTTAGTGTAATATCAATATTATAATAATTATTACAGTATATTGTATCATATGATATAACATAATGCATATTATATATCATTATTAATAATGATGATGATGACATTTGTTAAGCACTTACTGTGTGCCAAGCACTGTTCTAAGCACTGTGGGGATTCAAGGTAATCAGGTTGTCCCACATGGGGCTCACAATCTTCATCCCCATTTGAAAGACGAGGGATCTGATGCCCAGAGAAGTGAAGTGACTTGACCAAGGTCACACAGCTGACTGTCTCTCTCTGTTGCCAACTTGTACTTCCCAAGCACTTAGTACAGTGCTCTGCACACAGTGAGCACTCAATGAATACGATTGAATGAATGAATGACTGACAAGTGCAGCGTGGCTCAGCGGAAAGAGCCCGGGCTTTGGAGTCAGAGTCCAGAGTCAGAGTCAGAGTTGAATCCCGGCTCCGCCAATTGTCAGCTGTGTGACTTTGGGCAAGTCACGTCCCTTCTCTGGGCCTCAGTTACCTCATCTGGAAAATGCGGATTAAGATTGTGAGCCCCCCGTGGGACAACCTGATCACCTTGTTACCACCCCAGCGCTTAGAACAGTGCCCACTCTTGGGTAGGGACTGTCTCTATATGCTGACAACTTGTACTTCCCAAGCGCTTAGTACAGTGCTCTGCACACAGTAAGCCCTCAATAAATACGATTGATTGATAGAGAAGCAGCGTGGCTCAGTGGAAAGAGCCCGGGCTTTGGAGTCAGAGGTCATGGGTTCAAATCCTGGCTCCGCCACATGTCAGCTATGTGACTTTGGGCAAGTCACTTAACTTCTCTGTGCCTCAGTTCCCTCATCAGTAAAACGGGGATTAAGACTGGGAGCCCCCCGTGGGACAACCTGATCACCTTGTAACCTCCCCAGCGCTTTGGGCAAGTCACTTAATTTCTCTGTGCCTCAGTTCCCTCATCTGTAAAATGGGGATTAAGACTGTGAGCCCCCGGTGGGACAACCTTGATCACCTTGTAACCTCCCCAGCGCTTAGAACAGGGCTTTGCACATAGTAAGCACTTAATAAATACCATTATTATTATTATTATTGATTGATTGCTTTGCACATAGTAAGTGGTTAATGAATGATATCATTATTATTATCAATCAATCAATCAATCGTATTTATTGAGTGCTTACTGCATGCAGAGCACTGTACTAAGCGCTTGGGAAGTACATTATTATTATTAAGTGGCGGAGCAGGGATTAGGACCAACAACCTGTAACTCCCAAGCCCGGGCTCTTTCCACTAAACCATGCTACTCCCACTTGTTTCGGTTCCAAGAGAGCCTCTCCCTCCTTGACCGCCGTGCGCCATGGTTTTCTCCGCCACTGTGCCAAGGTCGTCTTAAAATGTTTCCTCCTCCCTCCTGGATTTCGGTTCCCCCAGTTCAGCTGTCCATCCGGCAACTGTTTGGCCCTCCCCCTGGGGGCTCCTTCGCTCCCAAATCCTTCCTGGTGTCGCCATGTCCAAGACGAGCGCGGCTTCCAGGATGGGAGATCGAGGTCATCTCCCCCTTTTAGACTGTGAGCCCACTGTTGGGTAGGGCCCGTCTCTAGATGTTGCCAACTTGTACTTCCCAAGCGCTTAGTACAGTGCTCTGCACACAGTAAGCGCTCAATAAATACGATTGATTGATTGATTGAGGTCATCGCAGGCCTCCCTCACCCACCACCTTGTCTCGTCAATGGGCAGTGACTGAGGTCCTGTATATATGTATATATGTTTGTACATATTTTTTACTCTATTTATTTATTTTACTTGTACATATCTATTCTATTTATTTTATTTTGTTAGTAGGTTTGGTTTTGTTCTCCGTCTCCCCCCTTTTAGACTGTGAGCCCACTGTTGGGTAGGGACTGTCTCTATTTGTTGCCAACTTGTACTTCCCAATAATAATAATAATAATAATAATAATGATAATAATAATGACTGCATTTATTAAGTGCTTACTATGTGCAAAGCACTGTTCTAAGCACTGGGGAGGTTACAAGGGTATCAGGTTGTCCCACGGGGAGCTCCCAGGCTTAATCCCCATTTTACAGATGAGGGAACTGAGGCCCAGAGAAGTGAAGTGACTTGCCCAAGGTCACACAGCAGACATGTGGCGGAGCCGGGATTCGAACCCCTGACCTCTGACTCCAAAGCCCGGGCTCTTATCACTGAGCCACGCTGCTTCTCTAAGCGCTTAGTACAGTGCTCTGCACACAGTAAGTGCTCAATAAATACGATTGATTGATTGACTGATTGATTGATTGATTGATTGAGGCAGAGCTGTGGGAAGAAGGAGTTGGACGTGGCGACTCCCGGCCGGAGAGAAGGTTGGACAACACCCGGAGTCTGATCTGGAACTCGACACCCCATTACCACCACACACTATGCTGAACAGCAGCGCGGCTCAGTGGAAAGAGCCCGGGCTTTGGAGTCAGAGGTAATGGGTTCAAATCCCGGCTCTGCCAACTATCAGCTGTGTGACTTTGGGCAAGTCACTTCACTTCTCTGGGCCTCAGTTACCTCATCTGTGAAATGGGGATTCAAACTGTGAGCTCCCTGTGGGACAACTTGATCACCTTGTAACCTCCCCCAGCGCTTAGAACAGTACTTTGCACATAGTAAGCGCTTAACAAATGCCATCATCATCATCATCAACAGCAGCGTTGCCTAGTAGGTAGAGCACAGGCATGGGAGTCAGGAGGACCTGGGTTCTAATTCTGGCCCCTCCACTTGTCTGCTGGTCACCTTGGGCCAGTCAGAAGCAACGTGGCTCAGTGGAAAGAGCCCGGGCTTTGGAGTCAGAGGTCATGAGTTCGAATCCCGGCTCCCCCACATGTCTGCTGTGTGAACTTGGGCAAGTCACTTCACTTCTCTGACCCTCACTTCCCTCATCTGTAAAATGGGATGAAGGCTGTGAGCCCCACGGGGGACAACCTGATCACTTTGTAGCCCCCCCCCCCCCAGCGCTTAGAACAGTGCTTTGCACATAGTAAGCGCTTAACAAATGCCAACATTATTATTATTATTATTACTTCGCCTCTCTAGGCCTCGGTTACCTCATCTGTAAAATGGGGATTGAGACTGTGAGCCCCACATGGGACACCCCTTTGCTCTACCCCCCTCCCCGTCCAACAGCACTTGTGTATATTTGTACATATTTATAATTATAATTCCATTCATTTTCATGAATGAGGCGTATACATCTGTAATTCTATTTATTTAGAATGATGCTACTGATGTCTGTTTACTTGTTTTGATGTCTGTCTCCCCCCTTCTGGACTGAAAGCCCATTGTGGGCGGGGGCAGTCTCTGTTTGTTGCTGAATTGTACTTTCCAAGCACTTAGTAATAATAATGATAATAATAATGACATTTGTTAAGTGCTTACTATGTGCAAAGCACTGTTCTAAGCGCTGTGGGGGATACAAGGTGATCAGGTTGTCCCACATGGGGCTCAAAGTCTTAATCCCCGTTTTACAAATGAGGTAACTGAGGCTCAGAGAAGTTAAGTGACTTGCCCAAGGTCACACAGCAGACATGTGGCAGAGCCGGGATTCGAACCCATGACCTCTGATTCCCAAGCCCGGGATCTTTCCGCTGAGCCAGTGTTCTGAACATAATAAGTGCTCAATAAAGACAATAGAAAGAATGAATGACAGGGGTGTCTAACCTGATTGCTTGTATCTTCCCCAGAGTTTAGTACAGTGCCTGGCATGTAGTAACCAGTGTGGATTCGTGGCAAGAGCCCGGGCTTGGGAATCAGAGGTCTTGGGTTCTAATCCCGCCTCTGCCACTTGTCAGCTGTATGACTTTGGGCATGTCACTTCACTTCTCTGGGCCTCAGTTACCTCATCTGTAAAATGGGGATTAAGACTGTGAGCCCCCTGTGGGACAACCTGATCACCTTGTAACCTCCGCAGTGCTTAGAACAGTGCTTTGCACATAGTAAGCACTTAATAAATGCCATCATTATTATTATTCTCTGGGCCTCAGTTACCTCATCTGTAAAATGGGGATTAAGACTGTGAGCCCCATGTGGGACAGCCTGACACTGGGAGCCCAATGTGGGACAACCTAATTACCCCGCCTCTACTGCAGAACTTAGAACAGTGCTTGGCACATATTGAGTGGACATATTTGGTCATATTTATTACTCTATTTATTTTACTTGTACATATTTATTCTATTTATTTTGTTAATATGTTTTGTTTTGTTGTCTGTCTCCCCCTTCTAGACTGTGAGCCCACTGTTGGGTAGGGACTGTCTCTAGATGTTGCCAACTTGTAGAGAAGCAGCGTGGCTCAGTGGAAAGAGCCCAGGCTTTGGAGTCAGAGGTCATGGGTTCGAATCCCGGATCTGCCACATGTCTGCTGTGTGGCCTTGGGAAAGTCACTTCTCTGAGCCTCAGTTACCTCATCTGTAAAATTGGGATTAAGACTTTGAGCCCCACGTGGGACAACCTGATCACTTTGTACCCCCCCAGCGCTTAGAACAGTGCTTTGCACATAGGAAGCGCTTAACAATTGCCAACATTATTATTATTATTTGTACTTCCCAAGCGCTTAGTACAGTGCTCTGAACACAGTAAGCACTCCATAAATACAATTGAATGAATGAATGAATGAATGAATGAATGGGAGCCCCATGTGGGACAACCTAATTACCCTGCCTCTACTGCAGAACTTAGAACAGTGCTTGGCACATATTGAGTGCTTAACAAATACCTTCATTATTATCATTATTATTAACAAATGTCACAATTATTATTATTCCACTGTGTGACTGTCTTCCCGACAATGTACCGGCCTTCCCGACTCTGTTCTCAACTTCCTCATCTACATGTGCATCACTGGTCGAAGTGCTGCCTAGGTAGCAGAATTCTCTGGTGGCTAAGAAGTGCGGCAGAGTTTTCCCCAGGTTTCAGCTGGTTTGTTGCCTGTTCAGTCCAAGCGAGAGACGCGCTTATCAAGAGTGGTCTGATATTACTGATGACGGGGCAAATCTGTGATTTCTTAATAAAACAAAATCAAGAGGCATCAGCCTCCTCCTCAGACAGTCACGTGGAAAACCTCAGCAGGTTGGATTCCTCCAATCAATCAATCAATCAATCAATCCTCCAGACACAACCAGGCCTACAATTACTTGCTTCAAAGTTAATGAGCGCTATGGCTGACCACAAATGCAAAAAATCCTGAAATCAGCACTTCGTGGTTAATGTTCCTCTAAGTTTACTTAATTTTTCTGGTTGGCTTATGGAGCGATTAGGGTCTTATTACCCTCCAACTATCTGCATGTCCTTTATCTGCAAATCCATTAGTGTTTCCTTGTAAGAGCCGTCGCTGATCTTTGCAGCAGCGTGGCGAAATGGATGGAAGCTGGGCCTGCGAGCCAGAAGGTCATGGGTTCTAATCCCGGAAAAATCCACCTGTCTGTTGTGTGACCATGGGCAAGTCATTTCACATCTCTGTGACTCAGTTACCTCATCTGTAAAAGAGAGATGGAGGCTGTGAGCCCCATGTGGGACGGGGACGTGTCCAACCTGTTTAAATCCTATCTACTGGAGCGCTTAGAACATTGCCTGGCACATAGTAAGCACTTAATAAATGCCATAATTATTAATTACTATTATTGTTATTTAGGTGACACTGACAAGATTATCGAAGAGCATGATGAAGGTTCATTATGTCGCTGAGAAGGCACTAGTCTTGTGTCCATATGCCTTCTAGACTGTGAGCCCACTGGTGGGTAGGGACTGTTTCTATATGTTGCCAACTTGTACTTCCCAAGCGCTTAGTACAGTGCTCTGCACACAGTAAGCGCTCAATAAATACGATTGATGATGATGAATGGATGAATGCCAGTCTATCTCCCCCATGAGATTATAAAATCCTGCGGGCATTGATCTTAATAATAATGACTGTGATACTGTTTGCCAACTTGTACTTCCCAAGAGCTTAGTACAGTGCTCTGCACACAGTAAGTGCTCAATAAATACGATTGAATGAATGAATGAATGGTCAAGCACTTACTATGTGCCGGGCACTGTACTAAGCGCTGGGATGGATACAAGGAAATCAGGTTGGATACCATCCCTCTTCTGCGAGAGGCTCAGTCTTAATTCCTACTTTACAGATGAGGTAACCGAGGCCCAGAGAAGTGAAGTGACTTGCCCAAGGCCACCCAGCAGACAAGTGGCGATCCAGGATTAGAATCCATGACCTTCTGTCTCCCAGGCTGGTGCTCTATCCTCTATGGCACGCTGCTTCCTCTGCACAGAGCACTGTACTAAGCGCTGGGAGAGTACAATGTAACACTGAATAGACACATTACCTGCCCACAACAAGTTTACAGTCTAGAGGGGGAGACAGACATTGATATAAATAAATAAATGACAGGGACATAAGTGGTGCGGGGCTGGGAGGGGAGATGAATAATAATAGTAACAATAATAATAATAATGGTATTTGTTAAGCACTTACTATGTGCAAAACACTGTTCTAAGCGCTGGGGAGGTTACAAGGTGATCAGATTGTCCCACGAGGCGCTCACAGTTTTCATCCTCATTTTCCAGATGAGGGAACTGAGAAACAGAGAAGTGAATTGACTTGCCCAAAGTCACACAGCTGACAGTTGACGGAGCCGGGATTTGAACCCATGACTTCTGACTCTAAAGCCTGGGCTCTTTCCACTGAGCTACACTGCTTAGCAAGTCAGGGCGACATGGAAGGGAGTGGGAATAGTGGAAAGGAAGGCTTAGTCAGGGAGGGCTTCTTGGAGGAGATCCTATTTTGCAGATAAGGAAACTGAGGCCCATATATTTTGTGACTTATCTAAGGTCACACAGCAGATAGCATGTCTCCGGAGAAGTACTGTGGCCTAGTGACTACAATCCAGGCCAAGGGGTCAGATAACTTGGGTTCTTAGAGAAACAGTGTGGCTCAGTGGAAAGAGCCCAGGCTTTGGAGTCAGAAGACATGGGTTCAAATTCCGGCTCCACCAATTTTCAGCTGTGTGACTTTGGACAAGTCACTTCACTTCTCTGTGCCACAGTTACATCATCTGGAAAATGGGGATTAAGAATGTGACCCCCCAGTGAGACAACCTGATCACTTTGTAACTTCCCCAGTGTTTAGAACAGTGCTTTGCACATAGTAAGCACTTAATAAATGCCACCATTATTATTATTATTATTATTGTAATCCTGGTTCCACCATTTTTCTGCTATGTGACCTTGGGCAAGTCACTTACCTTCCTTATACCTCAGTAACCTCATCTGTAAAATGGGGATTAAAATAGTGAGCCCCACATGGGACATGGATTAGATCCAACCTGATTAGTTTGTAATTACCTCAGTGCTCAGTACAGTGCCGGCACATAGTAAGTACTTAAATAACACCATTAAAAAAAGAAAACGGGGTAGTCTGGGCTGTTTCCAGTAGGCCACGCTATTTTAACGCTGATGACACCCAGATCTCCATCTCTGCCCCTGCTCTCTCCCCCTCCCTCCAGGCTCGCATCTCCTCCTGCCTTCAGGACATCTCCATCTGGATGTCCGCCCGCCACCTAAAGCTCAACATGTTGAAGACTGAGCTCCTTGTCTTCCCTCCCAAACCTTGTCCTCTCCCTGACTTTCCCATCTCTGTTGACGGCACTACCATCCTTCCCGTCTCACAAGCCCGCAAACTTGGTGTCATCCTCGACTCCGCTCTCTCATTCACCCCTCACATCCAAGCCGTCACCAACACCTGCCGGTTTCAGCTCCGCAACATTGCCAAGATCCGCCCTTTCCTCTCCATCCCAACCGCTACCCTGCTAATTCAAGCTCTCATCCTATCCCGTCTGGACTACTGCACCAGCCTTCTCTCTGATCTCCCATCCTCGTGTCTCTCTCCACTTCAATCCATACTTCATGCTGCTGCTCGGATTGTCTTTGTCCAGAAACGCTCTGGACATATTACTCCCCTCCTCAAAAATCTCCGGTGGCTACCAATCAATCTGCGCATCAGGCAGAAACTCCTCACCCTGGGCTTCAAGGCTGTCCATCCCCTCGCCCCCTCCTACCTCACCTCCTTTCTCT
Organism: Tachyglossus aculeatus; assembly: GCF_015852505.1. Lineage (NCBI taxonomy): Eukaryota > Metazoa > Chordata > Mammalia > Monotremata > Tachyglossidae > Tachyglossus > Tachyglossus aculeatus. The sequence continues at coordinate 172,689,911 of NC_052067.1, forward strand.
CCTTCTACTGCCCAGCCCGCACCCTCCGCTCCTCCACCGCTAATCTCCTCACTGTACCTCGTTCTCACCTGTCCCGCCGTCGACCCCCGGCCCACGTCATCCCCCGGGCCTGGAATGCCCTCCCTCTGCCCCTCCGCCAAGCTAGCTCTCTTCCTCCCTTCAAGGCCCTGCTGAGAGCTCACCTCCTCCAGGAGGCCTTCCCAGACTGAGCCCCTTCCTTCCTCTCCCCCTTGTCCCCCTCTCCATCCCACCATCTTACCTCCTTCCCTTCCCCACAGCACCTGCATATATGTATATATGGTTGTACATATTTATTACTCTATTTATTTATTTATTTATTTATTTTACTTGTACATTTCTATCCTATTTATTTTATTTTGTTGGTGTGTTTGGTTCTGTTCTCTGTCTCCCCCTTTTAGACTGTGAGCCCACTGTTGGGTAGGGACTGTCTCTATGTGTTCACAATTTGTACTTCCCAAGCGCTTAGTACAGTGCTCTGCACATAGTAAGCACTCAATAAATACGATTGATTGACTGATTGATTTAATAATAATAATAATAATAATGACGGTATTTATTGTTTGCTATGTGCCAAGCACTGTTCTAAGCACCGGGGTAGATACAAGGTAATCAGTTTTTCCCAGTTTTCCCACATGGGGCTCAGACTTTTAATCCCCATTTTACAGGTAAGGTAACTGACGCACAGAGAAGTCAAGTGACTTGCCCAAGGTCACACAGAAGACAAGTGGCGGAGGCAGAATTAGAATTCAGGCCCTTCTGACTCCCAAGCCCGAGCTCTTTCCACTAAGCCACGCTGCTTCTCATAATTTATTCTCATTATTTTCAATATGGGTAGGGAACATGACTCCCAACTCTGTTGTATGGTACTCTCCCAAGTGTTTAGTACAGTGCTCTGCACATTGAGGGCTCAATAAATGCAGTGGATTGATTGATTCTTACTACGAATAAGAGGGGCATGTGTGTTTATTCCTGTACGGAATTTGTGCTTTTGATATCACAGATTGGCAGTATCTCCTAGAGTTGATTAACATCCCGGGCCATTCATTTATTGATCTATTGATTCTTCCATACATCTGATAGGCTTTCATTCATTCAGTCAGTCAGTCATATTTATGGCGTGCTTACTGTGTGCAGAACACTGTGCTAAGCGCTTGGGAAGTACAAGTTGGCAACATATAGAGACGGTCCCTACCCAACAGTGGGCTCACAGTCTAGACTTGGTTTATGCATTCAAGTGGTTCCTGAGCCATAGAGACGTTGTGGACACATCTCTTCCAGAACAACCTGTATATATGTATATATGTACATATTTATTACTCTATTTATTTATTTATTTATTTTACTTGTACATATCTATTCTATTTATTTTATTTTGTTAGTATGTTTGGTTTTGGTCTCCCCCTTTTAGACTGTGAGCCCACTGTTGGGTAGGGACTGTCTCTATATGTTGCCAATTTGTACATCCCAAGCTCTTAGTACAGTGCTCTGCACATAGTAAGTGCTCAATAAATACGATTGATGATGATGATGATGATGATGAACAACCTTCTCTCCATCTGCAATCATTCTGGTAGTGGATCCACAGACTTTTCTTGGGAAAAATCCGGAAGGGGTTTACCATCGCCTCCTTCCTGCGCAGTCAATTCGAGTCTCCACCCTGGATTCTCTCCCGGGCCACTGCTGTCCAGCATGGGGGAATTTTGGCTTGTAGCAGATGGCCTGACACTCGCTAGCCACTGGGCAAGCTAGGAATGGAATGGACAGGCCTCTGCTTCACTCTTCCTCCCATATCTGAGGCTTGTAAAATGGGCATTAAGAGCCAGAAACTCTTCAGGTTCCATCCTAGAGGGGACGCGTATGCTACTAGTGGGCAAAGCATTGATGCTTTTCAACCTGTGAGATAATGGAAAAAATCCAGGGCTGCATTGAGACCTTGCTATGATTTAGCTGAACCTGTGAAAGTAATAATAACAATAATAATAATAATAATAATAATAATAATAACATTTATTAAGCACTTACTATGTGCAAAGCATTGTTCTAAGTGCTGGGGAGGTTACAAGGTGATCAGGTTGTCCCACGGCGGGTTCACAGTCTTAATCCCCATTTTACAGATGAGGTAATTGAGGCACAGAGAAGTTAGGTGACTTGCCCAAAGTCACACAGCTGGCAATTGGCGGAGTTGGTATTCGAACCGATGACCTCTGACTCCAAAGCCCGGGCTCTTTCCACTGAGCCACGCTGCTTCTCTAAACTTTCAAAATGACTATTCAAAGCTGAGAAGCAGTGCTGCCAATTGATTAGATCCTCAGCCCGGGAGTCGAAAGGACTAACTACCACATTAGTAAAATATCTCATCCTCTTCCGACTGGACTACTGCATCAGCCTCCTTTCTGGTCTCCCAACCTCCTGTCTCTCCCAACTTCAATCTATACTTCACTCTGCTGCCCGGATTATCTCTGTACAGAAACGCTCTTGGCATGTCACTCCCCTCCTCAAAAATCTCCAGTGGTTGCCTGTCAACCTTCGCATGAAGCAAAGACTCCTCACTGTTGGCTTCAAAGCTGTCCATCCCCTTGCCCCCTCCTACCCCACCTCCCTTCTCTCCTTCTCCATCCCTGCCCACATATTCCACTCCTCTGGGGCTGCTAACCTCCTCACTGGGCCTCATTCTCGCCTGTCCCATCGTCAACCCCTGACCTACGTCCTACCTCTGGCCTGGAATGTCCTCCTTCCACACAACTGCCAAACAATCACACTTCCTCCCTTGAAAGCCCTACTGAGAGCTGACCTCCTCCAGGAGGCCTTCCCAGACTGAGTCTCCCCTCTTCCTCTCCTCCTTCTCCCCTCCCCATCACCCCCACTCCCTTCCTCTGCCCTATCCCTTTCCCCTCCCCACAGCACTTGTGTATATTTGTACATATTTATTACTCTATTTTATTAATGATGTGCATATAAATATAATTCTATGTATTCTGATGGTATTGTCACCTGTGTACTTGTCTTGGTTTTATTGTCTGTTTCCCCCCTTCTAGACTGTGAGCCCATTGTTGGGCAGGGACTGTCTCTATATGTTGCCGATTTGTACTTACCAAGTGCTTAGTACAGTACTCTGTACACAAGTAAGGGCTCAATAAATATGACAATGAATGAATGAGTCCTCTGCACACAGTAAGCGCTCAATAAATACGATTGAATGAATGATTGTCTTATATCTACCCCAGTTTTCAGTACAGTGCTTGACATACAGTAAGGACTTAAATCCCGCAATTATTATGGATCCCACATTGGCCATTTTAGCTGTCAGTGCTGTCTTCTAAAATGAACGACAACTTTACTTACCTCCCCGGGTAATCAGCACGGGGCTTGGCACATAATAAGGGCTTACTAAATCCCATCATTTTAATGATTTTATCGTGATTTTATTATTACATCATATAATTATTCCAAGTGGAAGTGTGTCCTAAATTGGGTCATTTTCTCCCTAAGAGGAGAGGAGGAGATAGGCACTCATCTGCTGGTAGACTAGTTCTTCTTGTTAATAGCGTTTCACTCAATAAAATATTATATAATCAAAGGAAGGTAGAATTTGCCAGCCCAGCTAACAACAGCTGTCCGTGAAACAAGACAGCATGTGCTTTCTCTCTACGGGGTCTAATTCCCAGGGAACCTTCGCGACGACATTCAGTGGCTGCAAAACTAAAGATTAACTGTCCAGAGATCTGCTTCCTGAAGCTTATTTGAAGATTAAATTAAATGGCAGGCAATATATATTTGGTAATTCAGCTTTCCTTCAGTCTCTGGCCACCTAGCATCAAGTATAATAGGCAACGCGGACACTTTGGAACAAGAAAAGAGTGGTTTAAAAAGTACTTGAGGGTGGTTCTCTGGGAGAATCTGAAATCGATCATCTCCTTCTCCTTACCGAGAAGTGCCTTCTGCTTTTCCAACGTATAATAAAGTAATTCTAATTACAAATGATCCATTATGACAAATTATTCAGGCCCTTGGAAAATGGTTACCAGTCATTATCTATTTATTTCATAACAAATGCCTCAGAAGGTGTGAATGACACGTTTCAAACAACAACCGGGATAGGGAAACATTTTAATTAAATCAGAAGCGGTACAGATAAAATACAATTTTTTCAAAAGCCCGGTTTTCACACGAGGTGGCGGTCATTGGATTTCTATTTAGCCAAAATGGAGAAAGACAGATGAAGATGTTATGCTTTTTTAAAATACTGTATTTCGGAAACTCATTTAAAGACCCCGAAGCGTGATTTGTCCAAGTGGCAGACATTTGAAGAACAGTCACATGTTCTTACACAAAATCCATATGGGTGATGTATTTAATTACCGCGCTGATTGAAATTGGCAGCTTTAGTGACCTATGTGTACGTTCATCTTGATTGATGCGGGCTTCAGGCCTGGTTACTTTTAAACCGATTCACGCATTGCTTGATAATATCGCCCTGTCAGATAGCGAACTACCTTCTTACAAATCTGGAGACTACAAAGAGGGCGTGTTTAATTAAAACAAGTTAAAGATTGATTGTTTTCAAATATGAGTATGGTGGATAAACTCTGGGAATGGCATATAGAATAAAAGTTCCACCTGGGCTGGGATTGTGTCTGCTTGTACATTTGTTGTGGGCAGGGAAAGTATCTATTTATTGTTGTATAAGCTCTCCCAAGACCTTAGTACAGTGCTTCGCACAGAGTAAGTGCTCAGTGAATAGTATCGATCATTCGGCTGCCAACTCTATTGCTTCTGTTTAACTCTCGGCTTTGGGAGTCAGAGGTCATGAGTTCTAATCCCAGCTCCTCCGCTTATGAGCTGGGCGACTTTGGGCAAGTCGTTTAACTTCTCTCTGCCTCAGTTACCTCATCTATAAAATGAGGATTAAGACAGTGAGTCCTAAGTGGGACAACCTGATTAGCTTGTATCTGCCCCAATGCTTGGCAACAGTAAGTGCTTAACAAATACCATTATTATCATTTTCCAAGCCCTGAGTAGAAGGCTCAGCCTTTAGTAGGTGTTCAGTAAACCCTACTGATTGATAAATGCAGTGATTGATTGGGGTTACTGCAAATAGGGGTATCTGTTGGCTATTTGTAGGGTCCAGCAAATGGTGAGGTGTTTTTGTTTGATGTGGAGGTGGAAGAGTACCCACTGGAGGTTTTTGAGGAGCAGGATGATATGTTTTGATAATTAGTGTAGAAGAAAGAATAATCTTGACAATCTATATGCTTTTCCTCTAGACTGTAAGCTTGTTATGGGAAGGGAATGTGTCTGCTAATTCTGTTCATTCAGTCATTCATTCATTCAATCATATTTATTGAGCACTTACTGTGTGCAGAGCACTGTACTAAGCGCTTGGGAAGTACAAGTGGGCAACATATAGAGACAGTCCCTACCCAAAAACGGGCTCACAGTCTAGAAGGGGGAGACAGACAACAAAACAAAACACGTGGACAGGTGTCAAGTCATCAGAATAAATAGAAGTAAAGATAGATGCATATCATTAACAAAATGAATAGAAATAAATAAGTAAATATGTACAAGTAAAATAGAGTAATAAATCTGTACAAACATATATACAGTAGGGTGGGGGGGATGGGGAGGAGGAGAGGAAAAAGGGGACTCAGTGTGGGAAGGCCTCCTGGAGGAGGTGAGCTCTAAGTAGGGCTCTGAAGGGAGGAAGAGAGCTAGCTTGGCGGATGTGCGGAGGGAGGGCATTCCGGGCCAGGGGGAGGATGTGGGCCAGGGGTTGACGGAGGGACAGGAGAGAACGAGGCTCGGTGAGGAGATTAGCAACAGAAGAGCGGAGGGTGCGAGCTGGGCAGTAGAAGGAGAGAAGGGAGGTGAGGTAGGAGGGGGCGAGGTGATAGAGAGCCTTGAAGCTGAGAGTGAGGAGTTTCTGCTTTATGCATAGGTTGACTGGTAGCCACTGAAGAGTTCTGAGGAGGGGAGTAACATGCCTAGAGCATTTCTGCACCAAGATGATCCGGGCAGCAGCGTGAAGTATAGACTGAAGTGGGGAGAGACAGGAGGATGGGAGATCAGAGAGGAGGCTGATGCAGTCATCCAGTCGGGATAGGATGAGAGATTGAACGAGCAGGGTAGCAGTTTGGATGGAGAGGAAAGGGCGGATCTTGGTGATGTTGCGGAGGTGAGACTGGCAGGTTTTGGTGATGCATTGAATTTGAGGGGTGAACAAGAGAGTGGAGGCGAGGATGACACCAAGGTTGCAGGCTTGTGAGACGGGAAGGATTGTAGTGCCATCTACAGTGTACTCTCCCAAGCCTTTAATACAGTGCTTGGCACATGGTAAGCACTCAATAGATAACATTGATTGATTGAGGCATAATGGAAAATTGATGATTCTGCTTCCTGCAGTGAGCAGGACAATGCCTTGGGAGACACTGGATGAGCTCCCATTTTTGTTATTTTTATTGTCTTTGTTAACCACTTACAACACATCAAGCCCCCTCTCAGGGTGTGACCTGGAGAGTTTCCTGTCCTCTACCAGTCTCAGCTACAGGAGGGAGAGTAAAGCAGAGGTCTGTCCATGCCATTCCTAGCTTTCCCAGTGGCTAGCGAGTGGCAGGCCATCTGCTATAAGGCAAAACTCCCCCGTGCTGGGCAACAGCAGCATGGGAGAGAGTCCAGTGTGGAGACTCGAGTCAACTGAGCAGAAGGAGGCAGTGGTAAACCGCTTCCCGATTTTTCCCAAGAAAACTGCGAATCCACTACCGGAATGATTGTAGATGGAGAGCGGGCGTTTTGGGAGAAATGTGTCCCATGTGTTGCTGAGGGGTTGTAAAAGACTCGACAACAATAGACAAGACAAATGCATCAAACAGTGTACTAAGCGTTGGGGTAGATACAAGTTAATGAGGGCAGAATCAATCCCTGAACCTTGGGGGTTCACTGTCTAGATAAGAGGGAGAACAGATATTGAAGCACCATTTTACAGTTTATGAAACAGAGGTCCAGAGAAGGTAAGTGACTTACCCAAGATCACACAGAAAGCAAATGAAGAGATGTAGAATGACTTAGTGGTTAGAGCATGGGACAAGGAAGGACCTGGGTTCTGGGAAAGTCACTTCAATGCTCTGGGCCTCAGTTCTCTTGTCTGTAAAAGGGGGATAAAGACTGTGCACCTCATATGGGACATGGTCTGCATCCAATCTAATTAGCTTGTATCTCCCCCAGCTCTTAGTACAGTGCCTGGCACGTAATAAGTGCTTAACAAATACCATAAAAAAGTGAGAGAGAAAGGATTAGAACCCAAGTTCCCTGACTCCTAGTCCCCAGAATAATAATAAGAAGAAGAATTATGGTATTTGTTAAGTCCATTTTAAGTGCCAGCCACTGCATTAAACACTCTTTCCATGAAGCCATGCTGCATCTTTCCATCTCAGGAAAGATGAATTCTGAGATGGAATGGGAAATTAATGATTCCATATATTCTTATGAACAGGACAACACACTGAAAAGAATGGATGGTTCCTTGAAATTTTGCTGGTTCCCATGTCTTTGGTGGAGACAGGCTTGGCATGAGAAACGTGCCTGATAGATTAAAGGGAAACGTGGGCCAGGGATCATCTTCCCAGAATGACCCCGTGGGGAACGCCTTACTAATCTCCGTTCATGAGGCCAAGGATGAGAGCAAGGACATGTGCAGTTAAAACCTCCAAAACAATCTTGCCCTCTCTACTCCGGAGAGTCGAAGAGGATGAAAATCTTCCCATTCTTCCCTACCTTGTCATCTTTTTTAAGGATTAAGGGATCAAGGGGGTTTTCATGTCTTGAGACATAATTCTGGTCTTAAAAAATTCCGAAAAGACTCTCTGATGCTCAGGATAATTTCCAACAGCGTGTTTTATCAGAATTGATGGGAAACATGTAGACACCTGAACCTCTCTGGGGTTTGTTGTGTGGATTTCAGGCGGAGATGAGGGGGGCGGCACGGGAGGAGAGGGGGTCTCTTTCTTAATGATATCATGTTGTCCGGATAATTGACTTAATAGAGGGAGTAAATGGAAAAAAAGGGTGGTTCAGCAGAGATCAAAAAGGGGAGAGGAGATAGAAAAGATTAAAACGAGGTATGATAGCTTGTTTTCCCAGATGGGTCAGATTTTTCCTTAAAGACTCCGGTTCATAAATTTACCTATCTACTTGTACTTCTTCCCCCTAAACAAAGCCTTCATTTTTAACTTCTCTCATTTCTTGAATGAGAAAAAGTATGTGCCTTTCAAACATATACAAACTTAAAATATCATATGCATATGATAGGTGCATACTTTGTCTTCAATATATATATTCAATCATATTTATTGAGCACTTACTGTGTGAAGAGCACTGTACTAAGCACTGGGAAAGTACAATACAATAATGAATTGTTACATTCCCTGCCCATAAGCAGGTTACAGTCTGGGGGCACAGGCATCAATACAAATAAATAAAATGAAAGGTTAGAACACTGCTTTGCACATAGTAAGCGCTTAACAAATGCCATCATGAATTAATAAGTGCTGTGGGGCTGGGATGGAGGGAAGAGCAAAGGGAGCAAGTCAGGATGATGCAGAAGAGAGTAAAGTGTTTTGCACACAGTAAGTGCTCAATAAATAAAGTTGACTGAATGAAAGAGGAAAAATGGGGCATAGTCTGGGAAGGCCTCCTGGAGGAGACGGGCCTTCAATAAGACTTTGAAGTGGGGGAGAGTCATTGTATGTGGGATTTGAGGAGGGAGGGGGTTCCAGGCCAGAGGCAACATGTGGACCAGGGGTTGGTGGTGAGGCAGGTGAGATGGAGGCCCAGTGAGAATGTTAGCGGCACCAGAGGAGTGGATTGTAGGGGCTGGGAGGGAGAAGGAGAGAAGAGAAGTGAGGTAGGAGGGAGCAAGGGGATGGACAGCTTTAAAGCCAATGGTGACGAGTTTTTGTTTGATATGGAGGTGGAATGGGCAACCACTGGAGTTTTCAGAGGAGAGGAGTGACATTCATTCATTCATTCATTCATTCATTCATTCATTCAATCGCATTTATTGAGCGCTTACTGTGTGCAGAGCACTGGACTAAATGCTTGGGAAGTACAAGTTGGCAACATATAGAGACGGTCCCTACCCAACAGCAGGCTCACAGTCTAGAATGGGGTGACAGACAACAAAACAAAACATATTAACAAAATAAAATAAATAGAATAAATATGTACCAATAAAATAAATAAATAAATAAATAAAGTAATAAATATGTACAAATATATATATATATATATATATATAGGTGCTGTGGGGAGGGGAAGGAGGTAAAGCACATGTCCCACATGTCCAAGACTGAACTCCTTGTCTTCCCTCCTAAACCCTGCCCTCTCCCTGACTTTCCCATCTCTGTTGACAGCACTACCATCCTTCCCGTCTCACAAGCCCGCAACCTTGGTGTCATCCTCGACTCCGCTCTCTCATTCACCCCTAACATCCAAGCCGTCACCAAAACCTGCTGGTCTCAGCTCCACGACATTGCCAAGATCCGCCCTTTCCTCTCCATCCATACCGCTACCCTGCTCATTCAAGCTCTCATCCTATCCCGTCAGGACTACTGCATCAGCCTTCTCTCTGATCACCCATCCTCGTGTCTCTCCCCACTTCAATCCATACTTCATGCTGCTGCCCGGATTGTCTTTGTCCAGAAATGCTCTGGGCATGTTACTCCCCTCCTCGAAAATCTCCAGTGGCTACCAATCAATCTGCGCATCAGGCAGAAACTCCTCACCCTCGGTTTCAAGGCTGTCCATCACCTCGCCCCCTCCTACCTCACCTCCCTTTTCTCCTTCTCCAGCCCACCCCGCACCCTCCGCTCCTCTGCCGCTAATCTCCTCACCGTACCTCGTTCTCGCCTGTCCCGCCATCGACCCCTGGCCCACATCATCCCACGGGTCTGGAATGGCCTCCCTCTGCCCATCCGCCAAGCTAGCTCTCTTCCCCCCTTCAAGGCCCTACTGAGAGCTCACCTCCTCCAGAAGGCCTTCCCAGACTGAGCCCCTTCCTTCCTCTCCCCCTCGTCCCCCTCTCCATTCCCCCATCTTACCTCCTTCCCTTCCCCACAGCAGCTGTGTATATGTATATATGTCTGTACATATTTATTACTCTATTTATTTATTTATTTATTTTACTTGTACATATCTATTCTATTTATTTTATTTTGTTAGTATGTTTGGTTTTGTTCTCTGTCTCCCCCTTTTAGACTGTGAGCCCACTATTGGGTAGGGACTGTATCTATATGTTGCAAACTTGTACTTCCCAAGCGCTTAGTACAGTGCTCTGCACACAGTAAGCGCTCAATGAATATGATTGATGATGATGATGAAGGCAGGGGGGATAGAGAGGGAGAGGAGGGGAGAGGAAGGAGGGGGCTCAGTCTGGGAAGGCCTCCTGGAGGAGGTGAGCTCTCAGTAGGGCCTTGAAGGGAGGAAGAGAGCTAGCTTGGTGGATGTGCGGAGGGAGGGCATTCTAGGCCAGGGGGATGACATGGGCCAGGGGTCGACGGTGGAACAGGTGAGAACGAGGCACGGTGAGGAGATTAGCGGCAGAGGAGTGGAGGGTGTGGGCTGGGATGTAGAAGGAGAGAAGGGAGGAGAGGTAGGAAGGGGCGAGGCGATGGACAGCCTTGAAGCCGAGGGTGAGGAGTTTCTGCCTGATGCTTAGGTTGATTGTTAGCTACTGGAGATTTGAGGAGGGGAGTAACATGCCCAGAGTGTTTCTGGACAAAGACAATCCGGGCAGCACCGTGAAGTATGGATTAAAGTGGGGAGAGACAAGAGGATGGGAGATCTGAGAGGAGGCTGATGCAGTAGTCCAGACGGGATAGGATGAAAGCTTGAATGAGCAGGGTAGCAGTTTGGATGGAGAGGAAAGGGTGGATCTTGGCAATGTTGCAGAGCTGAGACCGGCAGGTTTTGGTGATGGCTTGGATGTGAGGGGTGAACGAGAGAGTGGAGTCGAGGATGACACCAAGTTTGCAGGCTTGTGAGATGGGAAGGATTGTAGTGTTGTCAACAGTGATGGGAAAGTCAGGGAGAGGTCAGGGTTTGGGAGGGAAGACAAGGAGTTCAGTCTTGGACATGTTGAGTTTTAGGTGGTGGGCAGGCATCCAGATGGAGATGTCCTGAAGGCAGGAGGAGATGTGAGCCTGGAGAGAGGGAGAGAGAGCAGGGACAGAGATTTAGATTTGGGTCATCAGCGTAGAGATGATAGTTGAAGCCATGGGAGCGAATGAGGCCACATGTTATGAACGTTTCTGTAGACAAATGACCCAGGCAGTAAAGTGAAGTCTGGACTGGAGTGGGGAGAGACAGGAGTCAGGGGGGTCAGCGAGGAGGCTGATACAGTCATACAGGAGGGAAAGGATGAGTGCTCGGGTTAACGTGGTGGCAGTTTGGATAGGGAGGAAAGGGCATTTATTAGCAATGTTGTGAAGGTGGTACTGACAGAATTTGGTGATGGATTGAATATGTGGGTTGGATGAGCAAGAGGAGTCAAGGATAATGCCAAGGTTATGGGCTTGTGAGCCAGGAAGGATGGTCGTGCCGTTGGCAGTAATGGGAATGTCAGAAGGAGGAGTGGGTTTGGGTGGGAAGATAAGGAGCTCTGTTTTGGACATTTTGAGTTTGAGATTACAGGAGGACATCCAAGTACAGATGTCTGGAAGGCAGGAGGAGATGCAAGACTTTAGAGATGGTGAGAGATCGGGCTGGAGATGGAGATTTGGGGATCATCTGCGTAGGGTGGTAGTTGAAGCCATGGGAGTGAATGAGTTCTCCAAGGGAGTGGGTGGAGATGGAGAATAAAAGGGGACTCCAAACTTAACCTCGAGGGACACCCACAGTTAGGGGGTGGGAAGCAGAGGAGGAGCCCTCAAAGGAGACTGAGAATGAACAGCTAGAGAGATTAGAGGAGAACCTGGAGTGGAAAGAGTCAGTGAAGCTAAGGTTGGATATATTTCCAGGAGATGGGGGTGGTTCGTCTCATATGTATATATCTATATCTATATAGATACATACAGATATAGATATAGATAAATACATATATATATATATATTTGAGAAGCAGCGCGTGGGCCTGTGAGTCAGAGGGTCATGGGTTCTAATTCGAGCTCCACTGCTTGTCTGCTGTGTGAACTTGGGGAAGTCACATCACTATCCCGGGCCTCATTTCCCTCATATGTAAACAATAATAATCATAATGATGGTATGTGTTAAACGCTTACTATGCGCAAAGCACTGTTCTAAGCGCTGGGGTGGATACAAGGTGATCAGGTTGCCCCACGTGGGGCTCACAGTCTTAATTCCCATTTTACAGATGAGGGAACTGAGGCACAGAGAAGTTAAGTGGCAGAGCTGGGATTCAAACCCATGACCTCTGACTCCCAAGCCCACACTCCTTCCACTGAGCCATGCTGCTTCTCTAAAATGGTGATGTCCCACTTGGGACAGGGACTGTGTCCAACCCAATTTGCTTGTATCCACCTCAGTGCTTAGTACAGTGCCTTACTATAACTACTATTAATATTAATACTATGCTTTAGCATTGTATAGTAATAGATAAACAATTACTATTATTATTCTATATGTGGAGTTTGTGTGGCAACAATAGGTAGAATAATCAGTCTGTCAGGCAATCGTATTTATTGAGTGATTACTGTAGACAGATCACTGTACTAAGCCCTAGTGAGAGTACAATAGAACAAAGTATCAGAGACATTCCCTGCCCACAATGAGCTTACAGTTTCAAGGGAATAATGATGAATAACAAAACAGATCTAGGGAAATAAGTCAATTTACTATCACAAAGTAAAGCTCTGCCCATAGGGAAACTCGCTCATGGAAAAAGCTCCTGTCTGGGAGTCAGAAGATTATGGGTTCTAATCCCCCCTCAGCCACTTGTCTGCTGCATGATCTTGGGCATGTCACTTCACTTCTCTGGGCCTCAGTTTCCTCATCTGTCAAATCTAGATTAAGGATCTGTCCTTCCTCCTATCTGACAATAACAATAATATTTGATAATTGCTTACTATGTATTAAGCACTGTTCTAAACTCTGGGGTAGATACAAGTTAATTGGTTCAGACACAGTCCCTGTCCCCCATGGGGCTCACGGTCTTAATCCCCATTTTACAGATGAGGTCACTGAGGCCCAGAGAAATGAAGTGACCCTCCCAAGGTCACACAGCAGATAAGTGGCAGAGCCTGGATTAGAACCCAGGTCCTTCTGATTCCTAGGCCTGGCCTCTATCCACTAGGCCATGCTGCTTCTCACTTTGAGCCCTATTTTGGGCAGGGACTGTGTCCAACAGAGGTATCTTGCATCTACACCTGTACTTAGTTCAGTGCTTAACACATAGTAAATGCTTAGACAATATAATAATAACAATAAGAGTAAGGGCTTAATAAATACAATTATTATCATTATGTGGGTGGTGGCCAAGGGTCACTTCAGAAACTGCTGCCCAGTCCTGTTTTTTTTTCCCAGCATAATGACTCCTGTATCAGCCCCTTTCTCTACACCCCAGTTGCTATCACCCTCATACAAGCCCTATATTGTCATGCCTAGAATATTATTATTATTATTATTATTATTATTAATAATAATAATAATGACATTTATTAAGGGCTTACTATGTGCAAAGCACTGTTCTAAGCGCTGGGGAGGTTACAAGGTGATCAGGTTGTCCCGCTGAGCGCTCACACTTTTAATCCCCATTTTCCAGATGAGGTAACTGAAGCACAGAGAAATTAAGTTAATGAATATTGCATTATTCATTCGCATCAGCAGAAGTAGCATAGCCTAGTGGAAAGAGTATGAGCCTGGAAGTCAGAGGACCTGGGTTCTAATCCTACATCTGCCACATATCTGTTGTGGGGTAAATCGGTTTGCTTTTCTGGGCCTCAGTTTCCTCATCTGTAAAATGGTGAGTCAATTCCCGCCTTGTGGGCAGGAAACTATATCTATCAACTCTAATAATAGTAATAATAATTTTGGTATTTGTTAAGTGCTTACTATGTGCCAAGAATCATCATCATCATCAATCGTATTTATTGAGCGCTTACTATGTGCAGAGCACTGTACTAAGCACTTGGGAAGTACAAATTGGCAAAGAGCACTGTTCTAAGCGCTGGGGGAGATATAAGGTAATCAGGTTGTCCTATGTGGGGCTCACAGTCTTAATCCCCATTTTCCAGATGAGGTCACTGAGGCACAGAGAAGTGAAGTGACTTGCCCAAAGTCACACAGCTGATCAGTGGCGGAGGTGGGATTAGAACCCACAACGTCCGACTCCCAAGCCCACGCTCTTTCCACTGATTCTCGCTGCTTCTCTGTTGTAGTCTCCCAAGTGCTTAGTATAGTGCTTGGAGCACAGTACGCCTCCTCTCAGGGTGGCACCTGGAGAGTTTCCAGTCCTTTACCAGTCTTGGCTATGGGAGGGAGAGTGAAGTAGAGACCTGTCCATGCCATTCCTAGCTTGGGCAGTGGCTAGCGGGTGTCAGGCCATCTGCTACAAGCCAAAACTCCCCTGCGCTGGGAAGCAGCGGCCCGGCACAGAGTGAAGGGAGGATACACGAGTTTACTGTGTGGAAGTGGTAATGGTAACGGTAAACCATTTCCAGATTTTTCCCAAGAAAATTCTGTGGATCCACTACCAGAACGATGGCAGATGGAGAGCGGGGTGTTCTGGGAGAAATGTGTCCATGGCGTTGCTATGGGCCGGAAACCATTCGACGGCATAAGGCACAGTAAGGATTCAATATATACAATCAATCAAATGATTGTATATATTGAATCTGTTCTCAATATACACTCACTCCATTGGTGACCTCATTCTCTCCCACGGCTTCAACTATCATCTCTACGCTGATGACACCCAGATCTACATCTCTGCCCCTGCTCTCTCCCCCTCCCTCCAGGCTCGCATCTCCTCCTGCCTTCAGGACATCTCCATCTGGATGTCCGCCCGCCACCTAAAGCTCAACATGACGAAGACTGAGCTCCTTGTCTTCCCTCCCAAACCTTGTCCTCTCCCTGACTTTCCCATCTCTGTTGACGGCACTACCATCCTTCCCGTCTCACAAGCCCGCAACCTTGGTGTCATCCTCGACTCTGCTCTCTCATTCACCCCTCACATCCAAGCCGTGACCAAAACCTGCCGGTCTCAGCTCCGCAACATTGCCAAGATCCGCCCTTTCCTCTCCATCCAAACTGCTACCCTGCTCATTCAAGCTCTCGTCCTATCCCGTCTGGACTACTGCACCAGCCTTCTCTCTGATCTCCCATCCTCGTGTCTCTCTCCACTTCAATCCATACTTCATGCTGCTGCCCGGATTATCTTTGTCCAGAAACGCTCTGGACATATTACTCCCCTCCTCAAAAACCTCCAATGGCTACCGATCAATCTGCGCATCAGGCAGAAACTCCTCACCCTGGGCTTCAAGGCTGTCCATCACCTCGCCCCCTCCTACCTCACCTCCCTTCTCTCCTTCTACTGCCCAGCCCGCACCCTCCGCTCCTCCACCGCTGATCTCCTCACCGTACCTCGCTCTTGCCTGTCCCGCCATCGACCCCCGGCCCACGTCATCCCCCGGGCCTGGAATGCCCTCCCTCTGCCCATCCGCCAAGCTAGCTCTCTTCCTCCCTTCAAGGCCCTGCTGAGAGCTCACCTCCTCCAGGAGGCCTTCCCAGACTGAGCCCCTTCTTTCCTCTCCCCCTCGTCCCCCTCTCCATCCCCCCGTCTTACCTCCTTCCCTTCCCCACAGCACCTGTATATATGTATATATGGTTGTACATATTTATTACTCTATTTATTTATTTATTTATTTTACTTGTACATTTCTATCCTACTTATTTTATTTTGTTGGTATGTTTGGTTCTGTTCTCTGTCTCCCCCTTTTAGACTGTGAGCCCACTGTTGGGTAGGGACTGTCTCTATGTGATGCCAATTTGTACTTCCCAAGCGCTTAGGGATCGTCTCTATATGTTGCGCCAACTTGTACTTCCCAAGTGCTTAGTACAGTGCTCTGCACATAGTAAGCGCTCAATAAATACGATTGATTGATTGATTGATTGATTGATTGTTGGATGGATTGATTTTTCTCCCTCTTATTTAGACTGTGAGCCCCATGTGGACTAAGTGCTTTGTCCAACCTGATAAACTTGCATATATTCATTCATTCATTCAATCGTATTTATCATCATCATCATCATCAATCGTATTTATTTAGCGCTTACTGTGTGCAGAGCACTGTACTAAGCACTTGGGAAGTACAAGTTGGCGCAACATATAGAGACGATCCCTACCCAACAGCGGGCTCACAGTCTAGAAGGGGGAGACAGAGAACAAAACAAAACATATTAACAAAATCAAATAATTAGAATAAATATGTACAAATAAAATAAATAGAGTAATAAATACATACGAACACATATACAGGATACAGGATCTTTAATCTTCCGTTAAAAAAGAAAAATCAGAGTTTATCAATATATCTCAATCAATCCATCAGTTAGGTTTATTAAGCACTTACTGAGTGCCGATCACTGTACTGTACTGAGTACTATCAATCAATCATATTTATTGAGTGCTTACTATGTGCAGAGCACTGTACTAAGCGCTTACTATTATACTATTATACTAAGTATAATACTATTATACTAAGCGTACAGTATAACAGTAAAACAGACACATTCCCTGCCCCAGTATCCTTACAGTCTAGAGAGGGAGAAAGACAATAACAAAATTAAATAAATTGCGGATAGGTAAATAAGTGCTGTGGGGCTGGGAGGGGGGAGAATAAAGGGAGCAAGTCAGGGTGATGCTGATGGAATTGGGAGAAGAGGAAAGAGTGGGGATTTAGCCAGGGAAGGCTTCTTGGAGGGGATGGGTCTTCAACAGGGCTTTAAAGAGGGGAAGAATCATTGTCTGTCGGATATGGAGAGAGAGGGCATTCCAGGTCTGAGGCAGGACATGGACCACGAATTGGAGGAGAGATAGATGAGATTGAGGTACAATCAATCAATCAATCGTATTTATTGAGCGCTTACTGTGTGCAGAGCACTGTACTAAGCGCTTGGGAAGTACAAGTTGGCAAGTTACAGTGAGAAGGAGCGAAGCATACAACTTGGGTTATAATAGGAGAGTAGTGAGGTGAGGTAGGAGGGAAGAGTTGATTGGTTTAAAGCCGACGCTAAGGAATTTCTGTTTAATGCACATGTAGATGGGGAACCACTGGAGTTTCTTGAGGAGTGAGGGAAATTGGCCTGAACGTTTCTGTAAACAAATGATCCAGGCAGCAGAGTGAAATATGGACTTGAGTGGGGGGAGACAGGAGGCTGGGAGGTCAGCGAGGAGGCTGACACAGTAATCAAGGTGGGATAGGATATGAGTACATGGGTTAATTGTAGTAGATTGGATGGAGAGGAAAAGATGGATTTTAGCGATGTTGTGGAGGTGGAACTGAGAGGATTTATTAATAATTGATTAATTTATTGAAATACAATTGGTTCTGGTTTGTACCAAACTCACTCCACTGAAACCACTCTCTCCGAGCTCAATAATGATGTCCCTCTTGCTAAATCAAATAGCTACTCTGTTCTAAATTCTCCTGACCTCTGAGCTTCCTCCTACAGAGAGACCACCCCCTTCTCCTAGGAACCCTGTCTTACCTTGTCTCTTCTCTACTCTGATTCTTTCCTAGCTGATCAATCACTCCATCAGTGGTATTTATTGAGTGCTTAGTTTGTGCATAGCACTTTACTGAGCGCTTGGTAGAGAATGACATAATAATATAACAGACACATTCCCTGCTCACCACAAGCTTACAGTCAATAGATCAACCAATGGTATTTATTGAGCATTTCCTCTGTGCAGAACACTGTACTGAGCGCTTAGGAGAGTAAAATATAGGACTCTAACAGATATATTACCTGCCCACAATGAGCTTATAATCTAGTCCTTCCTTCTCACAGCAGCTGTATATATGTATATATGCTTGCACATATTTATTACTCCATTTATTTATTTATTTATTTTATGTGTCCATATCTATTCTATTCATTTTATTTTGTTAATATGTTTCGTTTTGTTCTCTGTCTCCCCCTTCTAGACTGGGAGCCCACTGTTGGGCAGGGACTGTCTCTATATGTTGCCAATTTGTACTTCCCAAGCGCTTAGTACAGTGCTCTGCACACAGTAAGCACTCAATAAATATGATTGATGATGATGATGATGATGATGTTTGTACATATTAATTACTTTATTTATTTATTTATTTATTTATTTATTTATTTATTTATTTATTTTACTTGTACATATCTATTCTATTTATTTTATTTTGTTAATATGTTTGGTTTTGTTCTCTGTCTCCCCCTTCTAGACTGTGAGCCCACTGTTGGGTAGGGACTGTCTCTATATGTTGCCAACTTGGACTTCCCAAGCGCTTAGTACAGTGCTCTGCACACAGTAAGTGCTCAATAAATATGATTGATTGATAGATTCTCAGGTTCCCTCTCCCGCTCATAGAAGTTG
Source organism: Tachyglossus aculeatus (assembly GCF_015852505.1). Lineage (NCBI taxonomy): Eukaryota > Metazoa > Chordata > Mammalia > Monotremata > Tachyglossidae > Tachyglossus > Tachyglossus aculeatus. The sequence goes on from NC_052067.1 coordinate 172,708,512, forward strand.
CAGTAAAATTTACTTCTTCCTACTATTTGTAATTAACTTGTTGCTTAATGAATGTATGCTCCTTGAGGACAGGAAACACGTTCCTTATTTTTGTGTACTTTCCCAAGCCATTCGTTTGGTGCTCTGCACAGAGTAACTGCTTCATAAATAATCTTGATTGATGGCTCAATTATTCTTCTTCAGCTTCTTGGCCATTTTACACAGTGGCTTGAGTTTGCAGGCTGGCAATGAAAGTTTTTTGAGAACCAGAGAATTTGTAGTCCAGCAGCTACTAGAGAAGCAGTGTGGCCTACCGGAGAGTGCACCGGCCAGGGAGTGAGAGGATCTGGGTTCTAATCCTGCCTCCCCCGCTTACCAAAGTGCCAAAGTGGCTTTGGGCAAGTCACTTCCTTTCATGTGCCTTACCTCCTTCCCTTCCCCACAGCACCTGTATATATGTTTGTATGTATTTATTACTCTCTTTATTGATTTACTTGTACATATCTATTATATTTATTTTATTTTGTTAATACGTTTTGTTTTGTTCTCTGTCTCCCCCTTCTAGACTGTGAGCCCACTGTTGGGTAGGGAACGTCTCTATATGTTGCCAACTTGTACTTCCCAACCGCTTAGTACAGTGTTCTGCACACAGTAAGCGCTCAATAAATACGATTGATTGATTGATTGATGTGCCTCTGTTTCCTCAACTGAAAAATTGGGGTCCAATACTGTTTTGTCCCTGCCTTAAGCTTTGACCTCCCTTGTAGGTCAATGACTTTGTCCAGTCTGCTTACAATGTATCAAATCCAGTGATTAATACAGTGTTTGGCAATAATAATGATGACTGTGATATTTGTTAAGTGTTTACTATGTGCCAGGCACAGTACTAAGCGCTGGGGTGGATACAAGCAAATCAGTCGGACACAGTCCCTGTCCCATGTGGGGCTCACAGTCGCAATCACCGTTTTCTGGATGAGGGAACTGAGGCACAGAGAAGTGAAGTGACTTGCCCAAGGTCACACAGCAGATAAGTGGCAGATTAGAACTCATGACCTTCCAACTCCCAGGCTAGTGTTCTATCCAGAGCAATGAATGCTGAATAAGTATCTCATGATAATTATTATTCTCAAGCTTCTCTATCATGCCATCTCCCTTAGAAATCCCTGCCCCTTACGGGACTAAGTGCTTTCTTGGAAAAGTGTTCATTTAGTTGCTGGCGAGAAACAGCAGGAGTGGTTAAGGAGGGAGTTAATGGAGGAAAGAACATTTCTAAAGCATGACTCGCTGCAATTTCAAGTGGAAAACATTCATCAGGTAAAATCTGTGACTATTGTATAGTTGTCCAACACAGAAAGATCTCCTGTTTAACATCTTTTCCATAACCATTACGTTGGTCGATTCAAAGGGAGAACAATAATTGCTGCTGTTTCAGTAACGGTTACACCAAAGGAAAATGATTGTGGAAACAAAACATAGATTGCTCTAAGACATCAGACAAAGCTCCCCACCTGGTTACCCAGAAACTACTGGAGTTTTGGAGATTTCAAAGTTAATAGTTTTAGACTGTAAGCAGCATGGCTTAGTGGAAAGGGGGGTCAGAGGTCTTGGGTTCTAATCCCACTCCACCGCTTGTCAGCTGTGTGACTTTGGCAAGTCATTTAACTTCTCTGTGCTTCAGTTACCTCATATGTAAAATGGGGAGTAAGACTGTGAGCCCCACGGGGGACAACCAGATAACCTTGTATCTCCGCCAGTGTTTAGAACAGTGTTTGGCACATAGTAAGCGCTTAACAAATACCATTATCATTATTATTATCATTCAGCTTCTCATGGGTAGGGAATGGGTCTACTAACTCTGTAGTATTATAGTCTCTCTTTCATTCATTCATTCCACTGTATTTATTGAGTGCTTACTGAGCACTTATTGAGCACTTGGGAGAATCCATTGCTTGGTGCAGTCCTCTGGACACAGTAAGCACTCAGGAAATACCACTGACTAATTGACTGATTGAAGAATACATATATCCAAGTGGAAAACATTCATCAGGCAAAAGCTGTGACTATTGTATAGTTGTCCAACACAGAAAGATCTCCTGTTTAACATTTTTTCCATAACCATTATGTTGGTCGATTCAAAGGGAGAACAGTAATTGCTGCTGTTTCAGTAACAGTTAAACCAAAGGAAAATTATTGTGAAAACAAAAAAAAAAAAAAATAGCTGTAAGACATCAGACAAAGCTCCCCACCTGGTTACCCAGAAACTACTGGAGTTTTGGAGATTTCAAAGTTAATAGCTTTAGACTGTAAGCAGAGTGGCATAGTGGAAAGAGCATGGAATACATGTATTCTTCAATCAGTCAATTAGTCAGTGGTATTTCCTGAGTGCTCACTGTGTGCAGGGAGTGTGTCTAATAATAACTGTGGTATTTAAGAAGAGCTTACTATGTGCCAGGCACTGTACTAAGGGCTGGGGTCGATGCAAGCAAATGGGGTTGAACACAATCCCTGTCCCATGTGGGGCTCACAGTCTCAGTCTGCATTTTACAGATGAGGTAACTGAGGCTCACAGAAGTGAAGTGACTTACCCAAGGTCACACAGAAGACAAGCGGGTACCAACTCTGTTGTATTGTACAGGATAGAGCACGGGTCTGGTGTCAGTAGGTCGTGAGTTCTTTTCTCGGCTGTCACGTGTGTCTGCTGTGTGACTTTGGGAGAGTCACTTTACTTCTCTGGGCCTCCGTGACCTCATCAGTAAAATGGGGATTAAGACTGTGAACCCTTTGTGTGTCCCACCCCATTATCTTGTATTTAACCCAGTGCTTAGAAGAGTGCCAGACACATAGTAAGCGCTTAACAAATACCATTATTACTATTATCATTATTATTACCATGCCCAGGATACATAGTAAGTGCTTAACAAATACCATTATCATTATCATTATTATTACTATTATTACCATGCTCTGGGCAGATTAAGCGCTCATTGATTGATTTTAATTGAGAGGATAAAATCTTCACAACAGGTATTTCAAACAACAGGGAAAGGCATCCACACCATCATCATCATCATCAATCGTATTTATTGAGCGCTTACTGTGTTCAGAGCACTGTACTAAGCGCTTGGGAAGTACAGTTGGCAACATATAGAGACAGTCCCTACCCAACAGTGGGCTCACAGTCTAAAAGGGGGAGACAGAGAACAAAACCAAACATACTAACAAAATAAACCAGGGGCTCTAAGCAATGGGAAGAACAGGAAATATAGTTTTTCTCATTAATAAAGTAGCATCTGAGGTCATTTTTGAGACAAAGCATCAGGGCATTTGCTCAAGAGAATTCTTGTGAATGCTCAAATAGCAATCCTTTTGTGTTCTTTTCAAGGAAACAATCAGACTACAGCATGGTCCCTAAACAGGAGCAAAACTTTAAATTCCCACCTTTCCTCTATTTTTCCAAGTTCATTTCCCTTCGTTCCTCCCATCTACCTCGCCTTCTGATGGTGATGATGATGGTATTTGTAAGCACTTTCTGTGTGCCAAGCACTATTCTAAGAGCTGGGGTAAATATAAGGCAATCAGGTTGTCCCACGTGCGGCTCACAGTCTTAATCCCCATTTTACAGATGAGGTAAGTGAGGCACAGAAAAGATAAGTGACTAACCCAAAGCCACAGAGCTGATAATAATAATAATAATAATAATAATAATAATAATAATAATAGCATTTATTAAGCACTTACTGTGTGCAAAGCACCATTCTAAGCGCTGGAGAGGTTACAAGGTGATCAGGTTGTTCCACAAGGGGCTCACAGTCTTCATCCCCATTTTACAGATGAGGGAAATGAGGCCCAGAGAAGTGAAGTGACTTGCCCAAAGTCACATAGTTGACAATTGGCAGAGCCGGGATTTGAACCCCTGACCTTGGGCTCCAAAGCCCGTGCTCTTTCCTCTGAGTTAGAACCCACGTCCTCTAACTCCCAAGCTTTCCACTAAGCCACGCTGCTTCTCAAGACACAAGTAGATACAACCTAATCAGGTTGGACACAATCCCTGTCCCAAATGGGGCTCACAGCCTTAATCCCCATTTTACAGATGAGGTAACTGAGGTGCAGAGAAGTGAAATGACTCACCCAAGGTCCCACAGCAGAAAAATGGTGGAGGTAGAATTAGAACCCAGGTCCTTCTGACACTCAGGCCCGTGCTCTTTCCACTAGGCCATGCTGCTTCTCTGGTTGATTATCCGATTGTATTTTGTCTATCCCAATGTTTAGTTCAGTGCTTGGCACATAGAACCACTTCAGAAATTCCACATCATTCTTGTGATTACTACACTGCATGACTCTTTATACATACCATGACTACTACTACATCTTTTAGACTGTGAGCCCACTGTTGGGTAGGGACTGTCTCTATACGTTGCCAACTTGTACTTCCCAAGCACTTAGTACAGTGCTCTGCACACAGTAAGTGCTCAATAAATACGATTGATGATGATGATGATGATGATGATGATCTACTGAGATTATGAATGTTAAGCCCCTCCACTCAATTCCCATGCAGGTGATCTATCTCAATTTATGAGAATTTTTTGTGTTCCAAATCCCGCATCTAACCATTAGCTACCGACTTCCCAGTAATCAGGCTGGGCCCATGTCCCCTCCTCCTTTCGTCCAAAATAAAACATCATATTAAAAGAACAAAAGATTCATCCCTCCCGCCTTCTGAACGCACCCATATACGGCTGGCAATAGTCTAAAAATAAAATTTCAACTTTTCACTTTGAGTGCCAGTGTCATCTACCTAGAAGATTGTCAGTTGACAACCCACAACGTATACTTTGTGTTTCCTTATTTAAATTTGAAGTTCCTGACTTCTACTTTTAGCTTTTGACACAAATTGCACTAAATGTCATGCCAACCAAACGTACAAGAACCTAGAGGGGACTCATTTTCTCTGGCTCCTAAATAGGTGATTAAGTTCAAGTTATCCCCTTTTTTTAAAAAAAAAAACTTAGCATTCCATTAAAGGTGGTTGTCCTGACTTTCTCCCCCAATTCTTCCTGGATGCATTCCCTATTCTCCCTAGAAGCTAAAGCTCTGTATTTCAGGAGCAACAGAACCCTAATTTAACCTCATTTAATGAGATGATACACCAAATGAACTTAATCTACAGTGCATTCTTTAAAAATCTAGTTTGCAGATTTTACTCTCTACAGTTATAATAATAATAATATTAATAATAATAATAATAATAATGGTATTTGCTAAGCACTTACTATGTGCTAAGCACTGTTCTATGTGCTGGGGTAGATAAAAAAGGTAATCAGGTTGTCCCACGTGGGGCTCACAGTCTTAATCCCCATTTTACAGATGAGGTAACTGAGGCACAGAGAAGTAAAGTGACTTGCCCAGAGTCAAACAGCTGACAAGTGGCAGAGTCGGGATTAGAACCCATGAGCTCTGACTCCCAAGCCCGGGCTCTTTCCAAGGCCTTCATTTTGCCGATCATTTAAAATAAGAGGTAAAAATCTGACTTTCCAAACAATGTCCTTAGAAAACTGATAGAAACAGCATGGCTTTGTGGCAAGAGGAAGTGCTTGGGAGTCAGAAGACGTCGCTTTTACCCTGGATTTGCCACTTTTTTGTCTGACAAGTCACTTCATTCTCTGTGCCTCAGTTTCCTCTTCTGTAAAATGGGATTAAGAGTGTGAGCCCCATGTGGGACAGGGACTATGTCCAACCTGATTCCCTTGCATCCATCCTTGTGCTTAGTACAGTGCTTGGCATCTAGTAAGCACTAAAGTAATGATAATAATAATAATAATTAAAGTCGGGAGGTAAAGACAAAAAGAACGTTTTATTCTATTTTCAATCAGATCTTATATTTGTAAGTGTCGCTCAATCACTCCATGGTATTTATTGAGTGTTTACTATGTGCAGAGCACTGCAATAAGCACATGGGGGAGTAAAGTACAACAGAGTTGGTAGATATGTTCTCTACATAAGTGTTTTAAGGATATGCACACAAACATTTTGGAATTAATTTGGGAATAAACACTTTGGAATAAATACTCCATCTACATCCACTCCCTTGGACAACTCATTTGCTCCCATGACTTTGACTACTCGTGTTTTCTCCTGTCTTTCACACATCTCTGCTTTGATGTTTCACCAATACCTCAAACTTGACATATCCAGAACATAACTCCTTATCTTCCCACCCAAACCCTGTCCTTCCCATGATTTTCCTGTCACTGTAGACAGCACTGCCACCTTCCCTGTCTCACAAGGCCATAACCTGGGTGTCATCTTGACTCACCTCTCATATTCAACACATATTCATTATGTCACCAAATCCTGTCCATTCAATGTTCACAGTATCACTAAAATCCTCCCTTTCCTCTAAATCCAAACTACTACCACGTTAATGCAATCACTCATCCTATCCCACGTTGATTACCGCATCAGCCTCCTCGTTGACCTCCCTGACTCCCCACTCCAGTCAATCAATCAGTCAGTTGTATTTATTGAGTGCTTACTGTGTGCAGAGCACTGAAATAAGTACTCAGAAAGTAGATTATGACAGTGAACAGATACACCAAGCTTACAATCCCCATGTCACTCAGCTTCCAGGATAACATTTCTAGAGTAACATTCAGACCACATTTCCCCACTCCTAAAGAATTGTTAGTGGTTGCCTATCTACCTTTGCATCAAACAGTAACTCATCACTGTCGGCTTTAAAGCAGTCAGTCCATCCTCTTGCTCCCACCTACTTCATCTCTCTGCTCTCTGCTCCAACTCAGCCCGTACACTTTGCTCTTTTTTTTTTGATGGCATTTATTAAGCGCTTACTATGTGCAAAGCACTGTTCTAAGCACTGCGGAGGTTACAAGGTGATCAGGTTGTCCCATGGGGGCTCACAGTCTTCATCCCTATTTTACATATGAGGGAACTGAGGCACAGAGAAGTGAAGTGACTTGTCCAAAGTCGCATAGCTGACAATTGGCAGAGCAGGGATTTGAACCTATGACCTCTGACTCCAAAGCCCGGGCTCTTTCCACTGAGCCATGCTGCTTGCCTAATACCAGCCTACTCACTGTACCTCCATCTCATCCATCACACTGCAGACTTCTCCCCCACATCCCAGACTGAGCCCCTTCCTTCCTCTCCCCCTCGTCCCCCTCTCCATCCCCCCATCTTACCTCCTTCCCTTCCACACAGCACCTGTATATATGTATATATGTTTGTATATATTTATTACTCTATTTATTTATTTATTTATTTTACTTGTACATATCTATTCTATTTATTTTATTTTGTTAGTATGTTTGGTTTTGTTCTCTGTCTCCCCCTTTTAGACTGTGAGCCCACTGTTGGGTAGGAACTGTCTCAATTTGTACTTCCCAAGTGCTTAGTACAGTGCTCTACACATAGTAAGCACTCAATAAATATGATTAATGATGATGATGATAATGATGATCCTGCCTCTGGACTGGAATGCCCTCTCTCCTCATATCCGACGGACCTTCACTCCCTCATCCCTCAAAGCCTTACTGAAGGCCCATCTCCTCCAAGAATCCTTCCCTGACTAAACCCTCTTTTCTTGTCTTCAACTGCCTTCTGGTTCGCCCTGACTTTCTCGCTTTATTCATCCCCTCTCTCAGCCCCTCAGCACTTGCGCCCATATATGTCATTTATTTATTTATATTGGTGTCTGTCTCCCCCTCTAGACTATAAGTTTGTTGTGGGCAGGGAATCTATCTGTTCACTATTATATTGTCCTCTCCCAACAACTTGGTGCAGTTTCCTACACACAGTAAGCACTCAATAAACATGATTGACTAGTATTAGTAGTATTAGTATTAGTAGTAGTAGAAGCAGTAGTAATAATAATAATAATAATAATAATAATAATAATAATAATGGCATTAATTAAGTGCTTACTATGTGCAAAGCACTGTTCTAAGTGCTGGGGAGGTTACAAGGTGATCAGGTTGTCCCATGGGGGGCTCACAGCCTTTCTTGCCATTTTACAGATGAGGTAACTGAAGCACAGAGAAGTTAAGTGACTTGCCCAAAGTCACACAGCCATGCTGCTATTCGTAGTAGTAGAAGAAATAGTAGAAGTAGTAGTAGCAGTAATAATAGTTGTGGTAGTAATAACAATAATGATAATGGCATTTATTAAGCACTTACTATGTGCAAAGCACTGTTCTAAGCACTGGGGAGGTTACAAGGTGATCAGGTTGTCCCACGTGGGGCTCACAGTCTTAATCCCCATTTTACAGATGAGGGAACTGAGGCACAGAGAGGTTAAATGACTTGCCCAAAGTCACACAGCTGACAATTGGTGGAGCTGGGATTTGAACCCATGAACTCTGACTCCAAAGCCCGTGCTCTTTCCACTGAGCCATGCTGCTTCTCCAGTAGTAATTGGAGAAGTATAGTAGTAATAGTAGTAGCAGTAGTAGTAATAGAATCAATCATCAATCGGGGGTATTTATTGAGAACTTACTATGTTCATAGCACTGAACTAAGCGCTTGGGAGAGTACAGTATAACAGAAATGTTGCCTGCCCATCACGAGCTTACAGTCTTTAGGGGGAGAAAGACAGTAATGATTCATAGCATAAAATCTAAAGGTCCGTGTTTAAGTGCTGTGGGATTGGAGGAGGCAAATACTGAATGTCCAAAGCTCACATACCTTGTATCACTGGTGATGCAGAAGGGAGAAAAAATGGTTTAATCAGGGAAGACCTCATGAGGAAAGTGTGACCTTAGTAAGGCTTTGAAGGTGGACAGAGTGGTGGACTGGCATCTACGGAGGGGGATGGAGCTCCTGGCTAGGGGGAGGATGTGGGAAAGGGGTCGGCGGCGAGATCGAGGCTCAGTGAGTAAGTTGGCATTATTTGAACAGAGGGAGCGTGCTGGGCTGAAGTAGAAGATGGTGTCTTTTAGACTGTGAGCCCACTGTTGGGTAGGGACTGTCTCTATATGTTGCCAATTTGTACTTCCCAAGCGCTTAGTACAGTGCTCTGCACATAGTAAGTGCTCAATAAATACGATTGATGATGATGGTGGGTGAGCTTTGGAAGGGCTGAGATGACCGAGTGCTTTAAAGCCAATAGTAAGTAGTTTCAGTTTGGTGTGGTGGTGGATGGACAACCACTGGTGGTTCTTGAGGAGTAGGGAGGTGAGGACTGAAATTTTTTGTTGATAACTGATCTGTGCAGCAGAGTGAAGTATGGACTGCAGCGGGGAGAAACAGGAGGCCTGGGGATTAGAGAGAGATGCAGTGGTCCAAGTGGGATAGGACAAGTGCTTGGAGAAGCATGGGAGCGGTTCGGATGGAGTGGATTTCAGCCATATTGTGATGGTAGAACTGACAGGATTTGGTGATGGATTGAATATGTGGGTGGAATGAGAAAGATGAGGACAACTTCAAGGTCATGGGATCGGGAGATAGGGAGGATAGTGATGTCTCCAGCGATGGGAAAGACAGTGGGAAGACAGGGTTTGGGTGGGAAGATAAGGAGTTCGCTTTTGGTCAGGTTTAATTTGAGGTGTCAGCAGGACATCCAATTAGACATGTCTTGAGGGCAGGAGGAAATGCAAGATTGTGGAGAAGGAGAGAGGTCAGGGCTGGAAAATTTTGATTTGGGATTCGCATGCATTGAGATGGTAATTGAAGCCATGGGGGTGAAAGAGTTTTCTAAAGGAGTCGGTGTGAAGAGGGGATTGAAGGGAACCCAGAACTGAGCTTTGAAGGACCCCTACTGTAAGAGGGTGGGAAGCGGAGGAGGAGCCACAAAAGTGTCCGAGAAGGAGAGGTCAGTGTCAGTGAATAATAATAATAATAATGATAATAATAATAATAATAATTAATAATAATAATGATAATAATAATAATATTTGTTAAGCACTATGTGCCAAGCACTGGGGTAGATACAAGGCACTCAGGTTGTTCCCCTTGGGGCTCACAGTCTTAATTCCCATTTTACAGATGAAGTAACTGAGACACAGAGAAGTTAAGTGGCTTACCAAAGGCCACACAGCAGAAAAGTGGGGGAGCCAGGATTAGGACCCACGTCATCTGACTCCCAAAGCCAAGCTCTTTCCACTAAGCCACGAATACAAGGTTGGATAAAGTTTCAAGGAGAAGGGGGTGGTCTACAGTGTCAGGTGCAATTAAGAGGACTAAGAGGATTAAGGTGGAGTAGAGTTCATCAGATTTGGTGAGAAGAAGGTCATTGGTTACCTTAGAGAGGGTCGTTTCTGTGGAGTGAAGGGAGAGAAAGCCAGATTATGGGGGATCTAGGAGAGAATTGGAGAAGAGGAGGTGGTGACAGCGATTGTAAACTTCTCTCAAGAAGTATGGATAGAAATGGCAGAAGGGAGATGGGGAGATAACTAGAAGGAGCCATGGGGCCAAGGGAGGGTTTTTTTAGGATAGAGGAGTCAAGGGCATGTTCGAAAGTAGCAGAAAAGATATTCATGCATTCAATTGTATTTCATTCATTCATTCAATCATATTTATTGAGTGCTTACTGTGTGCAGATCACTGTACTAAGTGCTTGGGAAGTACAAATTGGCAAAATATAGAGAAGGACCCTAACCACAATGGGCTTACAGTCTAGAAGGGAGAGACAGACAACAAAACAAAGCATGTGGACAGGTGTCAAGTCGTCAGAACAAATAGAATTAAAGCTAAATGTACATCATTAACAAAATAAATATAATAGTAAAATATGTACAAATAAAACAGAGTTATAAATCTGTACAAACATATATACAGGTGCTGTGGGGAGGGGAAGGAGGTAGGGCAGGGGGATGGGGAGGAAGAGAAGAAAAAGGGGGCTCAGTCTCAGTCTGGGTATTTATTGAGTGCTTACTGTGTACAAGGCAAAGATAACAATGAAGGAGGGAAGAAGTGAAGAGCTAGTGTTTGAAAAAGGTATGAAGGGATGGAGTCAGTAGCAAAGGTTGAGAAGCCCCATTGTTGGGCAGGGACCATCTCTGTTGCCGATTTGCACTTCCCAAGTGCTTAGTACAGTGTTCTGCACACAGTAAGTGCTCAATAAATACGATTGAATGAATGAATGAGGTAGATTTAGAAAGGACGTCAGAGATTTCACCTGGAGTTACTGCAGAGAATAAAGGGAGAGTAGAATAGGGTAGAGGAGGAGGTGGGGATTGGAGAGAAGCAGGGGAAATTTTAGGAAGATCACACTGGATGGTTTCAATTTTGTAGAACTAGTAGAAGCAATAGTTGCAGTAGTAATAGCTTTAATAGTAGTACTAGTAATATTAGTAATAGTATTAATAGTAGCAGTACTACTTGGAAATAATAGTAGAAGCAGTAACTGTAGTAATAGTAGAGGGAGTATAAGCAGTAGTAGTAGTATTAGTAGTAGCAGCAGTTGCAGTAGTATAATGATGATGATATTGGTTAAGCACTTATGTGCCAAGCACTGTTTGAAGCACTGGGGTAGATACTGGGGTATTTATTGAGCACTTACCTACATATTTATTACTCTATTTATTTACTTGTACATATTTACTATTCTATTTATTTTATTTTGTTAATATGTTTTGTTTTGTTGTCTGTCTCCCCCGTCTAGACTGTAAGCCCGCTGTTGGGTAGGGACCATCTCTATATCAATCAATCAATCAATCAATCGTATTTATTGAGCGCTTACTGTGTGCAGAGCACTGTATTAAGCGCTTGGGAAGTACAAGTTGGCAACATATAGAGACGGTCCCTACCCAACACTGGGCTCACAGTCTAAAAGGGGGAGACAGAGGACAAAACCAAACATACTAACAAAATAAAATAAATAGAATAGATATGTGCAAGTAAAATAGAGTAATAAATATGTACAAACATATATACAGGTGCTGTGGGGAATCGTTTAACAGATACCACAATTATTAATATGATTATTAGTACATCCACACAGACCCCCACTCTTCCTACTTCCAAAGCCTTTTTAAAATCACATCCTCAACCAAGAGGTGCTACCCAATTAAGCCTTCATCTTCTCTCCCCCCTCCCTCTCCCTTCGGTGTCACTTACGCACTTTGAACTTTACCCTTAATTGATTTTAATGTCCGTCTCCCCCCTCTAGACTGTAAACTCCTGGTGGACAGGGGAATGTCTACCGACTCTGTTGTAGCATACTCTCCCAAGGGCTTAGGACAGTGTTCTGCCATTGACTGACTGACCGATTACATAGAGGTTTCACTTGGCGGCCAGCAAGAGCCCACCACCAAGCCTTAGCGGTCACTGCTGCTTCTAAGGGCCTGGGAGGGTGGTAGGATCCAACCGACCCAGCCGGAATGCCGGGATTTGGGGAGGGGCTGGAGGCCGAAAACCACTTCTTGTATGGGACAATGACGACTACACTCTAACAACCACGCGCTGTTGCCGGCACAAACTGGGCCACAGGCTGGTCTCATTCAGGGGAAGTAGATCAGAGGTGGACGAACTCTACCGTCGACGTAGACGATCCCAGGCACGAACCTCAGCCTCTTAGCGGACTCTCGGCTCAAACCCTCTTGGACTTGACTGACCATTGAGCTTGAAGACGGACCACCAGACCACGCAAGGTGGACCTTCTCTCCCGGGAAGATGAGTCGGTTCTTTCCAAGCATGGCTGGATGTTGCCAACTTGTTGCCAACTTGTACTTCCCAAGTGCTTAGTACAGTGCTCTGCACACAGTAAGTGCTCAATAAATATGATTGAATGAATGAATAAGTACAAGGTAATCAGATTGTCCCACGGGGGGCTCAGTCTTAATCGCCCTTTTAAAGATGAGAGAACTGAGGAACAGAGAAGTTAAGTGACTTGCCCAAAGTCACACAGCTAAGTGGTGGAGCTGGGTTCAGAACCCACGACTTCTGACTCCCAAGCCTGGGCTCTTTCCACTAAGCCATGCTGCTTATCATACTAATATTGATATTAGTAGGAGTAGTAGAAACAGTAGCAGTAGTAATAATAATAATGATGATGGTATTTGTTAAGCACTTACTATGTGCTAAGCACTGCTGTAAGCGCTGGGGAGGTTACGAGGTGATCAGGTTGTCCCACTGGGGGCTCACAGTTTTAATCCCCATTTTACAGATGAGGTCACTGAGGTACAGAGAAGTGAAGTGTCTTGCCCAAAGTCACACAGCTGACAAGTGGTGGAGCTGGGATTAGAACCCACGACTTCTGACTCCCAAGCCTGGGCTCTTTCCACTAAGCCACGCTGCTTCTCATACCAATATTAGTAGGAATAGTAGAAACAGTAGCTGTAGTAATAATAATAATGATGATGGTATTTGTTAAGCACTTACCATGTGCTAAGCACTGCTGTAAGCACTGGGGAGGTTACAAGGTGATCAGGTTGTCCCACTGTGGGCTCACAGTTTTAATTCCCATTTTACAGATGAGGTCACTGAGGCACAGAGAAGTGAAGTGATTTGCCCAAAGTCACACAGCTGACAATTGGTGGAGTCGGGATTTGAACCCTTGACCTCTGACTCCAAAGCCCGGGCTCTTTCCACGGAGCTACACTGATTAAAATATTAGCGCTAGTACTAGTATTAGTCGTAGAATTAGTAAAAGGATTAATAGTAAAAGTAGAGAAGCATCATAGTGTAGTGGGTAGATCTCTAGACTGGGAGTCAGAAAGTCATGGGTTCCAATCCTTAAATCTTACCTCCTTCCCTTTCCCCAACAGCACCTGTATATATGTATATATGTTTGTACATATTTATTACTCTATATATTTATTTATTTATTTTACTATTTATTTTATCTATTCTATTTATTTTATTTTGTTAGTATGTTTGGTTTTGTTCTCTGTCTCCCCCTTTTAGACTGTGAGCCCACTGTTGGGTAGGGACTGTCTCTATATGTTGCCAATTTGTACTTCCCAAGCGCTTAGTACAGTGCTCTGCACACAGTAAGCGCTCAATAAATACGATTGATGATGATGATGATGATACTCTGACACTTATCCGCTGTGTGACCTTGGGCAAGTCACTTCACTTTTCTGGGCCTCAGTTACCTCATCTGGAAAATGGGGATTGAGTCTGTGAGCCCCTAGTGGGACAGGGGACTGTGTCCGGCCCGAATGGCTTGTATCTGCACCAGTGCTTAGTATAATGCCTGGCACATAGTAAGTGCCTAACAAATACATTATTATCATTATTATTATTATTATTATTATTATTATTATTATTATTATTATGAGCAGTAATTAGTAATAGTAATAGAAGCAGTAGCTCTTCCCCCCGGCAGCCCCACAGCACTGATGTTCATTTGCGTAATTTTATTTATCTGTATTGATGTCTGTCTTCCCCACTCTAGACTGTAAGTCCACTGTGGGCAGGGAATGTGACTGTTCACTGTTATATTCATTCTTTCATTCATTCATTCAATCGTATAAATTGAGCGCATACTGTATGCAGAGCACTGTACTAAGCTCCTGGAAAGTACAATTCAGCAACAGATAGAGACAATCCCTACCCAACAAGGGGCTTACAGTCTAGAAGGGGGAGACAGACAAGAAAACAAAACAAGTAGAGAGGCATCAATAGCATACAGGTTATCGTACTCTCCCAAGCACTTAGTACAGTGCTCTGCATATGGTAAGCACTCAATACATATGATTGAATGAATGAATAAATGAACGACTGATCAATCACTCGGTGCAGTGGGCTGTACTAATCAGTCAGAAGGTGCAGAATAGCTCTTAGAACAGGGCTTGGCACATAGTAAGCGCTTAACAAATGCCATCATTATTATTAATAGAAAAGTGTCACCTTCCATCCCCGATCACAGGGATATCATAATCTAGTCACTGAAGACTATGAAGCATCTCTACCGTGACCTCTAGGCTGTGTTGAGAGTCATGTCTTTTGTACTTCCCAAGCGCTTAGTACAGTGCTCTGCACACAGTAAGCGCTCAATAAATACGATTGATGATGATGATGATGATGTCTTCATGATCAATTAATCCATCAATCAGTGGGACTATTGAGCGTTCACTCTGTGGGGCCACCGTACCAAGTAGTTGGGAGATTAGAATCCAGCAAAAGAAACACTTTTTGACCTCGAGGAGCTGGCGATCCAATGGGAGAGATAGGCAGGTGGAGATTGTTTTCCAAGCGCTCAGTACAGTGCTAAGCACTTAGTACAATGCTCTGCACAAAGTAGCACTCAATAAATACAATTGAATGATTGAATGTGATGAATGAATACTTGAAAGATTGTAATAATAATAATGATAATAATGACATTTATTAAGTGCTTACTGTGTGCAAAGCGCTGTTCTAAGTGCTGAGGAGGTTACAAGGTGATCAGATTGTCCCACGGGGGGCTCACTGTCTTCATCCTCATTTTACAGATGAGGGAATTGAGGCCCAGAGAAGTGAAGTGACTTGCCCAAAGTCACCCAGCTGACGATTGGCAGAGCCGGGATTTGAACCCATGACCTCTGACTCAAAAGCCTGGGCTCTTTCCACTGAGCCACACTGCTTCTCTTAAAATAATAATGACATTTATTTTCTGGACTGTGAGCCCGCTGTTGGGTAGGGACAGTCTCTATATGTTGCAAATTTGTACTTCCCAAGCACTTAGTACAGTGCTCTGCACACAGTAAGTGCTCAATAAATACGATTGAATTGAATTGAATTTATTAAGTGCTTACTATGTACAAAACACTGTTCTAAGCACTGGGGATGTTACAAGGTGATCAGGTTGTCCCATGGGGGGGTTCACAATCTTAATCCCCATTTTACAGATGAGGGAACTGAGGCCCAGAGAACTTAAGTGACTTGCCCAAAGTCATACAGCTGGCAAGTGGTGGAGCCAAGATTTGAACCCATGACCTCTGATTCCAAAGGCCGTGATCTTTCCACTGAGCCATGCTGCTTCTCTGTACATTTACACACATGAGCATGCACACACTTGCTGAAGGTGGGGGTGAATACCAAAGTGTTACGTGTCTGTAGAAAAACGATCTGGGCAGCAGAGTGAAGTACGGACTGGAGTGGGGAGAGACAGGAGGCAGGGAGGTCAGCATGGAGGCTGATGCAGTCATCCAGTCGGGAGAGGATGAGTGATTGGACTAACGTGGTAGCGGTTTGGATGCAGAGGAAAGGGTGGATTTATGGACCTTGTGATGGTTGAATGGGCAGGATTTGGTGACAGATTGAATATGTGGGTTGAATGAGAGAAATGAATTGAGGATAATGCCAAGGTTTCAGGCTTGTGAGAGAAGGGGAATGGTGGTGCCATCTACAGGGACTTCCCAAGCGCTTAGTACAGTGTTCTGCAAACAGTAAGCGCTCAATAAATACGATTGAATGAATGAATGAATACTGATATCTGCTTATTTGTTCCAGTATCCCTCTCCCGCTACCCCCGGCCTGTGAGCCTGGTGTGGGCAGGGATTGTCTCTCTTTATTGTGCATTGTACTTTCCCAAGCGCTTAGTACAGTGCTCTGCACACAGTAAGCGCTCAATAAATACGACTGAATGAAAGTCAGGGAGAGGACAGGGTTTAGGCGGGAAGATGAGGAGTTCTGTTTTGGACATGCACACAGTGCTCTGCACACAGTAAGAGCTCAATAAATACGATTGATGATGATGATGACATGTTTAGTTTGGGGTGTCAGTGGGACATCCACATAGATACGTCTTGGAGGCAAAAGGCCATCTGAGACTGCAAAGAAGGAGGGAGATCAGGAGATGGAGATTGGGGAACTATCTGCACTGGGATGATTGTTGAATTATAAAGATGGTATTTTTTAAGTGCTTACTAGGTGCCCAGCACTTTTCTAAGCACAAGGTAATCAGGCTGTCCCACACGGGGCTCACGGTATTACTCCCCATTTTACAGATGAGGTAACTGAGGCATAGAGAAGTGAAGTGACTTGCCCAAAGTCACTCCACTGACAAGTGGAGGAGTTGGGTATAGAACCCACGACATGAGTTTCCAGCCTACAGAGGGAGACAGACACTTAGTACAGTGCTCTGCACACAGTAAGTGCTCAATAAATACGATTGAATGAATGACAGATATTAATATAAATAAATAATGCATAATATTCATTCATTCAATCGTATTTATTGAGCACTTACTGTGTGCAGAGCACTGTACTAAGTGCTTGGGAAGTACAAGTTGGCAACATATAAGGACGGTCCCTACCCAACAGCGGGCTCAATTTATAGATAATTCTGAGAAGCAGCATGGCTCAGTGGAAAGAGCGCAGGCTTTGGAGTCAGAGGTCAGGGGTTCAAATCCCGGCTCCTCTGGTTGTCAGCTGTGTGACTTTGGGCAAGTCACTTAACTTCTCTGGGCCTCAGTTCCCTCATCTGTAAAATGGGGATTGACTGTGAGCCCCCTGTGGGACAACCTGATCACCTTGTAACCTCCCCAGAACTTAGAACAGTGCTTTGCACATAGTAAGCACTTAATAAATGCCATTATTATTGTTATTATTATTTTAGTATATGCCTCCCCTGATAGACTGTGAGCTCCTTCAGGGCAGGGATTCATTCATTCATTCATTCAATCGTATTTATTGAGCGCTTACTGTGTGCAGAGCACTGTACTAAGCCCTTGGGAAGTACAAGCTGGCAACATATAGGTCCCTAACCAACAACAGGCTCACAGTCTAGAAGGATCATGTCTACTATCTCCATTACCCTCTCCCAAAAAGCTTAGTTCAGTGTTCTGCACACAAAAGACCGTAGGTTTCCTGAGTCAATCACATAATCAGTGTTTCTTATCGAGTCCTTACTGTGTGCCTGTTGTCTGTCTTATGCCACTGAGTGGTGTCCAACCCATAGCGACGCCATGGACGCATCTCTCCCAGAACGCCCCACTTCCATCTGCCATCGTTCCAGTAGCGGATCCAGAGAGTTTTCTTGGGAAAAATCCAGAAGTGGTTTTCCATTACCGCCTTCCGTGCAGTCAACTTGATTCTCCACCCTGGACTCTGTCCCGGGCCGCTGCTGCCCAGCATGGGGGAGTTTTGGCTTGTAAAAGATGGCCTGACACTCACTAGCCACTGGCAAGCTAGGAATGGCACGGACAGGCCTCGGCTTCCCTCTCCCTCCCATAGTCGAGACTGGTAGAGGACTGGAAATCATCTCTACGCTGATGACACCCAGATCTACATCTCTGCCCCTGCTCTCTCCCCCTCCCTCCAGGCTCGCATCTCCTCCTGCCTTCAGGACATCTCCATATGGATGTCCGCCCGCCACCTAAAGCTCAACATGTCGAAGACTGAGCTCCTTGTCTTCCCTCCCAAACCTTGTCCTCTCCCTGACTTTCCCATCTCTGTTGACGGCACTACCATCCTTCCCGTCTCACAAGCCCGCAACCTTGGTGTCATCCTCGACTCCGCTCTCTCATTCACCCCTCACATCCAAGCCGTCACCAAAACCTGCCGGTCTCAGCTCCGCAACATTGCCAAGATCCGCCCTTTCCTCTCCATCCAAACCGCTACCCTGCTAATTCATGCTCTCATCCTATCCCGTCTGGACTACTGCACTAGCCTTCTCTCTGATCTCCCATCCTCGTGTCTCTCTCCACTTCAATCCATACTTCATGCTGCTGCCCGGATTATCTTTGTCCAGAAACGCTCTGGACATATTACTCCCCTCCTCAAAAACCTCCAATGGCTACCGATCAATCTGCGCATCAAGCAGAAACTCCTCACCCTGGGCTTCAAGGCTCTCCATCACCTCGCCCCCTCCTACCTCACCTCCCTTCTCTCCTTCTACTGCCCAGCCCGCACCCTCCGCTCCTCCACCACTAATCTCCTCACTGTACCTCGCTCTCGCCTGTCCCGCCATCGACCCCCGGCCCACGTCATCCCCCGGGCCTGGAATGCCCTCCCTCTGCCCACCCGCCAAGCTAGCTCTCTTCCTCCCTTCAAGGCCCTGCTGAGAGCTCACCTCCTCCAGGAGGCCTTCCCAGACTGAGCCCCTTCTTTCCTCTCCCCCTCGTCCCCCTCTCCATCCTCCCGTCTTACCTCCTTCCCTTCCCCACAGCACCTGTATATATGTATATATGGTTGTACATATTTATTACTCTATTTATCTATTTATTTATTTATTTTACTTGTACATTTCTATCCTACTTATTTTATTTTGTTGGTATGTTTGGTTCTGTTCTCTGTCTCCCCCTTTTAGACTGTGAGCCCACTGTTGGGTAGGGACTGTCTCCATGTGATGCCAATTTGTACTTCCCAAGCGCTTAGTACAGTGCTCTGCACATAGTAAGCGCTCAATAAATACGATTGATTGATTGATTGATTGGAAACTCTCCAGGTGCCACCCTGAGAGGTGATTGTGTGCCTAGCATTGTAGTGACCACTTCTCCTTCAAATACCGTCGAGTCGTTTCCAATCCAGAGTGACTCCACGGATACACCCTCTTCAGAACATCCCATCCTCTGTCATGAAGTTGTTCTGGTCTACGTATCCATAGAGTTTTCTTGGTTGAGAGACAGAAGTTGTTTACCATCGCCTTCTCCCACGCAGTAAAAACTTGAGTCTCTGCCGTTGTCTTTGATTGACGTTTTGATTACCCTTTGATTCTTTCCCATGCTGCTACTGCCCAGCACAGGTGAATCGCTCAACTCATTCATTCAATTTTAGGGAAGCAGCGTGACTCAGTGGAAAGAGCCTGGGCTTTGGAGTCAGAGGTTATGGGTTGAAATCCCGGCTCCACCGTTCATCAGCTGTGTGACTTTGGTCAAGTCACTTAACTTCTCTGGGCCTCAGTTACCTCATCTGTAAAATGGGGGTGAAGACTGTGAGCCCCACATGGGACAACCTGATCACCTTGTAAATTTCCCAGTGCTTAGAACAGTGCTATGCACATAGTAAGCGCTTAATAAATGCCATTATTATTATTATTAATTTTATTTTTCAGTGCTTACTGTGTGAAGAGCACTGGACTAAGCGCTTGGAAATTTGTTGTCTTATGCTGTCAAGTCGTGTCTGACCCATAGCGATGGCATGGACACATCGGGAAGCAGCGTGGCTCAGTGGAAAGAGCACGGGCTTTGGAGTCAGAGTTCATGGGTTCAAATCCCGGCTCTGCCACTTGTCAGCTGTGTGACTTCGAGCAAGTCACTTACCTTCTCGGTGCCTCAGTTCCCTCATCTGAAAAATGGGGATTAAGACTGTGAGCCCCACATTTGACAACCTGATCACCTTGTAAACTCCCCAGTGCTTAAAACACTGCTTTGCACATAGTAAGTGCTTAATAAATGCCATTATTATTATTATTATTGTCTCTCCCAGAACGCCCCGCTCTCCATCTGCAATCACTCCGGTAGCGTAGCCATAGAATTTCTTGGTAAAAATCAGGAGGTGGTTTTCCATTACTGCCTTCCATGCAGTAAGTCTGAGTCTCTGCCCTAGACTCTCTCCCGGGCTGCTTCTGCCCAGCCTGAGTGATTTTTGGCTTGTAGCAGACGGCCTGCCACTCGCTAGCCACTGCCCGAGCTAGGGATGGACTGGACAGGCCTCTGCTTCACTCTCCCTCCCATAGCCGAGACTGACTGTCTCTATATGTTGCTAATTTGTACTTCCCAAGCGCTTAGTACAGTGCTCTGCACATGGTAAGTGCTCAATAAATACGATTGATGATGATGATGACTGGTAGAGGACTGGAAACTCTCCAGGTGCCACCCTGAGAGGTTCTTGGAAAGTACAATATGGCAAATGAAGAGAGACATTCGCCACCTACCATGGGCTCCCAGTCTCTGGACTATGAGCTTGATGTTTCAGTTTAATCAATCAATCGTATTTATTGAGTGCTTACTGTGTGCAGAGCACTGTACTAAGCGCTTGGGAAGTACAAGTTGGGTAAAAATCGGGGGAGTTTAGACCTTTCCATTCTGGGTAGCCCTATACAGCAGAGTGCTAAGCTTCATCAGAGTAACCATTCATTCATTCATTCATTCATTCACTCATTCATTCGTATTTATTGAGCACTTACTGTGTGCAGAGCACTGTACTAAGTGCTTGGGAAGTACAAAGCAGTCTCTCCTGCACTGATAGGCATCGATTTAAGTAATACTTGGGAGAGTAAAATAGAATTTGTAGACCTGATCTCTAACCCTCCCTCCCCCATCGCCCTGAATCTACCCCCCATCCCTGCCCCACAGCATTTGTGTCTATATGCACATATGTATAATTCTATTCATTTATATCAATGCCTGTTCACTTGTTTTGATGTGTAAATAGATCAAGAATTCCTTTTATTTATATTGATGCTATTGATGCCTGTTTACTTCACTTGTTGTCTGTCTCTCCCCTTCTAGACTGTGAACGTGTTGTGGGCAGGGATGGTCTCTGTTGCTGAACTGTACTTTCCAAGCACTTAGTACAGTGCTCTGCACACTGTTAGCGCTCAATAAATATGCTTGAACGAATGAATGAATACCCACGAAGAGCTTACAACCTAGGGAGGGAAATGGGCAGTAAAAAATAAATTACAGAGAGGGGACAGAAGGATAGCGCAGGGAGTGTGTCTGTCAACTCCTTTTTAATAATAATGATGGCATTCGTTAAGTGCTTATTATGTGCCAAGCACTGCTTTAAACTCTCCCAATCTCTTAGTACAGTCCTATGCACACATTAAGAACTCAATTAATGCTATTAATAGTTGTGGTATTTGTTAAGCACTTACTATATGCCAGGCACTGTACTAAGTGCCGGGGTGGTTACAAGCAAACTGGGTTGGTCACAGTCCCTGTACAATGGTCATTCATTCATTCATTCAATCGTATTTATTGAATGCTTACTGTGTGCAGAGCACTGTACTAAGCGCTTGGGAAGTACAAGTTGGCAACATATAGAGATGGTCCCTACCCAACAGTGGGCTCACAGTCTAGAAGACTCACAGTCAATGTGGGACTCACAGTCTCAATCCCCATTTTACAGATGAGAGAACAGATGCACAGAGAAGTGAGCAGCATGGCTCAGTGGAAAGAGTCCGAGCTTGGGAGTCAGAGGTCATGGGTTCTAATCCCGGCTCCACCACTTGTCAGTTGAGTGACTTTGGGCAAGTCACGTCACTTCTCTGTGCCTTAGTTACCTCCTCTGTAAAATGGGGATGAAGACTGTGAGCTCCGCATGGGACAACTTGATTCCCTTGTATATACCCCAGTGCTTAGAACAGCGCTTGGTGCATAGTAAGCGCTTAACAAATACCATTAAAAAGAAAGTGATCACACAGTGGACAAGTGGCAGAGCTGGGATTAGAACCTATGACCTTGTGACAGCCAGGCCTGTGGTCTGTTCACTATGCTGTGCTGCTTCTCATACTATTGAGAAGCACCCTGGTTTAGTAATAATAATGATAATAATGAAATTTATTAAGCACTTACTATGTGCAAAGCACTGTTCTAAGCACTGGGGAGGCTACAATAATAATAACAATAATAATAATAATAATAATAATAATAATAATAATAGCATTTATTAAGCGCTTACTATGTGCAAAGCACCATTCTAAGCACTGGGGAGGTTACAAGGTGATCAGGTTGTCCCATGGGGGGCTCACAATCTTAATCCCCATTTTACAGATGAGGGAACTGAGGCACAGAGAAGTTAAGTGACTTGCCCAAAGTCACACGGCTGACAATTGGTGGAGCCGGGATTTGAACCCATGACCCTGTGACTCCAAAGCCCGTGGTCTTTCCACTGAGCCACACTGCTTCTCTATCTATAGTAGATAGAGCCTCAGCCTGGGAGGTGGAGGACTTGGGTTCTAATCCCACTTCTGCCACTTGTCTGCTGTGTGATCTCAGGTAAATTCATTCATTCATTCAGTCCTATTTATTGAGCACTTACTGTGTGTAGAGCACTGTACTAAGCACTAGGAAAGTACAATACAGTAATAAAGAGAGACAGTCCCTGCTCACAATGGGCTTACAGTCTAGAGGGGGGAAGACAGACTTCCAAACAAGGAAACAGGCATCGATATGAATAAACAGAATTATAGCTATATACATATGCACATAAGTGCTTTGGGGTGGGGAGAGGCAGAGAAGAGCAAAGGGAGCAAGTAGAGGTGATGCAGAGGGAGGGGGAGCTGAGGAAGAGGGGGCTTAATCTGGGAAGGCCTCTTGGAGGAGGTGAGCTTTCAGTAGGGCTTTGAATAGGGGGGAAGAGTGATTGTTTGGTGGATTTGAAGAGGGAAGGCATTCCAGGCCAGAGGCTGGACGTGGGTCAGGGGTCCAAGGTGGGACAGGCGAGATGGAGGCCCAGAGAGGAGGTTAGCAGCACCAGAGGAGCAGAGTGTGCGGGCTGGGATTGGAGAAGGAGAGAAGCCCTGTGAGCTAGGAGGAGGCAAGGTGATAGAGAGCTTTAAAGTTAATAGTGAGGAGTTTTTGTTTGATAAGTCACTTCACTACTCTGGACCTCAGTTACATCACCTGGAAAATGGGGATTCAGCCTGGGAACCCCGTGTGGGACAAGGATTGTATTCAACCCGATTTGCTTGTAATAATAATAATAATAATAATAATAATAATAATAATAATAATAATGGTACTTAAGTGCTTACTATGTGCCAAGCACTGTTCTATGCTCTGGGGTACATACAAGGTCATCAGGCTGTCCCATGTAGGACTCACAGGCTTAATCTTCACTTTACAGATGAGGTCACTGAGGCACAGAGAAGTTAAGTGGCTTGCCCAAGGTCACACAGCAGGCAAGTGGCAGAGCCGGGATTAGAATCCACGATCTCTGACTCCCAAGCCCAGGCTCTTTCCACTAAGCCATCCACCCGTGGATATGGGCCCGTGCTTGTATCCAACCCTGGGCTTTGTACAGCATCTGACACATAGTAAATGGTGAACAAATACTGTTATTATTATTATTATTATTATTGTTATTAATGATAGAGCTCTGTGGTTCCCAGTTGCACAGAAATTCAGTGGTTCCATTAGGAAAGATTAGCCAAAGAAGAATGGTGGAACAGGAAGCAGACAGGCTGCTCTCGAATATCAAGGGAGAGTGACACCCTCCAATCAGCACAAGGTCAAAGTGATTATAATGAATTTGGATTTGCGGAATAGGAATGCATTCGTCATCTGAGCTGGCTTGATAGTGAAACGATATGAAGAAATGAAAATGAATTTCCACTAAAGCGCTTTCACGGCTTCGTAAGTGAAATCGCTTTCAGGGTTCAGTTTGTCAAGGCCGATGGAAAGGAACAGGCTGATTCTTCTGCCGGTTCGGTGAGAAGGTCGATAGAAATTCTCTGTGGAATTTCATAATACATCGATTATTCATTCATCGATCATATTTATTGAGCACTATTGGGTGCAGAGCACTTGAGCAAGTGACTTCACTTCTCTGTGCCTCAGTTCCCTCATCTGTAAAATGGGGATTGAGACTGTGAGTCCCACATGGGAAAGGGACCATGTCCAACTCCAGTTGCTTATATCTAACCCAGAGTTTAGTACAATGCCTGATACATAGTAAGCGCCGAACAAATATCATTATTATACTCGCACTTGGGAGAGTACAATGTAATAACGAGCAGGCACATTCCCTGCCCACAGTGAGCTTACAGTCTAGAGATTAGAGTTCTATGTAGTGCTGCAAAGAATGCTAAAATTCCTGACCCTTTAAAATAATAGCCAGATTTCAATTCAGTGTTGGTGAATAATTGAACTTTTTCACAAAGTTCAAATAATTTTAATGGATTAGGTGTCATTCTCTGATGGTCTTTGCCCACAATTACGGGGTTTGTACATATGAAAACAATCTCCATTTGCCGGAAACAGACAGCCTCCCTTTGAAAGAAAGAGATAATGTTTCTACAGTTGTCCTTCTTCACGAAGAACAGAAAATTAGAAACAAGCAAACTGTCAAAAAATTACCTCCACCCTTTCTCAAACGGGGATATAATCGCTTCTTAACTTCTAATAAACATCTTTTACCTTCAATATCCAGGCCAAAAAAAAAAAAGAAAGGCTGCTGGACTCGTTTTCTATGATTAAAACTACATTAGGAATAAAAACGTTTTAATTTACAGATACAGATACTAATTGCTTAAATATTGAGTTCAAAACCAGACACGGTTCTGGGAAGAGATAATTGGTTCTCGCTCTAGAAGAAAACTATAATAAAGAACTTGAAAGCGCTGTCACATTTCACATAACCAGCAAAATCGCCGGATATTTGTAAAAAATATTCTGAAAGAAAATGTCTCGGGGCTTTCTTAATGAGAATGAATGTGGTTTGAAAAGATCAAATAATATCCACATATGTCAAATACAGGTTCTAATAACAGTTAGAGATAATGAATCGAATTAAAGTAGGTCAATTTCAATCATTTAATTTCCGATAGGACACAGGCATCCTAATTCCGACTTGAAGTATAATTGAAAGCAAATATTTATTTACAGTAAACCAAACTGCTCTTCCCTCTCAGGGTGGCACCTGGAGAGTTTCCAGTCCT
The DNA here is from genome assembly GCF_015852505.1 of Tachyglossus aculeatus. Classification (NCBI taxonomy): domain Eukaryota; kingdom Metazoa; phylum Chordata; class Mammalia; order Monotremata; family Tachyglossidae; genus Tachyglossus; species Tachyglossus aculeatus. The sequence goes on from NC_052067.1 coordinate 172,733,983, forward strand.
CTACCGGTTTCGGCTATGGGAGGGAGAGTCAAAAAGAGGCCTACCCATGCCATTCCTAGCTTGGGCAGTGGCTAGCGAGTGGCAGGCCATCAGCAACAAATCAAAATTCCCGGGACAGAGTCCAGGGCAGAGACTCAAGTTTACCGCATGGAAGGCGGAGATGGTAAACCACTTCTGGATTTTTCCCAAGAAAATTCTATGGATCCACTACCAGCACGATTGCAGATGGAAGTGGGGCGCTCTGGAAGAGACGTGTCCATGGCATCGCTATGAGTCAGGGACGACTCGATAGCATAAGACAACAAATCAATCAATCAATCATATTTATTGAGCGCTTACTGTGTGCAGAGCCATGTACAAAGCGCTTGGGAAGTACAAGTTGGCAACATATAGAGACAGTCCCTACCCAACAGTGGGCTCACAGTCTAGAAGGGGGAGACAGAGAACAAAACCAAATATATTAACAAAATAAAATAAATAGAATAGATATGTACAAGTAAAATAAATAAATAAATAGAGTAATAAACATGTACCAACATATATACATATATACAGGTGCTGTGGGGAAGGAAAGGAGGTAAGATGGGGGGGGGCGAGGGGGAGAGGAAGGAGGGGGCTCAGTCTGGGAAGGCCTCCTGGAGGAGGTGAGCTCTCAATAGGGCCTTGAAGGGAGGAAGAGAGCTAGCTTGGCAGATGTGCAGAGGGAGGGCATTCCAGGCCCGGTGGATGACATGGGCCGGGGGTCGACGGCAGGACAGGCGGGAACGAGGCATGGTGAGGAGATTAGCGGCAGAGGAGCGGAGAGTGTGGGCTGGGCTGGAGAAGGAGAGAAGGGAGGTGAGGTAGGAGGTGAGTCAATTAACTTCTCTGTGCCTCAGTTACCTCATCTGGAAAGTGGGAATTGAGACTGTGATCCCCCCCGTGGGACAAACTGACCACCTTGTATCCTCTCCAGTGCTTAGAACAATGCTTGGCACATATTATGAAGCAGCGTGGCTCAATGGAAAGAGCATGGGTTTGGGAGTCGGAGGTCATGGGTTCAAAGCCCCGCTCTGCCAATTGTCAGCTGTGTGACTTTGGGCAAGTCACTTAACTTCTCAGTGCCTCAGTACCTCATCTGTAAAATGGGGATTAAGACTGTGAGTCCACCGTGGGACAACGTGATCACCTTGTAACCTCCCCAGCGCTTAGAACAGTGCTTTGCACATAGTAAGTGCTTAATAAATGTCATAATTTTTTTTTTTTAGGAGGGGGAGAGGTGATGGACAGCCTTGAAGCCGAGGGTGAGGAGTTTCTGCCTGATGTGTAGGTTGATTGGTAGCCACTGGAGATTTTTGAGGAGGGGAGTAACATGCCCAGAGCATTTCTGGACAAAGTCAATCCGGGCAGCAGCATGAAGTATGGATTGAAGTGGGGAGAGACACGAGGATGGGAGATCAGAGAGAAGGCTGATGCAGTAGTCCAGAAGGGATAGGATGAGAGCTTGAACGAGCAGGGTAGCAGTTTGGATGGAGAGGAAAGGGCAGATCTTGGCAATGTTGCGGAGCTGAGACCGGCAGGTTTTGGTGACGGCTTGGATGTGAGGGGTGAATGAGAGAGCGGAGTCGAGGATAAACTGAGCGCTATTTATTGAGCGCTCAATAAATACGATTGCTTGATTGAGCATGACACCAAGGTTGCGGGCTTGTGAGACGGGAAGAATGGTAGTGTCATCAACAGTGATAGGAAAGTCAGGGAGAGGGCAGGGTTTGGGAGGGAAGACAAGGAGTTCAGTCTTGGGCATGTTGAGTTTTAGGTGGCGTGCAGACATCCAGATGGAGATGTCCTGAAGCCAGGAGGAGATGCAAGCCTGGAGGGAGGGGGAGAGAGCAGGGGCAGAGATGTAGATTTAGGTGTCATCAGCATAGAGATGATAGTTGAAGCCGTGGGAGCAAATGAGGTCACCAAGGGAGAGAGTGTAGATCGAGAACAGAAGGGGACCAAGAACTGAACCTTGGGGAACCCCCACAGTAAGGGGATGGGAGGGGAAGGAGGAGCCTGCAAAAGAGACTGAGAATGAACGACTGGAGAGATAAGAGGAGAACCAGGAGAGGACGGAGTCTGTGAAGCCAAGGTTGGATAGCGTGTTGAAGAGAAGGGGGTGATCCACAGTGTCGAAGGCAGCTGAGAGGTCAAGGAGGATTAGGACAGAGTATGAGCTGTTGGATTTGGCAAGCAGGAGGTCATTGGTGACCTTTGAGAGGGTCACTGCTCTTAAACTGCTCTTAAACAAACTGCTCTTAAACATAAAAAGGGCACAATGAGATATTTTTCAATCTTTGTTCGTGTTTCCCTAGTTGAGTATTTTATAGTTAGAGACCATGTAAACATGGTCATGCTATTATTAGGATAATGATAAATGTGACAGGAATGCAGAGAAGCAGTGTGGCTCAGTGGAAAGAGCACGGGCTTTGGAGTCAGAGGTCATGGGTTCAAATCACGGCTCTGCCAGTTGTCAGCTGTGTGACTTTGGGCAAGTCACTTAACTTCTCTGGGCCTCAGTTCCCTCATTTGTAAAATGGGGATGAAGACTGTGAGCCCCCGGTGGGACAACCTGATCACCTTGTAACCTCCCCAGTGCTTAGAACAGTGCTTTGCACATAGTAAGCACTTAATAAATGCCATCGATATTATTATTATTATTATTTTGATTTCTGGGGCTGGAAGAGTTTTAGCAGTCAATTTCTTCTCTGTGTTCGGAGGCAAAATGTAATCAGTAGATCAATGGTAATAATTGAGGGTATTCTTTGAGGGCAAAGAACAAAGAATGTGTGTTCTTTGAGGGCAGGGATCATGTCTGCTAACTCTGTTTTACTCTCCCAAGTGCTCAGTACAGTGTTCTGCACACAATAGATTGAAAGCTCCTTAAGGGAAAGAAAAATGTCTACTCCCTCGATTTTTCTCTCCCAAATGTTCAGTAGAGTGCTTTGCACGCAGTAAGCTACTGGAGGGTGGAGATTGTGTCTACCAATTCTTCTGTTCTCTCTTAAGTGCTTAGTACAGTGCTTTGCACACAGTAGACTGGATGGTCCTCGAGGGTAGGGATCATACCTAAGCCCTGTATCTGTTGATGATGATGATGATGATGATGGCATTTGTTAAGTGCTTACTATGTGCCAAGCACTGTTCTAAGTGCTGGTGGAGATGCCAGGTAATCAGGTTGTCCCACGTGGGACCCACAGTCTTAATCCCCATTTTACAGATGAGGGAACTGAGACACAGACAAGTCAAGTGACTTGTCCAAAGTCACCCAGCTGATAAGTGGAGGATCCGGGATAGAACCTCAGATAGGACCCCTGACTCCCAAGCCCGGGCTCTTTCCACTGAGCCACGCTGCTTCTCTGTTCTCTCAAGTGCTCAGTACAGTACTCTGCACTCAGTAGAATGCAAGCTCTCTGAGGGCAAGGTTGGAGCAATAATAATAGGAATAATAACTGTGGTAAATGTTAAGAACTTATTACATGCCAAGCACTGTACTAAGCGTAATACAAGCAAATCGAGTTGGACACAGTCCCTGTCCCACGTGGGGCTCCCCATTTTCCAGGTCAGTGAGGCCCAGAGAAATAATAATAATGATAATGATAGTATTTGTTAAGCGCTTACTATGTGCCAAGCACTGTTCTAAGCACCGGGATAGATACAAGGTTATCAGGTTGCCCAGGTGGGGCTTAGAATCTCAATCCCTTTTTCCAGATGAGGTCACTGAGGCCCAGAGAAGTGAAGTGACTTACCCAATATCTCACAGCAGACAAGTGGAGGGGGCAGGATTAGAACTCATGACCATCTGATTCCTAGGCCCGGGCTCTATCCATCATGTTATGTTGTTTTGCTTGTTTCTACTCACTCTGGTCCTCTTAGACACACTTGGTACAAAACGCTCCCCACAGTAGACTTTCTGCTCCTTGAGGACAGGAATCTTTTCTACGTAATTTATCATACTTTCCCAAGCGCTTAGTACGGTGTTCTGCACAAAGTAAGCCATATGTTCCTTGACCGTGGGGACCATGTCTACTAGCTCTGTTGTCCTCTCCAAGACATTCAGTACAGTGGTCTAAGAAGCAGCGTGGCTCAGTAGAAAGAGCACGGGCTTTGGAGTCAGAGGTCATGAGTTCAAATCCCGGCTCCACCAATTGTCAGCTGTGTGACTTTGGGCAAGTCACTTAACTTCTCTGTGCCTCAGTTAACTCATCTGTAAAATGGGGATTAAGACTGTGAGCCCCGCGTGGGGCAACCTGATCACCTTGTAATCTCCCCATCACTTAGAACAGTGCTTTGCACATAGTAAGTGCTTAATAAATGCCGTCATCATTATCATTATTATTATTATTAAGCAGAGTAGATTTTCAATCAGTACTATGGATTGATCAATCATGGGCTTGGGAGGAACAAAGGGTCAATTCTCTTCCCTTTTATTTATTTTGCATATTAAAGAGAAGCACCAGTCTGCATGCCATAAGCATTTTATAAAGCCATTGATTGATTGATTGAGAGGTTAATAAAGGAAAGTTTCCAGGAGGAGATGTGATTTTAGTAGGGCTTAGAAATTGGGGAGAGTCATAGTCAGACAATAATAATAATAATGATGATGGTATTTGTTAAGCACTTATTTTGTGCCTGGCACAGTGTGGCCGAGTGGATAAAGCAGAGGCCTGGGCATCAGAAGAGTCTACTGACTCTGCCACTAGTCTGCTGAGTGACCTTGGGCAAGTCGTTTCACTTCTCTGTGCCTAGTTATCTCAGCCGTAAAATGGGGATGAAGACAGCAACCCCTTGTGGGGCAGGAAATTCGCTTGTATCTACCTGATTACCTTGTATCTCCCCTAGCGTTAGTGCAGTGTCTGTCAGAAGTAAGCACTTTAATAAATACCATAAAACAAATGAAAATAATACTATTAATTATGGTATCTGTTAAGCCCCGAGGTGGATACAAACATATTCAGGTTGGACACAGTCCCTGTCCCACATGGGGCTCAGAGTCTCAATCCCTATTTTCCACATGAGGTAATTGAGGCCCAGAGAAGGGAAGTGGCTTACCCAAGGTCAAACAGCAGACAATTAGCTGAGCCGGGATTAGAACCCATGAATTCTGGCTCCCAGACTCGGGCTTTATTGATTATTAATTTTTTTTAAAAAAGAAACCTCTTCTCTTCAACCCCTCCCCTCATCCCTTTATGAAAAGGAGCATCTCAGACCCTCATCCAGGAGAGATTAACACATATACAATCCCGGACAATCATTTCAGGTTTTATTGTTTAAGATTTAAACACAAGGTGAGGTCTAGAAAGAGGATAGAATTCAAACCGGGGATACACCTGAAAGAGTTCTCCTTAGCTGAAATGTCCCACGTTAATCTTGGTACCGCAACTGCTCAGTCGCATCTGGTGCATTGTTTGGGGATATTGCAGTCCTTCGGGCCGGCTATCAAAATAGAAACGTGAATAATGTTGCAGAAAGTGAGACAGAAAGCAGCTTCAGAACACAGGATGACTCATTGCTCATTCCACGATGGGTCTCATCAAAATCATCCTGGGCCCTGCATAGTTTACATCGAACGGTCAACGGTTGAGCCAAGCGGTGATTGAGAAATGGATCTCCTCACTCATTCATCATGGCAGAACCGGGCCTTGCTCGTTTCTGGAAAATTACGGAAAATAAAACCACAATAAACCCAAAAAGCTGGAAACGGAGATGACACCTGTGGCCACCTTAAAGTGGAGTCGAGAAGGTGTGAACCATCCACTTTGTCTTCAATTAAGGGAGAAACGATGGATGCCCACTTTATCCTCTTAGAGCCCCCTCTCAAAACTGAAGGTAAGATCCATCTTGGCCCGAAGTTATGTCCCTGAAAAGAGCAATCATCTGAGAGTTTCAGGATGTGTCACTGAAATAAGGGTGGATAAAAATTGGTACACGTATTGATTCAAAACTCAAACCAGAGGTAATCGGGCACCGAATCTAATGGGGAAACTTAGAATTCTTTTTTCTATTTCTTTCTTTCTTTTTCTTTCTTTTTCTTTCTTTCTTTCTTTCTTTCTTTCTTTCTTCCTTCCTTCCTTTCTCTTTCTTTCTTTCTCTCTCTCTCCTTCTTTCTTTCTTTCTTTCTTTCTTCCTTCCTTCCTTTCTCTTTCTTTCTCTCTCTCTCTCTTTCTTTCTTTCTTTCTTTCTTTCTTTCTTTCTCTCTCTCTTTCTTTCTTTCTTTCTTTCTTTCTTTCTTCCTTCCTTCCTTCCTTTCTTCCTTCCTTCCTTCCTTCCTTCCTTCCTTCCTTCCTTCCTTCCTTCCTTCCATCCTTCCTTCCTTCCTTCCTTCCTTTCTTTCTTCCTTTCTTCCTTTCTTCCTTCCTTTCTTCCTTTCTTTCAATCGTATTTATTGAGCGCTTACTGTATGCAGAGCACTATACTAAGTGCTTGGGAAGTACAAGTTGGCAACATATAGACACGGTCCCTACTCAACAGTGGGCTCACAGTCTAGAAGGGAGAGACAGACAACAAAACCAAACATATTAACCAAATAAAATAAATAGAATAAATATGTACAAATGAAATAAATGAATAAATAGAGTAATAAGTGCGTACAAACGTATATACATATGGCTCAGTGGAAAGAGCCCGGGCTTTGGAGTCAGAGGTCATGGGTTCAAATCCCAGCTCCGCCAATTGTCAGCTGTGTGAGTTTGGGCAAGTCACTTCACTTCTCTAGGCCTCAGTTACCTCGTCTGTATAATGGGGATGAAGACTGTGAGCCCCCCATGGGGCAACCTGATCACCTTGTAACCTCCCCAGCTCTTAGAACAGAGATTTGCACATAGTAAGTGCTTAATAAATGCTATTATTATTACTATTATTAAATACAGGGAAGCAGCGTGGCTTAATGGAAAGAGCCCCGGCTTGGGAGTCAGAAGTCATGGGTTCTAATCCTGCTCTGCCACTTATAAATATCAATCAATCAATCAATCAATCGTATTTATTGAGCTCTTACTGTGTGCAGAGCACTGTACTAAGTGCTTGGGAAGTCCAAGTTGGCAACATATAGAAACAGTCCCTACCCACCAGTGGGCTCACAGTCTAAAAGGGGGAGACAGAGAACAAAACCAAACATATTAACAAAATAAAATAAATAGAATAGATATGTGCAAGTAAAATAAATGTACAAGTAAAATAAATAAAAGCGCTTAGTACAGTGCTCTGCACATAGTAAGTGCTCAATAAATACGATTGATGATAAATAAATAAGTAAATAGAGTAATTAACATGTACAGCAGCATGGCTCAGTGGAAAGAGCCCGGGCTTGGGAGTCAGAGGTCATGGGTTCGAATCCCGGCTCTGCCACATGTCTGCTGTGTGACCTTGGGCAAGTCACTTAACTTCTCTGAGCCTCAGTTCCCTCATCTGTAAAATGGGGATTAAGACTGTGAGCCCCACGTGGGACAACCTGATCACCTTGTATCCCCCCCAGCACTTAGAACAGTGCTTTGCACATAGTAAGCACTTAACAAATGTCATTACATACATACATACAAATATGTACAAATAAATATGTACAAACATATACATATATACAGGTGCACATTTGTACATAAATATGCACATTTATACATAGTGCTGTGGGGTGGGGAGGGGGTAGAGCAGAGGGAGGGAGTTGGGGAGATGGGGAGGGGAGGAGGAGCAGAGGAAAAGGGGGGCTCAGTCTGGGAAGGCCTCCTGGAAGAGGTGAGCATTCAGGAGGGCTTTGAAGGGGGGAAGTGAGCTAGTTGGGAGGATGTGAGAAAAGAGGGTAGTCAAGGCCAGATTTAGGATGTAGGACAGGGGTCGAAGGTGGGACAGGCAAGAAGGAGGCCCAGTGAGGAGGTTAGAGGTGGCAGAGGAGGGGAGTGTGTGGGCTGGGATGGAGAAGAAGGAAGGGAAGTGAGGTAGGAGGGGGCGAGGAGATGAACAGCTTTGAAGCCAATGGTGAGAGTTGTTTGCATCATACGAAGGTTGATGGGCAACAACTGGAGATTTTTGAAGAGTGGGGTGACATACCCAGAGCATTTGTATCTTGTATCTACCCCAGCGCTTAGAACGGTGCTTGGCATATAGTTAGCGCTTAACAAGTACCATGATTATTAGACTGTGAGCCCGTTGTTGGGTAGGGACCATCTCTATATGTTGCCAACTTGGACTTCCCAGAGCTTAGTACAGTGCTCTGCGCACAGTAAGCGCTCAATAAATACGATTGAATGAATGAATGAATGAATGGCACAGGCTAGGGAGTCAGAGGTCATGATTGGGGGAGAATCAAAACTTGGACTTGGATCTCTTGACTCCCACCTCATTCACGTGGCATAGCAGAAAACTACAATAACAATAACAATGATGGCATTTATTAAGTGTTTACTATGTGCCGAGCACTGTTCTAAGTGCTGGGGAATTTACAAGGTGATCAGATTGTCCCATGTGGGGCTCACAGTCTTAATCCCCATTTTACAGATGAGGTAACTGAGGCCCAGAGAAGTTAAGTGACTTGCCCAAAGTCACACAGCTGATGAGTGGTGGAGCTGGGATGTGAACCCATGACCTATGACTCCAAAGCCCGGGCTCTTTCCACTGAGCCACGCTGCTTCTATTTGCATTTTGCTTCTCCCTCTTAAAATCCATGCAGGTGCCTGATCCTGGGAGTCAGAGGTCATGTGTCATTATTATTATTATGGTATTTTTAAGTGCTTACCATAATAATAATGGTATTTGTTAAGCACTTACTATGTGCAAAGCACTATTCTAAGCAAAGGGGGGGGAAACAAGGAGATCAGGTTGTCCCAAGAGGGGCTCACAATCTTAATCCCCATTTTACAGATGAGGTACCTGAGGCACAGAGAAGTTAAGTGACTTGCCCAAAGTCACACAGCTGACGATTGGCAGAGCAGGGATTTGAACCCATGACCTTTGACTCCAAAGCCCAGGCTCTTTCCACTGAGCCACGCCACTTGTCTATGCTAAGCATTGTTCTAGGTGCTGGAGTAGGTGCTCCACTCTTCTAGGTGCTGTATATATGAATATATGTTTGTACATATTTATTACTCTATTTATTTTATTTGTACATATTTATTCTATTTATTTTATTTTGTTGATATGTTTTGTTTTGTTCTCTGTCTCCCCCTTCTAGACTGTGAACCCACTGTTGGGTAGAGACCGTCTCTATATGTTGCCAACTTGTACTTCCCAAGCGCTTAATACAGTGCTCTGCACACAGTAAGCGCTCAATAAATATGATTGAATGAATGAATGAGTAGATACAGGGTAATCAGGTTGTTCCACATAGGGCTCACACTTTTAATCCCCATTTTACAGATGAGGTAACTGAGGCCCAGAGAAGTGAAGTGACTTGCCCAAGGTCACGCAGCAGATAATTGGCGGAGGTGGGAGGGACTGTCTCTATATGTTGCCCACTTGTACTTCCCAAGCGCTTAGTACAGTGCTCTGCACACAGTAAGCGCTCAATAAATACGATTGATTGATTGATTGATTGATTGATTAGACCCCACATCCTTTGACTCCCAAGCCCGTGCTCTTTCCACAAAGCCACGCTACTTCTCAATTAGCAGACACTCTGTTTGGGGAGGAAATCTGAATACATTTACAAATAGAGGGAATGAAATAGTTGACAATTGATTGTGCTTATATACACCGATGCCTCTGAGAAAAGTACCTAGGTGACAGAGGAAATTTTGTAAAAGCCCCAGCATTTGCTCTGCTCGTCCTTCCCTCCCCATGTCCCTGAATCCCTCCTTCTGCTCTACCCCTTAGCCTGCTCCACAGCAGTTGTGTAAATATGTACATATTTATTATTCTATTTATTTTATTAATCAATCAATCAATCAATCATATTTATTGAGCGCTTACTATGTGCAGAACGCTGTACTAAGTGCTTTGGAAGTACAAATTGGCAACATATAGAGACAGTCCCTACCCAACATTGGGCTCACAGTCTAATGATGTGTATATATTTATATTTCTATTTATTTATATTGACGCTATTGATACCTGTCTACCTGTTTTGTTTTGTCGTCTGTCTCCCCCTTCTAGACTGTGAGCCCGTTGTTGGGTAGGTAGGGATTGTCTCTATTTGTTGCCAAATTGTACTTTCCAAGCGCTTAGTCCCGTGCTCTGCACACAGTAAGCGCTCAATAAATACGATTGATTGATTGATTGATTGTTCTGCACACAGTAAGCTCTCAATAAATACGATTGATTGATTGATTGCTCTGCACACAGTAAGCGCTCAATCAATACGATTGAAGGAATGAATGAATTTGCTCCTCAAATGCTATGCATTTGAAGATCTTTCAGCTGGCTAAGACCTCCAGCTATTCTCCAGATGTTCTCCAACCTGGTAGAACACATGTTTGTACTACACGGTTTGGGTAGAACACTGTAGAGGGAGCTGGGATATTCTCCTCAAAACACCCATTTGTCCCAGTAGTACACGTTTTTGTAGTACACGGTTTGGGTAGAACACAGCTGCCGGGGGAGGAAGGGGGGAATTCTCCCCACTACTCTCCTGCTCTTTTGTATATCCCAAGCGCTCAGTACAGTGCACTGTACCCACTCAGGCGTGGCTCAATGGAGAGACCACCGGCTTGGGAGTCAGAGGTCATAGGTTCGAATCCCCGCTCGGCCAATTGTCAGCTGGGTGACTTTGGGCAACTCACTTCACTTCTCTGGGCCTCAGTTCCCTCATCTGGAAAATGGGGATGAAGACTGTGAGCCCCCCGTGGGACAACCTGATCACCTTGTAACCTCCCCAGCGCTTAGAACAGTGCTCTGTACATAGTAAGCACTTAATAAATGTCATTATTATTATTATTATTATTTCTTCTACTATCCTTTGACCTCTCCCACAAAGTCCAGGCCCACGGACAGTAGCGAGACCGATTATCAAATCATCAACCGCACAACAACTCTCTCCTCTCCATCCCCTCTCCCTCCCCTTGACCACCCGTGTCTGCCCCGAGGAGAATGGAGCAGGACAATTATTTAGCCAAATAGTCAATTAAGCTTTCAAAATCCCATCAGGACTGTATATATGAATATTTGTTTTGCGCCAGCTCTGTCTGAATTCTGCAGAAAATCCATTACAGAATGGAGAAATGCCTGGCTGAAAGAAACGACGCACGCATTTTCTTTTAATGGGTTACAGAAATTGCATTACTTAAAAGAGTCAAAGCCAAAAGTGCATCAACCGGTTGAGGCAATCTCTCTCCTTAGGAAAACATTAGATGTGGTGATTTAAGTGTACAAAATCTAGTTCTGAATCTTATGAGAGCTTGCATTTGGCTTTTCCTCTGCTCTGCATTTTTGCTAATTTTTCAAATGTGGATTTATTCCTTGCCAAAGAAAGACATTCCCTGTTCACCACAATCATGAACAATTAGGTTGCATCTCCCATTCCCTACTCTCTGTTTCTATATGCAGATAACCCTGGGAAGAGTTTCAGGTAATTTTAAAGGCCTTATTTGCCTAATCATCATCATCATCATCATTCTAATTCATTCATTCATTCAATTGTATTTACTGAGCGCTTACTGTGTGCAGAGCACTGTACTAAGCACTTGGGAAGTACAATTTGGCAACAAATAGAGACAAACCCTACCCAACAACGGGCTCACAGTCTAGAAGAGGGAGACGGACAACAAAACAAAACAAGTAGACAGGTATCAATAGCGTCAATATAAATAAATAGAATTATGAATTATACTCAAAACTGTGGTATTTATTAAATATTCTGTTGCACCAAGCACAGTACTAGGTGCCAGGGTCTTAATCCCCGTTTTACAGATGAGGTAGCTGAGGCACAGAGAAGTGAAGTGACTTGCCCCAGGGAACCCAGCAGGCAAGGTGGAGGAGCTGGAATTTGAACCTCGAACCTTCTGAATCTCAGACCCTCGCTCTAGCAAATAAATAGCTTTCCCATGAATCCTGGCTGAAATGTTTGCCTTTTCAGATTTCTTATACTTATCCCAGCACTTATAGCACAATGCCTGGCCCTGCTGAGGAAATAATAATTTTTTTTTACTGTTGCTATTACTATTAGTATTCAATAGATCAGTCAATCAATTATATTTATTGGGTGCCTACTATGTGCGGAACACTTTAGTAAATGCTTGGCAGAGTGTAATACAACAGAATTAGCTGACAGGTTCCCCTCCATAATGAGTTTACAGACTAGAGGGGGAAACAGATATAAACATCATCATCATCAATCGTATTTATTGAGCGCTTACTGTGTGCAGAGCACTGTACTAAGCGCTTGGGAAGTACAAATTGGCAACATATAGAGACAGTCCCTACCGAACAGTGGGCTCACAGTCTAAAAACATGAATAAATAAGAAATTTATAATATATAATTTAAAGATATGTACACAAAGGCTGTGGGGTTAGACGTGGGACAAATAGCCAATGTCCAGAGGTCACAAATCAAAGTGCATGGGAAACTCAAAAGGTACAGCGAGCTAGGGAACAGAGGGATGAACACAGTTAGCGCTCAATAAATACAGTAAACGCTGGGGAGGATATAAGGTGATGAGGTTGTCCCACATGGGGCTCACAGTCTTAATCCCCATTTTACAGATGAGGGAACTGAGGCACAGAAAAGTGAAGTGACTTGCCCAAAGCCACACAGCTGACAGATCTGGGATTTGAACCCATGACCTCTGACTCCCAAGCCTGTGCTCTTTCCACTGAGCCACGCTGCTTCTCAATTAAAGAGGTGAGGTAGGAAGGGATGAGATAATTGAAGGCTTTAAAGGTAACGGGGAGGAGTTTCTATCTGATGAAGAGGTGGTTGGGCAACCACTGGAAGTATTTAAGGGGTGGGGAGACATGGCCCGAACGTTTTTGTTGATAAATGATCCGTGCAGCTGAGCGAAGGATGGATTGCAGCGGGGAGAGTCAGGAGGGCGGGAGGTCAGCGAGGAGGTGGGTGTAGTTGTCAAGGTGGGAGAGGAGAATCAATCAATCAATCAATCAATCAATCGTATTTATTGAGCGCTTACTGTGTGCAGAGCACTGTACTAAGCGCTTGGGAAGTACAAGTTGGCAACATATACAGACAGTCCCTACCCAACAGTGGGCTCACAGTCTAAAAGAAGTGCTTGGATCAGCAGGGTAGCACTTGGGATGGAGCGGAAAGGGAGAATTTTAGCAATGTTGGGAAGAGAGAATTCATAGGACTTGGTGACTGATTGAATTCCAGTGGAAGGAATGAGAGAGAAGAGTGGAGGACAATGCCAAGGTCTTGTGAGGTAGGGAGGATAGTGGTGTTGTCTACAGTGATGGGAAAGACTCAGGGAGGACAGGTTCCTCCTGACAGGAGGGAGTAGGATTCAATCCCCATTGGAAATATGAGGTAACCAAGGCCCAGAGAAGTGTCCATCAGCAGTCAGTCATATTTAATAATAATAATGATAATAATAATGGCATTTATTAAACGCTTACTATGTGCAAAGCACTGTTCAAAGCGCTGGGGTGGTTGCAAGGTGATCAGCAGGTTGTCCCATGTGGAGCTCACAGTCTTAATCCCCATTTTACAGATGAGGTAACTGAGGCACAGAGAACAATCAATCATTTATTGAGCGCTTACGGTGTGCAGAGCACTGTACTAAGCGCTTGGGAAGTACAAGTTGGTAACACATAGAGACGGTCCCTACCCAACAGTGGGCTCACAGTCTAGAAGACTGTGAAGTAAAGTAAAGAGAAGTAACGTGACTTGCCCAAAGTCACACAGCTGACAATTGACAGAGCCGGGATTTGAACCCATGACCTCTGACTCCAGAGCACGTGCTCTTTCCACTGAGCCACGCTGCTTCTCTATTGATTGAGCGCTTACTGCGCGCAGAGCACTGTACTAAACTCTTGGGAGAGTACAATACAATAAGCAGATACATTCCCTGCCTACGACAAGCTTACAGTCTAGAGGGGGAGACAGACATTAATGTAAATAATTACAGATATGTGTGTAAGTGCTGTGGGGCTGGGAGTGGGAATGAATTAAGGGAGCAAACGGGAGTGGGAAAAGAGGAAGTCATCATCATCAATCGTATTTATTGAGCGCTTACTGTGTGCAGAGCACTGTACTAAGCGCTTGGGAAGTACAAGTTGGCAACATATAGAGACAGTCCCTCCCCAACAGTGGGCTCACACGTCCTACGTCACAGGGCGGACAAGTGGAGGAGCCGGGATTAGAACCCAGTGCCTCTGACTCCGAGGCCCAGGCTCTATCCATAAGACTCCCACTCCACCCCCAGTGTGATGTGTTTTGCTGAGAGAAGTCACTCTGGAAGCATGTCTTTGTACTTTCCAAGTGCTTAGTCCAGTGCTCTGCACACAGTAAGTGCTCAATAAATACGACTGAATGAAACTGTCTGAAGTCACCAAGTCAGCAGCATCGTGCCTGTGGGTGTTTCAGCTTCCCTTTGCTTTATTTCTTCATTTTTTTTTTAACTTCTTTGACCACCCAAGTCCTTAACAGGCTTCCCGGAGGTCGGGCGAGAGAGTTCAGCTTGGGTCACACCTCTATCATTACTCACGCTCAACTGACAACCGAGGAAAAGCCTTGAAGGTCCTCCTGATCGTTCGTGTCATCAGAGCGTGTTTTCCGTCCCCGCTCGAACACCACGGACATTTAGAGGTGTCCGTTCCACCGCTTTGCCATTTTGACGGTGACAACGAGACGACACCGTACGGAAATGGATCTGGGCAAGAAAGGCCAAGCTGTCCACAGCGGATCCGGGCGGATCCGAACTCAAATCTGCCGAGGTGGCTTCTCCATCAGCATCCGGTGGCATCCCGAAAGCTCCCTCTGCTCATTAGCGGTTTCCCTTTCAGACTTCGCTACCTGCTCTTTGCCTAATGAATGCTAAACCGTCCCTCTGGAAGAACGTACCGCTTCGTGAGACACAAAAGGGACCCTCTTCTTGCCCTCCTGGGCCCGTCAGAAGGAAAATCGGGGCGTCAACCTCTCTGACATTTCTCCACCTCTGTACTTATTTATCTCTCCGAGACCCTGCGCTCCAGAGATATCACTGTCTTAATTAAGAAGAAGGATGTGGCCCTGGTAAATTGACTGATTTCATTGATTAAGGACTAGCTGTTCGAGTAACATTGATTTTAACAGTAGGCCTACGTAAATGTAATTGTTCCAACATGGAGCCGCATAATTATGGTGATATACGAGAATAGTTGTCTTGTCCTTTGTAACCTTCATCCTTTCGCATGATAATGTGCCTCGTGCAATTAGCAGAAATCTTAAATGTTACAAAATGTCTTCCGAGAAGACACGAGGTAGTCATTAGAGTCTAATTTAATTCAGCAACATATTAGAGGGACTCTTTCTTTTTTACTTTCTTTCTGTTTTCTTTCTTCTTTTTCTTTGCATGTTGTGTTCCCGGGTGCTGTCAAATCCATCAGGCCATCAGTCGTATTCACTAACTATGGGCAGAGCACTGTATGACTGCTCTTACTACTAATGATAACAATTCTGGTATTTGTTAAGTGCTTACTATGTGCCAAGCGCTGTTCTAAGAGCAGGCATAGATACAAAGTAATCAGATTGGACACTGTCCCCGTCCCACGGGGGGTGGCTCACAGTCTTAAAATCCATTTTACAGACAAACTGAAGCCCAGAGAAGCAAAGTGATTTGCCCAAGGTCACACAGCAGACAAGCTAGTAGTCTATACCTGCTGTCTCAAATTCCTCCTCTCCAGTTTTCATTCATTTATTCATTCATTCATTCATTCAATCGTATTTATTGAGTGCTTACTGTGTGCAGAGCACTCTACTAAGCGCTTGGGAAATACAGGTCGGCAACATATAGAGATGGTCCTAACCCAACAATGGGCTCACAATATAGAAGGGGGAGACAGGCAACAAAACAAAACGTGGACAGGTGTCATCAGAATAAATAGAGGTAAAGCTAGCTGCACATCATTAACAAAATAAATAGAATAGTATAGTATAGAATAGAATAGTAAATAAGTACAATATTTGTACAAAATCTCCTGGCCCCCCTCCAATCTGGCTTCTATCCCCTTCACTCCTCAGAAACCTCCCTCTCAAAGATCACCAGTGGTCATTGGGTGCTTAATATGTTTAGTCTTGGGAGAGTACAATACAACAGAGTTAGTAGAAATATTATCTGCCCAGGAGTTACAGTAGAGAGCAGGAGATAGACCCTAATGTAAATAAATTACGTATGCTGACGTAAATGATGTGGGACCATGGGTGGGTGAATATCAAATGCTAAAATTGTACAGATCCAGGGGCATAGATGACCCCACCCTGCCAAGAAGCAGCGTGGCTCAGGGGAAAGAGCCTGGGCTTTGGAGTCAGAGGTCATGGGTTCAAATCCCGGCTCCGCCAGTCGTCAGCTGTGTGACTTTGGGCAACTCACTTAACTCCTCTGGGCCTCCGTTACTTCATCTGTAAAAGGGAGCCTAAGACTGTGAGCCCCCAGTGGGACAACCTGATCACCTTGTAACCACCCAGTGCTTAGAACAGTGCTTTGCACATAGTAAGTGCTCAATAAATGCCATTAAAAAAACATCACATATAAAATCTATCATTAAATCCTGTTGGTTCAACCTTCCCAACATTGATAATATCAACATCTTCCTCTCTATCCAAACTGCTATTGCGCTAATCCAAGCATTTATCCTATCCTTCCTTGACTAACTAATTAATGTTGCTATTTGTTAAGCGCTTACTATATGCCAAGCAGTGTTCTAAGTGCTGGGATATATACAAGGTTATTAGGTTGTCCCACTTGGGGCTCACGGTCTTGATCCCCATTCTTTAGATGGGGATCTCCTGGTTCAACCAGGTCCTCTCCTGGTTCTCCTCTTATCTCTCCGGTCGTTCTTTCTCAGTCTCTTTTGCAGGCTCCTCCTCCCCCTCCCATCCTCTTACTGTGGGGGTTCCCCAAGGTTCAGTGCTTGGTCCCCTTCTGTTCTCAATCTACACTCACTCCCTTGGTGACCTCATTCGCTCCCACGGCTTCAACTATCATCTCTACGCTGATGACACCCAGATCTCCATCTCTGCCCCTGCTCTCTCCCCCTCCCTCCAGGCTCGCATCTCCTCCTGCCTTCAGGACATCTCCATCTGGATGTCCGCCCGCCACCTAAAGCTCAACATGTCGAAGACTGAGCTCCTTGTCTTCCCTCCCAAACCTTGTCCTCTCCCTGACTTTCCCATCTCTGTTGACGGCACTACCATCCTTCCCGTCTCACAAGCCCGCAACCTTGGTGTCATCCTCGACTCCGCTCTCTCATTCACCCCTCACATCCAAGCCGTCACCAAAACCTGCCGGTCTCAGCTCCGCAACGTTGCCAAGATCCGCCCTTTCCTCTCCATCCCAACCGCTACCCTGCTCATTCAAGCTCTCATCCTATCCCGTCTGGACTACTGCACTAGCCTTCTCTCTGATCTCCCATCCTCGTGTCTCTCTCCACTTCAATCCATACTTCATGCTGCTGCCCGGATTATCTTTGTCCAGAAACGCTCTGGACATATTACTCCCCTCCTCAAAAACCTCCAATGGCTACCGATCAATCTGCGCATCAGGCAGAAACTCCTCACCCTGGGCTTCAAGGCTGTCCATCACCTCGCCCCCTCCTACCTCACCTCCCTTCTCTCCTTCTCCAGCCCAGCCCGCACCCTCCGCTCCTCCACCGCTAATCTCCTCACCGTACCTCGTTCTCGCCTGTCCCGCCGTCGACCCCCGGCCCACGTCATCCCCCGGGCCTGGAATGCCCCCAATCCCTCTGCCCATCCGCCAAGCTAGCGCTCTTCCTCCCTTCAAGGCCCTGCTGAGAGCTCACCTCCTCCAGGAGGCCTTCCCAGACTGAGCCCCTTCTTTCCTCTCCCCTCGTCCCCCTCTCCATCCCCCCGTCTTACCTCCTTCCCTTCCCCACAGCACCTGTATATATGTATATATGGTTGTACATATTTATTACTCTATTTATTTATTTATTTATTTATTTTACTTGTACATTTCTATCCTACTTATTTTATTTTGTTGGTATGTTTGGCTCTGTTCTCTGTCTCCCCCTTTTAGACTGTGAGCCCACTGTTGGGTAGGGACTGTCTCTTTGTGATGCCAATTTGTACTTCCCAAGCGCTTAGTACAGTGCTCTGCACATAGTAAGCGCTC
This sequence comes from Tachyglossus aculeatus, assembly GCF_015852505.1. Classification (NCBI taxonomy): domain Eukaryota; kingdom Metazoa; phylum Chordata; class Mammalia; order Monotremata; family Tachyglossidae; genus Tachyglossus; species Tachyglossus aculeatus. Next base: position 172,752,208 of record NC_052067.1, read on the forward strand.
AATAAATATGATTGATTGATTGATTGATTGATTGATTAGATGAGGTAACTGAGGCCCAGAGAAGTTAAATGACTTGCCCAAAGTCACACAGATGACAAGTGGCAGAGCCAGGATTAGAACCCACAACCTCTGACTGCTTTTTCTCAAGTGTTTCATCCTCCTTGCTGGCTCTCTGCCTCTTGTCTCTCCCCACTCCAGTCCATGCTTCACTCCGCTGTCCAAATCATTCCGCCAATTGTCAGCTGTGTGACTTTGGGCCAGCCACTTCACTTCTCTGTGCCTCGGTTCCCTCATCTGTAAAATGGGGATTAAGACTGTGAGTCCCCCGTGGGACAACCTGATCACCTTGTAACCTCCCCATTGCTTAGAACAGTGTTTTGCACATAGTAAGTGCTTAGCAAATACCATTATTATTATCCAGCTCTTAGAACAGTGCTCAGCACATAGTAAGCGCTTAACCAATACCATCATTATTATTTCCTGTGCCTCAGTGACCTTATCTGTAAAATGGGGATGAAGACTGGGAGCCCCATGTGGGACAAGGACTGTGTCCAACCTGATTAACTTGTGTCTACCCCAGTGCTTAGTACACTTCCCAGCCCATTGTAAGTGTTTAACAAATGCCATTAACAAAAACAAAACCAAAACTCTTACAGTCAACATCCTCACCATGAATTTCCACTGCAAAGGGAAAAGCCAAAGTGGGAAAGGCCGCTATGGCCAAAGGGCTTGGGAGTCAGAGGTCTTGAGTTCGAATCCCGGCTCCACCACTTGTCAGCTATGTGGCCTTGGGCAAGCCACTTAACTTCTCTGTGCCTCAGTTACCTCATCTGTAAAATGGGGATTAAGTTTGTGAGCCCCCCATCGGACAACCTGATCACCTTTGATCACCTGATCACCTTTGTGCTTTGCACATAGTAAGTGCTTAATAAATGCCATCATTATTATTATTATTATTATTATTATTATTATTATTATTGTAGCCTCCCCAGTGAGCCTCACATGGGACAATCTGATCAGCTTGTATCCCCCCCAGTGCTTAGAACAGTGCTTTGCACATAGTACGCATTTACAACTGCCATCATTATTATTCTTATTATTATATATCTGTCATTTCATTTATTTATAGTGCTGTCTATTTGTATTGAGGCTCAGTGACCTCATCTGTAAAATGGGGATGAAGACTGTGAGCCCTACGTGGGACAATCTGATCACCTTGTATCCCCCCCAGTGCTTAGAACAGTGCTTTGCACATAGTAAGCACCTAACAAATACCATTATTATTATTATTAATATCTATTTTTTCTATTTTCTCCCTTCATCGGTACTCTTCATCAGGAAACAGTGTGGTCTAGTGGAAAAAGTTGGGGTCTGAAGGCATTTGGAGTGGAGGGGTGGTATTGCGAGAAACAAGTGGAATGGGAGTAATTGTGAAAAGGCAGGAGATTCTCCTCTTGAGATTCTCTCAGGAAAGACAGAAGAGTCAACGCAGGAGGAGGGAAGGACTGGAGAAATCACCTCCTGCAGGAAGCCTTCCCAGACTAAGCCCCCTTTTCCTCTGCTCCTCAATCAATCAATCAATTAATCGTATTTATTGAGCGCTTACTGTGTGCAGAGCACTGTGCTAAGCGCTTGGGAAGTACAAGTTGGCAACATATAGAGACAGTCCCTACCCAACAGTGTGCTCACAGTCTAGAAGGGGGAGACAGAGAACAAAACCAAACATATTAACAAAATAAAATAAATAGAATAGACATGTACAAGTAAAATGAATAAATAAATTGAGTAAGAAATCTGTACAAACATACATACATATATACAGGTGCTGTGGGGAAGGGAACGAGGAAAGACGGGGGGATGGAGAAGGGGGGCGAGGGGGAGAGGAAGGGGGGCTCAGTCTGGGAAGGCTTCCTGGAGGAGGTGAGCTCTCAGTAGGGTTCCTCCCCTCCCCTCCCCATCGCCCCGACTCCCTCCCTCTGCTCTACCCCACTCCCCGCCCCGCAGCATTCATGTATATATATGAATATATATTTTATTCCATTAATTTTATTAATGATGTGTATATATCTATTATTCTATCTATTTACATTGCTGCTATTGATACCTGCCTACTTGTTTTGTTTTGTTGTCTGTCTCCCCGATTCTAGACTGTGATCCTGTTGTTGTGTAGGGATTAATAATTAATAATAATTATAATAATAATAATGGCATTTATTAAGCACTTACCATGTGCAAAGCACTGTTCTAAGCGCTGAGGAGGTTACAAGTTGATCAGGTCATCCCACGGGGGGTGCTCACAGTCTTAATCCCCATTTTACAAATGAGGGAACTGAGGCACAGAGATGTTAAGTGACTTGCCCAAAGTCACACAGCTGACAATTGGCCGAGTGGGGGTTTGAACCCATGACCTCTGACTCCAAAGCCCGGGCTCTTTTCCACTGAACCATGCTGCTTCTCTAACTGTTGCTATCTGTAGTACTTTCCAAGCGCTTAGTACAGTGCTCTGCGCACAGTAAGTGTTTTATAATTGAATATTAAAAATTGAGTGTTTAATAAGCCTTGAATGAATGACTGACTGAATGGAGAGGAGCAAGGAAGATTTTAGGAAATCATTAAAATGATGATGTTGATGGTATTTGTTAAGGGCTTACTATGTGCCAAGCACTGTTCTAAGCGCTGGGGGGGATACAAGGTGATCAGGTTGTCCCACGTGGGGCTCACAGTCTTCATCCCCATTTTGCAGATGAAGGACTGAGGCTCAGAGAAGTTAAGTGACTTGCCCAAGGTCACACAGCTGACAAGTGGTGGAGCCAGAATTTGAACCCACGACCTCTGACTCCCAAGCCCAGGCTCTTTCCACTGCCTGCCATGAGTCCTCATCTCCTACTCCTTTCTGCATCGCCTTGACTTGCTCCCTTTGTTTTTCCCCCTTCTTTTATGATAGCATTTATTATGTGCTTACTATGTGCAAACCACTGTTCTAAGCGCTGGGGAGGTTACAAGGTGATCAGTTTGTCCCAATGGGGGCTCACAGTCTTAATCCCCATTTTACAGATGAGGTGACTGAGGCACAAAGGTGGAGCTGGGATTTGAACCCATGACCTCTGACTCCAATGCCCGTGCTCTTTCCACTGAGCCACGCTGCTTCCCATCTCAGCCCCACAACACTAATGTCCATATAATAATAATAATGATGATGGTATTTGTTAAGTGCTTACTATGTGCAAAACACTGTTCTAAGTGCTGGGGAGGTTACAAGGTGATCAGGTTGTCCCATGGGGGGCTCACAGTTTTAATTCCCCATTTACAGATGAGGTCACTGAGGCCCAGAGAAGTGAAGTGACTTGCCCAAAGTCACACAGCTGACAGTTGGCGGAGTCGGGATTTGAACACATGACCTCTGACTCCAAAGCCCAGGCTCTTTCCGTATCTGACATTTTATTTATCCCTTTGTTCTTCCCCTCTCCCTGCCCCAAAGCACCTATTTCTATGACTGTTGTTTTATTTATTTGTATTGTTGTCTATCTCACCCCCTCTAGACTATGAGCTCGCTGTGGGCAGGGAATGTCACCGTTTATTGTTGTATTGTGCTTTCTCAAGAGCTTAGTACAGTGCACCACACATAGTAAGTGCTCAATAAATGCAATTGAATGAATGAATGAATAAATCCTTGTGCAAGTCACTGAATTTGTCAGCAAATCATTTTCCTTATTTTCTAAAATGGGGATTCGATACCTATTTTTTTTTAATGGCACATGTTAAGCAGTGTGGCTCACTGGAAAGAGCACGAGCTTTGGAGTCAGAGGTTATGGGTTCAAATCCAGGCTCCGCCGATTGTCAGCTGTGTGACTTTGGGCAAGTCGCTTAACTTCTCTGGGCCTGTTACCTCATCTGCAAAATGGGGATGAAGACTATGAGCCCCCCGTGGGACAACCTGATCACCTTGTAACCTCCCCAGCATTTAAAACAGTGCTTTGCACATAGTAAGCACTTATTAAATGCCATTATTATTATTATTAAAGGGCTTGCACTGTACTAGGCCTGGGGTAGTTACATGGTAATCAGGTTGGACACAGTCCCTGGCCCATGTGGGGCTCATGGTCTTAATCCCCATATTACAGATGAGGTCACTGAGGCCTGGAGAAGTGAAGTGACTTGCCCAGTGTCCCTCAACAGACAAGTGGGAAGCAGCATGGCGAAGTGAATAGAGCCCGGGCTTGGGAGTCAGAAGGTCATAGGTTCAAATCCTGGCTCCACCACCTACCTATCTTGTGGGTGACCTTGGGCAAGTCACTTCCCTTCTCTTTTCCTCAGTTTCCTCTTCCGTAAAATGGGGATCAAGACAGTGAGCCCCATGTGGGACGGGGACTATGTCCAACCTGATTATCTTGTATCTACTCCTGCACTTAGAACAGCTCTTGGAACATACTAAGCACTTAACAAATGCCAGAATTATTATTATTATTATCGTTAAGTGGCGGAGGAGGGATTAGAAACCAGTCCTCTGACTCCTAGGCCCTTGAGCTTTCCACTAGGCAATGATTTTTCTCAGTTCTCCCTCCCTTTTAAACTGGGAGTGCTTTGTGGACAAGTGTCTGTATCCAACCGGATTTCAATCAATCAATCAATCGTATTTATTGAGCGCTTACTGTGTGCAGAACACTGTACTAAGTGCTTGGGAAGTACAAGTTGGCAACATATAGAGACAGTCCCTACCATTTCCTTCTATAGGCCCCAGAACTTAGTGCAGAACTTGGCAATAAATACCCCAATTATTATCATTATTGCTATTGGCATTTATTGCAGCCATTTTCAATCAATCGATCATATTTATTGAGCTCTTATTAACTGCAGAGCATTGTACTAAGCACTTGGGAGTGTACAACACAACAGAGTTGATTGACACATTCCCTGCCCACAATGAGTTTCAACCTTCACCAAGACAGTCTAGTAAAATAGTAAATGCCCAGTTGACTGGATGTCATTTTTTTATCCTTACTTTGTACAAAACCAGCACTTCTAGGTGAAAAATCTACATGTAAGAGGACAGAACCTGATATGGGTTTTTTTCAACATTGGACTGGCTGGAGAAAAAAAAAAATTTAAGAACAGCAGATACCTAAAAAATAGCCCTGTTAACTAGGGTGATTTATTCTCTAATTTAATGTAGCCTTGACCCCTGTCACAAGTTAATACAGCATGAAGAATAGTGTGTTAAAAAAACATGCTTATTAATGAATTGGAGAAATAATGTGACATTGTTTTTTCATCAAGTTCCTGTGAAATATCTTAATATTGGAGTTAACAGGGCCTCGACAGTTTCAGTGTGTAATTATGTCTGTCCATATCGCACTAACTAGTGCAGTGATTAAGAGGCTTTTCATTTTTAATTATGCCATACTCAGACAATTGTTTGATTGGAGTCAGGGATAACTCCGGACATGAACTCGTGAAGGGGTATTTTAATTTGTCCTGCTGTAAAGCTTCCGCTGGAGGCTTTTATCGAAAGAAAGTGTTTGGGAAAAAAAGAGAAATATTAATTAGCGTGAAAGAAAATGATGCTATTTTTCTGGCTTCCTTGGCTTATCTTTAGCACTTAGGGATGATGTTGTGAAATGAGGGAGGAAAACAGCTTGGAGGAGGGTTTTTTATGGTATTTGATAAGTGCTTACTATGTGCTAGGCACTGTACTAAGCGCTGGGGCAGATACAGGCTAATCGGGTAGGACACGGTCCATGTCCCACAGGGGGCTCACAGTCTTAATCTTAGAAAGAGCACGGGTTTGGGAGTCGGAGGTCGCGGGTTCAAATCCCAGCTCCTCCACTTGTCAGCTGTGGGACTTTGGGCAAGTCACTTAATTTCTCTGTGCCTCAGTTACCTCATCTGTAAAATGGGGATTAAAACTGTGAGCCCCACATGGGGCAACCTATTCACCTTGTACCCTCCCCAGAGCTTAGAACAGTGCTTTGCACATAGTAAGTGCTTAACAAATGCTATCATTATTATTATTTTACAGATGAGGTAACTGAGGTCCAGAGAAGTAAAGTCACTTGTCCACGGTCACACAGCAGATAAGTGATGGAGCCGGGATTAGAACCCAAGTCCTCCTGACTCTCAGGCCAGGTCTCCATTCAGTCAGTCAGTCGCATTCATTGAGCGCTTACTATGTGCAGAGCACTGTACTAAGCACTTGGAAAGTACAATTCAGTAACAGATAGAGACAATCCCTACCCAACAATGGGCTCACAGACTAGAAGGGGGAGACAGACAACAACATAAAACAAAGCAAGTAGAGAGGCATCAAGAGCATCAATATAAAGAAATAGCCGCCTCTGCTGTGTGACCTTGGGCAAGTCACTTAACTTCTCTGTGCCTCAGTTACCTCATCTATAAAATGGGGATTAAGACTGTGAGCCCCACGTGGCACAACCTTATCACTGTGTATCCCCCCAGCACTTAGAACAGTGCTGTGCACATAGTAAAGACTTAACAAATGCCATCATTATTATTATTAAATAGAATTATAACTATATACACTCTGTCCACTAGGCCACAGTGTTTCTATTCTCCCCATCTAGGAGGTGAGTTTTTTTAGGAATCGGTGATTAATCCCTTTTTGGATTTCTTAATCTTCTCCGAAACGGATCTGAAATCTCTGAAGAATAGGTTTTCATATGGAAATAGAAACAGTTCTTGGCAGCATTTTGCTAAACTGTAAGGTCGCTGAGGACAGGGCATTGTGCGGCGTGGCTCAGTGGAAAGAGCCCGCTATTTGGAGTCAGAGGTCATGGGTTCAAATTCCGACTCTACCAATTGTCAGCTGTGTGATTTGGGGCAAGTCACTTAACTTTTCTGGGCCTCACTCCCCTCATCTGCAAAATGGAGATTAAAACTGTGAACCCCCTGTGATCACCTTGTAACCTCCCCAGTGCTTTAAACAGTGCATTGCACATAGTAAGCACTTAATAAATGTCATTGTTATTATTATTATTATTATTATTATTGTGTTTTTTTAATTCATTCATTCAACCGTATTTACTGAGCAGTTACTGTGTGCAGAGCACTGTACTAAGTGCTTGGGAGAGTGCAATATATTGTATATTGTATATTGTAACTGGAGTCAGAGGTCATGGGTTCAAATTCCGGCTCCGCCACTTCTCAGCTGTGTGACTTTGGGCAAGTCACTTAACTTCTCTGGGCCTCAGTGACCTCAACTGTAAAATGGGGATTAAGACTGTGAGCTCCCCGTGGGACAATCTGATCACCTTGTAACCTCCCCAGCGCTTAGAACAGTGCTTTGCACATAGTAAGCACTTAATAAATGCAATCATTATTATTATTATTATTATTATTATATATATTTGTACAGATTTATTACTCTATTTTACTTGTGCATATTTACTATTCCATTTATTTTGTTAATGATGTGCATATAGCCTTAATTCCATTTGGTCTGACGATTTTGCACTTGTGTACACGTTTTGTTTTGTTGCCTGTCTCCCCCTTCTAGACTGTGAGCCCGTTGTTGGGTAGGGACCGTCTCTATCTGTTGCCGACTTGCCTCGGTTACCTCATCTGTAAAATGGGGACTAAGACTGTGAGCCCCCCGTGGGACAACCTGGTCACCTTGTAACCTCTACAGCACTTAGAACAGTGCTTTGTACATAGTAAGCGCTTAATAAATGCCATTAAAAAAAGTGCTTAGTACAGTGCTCTGCACACAGTAAGCGCTCAAGAAATACGATTAATGAATGAATGCAGGACAACAATTAGCAGACACATTCCCAGCCCACAGCAAGCTTACAGAAGAGAAAACAAATATTACTATAAATACATAAATAAGTTACTGATACAGACATAAATTCTGTGGACCTGGGAGGAAGGATGAATGAAAGGAGCCAGGCAGAGTGACGCAGAAGGAAGTGGGAAAAGAGGAAAGAAGGACTTAGTCAGGGAAGGCTTCTCGGAGGGGGTGAGCCTTTGATAAGGCTTTGAAAAGGGGGAGAGTCATTGTCTGGTGGATTTGAGGAGGGAGGGCAATCCAGGCCAGAGGTAGGATGTGGGCCGGGGGTCAGTGAGATGGAGAGATGGAGGCCCAGTGAGGAGGTTAGTGGTGGCAGAGGAGCGGAGTGTGCGGGCTGAGATCATCATCATCAATCATCATCATCATCATCATCATCATCATCAATCGTATTTATTGAGCGCTTACTGTGTGCAGAGCACTGTGTAAGCGCTTGGGAAGTACAAGTTGGCAACACATAGAGACAGTCCCTACCCAACAGTGGGCTCACAGTCTAAAAGGGGGAGACAGAGAACAAAACCAAACATACTAACAAAATAAAATAAATAGAATAGATCTGTACAAGTAAAATAAATAGAGTAATAAATATGTACAAACATATATACATATATACAGGTGCTGTGGGGAAGGGAAGAAGGTAAGATGGGGGGATGGAGAGGGGCGCGAGGGGGAGAGGAAGGAAGGGGCTTAGTCTGGGAAGGCCTCCTGGAGGAGGTGAGCTCTCAGTAGAAGGAGAGAAGGGAGGTGAGGTAGGAGGGGGCAAGGGGATTGAGTGATTTCTTCTACTGTACTCTCCAAAGCCCTAAATTCAGTGACTTTTTGATGGTATATGTTAAGCCCTTACTATGTGTCAAGCACTGTTCTAAGCGCTGGGGTAAATACAAGTTTATCGTCATCATCATCATATTTATTGAGCGCTTACTGTGTGCAGGACACTGTACTAAGCGCTTGGGATGTACAAATTGGCAACACATAGAGACAGTCCCTACCCAACAGTGGGCTCACAGTCTAAAAGACAAGTTTATCAGGTTGGGCACAGTCCCTGTCCCACGTGGGTCTCACAGTCTAAGTGGGAGGGAGGAGAACTTAATCCCCATTTTACAGATTACCTAGCTGAGGCACAGAGAAGTTAAAGGCACAGAGGAGCAGCGTGGCTTAGCGGAAAAACCACGGGCCTGGGAGTCAGAGGTCGTGGGTTCTAATCCTGGCTCCGCCACTTATCAGCTGTCTGACTTTGGGCAAGTCACTTTGCTTCTCTGTGCCTCAGTTCCCTCATCTGTAAAATGGGGATTCAAAGTGTGAGCCCCATGTGGGACAACTTGATTACCTTGTATGTACCCCAGATCTTAGAACAGTGCTTAGTGCATAGTAATAATAATAATAATAATAATGGCATTTATTAAGCACTTACTATATGTGAAGCACTGTTCTAAGCACTAGGGAGACTACAAGGTGATCAGGTTGTCCCATGGGGGGCTTACAGTCTTAATCCCCATTTTGCAGATGAGGTCACTGAGGCACAGAGAAGTTAAGTGACTTGCCCAAAGCCACACAGCTGACAATTGGCAGAGCCGGGATTTGAACCCATGACCTCTGACTCCAAACCCTGTGCTCTTTCCACTGAGCCACACTACTTCTCCTGCACTTAACAAATGCCATCATCATTATTATTATTATTAAAGGACTTATCCATGTATTCATGGTAAGCAATAGCCAGAGATGGAAATAGACTTGAAGGAGTAGGTGCCCAGTAAATATTCCAAAGGTCCCCAAATTCCATGTCCTTTCCAGTAACTCAAATTGCCTCCCTTCCCATTCTGAGAATCCAGAACTATTTATCACTGTTCTTTCTTCCTTCACATAACCGGGGATGAGGAGGGTCTGACGGTCCCTTTCCTATATTAAGGGGAAAAAGCAGCGATAGGTGTCTCTGTGACGAAGCCCTTTTATAGCATCATAAAAATTCACCAGCACCATCAATTTGTACCGTGGAAAATTTTGACATTTATCACAGATTCTACAAGGACATATTTTCAAAACTTAGTACGGCAACTTTCATTTAGTTAAGAAGTGAGATTAAGGAGCGACCACATTTACTCTAAATTGGGAATGGAAAGATGGTATCATTGAGAAGTAGCAAGGCACAGGCTGGGAGTCAGAAGGTCCTGGGTTCTAATTCTGGCTCTTCCACCTGTCTGCTGGGTGATCCCGAGTACGTTGCTTTGCTTCTCTGGGCCTCAGTTTCCTCATCTGCAAAATCGGGATGGAGTCTGTGAGCCCCATGTGGGACAGGGTCTATGTCCAACCCGATTATCTTGTGTCCACCGCGGTGCTTATAACAGTGCCGGGCACATAGTAAGCGCTTAACAAATACCATCCTGGCTCCACCAATTGTCAGCTGTGTGACTTTGGGCAAGTCACTTAACTTCTCTGTACCTCAGTTACCTCATCTGGAAAATGGGGATTAAGACTTTGAGCCCCCCGTGGGACAACCTGATCACCTTGTAACCTCCCCAGCACTTAGAACAGTGCTTTGCACACAGTAAGCGCTTAATAAATGTTATTATTATTATTATTATTATTATTATTATCATCATTATTATTATTATTATCATTATTTTTATTCCAACTTCCTGGAGTCACCCGTTCGGGTAAGGGCTGCTTTCGTCAAAATTAAAAGGTGCTAAGCCTGTTCTTGGGTTATTCAAATGTAATATTTATCATCAATATTCACTTAGGTTGCATTTGATTGACTACAAGTGAATATGACTGAAATATGATTGAATGAATCGTAATTATTTATTTATTTATTTTACTTGTACATATCTATTCTATTTATTTTATTTTGTTAGTATGTTTGGTTTTGTTCTCTGTCTCCCCCTTTTAGACTGTGAGCCCACTGTTGGGTAGGGACTGTCTCTATATGTTGCCAACTTGTACTTCCCAAGCGCTTAGTACAGTGCTCTGCACACAGTAAGCGCTCAATAAATACGATTGATGATGATGATGATGATGAATGAATTTGATGCAGGATGTTAATAGCTGATGGTATCATCGATGATGCTGATGAGCTGTAAGGTGGTTCAGCTTCCGGGCATTAATTCCTCCATTCAATCGTATTTATTGAGAGCTTACTGTGTGCAGAGCACTGTACTAAGCGCTTGGAAAACACAGTTCAGCAACAAAGAGCAGGCATCAATACCACAGACAATCCCTGCCCGCAGCGGGCTCACAGTCTTCCACCAGTCCATCTACAACTGTCAACTTGTTGATGCCTACTTGTTTTGTTTTATAATGATGGTATTTATTAAGCGCTTACTATGTGCAAAGCACTGTTCTAAGCGCTAGGGAGGTTACAAGGTGATCAGGTTGTCCCACGTGGGACTCATAGTCTTAATCCCCATTTTGCAGATGAGGTAACTGAGGCACAGAGAAGTAAAGTGACTTGTCCAAAGTCACACAGCTGAGAAGTGGCGGAGCTGGGATTTGAACCCATGACCTCTGACTCCAAAGCCCGGGCTCTTTTCCACTGAGCCACGCTGCTTCTCTATCAGTCCCACCCGCTTCTAGAATGTGAGCCTGCTGTTGGGTAGGGATTGCCTCTATCTGTTGCCAAATTGTACTCTCCAAGCACTAAGTACAGTGCGCTGCATACAGTAAGTGCTTGATAAATACGATTGAATGAATCCACAACGTTGCGTCTCTTTGTCCTCTCCCATTCCGGATCAGGGGTGGTTTGGGATCAAGTTTGGGGAATGGAGTTGGCCCGGGATCGGGACTGGTTTCAGAGCGGGTCTGGTTCGGAATCGGTCCAGTGTCGGAGCCGGTCATGGTGGGAATCAGCTCTGAGTTGCGTCTTGAAAGGAAGAAGAAGAAAGAAGAAAGAAGAAAGAAGAAGAAAGAAGAAAGAAGAAAGAAGAAAGAAGAAGAAGTAGAAGAAGAAAGGAGAAGAAGAAGAAGAAGAAGAAGAAGAAGAAGAAGAAGAAGAAGAAGGAAAAAGGAGAAGAAGAAGAAGAAGAAGAAGAAGAAGAAGAAGAAGAAGGAAAAAGGAGAAGAAGAAGAAGAAGAAGAAGAAGAAGAAGAAGAAGAAGAAGAAGAAGAAGAAGAAGAAGGAAAAAGAAGAAGAAGAAGAAGAAGAAGAAGAAGAAGAAGAAGAAGAAGGAAAAAGGAGAAGAAGAAGAAGAAGAAGAAGAAGAAGAAGGAAAAAGAAGAAGAAGAAGAAGAAGAAGAAGAAGAAGGAAAAAGGAGAAGAAGAAGAAGAAGAAGGAAAAAGGAGAAGAAGAAGAAGAAGAAGAAGGAAAAAGAAGAAGAAGAAGAAGAAGAAGAAGAAGAAGAAGAAGAAGGAAGAAGAAGAAGAAGAAAAGAGGAGAAGAAGAAGAAGAAGAAGAAGAAGAAGAAGAAGAAGAAGAAGAAGAAGAAGAAGAAGAAGAGCATTTATTAAGAGCTTACTATGTGCAAAGCACTGTTCTAAGCACTGGTTAGGTTACAAGGTGATCAGGTTGTCCCATGGGGGGCTCACAGTCTTAATCCCCATTTTACAGACGAGGTCACTGAGGCCCAGAGAAGTGAAGTGACTTGCCCAAAGTCACACAGCTGACAATTGACAGAGCCGGGATTTGAACCCATGACCTCTGACTCCAAAGCCCGGGCTCTTTTCCACTGAGCCATGCTGCATGATAATGATGATGGTATTGGTTAAGCGCTCACTATGTGCCAAGCACTGTTCTCAGTGCCGTCCTTGGCTGGGTTTGTGCCCTGGGCCCTTATTCCTCCTTTGCCCCCTACCCAGAGAAGCAGCGTGGCTCAGTGGAAGAAGTACGGTTTTGGGAGTCTGAGGTCATGGGTTCGAATCCCTACTCTGCCACTTGTCTGCTGTGTGACTTTGGGCAAGTCACTTAACTTCTCTGGGCCTCAGTTACCTCATCTGGAAAATCGAGACGAAGACTGTGAGCCCCCCGTGGGACAACCTGATCACCTTGTATCACCCCCGCTGACACTTAGAACAGTGTTTTGCACATAGTAAGCGCTTAACAAATACCATTATTATTATTACCCATTTTTTTTCCCAAACGGTATTTCTTCAGCTCTCACATAGTGCCAGCACACTTGTCTGCTGTGTGGCCTTGGGTAAGTCGCTTCACTTCTTGTGTACATATTTATAATTCCATTTATTTTATTAATGATGTGGATATATTTATAATTCTATTTATTTATATTGATACTATTGATGCCTATCTACTGGTTTTGTTTTGTTTTGTTGTCTGTCTCCCCCCTTCTAGACTGTGAGCCCGTTGTTGGGTAGGGGTTGTCTCTATTTGTGGCCAAATTGTACTTTCCAAGCACTTAGTACAGTGCTCTGCACACAGTAAGTGCTCAATACATAAAATTGAATGAATGAATGAATGCATGAACTTCTCTGGGCCTCAGTTACCTCGTCTGAAAAATGGGGATTAAGACTGTGAGGAGCCCTGTGCAGGACAGGGACTGTATCCAAACGATTTCCTTGTACCCACCCTAGCACTTAGTACAGTGCCTGGCACATAATAACAATGATAATAATAATAATAATAATGACGATGATAATAATAATGATAATAATGATAATAATAATAATAATAATAATAATAATAATAATAATAATAATTGTTAAATGCTTACTATGTGCCAAGCACTGTTCTTAGCCCTGGGATAGATACAACATGCCTGGCACATAACAATAATGATAATGATAATAATAATAATAACAATAATAATGGCATTTGTTAAGCACTTACTGTGTGCAAAGCACTGTTCTAAGCGCTGGGGAAGTTACAAGGTGATCAGGTTGTCGCACAGGGGACTCACAGTTTTAATCCCAATTTTACAGGTGAGGTAACTGAGGCCCAGAAAAGTCAAGTGACTTGTCCAAAGTCACACAGCTGACAATTGGTGGAGCCGGGATTTGAACCCATGATCTCTGACTCCAAAGCACGGGCTCTTTCCACTGAGCCACGCTGCTTCTCCAAATAACAAATACTAGTATTTGTTAAGTGCTTACTATGTTCCAAGCACTGTTCTAAACACCAGAGAAGATATAAGGTTACCAGGTTGTCCCACTTGGCGCTCACAGTCTTACTACCCATTTAATACATAGTAAGCACTTACTAAATACCAGAATTATCATCATTAATTTACTAGCTATTCAGGTTGGATATAGTCTTTGTCATTCATTCATTCATTCAATCGTATTTATTGAGCACTTCCTGTGTGCAGAGTGCTGTAGTAAGCGCTTGGGAAGTACAAGCTTCCATGTAGGGTTCACAGTCTCAATCCCCATTTTACAGAGAAGTGAAGCGACTTTCCCAGGGACACACAGCAGACAAGTACAGTGCTCTGCACATGGTAAGCGCTCAATGAATACGACTGAATGAATGAATGAAAGGTCATGGGTTCAAATCCCGGCTCCGCCAGTTGTCAGCTGTGTGACTTTGGGCAAGTCACTTCACTTCTCTGGGCCTCAGTTACCTCTTCTGTAAAATGGGGATGAAGACTGTGAGCCCCCCGTGGGGCAACCTGATCACTTGGTAACCTCCCCAGCGCTTAGAACAGTGCTTTGCACATAGTAAGCGCTTAATAAATGCCATCATCATCATCATCATCATGTAGAAGAGCTGGGATTAGATCCCATGACCTTCTGACTCTCAGCCCAGGACTCCATCTGAGGCCCAGAGAAGTGAAGTGACTTGCCCGAGGTCACACAGCAGGCAAGTGGCAGAGCCAGGATTAGAACCCAGGTCCTTCAGACTTCCAGCCCTGTAGTCTATCCCCTATGGTCTTCTACACCCCTGACCCATTCCTCCAAGGTCAGAGGGCAGGGTTATCCCTCCCCACCCCTGCCCTACTCTGCTCTCTCTTCCTCTCCACATCCTCCTCCTTATTCATAATAATAATTATGATTATGGCACTTGTTAAACACTTATTTTGGCAGGCACTGTAAAAAAAAACACTGGAGTAGATACAAGATAATTAGATCGGACAATAATTAGAGGAGCCACACAGGGCTCACAATTTCAATCCCCCTTTTACAAATGAGGGAATTTAGGCACAGAGAAGTTAAGTGACTCGCCAAGGTCACACAGTAGACAAGGAGGGTAGTGGGGATTAGAACTCATGACTTTCTGGCTCCCAGGCCCAGGCTCTACCCACTAATAATAATGATAATAATGATGGTATTTGTTAGGCGAGAAGCAGTGTGGCTCAGTGGAAAGAGCCCCGGCTTTGGAGTCAGAGGTCGTGGGTTCAAGGAATAATAATAATAATAATGATAATAATAATAATAATAATAATAATGGTAGCATTTATTAAGCTCTTACTATGTGCAAAGCACTGTTCTAAGTGCTGGGGAGGTTAACAAGGTGATCAGGTTGTCCCACTGGGGGCTCACAGTCTTCATCCCCATTTTACAGATGAGGGAACTGAGGCCCAGAGAAGTTAAGTGACTTGCCCAAAGTCACACAGCTGATAAGTGGTGGAGCCGGGACTTGAACCCATGACCTCTGACTCCAAAGCCCGAGCTTCAAATCAAATCAAATCAAATCTGACTTCAAATCCCAGCTCCGCCACTTGTCAGCTGTGTGACTTTGGGCAAGCCACTTAACTTCTCTATGCCTCAGTTCCCTCATCTGTAAAATGGGGATTAAGACCGTGAGCCCCACGCGGGACAACCTGATTATCTTGTCACCTCCCCGGCGCTCAGTAAGTGCTTAATAAATGCCATCATTACTATGTGCAAAGCACTGTTCTAAGCGCTGAGGAGGTTACAAGGTGATGAGGTTGTCCCACGTTGGGCTCACAGTTTTAATCCCCATTTTACAGATGTGGGAACTGAGGCACAGAGAAGTGAAGTGACTTGCCCGAAGTCACACAGCTGACAGAGTCGGGATTAGAACCCATGACCACTGACTCCAAAGCCCGAGCTCTTTCCACTGAGCCACGCTGCTTCTCAGGCATACTGCTTCTCATCCATCCACCTCTGAGTTTCTAGGACTTGGGAAATATGGGTGAACATGTGGGCACAACTGCATGAACGTCTCTGTGCATGTTCATATTCATTCATTCAATCGTATTTATTGAGCGCTTACTGTGTGCAGAGCACTGTACTAACCGCTTGGGAAGTAGAAGTTGGCAACATATAGAGACAGTCCCTACCCAACAACGGGCTCACAGTCTAGAAGGGGGAGACAGACAACAAAACAAAACATATTAACAAAATAAAATCATCATCATCATCAATCGTATTTATTGAGTGCTTACTATGTGCAGAGCACTGTACTAAGCGCTTGGGAAGTACAAATTGGCAGCATATAGAGACAGTCCCTACCCAACAGTGGGCTCACAGTCTAAAAGGGGGAGACAGACAACAAAACCAAACATACTAACAAAATAAAATAAATAGAATAGATATGTACAAATAAAATAGAGTAAAAAAATATGTGCAAACATATATACATATATGCAGGTGCTGCGGGGAAGGGAAGGAGGTAAGATGGGGGGATGGAGAGGGGGACGAGGGGGAGAGGAAGGAAGGGGCTCAGTCTGGGAAGGCCTCCTGGAGGAGGTGAGCTCTCATGTACAAGTAAAATAAATAGAACTATAAATCTGTACAAACATATAGACAGGTGCTGTGGGGAGGGGAAGGAGGTAGGATGGGGAGGATGGGGAGGATGGGGAGGGGGAGAGGAAGGAGGGGACTCAGTCTGGGAAGACCTCCTGGAGGAGGTGAGCTCACACCTATATACGAGTGTGTCTTTGTTTGGGAATAGTGTGTGCATGTGTGTGTATTTATATAACAACAAGCCCGTTGTTGGGTAGAGACCGTTGCTATATGTTGCCAACTTGTACTTCCCAAGCGCTTAGTACAGAGCTCTGCACACAGTGAGTGCTCAATAAATACGATGCAATGAATGAATGCATAATTGTGGTATTTATTAAGTGCTTCTTACGTGCCAAGTACTGTACTAAGCGCTGGGGAAAGAGAGAAGCAGTGTGGCTTAGTGGAAAGAGTCTGGGTTTGGAAGACAGAGGTCATGGGTTCTAACCCCAGCCCTGCCACTTCTCTGGGAAAGTCACTTAGCTCCTCTGGGCCTCAGTTACCTCATTTATATTACTTTATTAATTAATTAATTAATTTATTTATTTATTTATTTATTTATTTATTTTACTTGTACCTATCTATTCTATTTCTTTTATTTTGTTAGCTTGTTTGGTTTTGTTGTCTGTCTCCCCCTTCTAGACTGTGAGCCCACTGTTGGGTAGGGACTGTCTCTATATGTTGCCAGCTTGTACTTCCCAAGCGCTTAGTCCAGTGCTCTGCACACAGTAAGCGCTCAATAAATACGACTGATTGATTGATTGATTTGTAAAATGGGGATGAAAGTGTGAGCCCCCCGTGGGACAACCTGATCACCTTGTATGTACCCCAGGGCTTAGAACAGTGCTTGGCACATAGTAAGCACTTAACAAATGCTATTATTGTTATTATTATTATTATTGAAGCAAATCGGTTGGACAAAGTCCCTGCCAGACACGAGGCTCACGGTTCCAATCCCCATTTTACAGATGAGGGAACTAAAGCTCAGAGAAGTGAAATGACTTGTACAAGGTCACACAGCAGCAAACAGTAGAGGCAGGATTTGAACGTGGGTCTTTCTGACTCTCCAGGCTTGTGCTCTAGCCACTAATCCATGGGGCT
Organism: Tachyglossus aculeatus; assembly: GCF_015852505.1. NCBI lineage: Eukaryota > Metazoa > Chordata > Mammalia > Monotremata > Tachyglossidae > Tachyglossus > Tachyglossus aculeatus. The sequence continues at coordinate 172,769,739 of NC_052067.1, forward strand.
TGTATCTGTGTCCCCTTGTGTATATAATAATAATAATAATAATAATGATAGCATTTATTAAGCGCTTACTATGTGCAAAGCACTGTTCTAAGCGCTGGGGTATATGCTCCTGGTGTGCAGGTATGTTTGTGAAGCAGCGTGGCTCAGTGGAAAGAGCACGGGCTTTGGAGTCAGAAGTTATGGGTTCGAATCCTGACTCCGCCACATGTCTGCTGTGTGACCTCGGGCAAGTCACTTAACTTCTTTGAGCCTCAGATACCTCATCTGTAAAATGGGGATTGACTGTGAGCCCCACATGGGACAACCTGATCATCATCATCATCATCAATCGTATTTATTGAGCGCTTACCATGTGCAGAGCACTGTACTAAACGCTTGGGAAGTACAAATTGGCAACATATAGAGACAGTCCCTACCCAGCAGTGGGCTCACAGTCTAAAAGGGGGAGACGGAGAACAAAACCAAACATACTAACAAAATAAAATAAATAGAATAGATATGATCATGTCGTATCCCCCCCAGCGCTTAGAAGAGTGCTTTGTACATAGTAATCGCTTAACAAATGCCATCATTATTATTATTATTTGTGGGGGGTGTACATGAGAATGGTTTTCATGCATGTTGGGGCATGCGTGTGTGTGTGTTTGTGGCCTTCAAAGCTGCATATTTGTGTTGTGTGTCTATATTTGTGCCAACACGTGTGCACGTGCGTGGGTAAAGTGTTCATGTATGTGTGACAGTGGATGTACGTCTGGGAGCCTGTTGTTGGGTAGGGATTGTCTCGATCTGTTGGCAAATTGTTCTTTCCAAGCGCTTAGTACAGTGCTCTGCACACAGCAAGCGCTCAATAAATACGATTGACTCAGTGGAAAGAGCCCGGGCTTGGGAGTCAGAGGTCACAGGTTCTAATCCGGGCTCTGCCACTTGTCAGCTGTGTGACTTTGGGCAAGTCACTTCACTTCTCTGTGCCTCAGTGACCTCATCTGTAAAATGGGGATGAAGACTGTGAGCCCCACATGGGACAACCTGATTACCTTGTATAATAATAATAATAATAATAATAGGCACTTGTTAAGTGCTTACTATGTGCAAAGCACTGCTCTAAGCGCTGGGGAGGATACAGGGTGATCAGGTTGTCCCACGTGGGGCTCACAGTCTTCATCCCCACTTTACAGATGAGGTAACTGAGGCCCAGAGAAGTTAAGTGACTTGCCCAAGATCACACAGCAGACATGTGGTGGAGTTGGGATTCGAATCCATGATCTCTGACTCCAAAGCCCGTTCTCTTTCCACTGAGCCACGCTGCTTGTATCCCCACCCAGTGCTTAGAACAGTGCTTGACACACAGTAAGCACTTAACAAATACCATCGTTATTATGATAATGATGATGATGAACGTGTGTGTGTTCGTTGGCAACATACATGTGTGTGCTATGTGTGGATTGCATGGGTATCTATGTGTTTCTGTCATAGCTGGGAGAAATCCCAAAAAGCCAGGTGACTTTTGGAGAAACTGGAGGGCGATGTCTTTGGAAAGCTGGGCACTTTCTTCCGCTCTGAAGCAGCAAGGAGGAAATCAATCAATCAGTCAATCAATCAATTGCATTTATTGAGCGCTTACTGTGTGCAGAGCACTGTACTAAGCGCTTGGGAAGTATAAGTTGGCAACATATAGAGACAGTCCCTACCCAACAGTGGGCTCGCAGTCTAAAAGGGGGAGAGTCTAAAAGGGGGAGACCCAGGATTTTCCAAATTCGCACATTGCCACCTCCACTGAAGCAGCCTGGTAATGAATAGAGCCCGGGCTTGGGGGACAGAAGGGCCTGGGTTCTAATCCCGACCCACTTGTCTCTGTGTGACCTTGGGTAAGTCACATCGCTTCTCGGAGGTCCTCATCTGTAAAATGGGGATGAAAACTGTGAGCTCCGTGTGGGACCTACACGATTACATTGGAGTTACCCCGGTGCTTAGAATAGTGCCTGGCACGTAGTAAACACTTAATAAATACCATTAAAAAAGTGTCTGTCAGCCATTGGTATTCATTCAATCACTCAGAGGTATTTACGAGCATTTACTAGATGGAGAGCACTACATTGGGGAATCACCCTGTGGAGCAACTGTCCTGTTCAGAGAGCATTACTAGGCTCCCGTTGGAGGTAGAATACTGGAATGGACTCATATGGTGTGTAGTAGGCGTCTCTTTGAGCACAGTATCATCCTGGGAATGACAGAGCATCCGTTAATAACAATAATGATGACATTTAATAATAATAATAATAATAATGGCATTTATTAAGCACTTACTATGTGCAAAGCACTGTTCTAAGCACTGGGGAGGTTACAAGGTGATCAGGTTGTCCCACGGGGGTCTCCCAGACTTAATCCCCATTTTACAGATGAGGGAACTGAGGCACAGAGAACAGTAGTAATAATAATAATAATTAAGGCTTTTGTTGGGAAGTAGCATGGCTTAGTGGAACGAGCCCAGGCTTGAGAGTCAAAGGATGTGGGTTCTAGTCCTGGCTCCACCACTTATCTGCTGTGTGACCTTGGGCAAACCACTTAACTTCTCTGTGCTGCAGTTACATCATCTGGAAAATGGGGATTAAGACTGTGAGCCCCACATGGGACAACCTGATTACTTTATATTCATTCATTCATTCATTCATTCAATCATGTTTATTGAGCACTTACTGTGTTCAGAGCACTGTATCTACTCCAGCACTTAGAACAGTGCTCCGCACATAGTAAGCACTTAACAAATGCGATAATTATTATAATAAATATTATCTGCCAGGCGCTTGTACTTCCCAAGCGCTTAGTACAGTGCTCTGCACACAGTAAGCACTCAATAAATACGATTGATGATGATGATACTATAGTAAGCAATGGGGTAGACACAAGCAAATTGGATTGGGCACAGTTTCTGTCCCACGAGGGCCTCACACTACTAATCCTCATTTTACAGATAAGGTAACTGAGGCCCAGAGAAGTTAAACAATTTGCCCAAGGTCACACAGCAGACATGTAGCACAGCCAGGACTTGAACCCAGGAACATCTGACTCCTCTATCTGTTTGCTACTCACTAGGCCGCACTGCTTCCCTAAACTGCAGAGCCCAGGTTGCCTTTAGTGGCTGTTCTAAAGTAACTGTTTGGGGGAAAGAGAAGGATGCCCAGCTGAGAGGGATGTTAGCCGCAGCTGGGCTGGGGAGGAGCAGGAAGCCTAGGTCCAGGCTCGGGAAGAAGCTGGAAAAAAACTTCTCACCCTCAGCTTCAAGTCTGTCCATCCCCTCGCCCCCTCCTACCTCACCTCCCTTCTCTCCTTCTACATCCCAGCCCACACCCTCTGCTCTTCTGCCACTAACCTACTCACTGTGCCTTGTTCTCGCCTATCCCGCCCACGTCCTCCCTCTGTCCTGGAATGCCCTCCCTTCGCACATCCTCCAAGCTAGCTCTCTTCCTCCCTTCAAAGCCCTACTGAGAGCTCACTTCCTCCAGGAAGCCTTCCCACACTGAGCCCCCTCCTTCCTCTCCCCATCCCCATCCCCCCCGCCTTACCTCCTTCCCCTTCCCAAAGCACCTGTGTATATGTCTGTACATGCTTATTGCTCTATTTTACTTGTACATATTTATTCTATTAATTTTATGTGGTCTATATGTTTTGTTTTGTTGTCTGTCTCCCCTGTCTAGACTGTGAGCCCGCTGTTGGGTAGGGACCGTCTCTACATGTTGCCAATTTGTACTTCCCAAGCGCTTAGTACAGTGCTCTGCACACAGTAAGCACTTAATAAATGCGATTGAATGAATGAATGAATCAACTTCCACCCTTTGCCTTTTCTTCCTTTGAACCTCCCACCCACCACGTCAATCCTCCAGCCGGCTTCTCTCTCCACAGCTGCCTCTAAGTGGCCCAATTTTCCCTGCCCCCAGAGGCTTTTGGGAATCTCCTTGACCTAAACAACGTTCCTGACTGTCACCTACTTCCTCTGGGCCTAAGGGATTGAGGTCTGTTCATTCCTTGTTTTTCTCCTGGGCTGCTGCAGTCTAGGACTTTTAATGAGGGTGAATGGACTGGGGGATTTGTGGAGCTCCTCTGGGAGAAAGTGAGGATTGTATGGTGGAGAAGCAAGCCTCGGTTGTGTTAATCCAGAAATGATACAGGGCCTAAACATTGATTAATCATATTTGAGTGCTTACTGGGGCCAGGGCACTTGGAAGAGTACAATATAACAGTTGGTAGAAGTGTTGCCTGCCACAGTGGGCTTAATAATAATAATGGCATTTATTAAGCACTTACTATGTGCAAAGCACAGTTCTAAGCACTGGGGAGGTTACAAGGTGATCAGGTTGTCCCACAGGGGGCTCATAGTGTTAATCCCCATTTTACAGATGAGGGAACTGAGGCCCAGAGAAGTTGTCAATCAATCAATTGTATTTATTGAGCGCTTACTGTGTACAGAGCACTGTACTAAATGCTTGGGAAGTACAAGTTGGCAAGTGACTTGCCCAAAGTCACACAGCTGACCACTGGCAGGGCCAGGATTTGAACCCATGAGCTCTGACTCCAAAGCCCATGTTCTTTCCACAGAGCCACACTGCTTACAGTCTAGAGGGTGAGGTAGGTATTAATATAAATCAATAAGCAATGGATAGGAACTTCGTAACAGCCTTGGGTTTGAAGGGGGATGAGTAAAGGGTCCAAATCCAAGTACAATTATGGTATTGTTGATTGATGGGGTCTGGGTTTCTGGGAGCTTATATTTTGGAAGGGGTCTGGAGTAGGTTGGGAAGCTGAGGTGGGGATATTCATTTATTCAATTATATTTATTGAGAGCTTACTGGGTGCAGAGCACTGTCCTAAGCACTTGGAAAGTACAATTCAGCAATAGAGACAATCCCTGCGTACACCAGGTTTGCAGTCTAGAAGGGGGGAGATAAAAATCCAAACAACTAAACAGGCCTCAATATAAATAGAATTATAGATATAGACTTATATACATAAGTGGTGTGGGGCGGGGATGGGGGGAAGAGCAATGGGAGTGAGTCAAGGTGATGAGGAAGGGAGTGGGAGCTGAGGAAAAGGAGGCCTTTTGGAGGAGATGAGCCTTCAGTAGGACTTTCAAGGTGGGAAGAGTGATTGTTTGGAGTATTGGGGAGGGGATGGGAAAATGGGAGGGAGGAGGTACTGCTTGAGGAGGGCATGGGGGCATTGAGTGTGGAGAAGCATAGTAATACTACTACTACTACTAATAATAATGATATTTGTTAAGTGCTATGTGCCAGGCACTGAAGTAAGCACTCGGGTAGATACAACCAAATCAGATTGGACACAGTCCCTGTCCCGTGTGGGGCTCACAGTCTCAATCTCCATTTTACAGATGAGGAAACTGAGGCCCAGAAAGGTAAAGTGACTTGGCCAAGGTCACACAGCAGACAGGTGGCAGAGCCAGGATTAGAACCCATAACGTTCTGACCCCCAGGCCCGGGCTGGAGCCACTAGTGACATGCTGGTTCTCAACCCCAATTTCATTCAATTGTATTTATTGAGCATTTACTCTGTGCAGAGCACTGTACTAAGCACTTGGGAAGTACAAGTTGGCAACATATAGAGACGGTCCCTACCTAACAGTGGGCTCACAGTCTAGAAGGGGGAGACAGAGAACAAAACAATATAACAAAATGAAATAGAGGAAATATTTACAAATTAAATAAATAAATAGAGTAATAAATACATACAAACATATATGCACATATACAGGTGCTGTGGGGAGGGGAAGGAGGTAAGGCAGGGAGGATGGGGAGGGGGTATTTAGGGGTGGTGATTGGACCTTGGTCAGATCCATGCCCTCCTGGAGGGTTGTCAGGGAGGAGGCTGAAGGATGCTGGTAGTGGTGGGTTGTGTGTGTGTGTGTGTGTGTGTGTGTATATATACATATGCATATATATATATATATATATATATATGAATTGATGAATGAATTAATCAATGGTATTTTCTGAGTGCTTACTGTGTACGATGCAGAGATCCACCTAAGAGAAGCAGTGTGGCTCAATGGAAAGAGCACGGGCTTTGAGTCAGAAGTCAAGGGTTCAAATCCCGGCTCTTCCAGTTGTTAGCTTTGTGACTTTGGACAAGTCACTTACCTTTTCTATGCCTCAGTTACCTCATCTGTAAAATGGGGGTTAAGACTGTGAGCCCCCCGTGTGACCACCTGATCACCTTGTAACCTCCCCAGCGCTTAGAACAGTGCTTTGCACATAGTAGTGCTTAATAAATGCCATCATTATTGTTATTATGACACGCTGTGTTTGAGCAGTTGGGGAAAGAGCAGTACAACAGAGCTGGAAAATGTTTTGTGTGATAGGAGAAGCACGCCGGCCTGGAGGCTAGAGCCCAGGCCTAGGTGTCAGAAGGACTTGGGTTCTAATCCCAGCTCTGCCACTTGACTGCTGTGTGAACCTGGGCAAGTCACCAATCTTCTCTGTGCCTCAGTCACCTTATCTGAAAAAAGGGGATTAACACTGAGCCCCACGTGGGAGAGGGACTGTTTCAAACTCAGTTGCCTTGAAACTGCTGGTTGTCAAACACTTGTGTGTATAAATGTACTTAATTATAATTCTATTCATTTTATTAATGCTGTATATATACATATATATCTATAATCATATTTATATTGATGCTATTGATGCCTGTTTACTTGTTTCAATGTCTGTCTCCCCCCTTCTAGATGGTAAGCCCGGTGTGGGTAGGGATTTTCTCTGTTGCTGAATGGTACTTTCCAAGCACTTAGTATAGTGCTCTGCACACAGTAAACACTCAATAAATACGATTGAATGAAACCATTGTATTTTCCCAAGCGTTTAGTTCAGTGCTTTGTACACAGTAAGCACTTAATAAGAAGCAGAAGCAGCATGGCTTAGTGGACTGTGAGCCCACTGTTGGGTAGGGACTGTCTCTTTATGTTGTCAGCTTGTACTTCCCAAGCGCTTAGTACAGTGCTCTGCACACAGTAATCGCTCAATAAATACGATTGATTGATTGATTGATTGGAAAGAGCCCGGGCTTGGGAGTCGGAGGTCATGGGTTCTAATTCATTCAATCTAATCCCACCTCTGTCACTTGTCAGCTGTGGGACTTTGGGCAAGTCACGTCTCTGTACCTCAGTTCCCTCATCTGTAAAATGGGGATGAAGACTGTGAGCTCCACGTGGGACGACCTGATAAGCTTGTTTCTACCCCAGTGCTTAGAAAAGTGCTTGGCACACAGTAAGTGCTTTTTAAATACCATCATTATTATGACTTTGCAATAGAATGAATGAATCTACCTCTGCTTAGAACAGTGCTTGGCACGTAGTAAGTGCTTAACAAATACCACAATTAGTTTTATGTGTTCTGGGGTCAGAACACGCCAAATTATCATCATCATCATCAATCATATTTATTGAGCGCTTACTGTGTGCAGAGCACTGTACTAAGCGCTTGGGAAGTACAAATTGGCAACATATAGAGACAGTCCCTACCCAACAGTGGGCTCACAGTCTAAAAGGGGGAGACAAAACCAAACATACTACAAAATAAAATAGAATAGATATGTACAAGTAAAATAAATAAATAAATAAATAGAGTAATAAATATGTACAAACATATATACATATATACAGGTGCTGTGGGGAAGGGAAGGAGGTAAGATGGGGGGGGATGGAGAGGGGCACGAGGGGGAGAGGAAGGAAGGGGCTCAGTCTGGGAAGGCCTCCTGGAGGAGGTGAGCTCTCAGTAGGGCCTTGAAGAGAGGAAGAGAGCTAGCTTGGTGGATGGGCAGAGGGAGGGCATTCCAGGCCCGGGGGATGACGTGGGTCGGGGGTCGATGGCGGGACAGGCGAGAACGAGGTACGCTGAGGAGATTAGCGGCAGAGGAGCGGAGGGTGCGGGCTGGGCTGGACAAGGAGAGAAGGGAGGTGAGGTAGGAGGGGGCCAGGTGATGGACAGCCTTGAAGCCCAGGGTGAGGAGTTTCTGCCTGATGCGCAGATTGATTGGTAGCCACATCAATTATCTCTAATGCTGCCACTCATCTGTAGGTGGAGTATAGCATCATGTTAAATTCAAGGAAAATACACAAGAAAGACCATGTGTGTCCCCAACAAGGCACACAATCTAAACATTAAAGTGGAGAGAAGGTATTGAAGGCAGACACAACAAGAGAAAGTGCTCTCAAAACCATTTGGGACTGTTTCCAACCTGATTAGCTTGTATCTACCCAGTGGTTAGTACAGTTCCCAGACTGAACTCCCTTTTTCCTCTCCTCCGCCGCATCCCCCCAGCCCTACCTCCTTCCCCTCCCCACAGCACCTGTATATATGTTTGTACAGATTTATTACTCTTTTTATTTTACTTGTGCAAATTTACTATTCTGTTTATTCTGTTAATGATGAGCATCTAGCTTTAAATCTATTTGTTCTGACGACTTTGTTCTCTGTCTCCCCCTTCTAGACTGTGAGCCCACTGTCGGGTAGGGACTGTCTCTATATGTTGTCAATTTGTACTTCCCAATCGCTTAGTACAGTGCTCTGCACACAGTAAGCACTCAATAAATATGATTGATTGATCCACATGTTTTGTTTTGTCTGTCTCCCCTTTCTAGACTGTGAGCCCGTTGTTGGGAAGGGACCGTCTCTATATGTTGCCAACTTGTACTTCCCAAGCGCTTAGTACAGTGCTCTGCACACAGTAAGCGCTCAATAAATATGATTGATTGAGCCACATCTTTTGTTTTGTTGTCTGTCTCCCCTTTCTAGACTGTGAGCCCGTTGTTGGGAAGGGACCGTCTCTATATGTTGCCAACTTGTACTTCCCAAGTGCTTAGTACAGTGCTCTGCACACAGTAAGCGCTCAATAAATACGACTGATTGATTGATTGATCCACATGTTTTGTTTTGTTGTCTGTCTCCCCTTTCTAGACTGTGAGCCCGTTGTTGGGTAGGGACCGTCTCTATATGTTGCCAACTTGTACTTCCCAGTGCTTAGTACAGTGCTCTGCACACAGTAAGTGCTCAATAAATACGATTGAATGAATGTATGAATGGATGCCTGGCCCAGAGTAAGTGCCTAACAGATGCCACTTAAAAAAATGAAGAAAATAAAGGGAGACGTAAAATCAGTAAAGGCTCTTAGAGGAGCTGTGACTTTGGGACAGTTTTGAAGAGGGGAGACCAGCGGGAGGAACACGCACCCATTCATTCATTTATTCATTCATTCAACCATTTTTATTAAATGCTTACTGTGTGCAGAGCACTGTACTAAGCGCTTGGAAAGTACCATTCAGCAACAGAGACAATCCCTGTCCAACAACAGGCTCACAGTCTAGAAGGGGGGAGACAGACATCAAAAGAAGTAAACAGGCATCAATAGCATTAATATAAATAAATAGAACTATAGATAAATATACATCGTTAATAAAGTAAATAGAATAATAAATTTGCACATATATACACAAGTGCTCTGGGACGGAGAGAGGGGTAGAGCAGAGGGAGGGAGTGGGGACGATGGGGAGGGGAGGAGGAGCAGAGGAAAAGGGGGCTTTAATCTGGGAAGGCCTTCTGGAGGAGGTGAGCTTTCAGTAGGGCTTTGAAGGGGGGAAGTGTGCTAGTGTACTACTAATCAATAGTATTAAGCTTCTAGACTGTGAACCCACTGTTGGGTAGGGACCATATCTATATGTTGCCAACTTGTACTTCCCAAAGGGCTCGGGACACAGTAAGCGCTCAATAAATACGATTGAATGAATGAATGAATTGAGCACTTACTACAAAGCGCTTAGTACAGGGCTCTGGACACAGTAAACGCTCAATAAATATGAGTGAATGAATGAATGAATTGAGCACTTACTATTTGCAGAGCACTGTAATGCTTTGGAGTGTACAACATGATTGAAACAGCTGACATGTTCCCTGCCCATAGTGAGCTTTCAATCTAGAGGGGGGAGACAGACATCAATATGAATAAATAATAATAATAATAATAATAATAATAATAATAATTGTGGTATTTGTTAAGCCCTTACTATGTGCCGGGCACTATACTAAGCACTGGGATGGATACAAGTAAATCGGGTTAAACACAGTCAATGTCCCACATGGAGCTCACAGTCTCCACCCCCATTTTACAGATGAAGGAAGTGAAGCAGCGTGGCTCAGTGGAAAGAGCGCGGGCTTTGGAGTCAGAGGTCATGGGTTCAAATCCCGGCTCCGCCACATGTCTGCTGTGTGACCTTGGGCAAGTCACTTTACTTCTCTGAGCCTCAGTTACCTCATCTGTAAAATGGGGATTAAAACTGTGAGCCCCCCGTGGGACAACATGATCACCTTGCAGCCTCCCCAGTGTTTAGAACAGTGCTTTGCACATAGTAAGCGCTTAATACCATCATTATTATTATTGAGGGAGGGAGTGGGGATGATGGGGAGGTAAGGAGGAGCAGAGGAAAAGGGGGTTTTAATCTGGGAAGGCCTTCTGGAGGAGGTGAGCTTTCAGTAGGGCTTTGAAGGGGGGAAGTGTGCTAGTGTACTACTAATCAATAGTATTGAGCTTCTAGACTGTGAGCCCACTGTTAGGTAGGGACCGTCTCTATATGTTGCCAACTTGTACTTCCCAAAGCGCGTAGTACAGTGCTCTGCACGCAGTAAGCGCTCAATAAATACCATTGAATGAATGAATTGAGCACTTACTATGTGCAGAGCACTGTAATGCTTTGGAGTGTACAACATGATTGAAACAGCTGACATGTTCCCTGCCCATAGTGAGCTTTCAATCTAGAGGGGGGAGACAGACATCAATATGAATGAATAATAATAATAATTGTGGTATTTGTTAAGCCCTTACTATGTGCCGGGCACTATACTAAGCGCTGCGATGGATACAAAGCAAATCGGGTTAAACACAGTCAATGTCCCACATGGGGTTCACAGTCTCCACCCCCATTTTACAGATGAAGGAATTAAGGCACAGACAAATGAAATCATCATCATCATCATCAATCGTATTTATTGAGCGCTTACTGTGTGCAGAGCACTGTACTAAGCGCTTGGGAAGTACAAGTTGGCAACATATAGAGACAGTCCCTACCCAACAGCGGGCTCACAGTCTTGACTTGCCCAAGGCCACACAGCAGACACGCGGCAGAGTGGGGATTAGAACTCATGACCTTCTGACTCCCAGAACTGTGTTCTAACCACCACACCATGGTGCTTCTCTAAAAAGTAAGTAATAGGTAATTTACAACACGTAATTCAAAGATATAATAACAATGATGGTATTTGTTAAGCGCTTCCTATGTGCAAAGCACTGTTCTAAGCACTGGGGAGGTTACAAGGTGATCAGGTTGTCCCACGGGGGCTCCCAGTCTTCATCCCCATTTTACAGGTGAGGTAACTGAGGCCCAGAGAAGTTAAGTGACTTTTCCAAAGTCACACAGCTGGCAATTGGCAGAGCCGGGATTTGACATAGGCAAATGATATGTAATAACATAGATTTACTTCCCTATACAGATGCTGAGGACCCAAAGTATATTAGTGCGCAGGGAGGGTGTTTGTCTTCTCTGGATTTGAAAACGAATTTATTTATTCGTTCAATCATATTGAGCATTTACTGTGTGCAGAGCACTACACTAAGCACTTGGGAGAGTACAATATCCCATCCCCCCCACCTTACCTCCTTCCCCTCCCCACAGCACCTGTATATATGTATATATGTCTGTACTTATTTATTACTCTTTATTTAGTGTATCTGTTCATATTTACTCTATTCATTTTATTTTGTTAATACGTTTTGTTTTGTTCTCTGTCTCCCCCTTCTAGACTGTGAGCCCACTGTTGGGTAGGGACCGTCTCTATGTGTTGCCAACTTGTACTTCCCAAGCGCTTAGTACAGTGCTCTGCACACAGTAAGTGCTCAATAAATATGATTGAATGAATGAACATCAGACACATTCCCTGCCCACAACGTGCTCACAGTCCAGAGAAGAGAGTGTGGTCCAGTGGAGAGAGCCCTGGTTTGGGAATCAGAAGGGTCTGAGTTCTAATCCCCGCTCTGCCACTTGATTGCTGTGAGATCTTGGTCAACTCACATCAGTTCTCTGGGCCTCAGTGACCTCATCTGTAAAATGGGGATGGAGACTGTGAGCCTCACATGGGACAGGGGCTGTGTCCAAATTGACTAGCTTGTAGCTACCCCAGAGCTTAATACGTGTCCAACACACAGTAAGTGCTTAACATACACCATAAAATGAAACTTTATGCATAAGCATCTTGTTCTGATGGCCCCATTCTGTTTTTGAAGGCTTAGCTTTACGTTGGTGATTCGAAATGTAAAAGATTTAAAAGCGTGACAAACCAACAAGACTTCTCTATTCTGGATTCCAAGAGTAAGTTACCGTGTGCACTGGAGACATACGCCTCATACGTGAGGGGGAAAAGAAAAAAACTGTTCTTGTGTTTTATGGAGTAGCAGTCCTATTTAGTTTAATGTCTTACAAGTCCCATAAAATGATATTAGGACATTTTGCTATTTCGCTGGTGAACAGCCTAAGTAGTGGTGTTAACTCATCTTAACACTATGACTTGATCTCTGCAAAGCCTCATTGAATGGGGGATATAAATATGCCAGATAAACTTAATGAGATCAGAACACTTCTGTCGAGGGGCTTTAGAAGCTACTTTATGGGAAAAGCCATTTTCAAAAGATTGTTGTAGAGCTTCTGACCCCTGGGTGGGATTCCCTCTGGGGAAGCTCTCTGAGGGCAGGGATGGTGACTGTCAATTTGTGGAGCACTTACTCGTGCAGAGTGGGAAGCAGCCTGGTCTAGTACAAAGAGCATGAATTTGGATCAGAGGACGTGGGTTCTAATCCTGGCTACGCCGCGCATCCGTGATCTCCATCTGCCGTCGTTCTGGTGGTGGATCCGGAGAGTTTTCTTGGGAAAAATCTGGAAGTGGCTGACCATCGCCGCCTTCTTTACAGTCGACTCTGTCCTGAGCCACTGTTGCCCAGCGCGGGGAAGTTTTGGCTTGTAGAAGGTGACACTCGTTAGCCACTGGCCAATCTAGGAATGGAATGGGTAGGCCTCTGTTTCACTCTCCCTCCCGTAGCTGAAACTGGTACTTACTGTATGCCAGGCCCTGTACTAAGCCCTGGGGTAGCTACGAGCCGATCAGGTTGGACACGGTCCCTGTCCCGCATGGGGCTCACAGTCTTAATCTCCATTTTGCAGTTGAGGGAACCGAGGCCCGGAGAAGTGAAGTGACTTGCCCGAGGTTCCCCAGCAGCCAAGTGGCAGAACTGAGATTAGAACCCAGGTCCTTCTTAATCGCAGGCCTGTACTCTGTCCTCTAAGCCAGGCTGCTTCTCCATCTCTTTCTGCTTTATCTCTTCCCTCCCCTCCAGATACCCCTGGCGGTGCTGAAGCTGAGCTGTTTTGTCGTCCGTCTCCCCCTTCTAGACCGCGAGCCCGTTGTTGGGTAGGGTCCGTCTCTATCTGTTGCCGATTTATACTTCCCAAGCGCTTAGTACAGTGCTCTGCACATAGTAAGCGCTCAATAAATACGATTGAATGAATGAATGAAACTGGAAACTCTTCAGTTGCCACCCTGAGAGGGGGCTGGTCCCTTTAGGCACTTGGTATTCACCCCAACCTCAGCCTCACGGCACTTACGTCCATATCTGTAATTCATTTGTTCATATTAAGGCTTGTCTTCCCATCTAGACTGCAAATTCACTGGAAGCAGGGAATATGTCTACCAGCTCTCCTGTATTGTACCCTCCCAAGTGCTTATGGCAGTGCTCTGCACACAGTAGGCGCTCAACAAATACCATGGATTAATTATAGATGATGATGGCATTTGTTAAGCGCTTACTATGTGCAGAGCACTGTTCTAAGCACTGGGGAGGATACAAGGCGATCAGGTTGTCCCACGTGGGGCTCACAGTCTTAATCCCCATTTTACAGATGAGGGAACTGAGGCTCAGAGAAGTGAAGTGACTTGCCCAAGGTCACACGGCAGACATGTGGCGGAGCCGGGATTCGAACCCATGACCTCTGACTCCAGAGCCCGGGCTCTTTCCGCTGAGCCACGCTGCTTCTCAATTGCTTCTCAATTATAGAGAGTAATGTCTGTCAGTTTATCTAGAAAATAGGCTCCTTGTGGGTAGGGAATGCGTCCACCACCTCTGTTACACTGAACTCTCCCAGGTGCTTAGCACAGTGCTCTGGAGACAAGTACAGTGCTCTGCACACACTAAGTGCTCAATAAATACGATTGAATGAAATAGAATTGATTTGGTTCTGAAAGTGACTTGTTTCAACTATTCAACTTAAAACACCCCGTCACACTCACCTACCCCGGGAAGAAAAATTCTATCAATTTTTAGAAACTCCAATACATTATGGCACTTATGTCCAGATCTGTCATTTGTTTATTCATTCATTCATTCAATCGTATTTATTGAGCGCTTACTGTGTGCAGAGCACTGTACTAAGCACTTGGGAAGTACAAGTTGGCAACATATAGAGATGGTCCCTACCCAACAAGGGGCTCGCAATCTAGAAGGTAATAATAATGACGGCATTTGTTAAGCCATCATTAAGCCGGTTCTAAGAGCAGTGGGGGGGGATACAAGGTGATCAGGTTGTTCCAGGTGGGGCTCACAGTTTTAATCCCTATTTTACAGATGAGGTAACTGAGGCTCAGAGAAGTTAAGTGACTTGTCCAAGGTCACACAGCAGACATGTTGGGGAGCCGGGATTAGAACCCATGACCTCTGACTCCCAAGCTCAGGCTCTTTCCACTGAGCCACGCTGCTTCTCTAATGTTTATATTAATTTTAATATATTAATATTATGTTAATATGTATGTTTATATTAATGTCTGTCTTCCCAGTCAGACCGTAATGATAATTATGGTATTTCTTAAGCGTTTACCTTGTGCCCAAACACTGTTCTAAGTGCTGGGGTGGATACCAGATAATCAAGTTGGACAGAGTTACAGATGAAGTAACTGAGATGCAGAGAAGTTAAGTGACTTGCCCAAGGTCATTCATTCATTCATTCAATCATATTTACTGAGCGCTTACTGTGTGCAGAGCACTGGACTAAGTGCTTGGGAAGTACAAGTTGACAACCTACAGAGATGGCCCCTATCATCATCATCATCAATCGTATTTATTGAGCGCTTCCTGTGTGCAGAGCACTGTACTAAGCGCTTGGGAAGTACAAATTGGCAACATATAGAGACAGTCCCTACCCGACAATGGGCTCACAGTCTAGAAGGGGGAGACAGACAACAAAACAAAACATGTGGACTGGTGTCAAGTCATCAGAATCAGGTCACACAGCAGTCAAACAGCAGAGCCAGGATTAAAGCCCACGACTTGTACAACTTGTACATATCTATTCTATTTATTTTATTTTGTTAGTATGTTTCGGTTTGTTCTCTGTCTGCCCCTTTTAGAGTGTGAGCCCACTGTTGGGTAGGGACTGTCTCTATATGTTGCCAACTTGTACTTCCCAAGCATTTAGTACAGTGCTCTGCACACAGTAAGTGCTCAATAAATACGATTGATTGACTGATTGACTTCTGAGTCCCAACCAAGCCGACACTCTTGTCACTAGGCCATGTTGCTTCACCGTAAGCTCGTTGTGGGCAGGGAATGTGTCTGCTTATTTTTATGTTGTCCTCTTCCAAGTGTTCAGTACAGTGCTCTGCACACAGTGCTCAATAAATATGACTGAGTGACTGATACGTAAATACAGATTTTCTCAAAATCTGTCCAATAATATTACAATGATAATAATAATAATAGTATTTATTAAGCACTTACTATGTTCAAAGCACTGTTCTAAGCGCTGGGAAGGTTACAAGGTGATCAGGTCATCCCACAGGGGACTCATGATCATAATCCCCATTTTACAGATGAGGGAACTGAGGCACAGAGAAGTTAAGTGACTTGCCCAAAGTCACACAGCTGACAATTGGCAGAGCCAGGGTTTGAACCCATGACCTCTGACTCCAAAGCCTGGGCTCTTTCCACTGAGCCACGATTACAAGATTACATTGAATGTTCACTGGAAACTGTTTTCTTGAACTCAGTCAAATAAGTGATTTTTATTGACAACCTACTGTGTGAGCAGCTGTGTGCTAAAGGCTTAGGATAGCAAAGGCATTAGTAGACTTAATTCCTACCCTCAAGGAGCTTACAGTCTACTTTGGGCAGAGCACTGAACTGAACACTTAGGAGAGGACAATAGATTTAGAGAAGCAGCATGGCTTCATGCCAAGAGCATGGACTGGGGAATCAGAGGACGTGGGTTCTAATCCCACCTCCGCCACTTATCAGCTGTGTAACTTTAGGCAAGTCACTTAACTTCTCTGTGCCTCAGTGACCTCATCTGTAAAATAGGGATTAAGTCCCATGGGAGACAACCTGATTACCTTATATCTTCCCCAGCTCTTAGAACAGTGCTTGGCACAGAGTAAGCACTTAACAAATATTATTATTATTATTATTATTATTATTATTATTATTATTATTACTATTACTATTACTATTATTATTATTTAGTAGACATAGTCCCTGCCCTCCAGGATCTAACACTGTAACATCAAATCTTAGTACAATCTATTTTACAATTCACCTCCATTGTGATCAATCAATCAATCAGTCGTATTTATTGAGTGCTTACTATGTGCAGAGCACTGTACTAAGCGCTTGGGAAGTACAAATTGGCAACACATAGAGACAGTCCCTACCCAACAGTGGGCTCACAGTCTAAAAGGGGGAGACAGAGAACAAAACCAAACATACCAACAAAATAAAATAAATAGGATAGAAATGTACAAGTAAAATAAATAAATAAATAAATAGAGTAATAAATATGTGCAACCATATATACATATATACAGGTGCTGTGGGGAAGGGAAGGAGGTAAGATGGGAGGATGGAGAGGGGGGCGAGGGGGAGAGGAGGGAAGGGGCTCAGTCTGGGAAGGCCTCCTGGAGGAGGTGAGCTCTCAGCAGGGCCTTGAAGGTAGTTACTGCAAGACCATCATATTATTCATTCATTCATTCATTCATTCAATCATATTTATTGAGCGCTTACTGTGTGCAGAGCACTGTACTAAGCGTTTGGGAAGTACAAGTTGGCAACATATAGAGTCGGTCCCTACCCAACAACGGGCTCACAGTCTAGAAGTGGGGGAAGTAGCGTGGTTTAGTGGGAAAAACCCTGGCCTGGGATTCAGGGAACCTGGGTTCTAATCCCAACTCTGCCACCTGTCTGGTGTGGGGCCTTGGGCAAGTCCCTTGGCTTGCCTGGGCCTCAGTTTCCTCACCTGCAAAATGGGGATCCGATACGTGTTCTCCTATTAGATTGTGAGCACTGTCTGGGACATGATTATCTTGTATCTGCCCCATTTCTTAGTAGAGTGCTTGGCACATGGTAATTGTTTGACAAACACCATTACTATTACTTGTGCCTCAGTTTCCTCATCTGTAAAATGGAGAATCAGTCCCTGTTCTCCCTCTACCTTGTACTGTGAGCCCCATGTGGGACCTGATCTTTTATCTGCCCCAGTGCATATAATAATGATGGTATTTGTTACGCACTAACTATGTGCCAAGCACAGTTCTAAACACTGGGGTAAATAAAAGGTAATCAGGTTGTCCCACGTGGGCCTCACCATCTCAATCCCCATTTTCCAGATGAGGTAACTGAGGCCCAGAGAAGTTAAGTGCCTTGCCCAAAGTGACACAGCAGACAAGTGATGGAGCTGGGATTAGAACCCATGACCTTTGACTCCCAAGCCTGGGCTCTTTCCACTAAGCAACACTGCTAAGTACACTGCTTGGCTCCTCTAGATTGCAAACTCATTGTGGGCAGACAATGTGTCTGATATTGTTAATAATATTAATAATAATGGTGGTATTTGTTAAGCACTTACTACGTGCAAAGCACTGTTCTAAGCGCTGGGGATGATACAAGGTATCCAAGTTGTCCCATGTGAGGCTTGCAGTCTTAATCCCCATTTTACAGATGAAGTAACTGAGGCAGAGAAGTGAAGTGACTTCATTCATTCCTTCATTCAATCATATTTATTGAGCGCTTACTGTGTGCAGAGCACTGTACTAAGCACTTGGGAAGTACAAGTCGGCAACATAGAGACAATCCCTGCCCAACAACGGGCTCACAGTCTAGAAGGGGGAGACAGACAACAAAGTCCACAGTCACACAGCTGACAAGTGGTAGAGCCGGGATTAGAACCCATGACCTCTGACTCCCAAGGCCGGGCTCTTTTTGCTGAACCACCCTGCTTCTAATGGTGTTTCTGTTGTACTGCTCTCCCAGATGCTTAGCACGGTGTCTCTGCATACAGTAAGCTCTCAAGCAGCGTGAAGCAGCGTGGCTCAGTGGAAAGAGCCCGGGCTTTGGAGTCAGAGGTCATGGGTTCGAATCTCGACTCTGCCACATGTCTGCTGTGTGACCTTGGGCAAGTCACTTCACTTCTCTGAGCCTCAGTGACCTCATCTGTAAACTGGGGATGAACACTGTGAGCCCCATGTGGGACAAACTGATCACCTTGTATCCCCCCCAGTGCTTAGAACAGTGCTCTGCACATAGTAAGCGCTTAATAAATGCCATCATTATTATTATCAATAAATATGATTGAAGGAATGAATTTAGTAAGCATTTAACAACTACCATAATGGTTATTATTTCTGACGATCTCAGGGGCCGCTTCTAAACCTCCCTTCCACCCTTTTTGGGTCCTCTTCTCACCCATCTTGCGGGCTTCCCTCATTCCTAGCGGGCAGCTGGAAAACCAGCATTCATTCATTCAGTCGTATTTATTGAGCGCTTACTGTGTGCAGAGCACTGTACTAAGCGCTTGGGAAGTACAAATCGGCAGCATATAGAGATGGTCCCTACCCAGCACCGGGCTCACAGTCTAGGAGGGGGAGACAGACAACAAAGTAAAACAAGTAGACAGGTGGCTATACCATCAGAATAAATAGAATTATAGCTATATGCACATCATTAATAAGATAAATATAGTGCATATGTACAAGTAAAATAAATAGGGTAATAAATCTGTACAAATATATATAGATGGATAGATATGGATATATCTATCTATCTATCTATATATACCTGTATATACCTGTATATATATATGCAGGTGCTGTGGGGAGGGGAAGGAGGTAGGGCAGGAGGGATTGGGAGGAGGAGAGGAAAATGTGGGAAGGTCTCCTGGAGGAGGTGAGCTCTCAGTAGGGCTTTGAAGGGAGGAAGAGAGCTAGTTTGGCGATGTGTGGAGGGAGGGCATTCCAGGCCAGGGGAAGGATGGTGGCCAGCACACTTCACCCACAGCCACCAGCTAACTGGTGAGTTATATGTTGCCAATTTGTACTTCCCAAGCGCTTAGTACAGTGCTCTGCACACAGTAAGTGCTCAATCAATGCTATTGAATGAATGAATGAATGAATGAATGAGCTTGCTATTCGGAGGGTTGAAAATGGATTCCCGGACTCGACGGTTATGGGTGATGGAAACAGGTTTATTAAGATGATCACACAAAGGACCCTCAGGAGACAAGCTACTCCTAAGCTAATAAGCAGAAGCAGCGTGGCTTAGTGGAAAGAGCCCGGGCTTGGGAGTCAGAGGACTTGGGTTCTAATCCCGGATCCACCGCTTGTCTGCTGTGTGACCTTGGGTAAGTCACTTAACTTCTCTGTGTCTGTTACCTCATCTGTAACATGGGGATTAGGACCTTGAGCCCCACGTGGAACAGCCTGATTACCTTGTATCTCCCCCACCACTTAGAACAATGCTTGGCACATAGTAAGCACTTAACAAGTACCATACTTATTATTATTATTATCATTATTATTCATTCAATTGTATTTATTGTATTTATTCTTTTAGACTGTGAGCCCACTGTTGGGTAGGGACTGTCTCTATGTGTTGCCAGTTTGTACTTCCCAAGCGCTTAGTACAGTGCTCTGCACATAGTAAGCGCTCAATAAATACGATTGATTGATTGATTGATTTATTGAGTGCTTACCGTGTGCAGAACACTATACTAAGCGCTTGGGAGAATACAAACTAACAATTAGCAGACACATTCCCTGCCCATAATGACAAAGGTCAGTGTGATACCGGGACATCTAACAGCTGGTAAAACAGCGAAGGTGACACCTTGTAAACTACCCCAAACAGGCTATTTCTTAAACCACCCCAAACAGGAATCGTTCATTCAGAATAATAGTAATAACAATAATAATAATGATTATCACTATGTGCCAAGCACTGTTTTATGCGCTGAGGTAGATACAAGGTGATCAGATTGTCCCACATGGGGCTCACAGTCTCAATCCCCATTTTACAGATGAGGTAACTGAGGCACAGAGAAGTGACCAAGTTCACACAGCAGACAAGGGCACGGGCTTGGGAGTTGGAGGTCACGGGTTCTAATCCCACCTCCGCCACTAGGCCATGTGTCTGAATTCTGTTAGACGGTACTCACCCAAGCTCTGCACACAGTAAGCGCTCAATAAATATGACTGATTTATCTTCCACATCTTAGCCCTTGTGTCTTTTCCATTAAAGCTGGGTAAGTCACTGACAACAAGGCCCTCATTTCCAGAAATCATGGAATCCCATTTATTTTATTTTGTTAATATGTTTTGTTCTCTGTCTCCCCCTTCTAGACTGTGAGCCCACTGTTGGGTAGGGACCGTCTCTATATGTTGCCAACTTGTACTTCCCAAGTGCTTAGTACAGTGTTCTTCACACAGTAAGTGCTCAATAAATACGATTGAATGAATGAATGAATGGCCCTCCTCTCTTTTTCCTCCTCCTTCATTTGATCCTCTTCCCTTGCTGTTGCTCAAAGAACCCTTAAGCGAGGATAATTCTACCACCGTCTCCGCACTGTTCAGTAGCCCATGCGGATGTCTTATTGGGCATGTTGTCTCTTAATTAGGAATCTGAATGCCTAATACGTGTATATCAACTGAAATAATTGGCGAGATGTTTTACATCCCTTTCCTTATTGGCAACCAAGCCCAAGTCTGCGAAAGTCAAGCCTTTTTCGGAAGAATTCTTTCTAGCTGGACATTTCAGGTGATCAACTCAGCATTTCGGCAGACGCCGCGGCCCACACTGTGCTAAGTTTTCGTCAGGTTTGTTCATAGACTTCGCATTTCGAAATTGCTATTTTAGAGGGTCAAGTAGTGGAGATATCCCTCCTGTTGTGGCTAAGGAATTTGAGTTAAATGCTGGGGTTTTTTCATAAGCGTCCATACTGGTCGAAAACAATTATACCTCTGCATATCTTTGTGGGAACGAATAGTGGACCCTTTTTAAATCATCAGTATATGTGCTGCTTTTCATTTAGCATGCTTGAAAAGTCAGTGTTTATTCCCAGCTATTAATGTGAAAGCTGTTTTAATGCAACAAATTGCTCTCTATTAGACACACGCATAATGACCTATTTCCATAAACATTTTTAGGAAGAGAAATTTGGAAGTGTAAAAGCCTGCAGACATTTTATGGAAATTAGACTATAGTGTGTATAGGCCCATCAAAACCCTATTGTTTGTGTTTAATATTCTGAGAGGCGAATTATTTTTTTCCTGATGGATAATACAGAAGAAAGAGCACAGGATGTCAACGGCTGAGGGTGTTTTTTCGGGGGGGTGATTTATTGTAGATTTGTCTATGTTTTTTTCCTTTGTTTTGCTCTTTTACCTGGTGAATGGGGACACTTTTTTGTGGCACCTTTTTAAGGATATTAATTAGGAAATCTAGCTTGTTCAGAACCCAACCACACTGAGACATCCGTGTGGTTTAGCTGCACATAATTAGCCTCTAGAGTTAAAAAAAAAAAGAAAAAAAAGATTTTCTCAAATAAAAAACAAAACAGAGTAGGCCAGAGTCTCACTTTTCTCAAAATGTAAAATGTCCCAAGAGCCATTCAGTTCTAAAATCTGAAACAAACTCCCCTGCAACAATATTGTAGAAAAGTAAAGTCATCCTCCTTTAACTGCTAGGTTTATGATTCAGAGAAGCAGTATGGCCTAGCGGAAAGAGCATGGACCTGGAAATGGGAAGACCTGGGTTCTAATTCTAGCCCTGCCAAAGACCCACTGTCTGTCCTTGGATGAATCACTTTTTTTATTGTTTTTGGTAAGTGCTTACTATGTGCCAAGCACTTTTCTAAGCAACAATTTCAAATTGTTCTGTTCTCTGTTCTTACACAAGCAGCGTGGCTCAGTGGAAGGAGCCCAGGCTTGGGAGTCAGAGGTCGTGGGTTCTAATCCCGGCTCCATCACTTGTCAGCTGTGTGACCTTGTACAAGTCACTTCTCTGTACCTCGTCACCTCATCTGTAAAATGGGGATGAAGACTGAGCCCCACATGGGACAACCTGATTACCTTGTATCTCCCCCAGCAGTTAGAACAGTGCTGGGCACATAGTAAGCGCTTAATAAATACCATCATTGTTAATGGGGTAGATATGAGTTAGGCCAGATTTCATCCCTATCCCACATGAAACTCATGGTCTAACTAGGAGGGAGAACATGGAATGAATCCCCATTTTACAGATGAGGAAACTGAGAAGTGAAGTGATTAGCTCAAGGTCACACAGCAAGCAAGTGACAGAGCTGAAATTTGAACTCAAGTCCTCTGGCTTCCAAGCCCGGCCTTTATCCATTAGTTCACACAGCTTCCCAGGGACACACTTGTCTCATCTGTAAAATGGGGATTGAATACTTTTCCTCTCTCTTACTTAAACCGTGTGTCCCCTATGGGACAGAGATCATGTCCTACTTGATTCAACCATGTCTGCCCTAGCGCTTAGAACAGCACTTGACACATAGTGTGTGCTGAAAAAATACCTTTAAA
Source organism: Tachyglossus aculeatus (assembly GCF_015852505.1). NCBI lineage: Eukaryota > Metazoa > Chordata > Mammalia > Monotremata > Tachyglossidae > Tachyglossus > Tachyglossus aculeatus. The sequence continues at coordinate 172,792,691 of NC_052067.1, forward strand.
AACACAAAAAAAGGTGGCTGTATCATGCCCTGCTTTCAAAATGTCACTACGCACTTGTGCCTATTTAATAATAATAATAATAATGATGATGGCATTTGTTAAGCGCTATGTGTGAAGCACTGTTCTAAGCACTGGAGAGGATATAAGGTGATCAGGCTGTCCCACGTGAAGCTCACAGTCTTCATCCCCATTTTGCAGATGAGGTAACTGAGGCACAGAGAAGTGAAGTGACTTGCCCAAAGTCACACAGCTGACAGGTGGCGGAGCTGGAATTAGAACCCGTGACCTCTGACTCTTAAGCCCGTGCTCTTTCCACTGAGCCACGCTGCTTCTATTTGCATTTGGCTTCTCCCTCTTAAAATCCATGCAGGTGTACTGTTGTTTGAAAGCCCTCTGAACGATAGATCAGCTTTTTCTCTTGTCATTTTTGTGGGAATAAATATGATAAATACTGGAAATATTGACATTCTTTTTGAAGGGGGAAATATATAACCCTAATGAAAAAGTAATGGCGGAATTATTAATAGAGCAGAAAGTGTTCAATGCCCGACAGTCATATTCCTTCTAAACTAAAAGAAGTCGAGTCACATTAATATGTTCAACCGAGCCTCATTGTCACAGACCTCGCCATCTGTCATTGAGCTTATTATGTTGCTGAAATGGAATTATGAGGCTTTGCTGAATATTACCGCAGCACGAAGTAAGCATCGCCCTTTTTTCCCTTTTCACAGTATTCCCATTTCCCTCCTTCTTCCATTGGATTTTTGGACACCACAACACGTGTCGCGATAGATCTCGGAAAAAGCACGATTTTCGAGACGACGTTTCTCAACTTTGCTCAAAAAAGATCATCCACACCCCACTTCAGAGTCCTTTGATTGCTCTTCCCTGACCGTTCGGCACTGGAAATAGATTAGTATTTGCATACGATATATGTAAAAGCTTAATGCGGAAAGGTCCGTCGTTTCCAGGAAGAAAAAGCTACAGCTAAAACCTACAGAAGGGATGATTTGAGAGAATCGATTGTAATTACATCGACCCGTCTTCTACAGATGGTTCATCACCGAAGATTGCCCAAGAACCGTCCCCCCGGCCTGCAAACGCTGGAGAATTGCTTCTTTGTAGATGGTTAATTGAGATGATGATTTTCCTCTAACTAGCTGCAGTTAGAAACTGCTAAAGAGCAAACAAGAAAACCAGGGGCTTAATCAGAAAAGGTGTGGGGGATTTCCCCTCCTACACGGCCTTTTTTTAAAAGAAAAATGGTATTTAAGTGCTTACCAGGTAACATATACCGTACAAAATGCTGGGGTTGATACAAAGAGCGGGGGTCTGTCAGATAAATAAATACGATTGATGATGATGATAAGAAGGGTAGAGGATCCCCAGGCAAGAAGGAGGCTGTAAGGGAGAGGTCAAAGGTGAGATAAATGAAAACGAGTTATGGAGAGAAGTTTGGCATTAGAAGAGTGAAACCTACGGGCTGGGTTGGAGTAAGAAAGCAGTGAGGTGAGGGAGGAGGAGGCGAGGGGATTGAGGGTCTCGAAGGCGATGGTAAGGAATTTTTGTTTGATGAGGGGGTGGATGGACACCCAGTGGAGGATTTTGAGACATGGGGAGGCACGGACCGAGTGGTTTCTTAGAAAAATGATTTGGGCAGCAGTGTGAAGTCTGGACTGGAGTGGGGAGAGGCAGGAGGTTGGGAGGTACGTGAGGAGGCTGATAGTCATCAAGGTGCAGAAAGCACAGATTCTAGTGATATTAGGTAAAAATGAGGGGAGTTGATGACAGACTCAATATGGGTCAATATGAGAGAGATAATGATGGTATTTGTTAAGCGCTTACTATTCATTCATTCATTCAATCGTATTTATTGAGCGCTTACTGTGTGCAGAGCACTGTACTAGGTGCTTGGGAAGTACAAGCTGGCAACATATAGAGACAGTCCCTACCCAACAGTGGGCTCAAAGTCTAGAAGGGGAAACACTTACTATGTGCAAAGCACTGTACTAAGTGCTGGGAGGATCCAAGGTGATCAGGTTGTCCCACGTGGGGCTCACAATCTTAATCCCCATTTTACAGATGAGGTAACTAGGCACAGAGATAATAATGCTAATAATAATAATGATAATAATAATAATAATGTTGGTATTTGTTAAGCACTTACTATGTGCAAAGCACTGTTCTAAGTGCTGGGGAGGATACAAGGTGATCAGGTTGTCCCACGTGGGACAGTCTTAATCCCCATTTTACAGATGAGGTTAGGCACAGAGAAGTTAAGTGGCTTGCCCAAGGTCACATAGCTGACAGGTGGCTGAGCGGGGATTCAAACCCATAACCTCCAACTCCCAAGCCCATGCTTTTTACATTGAGCCACGCTGCTTCTCATGAGAGATGAGCTGCGGATCAACCAGTCAATCAGTGGTATTTATTGAGTGCGTACTGTGCACGAAGCACTGTACTAAACACTTGGGAGAGTCCAATACAGTGGTAGACACAGTCCCTGCCCAGAACGAGCTTTCAGTCTAGTGAGGGAGGCAGACATCAATTATAAATAAATAAATGACCAATATGAACATAAGTGCTGTGGGGCTGAGGGTGAGTTGAAACCGTGCTTTGCGCATAGCAAGCGCTTAATAAATGCCATCGTTATTATTATTACAGAAGCAGCGTGGCTCAGTGGAAAGAGCACAGGCTTTGGAGTCAGAGTTCATGGGTTCAAATCCCGGCTCTGCCAATTGTCAGCTGTGTAACTTTGGGCAAGTCACTTCACTTCTCTGGGCCTCAGTTACCTCATCTGTAAAATGGGGATTAAGACTGTGAGCCACCCGTGGGACAACCTGATCACCTTGTAACCTCCCCAGCGCTTGGAACAGTGCTTTGCATATAGTAAGCGCTTACTAAATGCCATTATTGTTATTATCATTATTATAGAAGCAGTCAATCATATTTATTGAGCACTTACTGTGTGCAGAGCACCGTGCTAAGCTCTTGGGAAAGCACAGTATAGCTAAATAACATACACATTCTCTGCCCACCACAAGCTGACCATCTAGAGTGGGAGACAGACATTCGTTCATTCATTCAATTGTATTTAATTCATTCATTCATTCAATCGTATTTATTGAGTACTTACTGTGTGCAGAGCACTGGATTAAGCGCTTGGAAAGTACAAGTTGGCAACATATAGAGACGGTCCCTACCCAACAGCGGACTCACAGTCTAGAAGGGGGAGGCTGACAGCAAAACAAAACAAGTAGACAGGTGTCAATACTATCAGAATAGATAAATAGAATTATAGATATATGCACATCATTAAAAAATAAATAGAGTAATAAATATGTACAAATACACACAAGTGCTATGTACGCTGTGTATTCATATGAATAAATAAACCACAGATAGGAACATAAGTGCCATGGGCTGGGAGGAGGGATGAATAAAAGGAAGCAGCTTGGCTCAGTGGAAAGAGCATGGGCTCGGGAGTCAGAGGTCGTGGGTTCAAATCCTGACTCTGCCAATTGTCAGTTGGGTGACTTTGGGCAAGTCACTTAACTTCTCTGTGCTTCAGTTACCTCATCTGTAAAATGGCAAGAAAGACTGTGAGCCCCCCGTGGGACAACCTGATCACCCTTGTAACCTCCCCATTCAATCGTATTTATTGGGTGCTTACTGTGTGCAGAGCAATGTACTAAGCGCTTGGGAAGTATAAGTTGGCAACGTATAGAGACGGCCCCTACCCAACAGTGGGCTCACAGTCTAGTCTGTGGGCTCACAGTCTAGCTCACAGAAGGCTCCCCAGCACTTAGAACAGTGCTTTGCACATAGTAAGTGCTTAATAAATGCCATTATTATTATTATTATTAAAGGGAGCAAGTCAGGAGGATGCAGAAGGAAGTGGGAGAAGAGGAAATGAGGGCTTAGTCGACACAGTGCTCAATAAATAACCTCTGATAAAATAAAAACCTCTTATAAATAAATAATAATATAAATATAATAATAACCTCTGACCTGGTCAGAGGTCAGATGAGCGGTTACTGCTGATATCACAAAGGGTCTCCATCCCAGCTCAAACGGATGGGCTTCCATCATTCTCACTGGGAGATTTCATCAAGGTCAGTCTGCTCTTAACTATTTGGGAAAAGGTCAATCCTGCAGGTATCCCTAACCAACAGGAATGGGCCAATGAGGAGAATAATTTTAGCCAGTTAATAGTGATGATAACAATAATAAAGCTTGTTAATTAGGTAGAAATGAGAGGAGTTAGTGACAGGCACAATATGGGTCAATATGAGAGAGATGAGCTGAGGATCAGTCAGTCAACCAGTGGTATTTAACTTGTACTTCCCAAGTGCTTAGTACAGTGCTCTGCACACAATATGTGCTCAATAAATATGATTAAAAGAATGAATCATATTGTAAGTGTTAAGTGCTTACTACGTGCCAGGTACTGTTCTAAGCAATGAGGTGGATATGAGATAAAAGGATTGGACACAGTCCCTGCCCCACATGGCGCTCACAGTCTTGGTCCCCATTTTACAGATGAGGTGACTGAGGTCAAGAGAAGTGAAGTGACTTATGCAAGGTCATACAGCAGTCAAGTGGTGGAGCCAGGATTAGAACCCAGGTCCTAAATAATAATGATGGTATTTCTTAAGTGCTTACTATGTGCCCAACGCTGCTTTAAGTGTTGGGGTAGATATAAGGTATTTAGGTTGTCCCACATGGGGCTCACAGTCTTAATCCCCATTTGACAGATGAGGTAATTGGGGTACAGAGAAGTTAAGTGGCTTGCCCAAGGTCACTCAGCATAGGTCCTTCTCACTCCCAGGCCTGGATGTTATCCATTAGATGATGCTGATTTTCTACAAGAACAAAGCTGTGCTTCTTACAGGACAGTGGTAAGGGGGAAAAAAAAGAAAAACAAATCTGGTCATGACCTTAAAGAGAAATACTTGCAGGGAAAGTATCTAGGAAAACAAGCAAAACATGTAGTTTTTATATTTCTATTCTAACCTAAACTCATCCACACAAATTTCCTCCATTAGCAAATCAAACATACCTTTTCTCCCTGGCAGCAGTCATGAGAAGCTCAGCCCTGGGGACATTGAAGGCACAGACAGTGTATTTTTTGTCCCGTATTTGGTAAGTATCAAACATTGTCCAAACCACTGGGGTAGGTTCATTTTAATTAGGTCGGACACAGTCCCTGTCCCTCCTGAGGCTCACAGTCTAAGTAGGAAGGAGAAGAGATATTTAATTCCATTTTACAGTTGAGGAAACTGAGGCCCAGTGAAGTGACGTGCTGAAATCATGGAACAGAAAATTGGTTGTCGGGATAAGATCTGTGAGCCCCATGTGGGACAGGGACTATGTCCAACCTGTATATATGTATAGATGTTTGTACATATTTATTACTCTATTTTACTTGTATGTATTCTATTAATTTTATTTTGTTGATATGTTTTGTTGTCTACCTTCCCCTTCTAGACTGCGAGCCCGCTGTTGTGTAGGGACCGTCTCTGTATGTTGCCGACTTGTACTTCCCAAGCGCTTAGTACAGTGCTTTGCACACAGTAAGTGCTCAATAAATATGATTGAATTAATGAATTTTCTTGTACCCACCCCAGCGCTTAGTACAGTGCCTAGCACATAGAAAGCGCTTAACAAATACCACAATTATTATTAGTATTAGAACCCAGGTCCTCTGATTTCCAGCCCGCTGCTCTTTCCCCTAGGCCACATTAATAATAATAATAATGATGGCATTTGTTAAGCGCTTACTATGTGCAGAGCACTGTTCTAAGCGCTGGGGGGGAATACAAGGTGATCAAGTTGTCCCACGTGGGGCTCACAGTCTTAATCCCCATTTTACAGATGAGGGAACTGAGGCTCAGAGAAGTTAAGTGACTTGCCCAAGGTCACACAGCAGACATGTGGCGGAGCCGGGATTCGAACCCATGACCTCTGACTCCAAAGCCCGTGCTCTTTCCAATGAGCCACGCTGCTTCTAATGAGCCACATTGCTTTTCCCTTCGAACAGCTCGGTGGAAGGGGCTCCAAGGCAGGGAAATGTTTGGATTTGGGAAAATATCCATCAACTCCCACCTCACTCAGCTATGCCAGCGGAGGAAAACGGGGAGTAAATTAACAAACTGGTCACCTCCGACCCCAGGGCAGTAATTTTACTAATTGAAAACTGAAATCTATAGCCACTGTCCAGAGCTTGATTAATGCAGAGATCACAGCTACAGCTGTGGGCCCCTGGACAGAGGAGGAATTGGGGACCTTCATAAATCCAGAATGATTATCTCATATTATGTATGGTTTGGGGTTATATATTACAGTCATTCTAAATTACGAAATGGGCTATTTGGAATTAAAACTGTATTCTTCATTTTAAGACGGAATGAAGTTTAGTGTAGTGTCAATCGTCTCAATACCAGTATTTTAAATCAGCGGAAATAATCTAAGAAAACGGGCCTACAGAATCAAATAACCAGGACATCAGTAGAGTAGATATGGATTGGGTCAAGGTGGACAGAAAGAGGTGTTAGAGGACTTTAAATGGGCACCATCATCATCATCATCATCATCAATCATATTTATTGAGCGCTTACTATGTGCAGAGCACTGTACTAAGCGCTTGGGAAGTACAAATTGGCAACATATAGAGACAGTCCCTACCCAACAGTGGGCTCACAGTCTAAAAGGGGGAGACAGAGAACAAAACCAAACATACTAACAAAATAATTGTAAACCACAGATGATAGACTGTAAGCTTGTTGTGGACAGGGAATGTATCTTTTTATTGTTGTATTGCTCCCTCCCAAGCGCTTAGTACAGTGCTCTGCACACAGTAAGAGCTCAATGAATACGATTGAATGAATGGTAACCATTGAAGCATACACTTAGCACAGCACTGAATAAAGTGCTTGGGAAAGTAAAGCTGAAGAAGCAGCCTGGCTTAATGGAAAGAGCACGGGCTTGGGAGTCAGAGGTCCTGGGTTCTAATTCCGGCTCTGCCACTTATCTGCTGTGTGACCTTGGCCAAGTCACTTAACATCTCTGGGCCTCAGTTACTACATCTGTAAAGTGGGGACTAAGACTGTGAACATCAGGTGAGACAACGTGATAACCTTGTATTTACCCCAGAGCTTAGAACAGTGCTTGGCACATAGTAAGCGCTTAACAAACACCATCATTATTATGATTATTATAGCAGTACAATAGAGTTTTTAGACAGGACCACTGCATTCAAGAAGTTTTCAGAGTAATGGGGATGTACACAACACAGAACATTTTTAATTCAGTAAATCTAATCAAGGTCTTTTATCATTCCCTCATTTAAACACCTGAGAGAATACGCAACATAGAATTACAACAATCCATAGATAAAAAACTTACCTGGGGGCAGGAAACAAATAATAATAATAATAATAATAATGTTGGTATTTGTTAAGCGCTTACTATGTGCCAAGCGCTGTTCTAAGCACTTGGATAGATACAGAGGTTATTTGGTTGTCCCACTTGGGGCTCACAGTCTTGCTCCCCATTTTACAAATGAGGTAACTGAGGCACAGAGAAGTTAAGTGACTAGTCCAAAGTCCCACAGCTGATAAGTGGTGGAGCCGGGATTAGAACCACGACCACTGACTCCCAAACCCAGGCTCTTTCCACTAAGCCACACTGCTTTACTTACTATTGCTTGCTCCCATGTTATAATAACTGTGGTATTTAAGTGCTTACTATGTTCCAGGCACTGCACTAAGCGCTGGGGTAGATACGAGCAAATTGGTTTGGTCACAGAACCTGTCCCAGCAGGGGGTTCACAATTTAATCCCCATTTTATAGACGAGGTAACTGAGGACCAGACAAGTGGAGTGATGTGTTGCCAACTTGTACTTCCCAAGCGCTTAGTACAGTGCTCTGCACACAGTAAGCACTCAATAAATATGATTGAAAGAATGAATGACTTCCAGGCCTGGGCTCTATCCATTATACGATGCTGCTTCAAGTCATTCATTCATTCATTCAATTGTATTTATTGAGCACTTACTGTGTGCAGAGCACTGTACTAAGCGCTTGGGAAGTACAATTTGGCAACATATAGAGAGGGTCATGGGTTGTAATCCCAGCTCTGCCCCTTATTTGCTGTGTGACCTTGGGGACATCATTTCACATCTCTGGCCCTCAGTTACCTCATCTGTAAAATGGGGATTAAGACTGTGAGCCCCATGTGGGACAGGGACTGTGTCCAACCTGATTACCGTTTATCTACCCCAGGGTTGAGAACAGTACTCTACACATAGTAGGCATTTAACAAGTACCAGAATTATTAGCTGTGGTATTTATTAAGTGCTTACTATGTGCCAGAACTCACCTCCTCCAGGAGGCCTTCCCAGACTGTGCCCCCTTTTTCCTCATTCATTCATTCATTCATTCAATTGTACTTATTGAGCACTTACTGTGTGCAGAGCACTGTACTAGGACTTGGGAAGTACAAGTTGGCAACATGCAGAGACGGTCCCTACCCAACAGTGGGCTCACAGTCTAGAAGGGGGAGACAGAGAACGAAACAAAACACGTTAATAAAATAAATAGAATAAATATGTACAAATAAAATAGAGTAACAAATATGTACAAACATATATAGATATATACAGGTGCTGTGGGGAGGGGAAGCAGGTAAGGCAGGGGGATGGGGAGGGGGAGGAGGGGGAGAGGAAGGAGGGGGCTCAGTGTGGGAAGGCCTCCTGGAGGAGGTGAACTCTCAGTAGGCTTTGAAGGGAGGAAGAGAGCTAGATTTCGGAAGGCTGGAAATCTACTCTCAAGGCTTCTCTCAAGACTGTAAGCTCCTTGTGGGCAGCGAACATGTCTATCAACTTTGCTATACTGTACTCTCCAAGTGCTTGGCAATGTGTGCTGCACACAGTAAATGTTCCTCTCCTCCTTCCCCTCCCCACAGCACCTGTATATGTTTCTACAGATTTATTACTCTATTTTACTTGTACGTATTTACTATTCTATTTATTTTCTTAATGATGTGCATCTAGCTTTACTTCAATTTATTCTGATGACTTGACACCTGTCCAAATGTTTTGTTGTCTTTCTCCCCCTTCTAGACTGTGAGCCCATTGTTGGGTAGGGACTGTCTCTATATGTTGCCAACTTGGACTTCGCAAGCACTTAGTCCAGTGCTCTGCACACAGTAAGCGCTCAATAAATACGATTGAATGAATTGAATGAATGAATGAATGCCAGGAACTGTACTAAGCACTGGGGTCAATACAAGCAAATTGGTTTGTTCCCAGTCCCTGTCCCACAAGGGACACACAGTCTTCATCCCCATTTTACAGACGAGGTAATTGAGGACCAGAGAAGTGAAGTGACTTACCCCAGGTCACCCAGCAGAAGCTGGGATTAGAACGAGTTGACACCCAGGCCTGTACCCTCTCTCCATTCATTCGTTCAGTCATATTTATTGAGCACTTATTTTGCACGGAGCCCTGTACTAAGCACTTGGGAGAGTACAATACAACAATAAAGGCCTCTCCATTCAGCTTTGCTGCTTCTCTCATGTACCTTGCACTATAAACACTCTCTAAATTTCATTAATTATGTGACAACCCTCTAGACCATAAGATCTTTGTGGGCTTGAGATATTTAATAATAATAATAATAATAATAATAATAATAATAATAATGGCACGTATTAAGTTCTTACTATGTGCAAATCACTGTTCTAAGCACTGGGGAGGTTACAAGGAGATGAGGTTGTCCCACCGGAGGCTCACAGTCTTAATCCCCATTTTACATATGAGGAAACTAAGGCACAGAGAAGTTAAGTGACTTGCCCAAAGTCACACAGCTGGCAATTGGCAGAGTCAGAATTTGAACCCATAACCTCTGACTCCAAAGCCCGGGCTCTTTCCACTTAGCCACGCTGCTTCTCTTGTTTCTACATTTCTACCAACTCTGTGGTATTACACTGTTGTATTCGCTAAGCGCTTACTTTGTGCCAACTCTGTACACAGTAAGGGTTCAATAATCAATCAATCAATCAATCAATCGTATTTATTGAGCGCTTACTGTGTGCAGAGCACTGTACTAAGCACTTGGAAAGTACAAGTTGGCAACATATACAGTCCCTACCCAACAGTGGGCTCACAGTCTCAAAGGGGGAGCAATAATTAATAATAATAATAATAATAATAACAACAACAACAATAAAAATAATAATAGCTTTTGTTAAGTGCTTACTATGTGCCAAGCACCGTTCTAAATACAGACGAGGGAGGGATACAAGGTGATCAGGTTGTCCCACGTGGGGCTCACAGTCTTCATCCCCATTTTACAGATGAGGGAACTGAGGACCAAAGAACTGAAGTGACTTGCCCAAGGTCACTCAGCTGACAAGGGGAAGAGCCGGGATTAAAACCCATGATCTTCTGACTCCCAAACCCGGGATCTTTTCACTGAGCCACGCTGCCTCTCTTAAATGTGATTGATCATACTCTCCCAAGGCACTAGTACAGTGCTGTGCCCACAGAAATCGCTCAGTAAATACCGTCGATTGATTCATTTCTTATTCCCATGTCATAGTCCATGGGTTCTAATCCTGGATCTGTCACATGTCTGTTGGGTGACCTTGGGCAAGCCACTCAACTTCTCTGTGCCTCAGTTACCTCATCTGGAAAATGGGGAATCAAGATTGTGAGCCCCACATGGGACAGGGACTCTGTCCTATCTGATTACCTTGTATCTAGCCCAGTTCTTAGAACAGTGCTTGACTTAACAAATACCACAGTAATTATCATTATTAATATTAATAATGTTATTGACACCAGGATAGCTCGGGACCTAAGAGTCAGGGAAGTCAGGCAGTCATATCTCCTTCCTTCCTCTCCCCCTCGTCCCACTCACCATCCCCTGCATCTTACCTCCTTCCCTTCCCCACAGCACCTGTATATATGTATATATGTTTGTACATATTTATTACTCTATTTATTTATTTATTTATTTTACTTGTACATATCTATTCTATTTTATTTTGTTAGTATGTTTGGTTTTGTTCTCTGTCTCCCCCTTTTAGACTGTGAGCCCAATGTTGGGTAGGGACTGTCTCTATATGTTGCCAATTTGTACTTCCCAAGCGCTTAGTACAGTGCTCTGCACACAGTAAGTGCTCAATAAATATGATTGATTGATTGATTGATTGAGAGATTATTGTGTGCACAGCATTGTACTAAGTGCTTGAGAGGACAATACAACAATAAACAGATGCATTCCCTGCTCACAAAGAGCTTACAGTCTAGATGGAAGCAGCTTTGGTGCGGTGGATAGAGCTTGGACCTGTGAGTCTGAAGGTCATGGATTCTAATCCCAGTTCAGCCACATGTCTACTATGTGAATTTAGGCAAATCACTTCAATTCTCTGGGCCTCAGTTCCCTCATCTGTAAAATGGGGAACGAGACCGTTGGCCCCATAATAATAATAATAATAATTATTATTATTATAATGGTATTTGTTATGTGCTTACTATGTGCCATGTACTGTTCTAAGCGCTGTGGTAGATATAAGATAATCAGGTTGTCCCACGTGGGGCTCACAGTCTTAATCCCCATTCTACAGATGAGGTAACTGAGGCCCAGAGAAGTTAGGTGACTTGCCCAAAGTCACACAGCTGACAAGTGGCAGAGCTGGGATTTGAACCCATGACCTCTGACTCCAAAGCCCGGGCTATTTCTACTGAGCCACACTGCTTCTCTAAGCATAGTAAGTGCTTAACAAGTACTATTATCATTATTTAAAGCACTCAATCACTTTTCCCCTCTGTGGGGAGATGCCCCCTAAGTCAGCTGGGCTCCCCGACCAGAGGGCGGCTCTGGGTTCTTTAGATTGGGCAACAATGAGCCAAAAAGAGAAGCAATGTGGCTTAGTTCAATCATTCATTCATTCATTTATTCAATCGTATTTATTGAGCGCTCACTGTGTGCAGAGCACTGTACTAAATGCTTGGGAAGTCCAAATTGGCAACATATAGAGACGGTCCCAACCCAACAATGGGTCACAGTCTAGAAGGGGGAGACAATCAACAAAACAAAACATGTGGACAAGTGTCCAGTCATCAGAATACATAGAAATAAAGCTAGATGCCCATCATTAACAAAATAAATAGAATAGTAAATATGTACAGGTACAGTAGAGTAATAAATCTGTACAAACATATATAAAGGTGCTGTGGGGAGGGGAAGGAGGTAGGGCGGTGGGTATGGGGAGGAAAGAGCCTGGGCTTGGGAGTCAAAGGTTGTGGGTTCTAATCCCAGCTCCGCCACTTGTCAGCTGTGTGACTTTGGGCAAATCACTTCACTTCTCTGTGCCTCAGTTACGTCATTTGTAAAATGGGGATTAAGACTGTGAGCCCCATGTGGACAATCTAATTGCCTTGTATCTCTCCCAGTGCTTAGAACAGTGCTTGGCACATAGTAAGCACTTAACAAATATCAACATTATTATTATTATTATCGAGCCAGAGTGATCAGTTTTCTCTAAAAAATTAGAGAAGCAGCGTGGCTCGGTGGAAATAGCCCGGGCTTTGGAGTCAGAGGTCATGGGTTCGAATCCCGGCTCCACCACAAGTCTGCTGTGTGACCTTGGGCAAGTCACTTAACTTCTCTGAGCCTCAGTTACCTCATCTGTAAAAATGGGGATTAAGACTGTGAGCCCCACGTGGGACAACTTGATCACATTGTATCCTCCCCAGCGCTTAGAACAGTGCTTTGTACATAGTAAGCGCTTAACAAATGCCATTATTATTATTATTATTATTATCAGTTCTGCTTCTTTATTGGGTGTACTCAGCTGTAGCGCAGCAAGGGAAGTAGGGGGTCTGAGTCCTAATCAGCAGGGCCGGCTCTGCAGGGCTCCGTCTAAATGCCTGCAACTAAAAATAGCAGCAATGCCTCTTATATTCGAAGCCCCCTCCTACCAGTTAGCTCTCCCCGTATTCCCAGGATGTCTATCTGATTGGGACAGTTCCTGTTCCGTAACCTTGGATTGTAGCAGCTCCATGTCCTTGATCTGGGTTGCTTAGGTGGAGAGAAAGGGTGAATTCACAGATAGGGCACTCTTTACACCCTTCTACCTCACCCTGCTGTTCTCCTGCAACAGCCCAGCTCACACACTTTGCTCCTCTAATGCCAAAAAACTCACTAGGCGTCCATCTCATCTATCTCGCTGCCCACATTCTGCCTCTGGCCTGGAACATCTTCAGGCCCTGTCCCACATGGGGCTCATAATCTCCATCCCCACTTTGCAGATGAGTTCACTGAGGCCCAGAGAAGTGAAGTGACTTACCCAAGGTCACACAGCAGACAATGGTGGAACTGGGATTAGAACCCATGACCTTCTGACTCACAGGCCGGGGCTCTATCTGCTATGCCATGCTGCTTCCTTAAGCCGTTTTAGTTGTTCATTCATTCATTCAATCATATTCATTGTTGCCAACTTGTACTTCCCAAGCACTTAGTACAGTGCTCTGCAAACAGTAAGCGCTCAATAAATATGATTGAATGAATGAATGAATTGAGCCTTACTATGTGCAGAGCACATGCGCTTGGAAAGCACAATTCAGCAACAGAGACAATCCCTGCCCACAACAGGCTCACAGTCGAGAAGGGGAGAGACAGACATCAAAACAAGTAAGCAGGCATCAATAGCATCGATATAAATAAATGGAATTATAGATATATGTGCACATGTAACCAGTAAACAGGCATTAATATAAATAAATATAATTATCGATATGTACATATTTACACAAGTGCTGTGGGGCGGGGAGGGTGGGAGTGTCAGCAGAACATCCTGATACAACGTCCTGAAGGCAGAAGGAAATGCAATACTGTGGAGGGGAGAATTTAATTTATATATATTAATGTGCATCTCCCCCTCTAGACTCTAACCTCGTTGTGGGCAGGGAATGTGTCTGCTCCTTGTTACACTGTACTCTCCCAAGTGCTTAGTACAGTGCTCTGCACATAGTAAATGCTCATTACATATGGTCGAATGAATGGAAGGGGAAAGGTCCGAGCCTGAGAGGGAGAAGTTGGAATGATCCGGAATACCATAGTAGTCAAAGGGGGAGTGGATGAGTCCCAGATTGGGTAAAAAAGGGGAAGAAAAAGGGAACCAGAACTTTAGAAATGGAATAAATAACTGATGGCACCTTTCATTATCCACTGAGGAAGGAGAGAGATAGGGGGTCCTAAGGTGGGACATGGGGAGCTCTTCCTTCCCCCAAACTGTACTTTAGAAGTCCCTGCTCCTTCCAAGAGGAGGGCCGTGAAGGACAAGTGAGGTTTTGCTGTCTACCTGAATTCCAGAGACTCTGGAAATCCCGGCTGAAAGTCCGTTCTGCCGCCCGCCCCATCTGAACCCTCCAATTTGCGAAGATCAGGTGCAGGTGCCCTGGGCTTAGAAACTGCTGAAGGGACAGTAGTCCTGAGCAGTAGCTCCAGGTTAATTCTTGTGATCAGTTATTCTTTTCATCTCTCCCCAAGACCTCTTTTTTCGTTGTGGCAGGAGGTGGGAAGGGGGGAGAGAGCGAGGGAGAGTTGGAATGTTTGATTTCGTACAGGTGGTGAGTTGGGCATCAGGAAATGCCCCCCTGTCCGTGGGGAGAAGCGGATTACGTTAAGCAGGCCGAAGGGGTGGAGGGTGGGAAAGGGGGAGAAATCATTCCCATCCCGGGGGGCATTAAGAGTAAATCGAGAAGGCAGATCTGCTCGGATTCTGGCCTCCGCCCACCCCGATTCCTCTTTTGTTTATCTCCAGAGAGGTGTCCACATGTGAGCAATACAAAGAACCGAGTCTTGAAAGCGCAGGCCCTGGGAACCTCTCTGAGGACCAATTAAATAGTCTCCAAATCTTGGGCCCGGGCAGATGAAAAGGAGCGAGGGAGGGAAGGGCAAGGAGATGAAGGGCTCTCTCAGAGCCAGGCAGGGTTTTAGATGTTGGTGGGGACTTCTTTAGCTATTCTTATCTAACTTTGGGGCTGGAGTGGGGGGGCACAGAGGGAGAGTGCTTTTTTTTCCCTCCTCTTTTCTCTCTCTCTCGCTTCTCCCCTGCAAACACCCCTCCCACCCCCAAAGCTGCAGCCATAATAGAAAGAGAGCGGAAAAGCAATACTTGAAAATATCAATTAGCCTTTCATCCAAACCTGGAATAGCAGCAGTAGCAAAAGAAAAAGCCAATTTAGAATATTTCTATTCCTCCTTTCATATATTGGCAGTTTTATTGATAGGCTCTTGACTCCTCTGCTCCAAGCTGAATGTGGGGAGGGTGGTTTGTAAGGTGACCTTTGACTCCAATCTCACCGCCCCCTCTGAGGCGCTGGTCTTTGAACAGCTAGGAAGTGGCACTTTGAAATCAGGTGTTGAAAGTGTTTGACATGGAAGGGGAGGCAGAGTCTCGCTCTTTGAACCTTTTATTTTCAAAGAAAGCGGAGGCGGGGGGAAAAAATGGACAAACTAGAAGCTGATGGGGAGATGGAGAATTTGTAGGACTGGGGTTTTCAGTGGTTTCCTCGACTTTGCCCTTCTCCCTTAATTGTGGTGTTTGTTAAGTCAGTCTATCATATTTATTGAGTCCGTACTGTGTGCAAAGCACTATATGAAGCGTTTGGGAGAGGATAATATAAAAATAAACAGATGCATCCCCTGCCCACATCGAAATCACATGCTTACCGTGTGCCAGGGATTTGGACTAAGCGCTGGAATAGATTCAGAGAAGCAGCATGGCTTAGTGGATACAGTACAGGGCTGGGAATCAGGAGGACCTGTGTTCCAATCCCGGCTCTGCCACATGTCTGCTGTGTGGCTTTGGGCAAGTCACTTCACTTCCCTGGGTCTCAGTCCTCTCCTATGTAAAATGGGGATTGAGACTGTGAGCCCCACAGGGGACAGGGACTGTATCCAACCTGATTAACTTGTATTTATCCCAGCACTCAGAACAGTGCTTGGCATGTAGATAAGTGCTTAACAATTATGATAATTATTATTACAAGTTAATAAGGTTAGACACAGTCCATGTCCCAGGCTAGCTGCACAGACTTCATGCCCATTTTACACAGTGGTGGAGGCAGGATGAAAATCCAAGCCACACAGCTTCTCTAATCCTTTGTTTCCTAAGGATTCAGATTGCCTTTAAGGGCTTGGGGAAATAATAATAATGATTGTGGTATTTGTTAAGCGCTTACTATGTCCCAAGCACTGTTCTAAACACTGGGGTAGATACAGGGTAGTAAGGTTGGACACAGTCCCTGTCCCACAAGGGGCTAGCAGCATGGCTTAGTGGAAAGAGCACAGGCTTGGGAGTCAGAGGTCATGGGTTCTAATCCCGGCTCTTTCAGTTGTCAACTGTGGGACTTTGGGCAAGTCACAACTTCTCTGTGCCTCAGTTACCTCATCTGTAAAATGGGGATTAAAACTGTGAGCCCCACGTGGGACAACCTGATAACTTTGTATCTACCCCAGTGCTTAGAACAGTGCTTGGCACATAGTAAGCACCGAATAAATACCACTATTATTATTATTATTAATAATAATAATAATCTCCATTTTACAATTGAGGTCACTGAGGCCCAGGAAAGTGAAGTGACTTTCCCAAGGTCACACAGCAGACAGGTATCAGAGCCGGAATTAGAATCAATGCCCTCTGACTTCCGGGCTTGTGCTCTTTCCAATAGGCCACATTGCTCCTAGGAAATCTTGAGGGAGGTCGGTTTCCTTAATGCCTTAGTTCGTTACTTAATGATTTCACAGAAGGAAACTGGAGAGGGAAGAGAAACCATGGGAAATCACATCTGACTAGGTGGATGGATATTTGTACGGTTTTTCTCAGATCAATTTCCCTTCTTTAGTAGTTCTTTTCATTCAATGATACCTACTGAGCACTTACTATGTGCAAAGCACTGTACTAAGTGCTTAATTCTCCCAGTAGTTCTTCTCAACTCCACCTTTGGTAATTCACAGATTCAGGATCTCTTATGTACTCACAGCCTCCTGTAACAATTCTGGACAGGAAGACTTACATGCCTATCGCTTAATCCTCTTCGATGTCCCTTGTCCTATTTTCCTTTTCCTTCTGTCTGTAAATTATCAAAGCATCTGTCTCTCCCATCGCTCCCCTTGAGGGCAGAGATCTTGTGGGTTAACTCCATCGTACTCCCCCAGACCCTCAGTACAGTGCTCATCACATGGCAGATTGTAAGCCCCTTGAAGACAGGAAATATGTGCATCAACTCTTTTGTGCTGCCCCCGGAGCTCAGAGCAGTGCTCTGCACAGAGTTGACTGTAAGATCCTTATGGCAGAGGTAGTCAATCAAGCAATGGTATTTATTAGTAATTATTGTATTTATTATGTACTTACTGTGTGCCAAACACTGTTCTAAACACTGGGGTAAATACAAGCAAATCAGGTTGTCCCACATGGGGCTTCACAGTCTTAATCCCCATTTTACGAATGAGGGAACCAAGGCACAGAGAAGTTAAGTAGCTAGCCCAAGGTCATCTAGCAATGGCATTTATTAGTAACTATGATCATTGTTACATGCTTACTAAGTGCCAAGTACTGTTTTAAGCTCTGGGATGGATACAAGGTAATCAGGTTGTCCCATGTGTTGCTCACAGTCTTAATCCCCATTTTACGGATGAGGGAACCGAGGCAGGGAGAAGTTAATCAATCAATCAATTGTATCTATTGAGCACTTACTGTGTGCAGCGCACTGTACGAAGCGCTTGGGAAGTACAAGTTGGCAACATATAGAGACAGTCCCTACCCAACAGTGGGCTCACAGTCTAAAAAGTTAAGTGGCTTGCCCCAGGTCACACAGCAGGCAAGTGCAGGAGCAGGATTAAAACCCACTTCCTTTGACTCCCAAGCCCTTGCCCTTCCTGCTAAGCCACGCTGCTTCTCTGAGAACTTGCTGTGTGCAGAACACTTTACTAAGTGCTTGGGAGAGGCCAATATAATAAACTGACACATTCCCTGCCCACGGTGAGTTTAATAGAGGAATTGATAGAAATAACTAAATGTCAGATATGGATATAAGTGGTGTAGGGCTGGGAGAGGAGGAAGATCAAAGGGAGCAAGTCGGGGATTCAGAAGGAAGTGGGAGAAGAGGAAAGGGGAGAACTTAGTCTGGGAAGACCTCTTGGAGGAGGTGCACCTTCAGAAGGGCTTTGGAGGGAGGGAAGAGTCATTGTCTGTTGGATTTGAGGAGGAAGGGAGCCCAAGGCCAGAGGCCAGATGTGGGCCAGGGGTTGGCGGCGAGACAGGTGAGCTGGAGGCCCAGGGAGAAGGTGAGCAGCAGCAGAGCAGTGGAGGGGGTGGGCTGGGAGGGAGAAGGAGAGAAGGGAGGTGAGGTGGGAGGTGGCGAGGGGAGGGAGAGTTTTAAAGCCAATGGTGAGAGGTTTTTGTTTGGGGAGGTGGACTGGCCAATATTCTGCTTCCCAGGCCAGGATTGTGGGGCTCTAGTTGGCCTTATCAGTCAAATACACACTCCTGAATTTAGTGACTTCTTTGTGAACAAAGGGCAGACATAAAAATATTGCATGTATACAAGCTCTTTCATTCATTCATGCATTCAATCGTATTTATTGAGTGCTTACTGTGTGCAGAGCACTGTACTAAGTGCTTGGAAAGTACAATTGGGCTACAGAGAGAGACAATCCGTACCCAACAACGGGCTCGCAGTCTAGAAGGGGGAGACTAACAACATAACAAAAGAAGTAGACAGGCAACAGTCTACATCTCTACATCTACAGCTCTTGTAGATATTGCACTCTGGACTGTGAGCTCCTTGTGAACCAGAATCGTGTCTACCAACTCTATTATTTTGGATCCTCCCAAGCGGTTAGTAGAATGGTCTGCGCACCTTAAGTGCTCAACAAATACCACTGATTGACTGATTACTAGAACCCAGGCCTGGGAGTGAGGAGGAAATGAGTTCTAATGCTGGCTCAGCCACTTGTCTGCTGTGTGCCCTTGGGCAAGTTACTTAATTCGTCTCTGTTTCAGTTCCCTCATCTATAAAATGGGGATTAAGACTGTGAGGCCTATGTGGAACAGGGACTGTGTCCAACCCTGTTAGGTGGTATCTCTTAGGGAAGCAGAGTGGCTCAGTGGAAAGAGCCCGGGCTTGGGAGTCAGAGGTCATGGGTTCTAATTCCAGCTCCGCCACTTGTCAGCTGTGTGACTTTGGGCAAGTCACTTAACTTCCCTGTGTCTGAGTTACCTCATCTGTAAAATAGGGATTAAAAGTGTGAGCTCCACGTGGGACAACCTGATTACGTTGTACCCCCTTAGCGCTTAGAACAGTGCTTGGCACATAGTAAGCATTTAACAAATGTTATTATTATTATTATTATTATTATTATTATTATTATTATTATTATTATTATTATTATCTAACCCAGGATTTAGAACAGTGCCTGGCACATAGCAAATAAAAAATTACCACAATTCTTATCGTTATTAGTATTACCATTACAGGCTTGTGGCTTTTGGGTGCCAGAAGGCCAAGGGTGAAAGGGTATCTTTAGCTTGTATTTACCCCTCAACTCACCTCTCAGGGTCTCAACTGGAGAGTTTCCAGTCCCCTACCAGTCTCGATTATGGGAGGAAGAGTGAAGCCGAGGCCTGTCCATTCCATGCCTAGCTTGGCCAGTGGCTAGCGAGTCAGGCCATATGCTACAAGCCAAAACTCCCCCATGTTGGGCAGCAGCAGCCCAAGACAGAGTCCAGGGCAGAGACTCAGGTTGACTGCGCAGAAGGAGACAACGGTAACCGCTTCCACATTTTTCCAAAGAAAACTCTGTGGATCCACTACCAGAACAGTTGCAGATGGAGGTGGGGGGTTCTGGGAGAGATACATCCATGGCATCGCTATGGGTCAGACACGACTCGATGACATAAGACAACAACAATCCCTCAACTTCCATTTAACCCAGCGCTTAGAACAGTGTTTGACACACGGTAAGCACTGAACGAATACCCCTACATAAAATAAATGAATAAAGGGGCCTCGAGACTGTTGGGAATGAACTGGAGCTTTATCGATTGGATCAACACTAGTTTTCCTTGAGCGACAGAACTCTAAAATATGCACCCATTTCCATTAGGAAATGATGGCTTGTTTTGGCAGGTAGACGTCAATGTTCTGCGACAGTTTAATCCTGCATTAAAAATGATGAGGACAACAGCAATCCTTCCTGGCGAGAGAATGCTAGCCGTCTCTGCCATTACTTTTCTTCGATTTATTACCCTCCATGTGGAATGCTCCGCCACCTCTTTAAAAATCAAAGGCCGCTGGGGTCCGAGACAGGGAGGCAGAGAACATTTTTCTGGCAAACATGACACTGTTTGGCTGTGGTGAACCACGGGGTGGAAAGGAGCGGTTTATGTGTTGGGTGGGAACAACAACAGAAAACATGGCTTTGTGACCTTGGGCAAGTCACTTCAAACGCTCATTTTCAGCTGTAAAATGGGGATGAAGACTGTGAGCCTCATGCAGGACAGGGGCTGTATCCATCCCGATTTGCTTGTATCTACCCCAGCGCTTAGTAAAGTGCCTGGCCCATAGTAAGTGCTTAACAAATACCATCATTATTGCTATTATTATTACTATTATTGAAGGCTTCCCGTGTGCAGAGCACCACGCTAAGCACTGGGGAGAGTATCCATCAATCAGTTGTATTTATTAAGCATCTAAGGTGTGCTAAGCACTTGAGAGAGTATAATATGAAAGAGTTGGCCACTCCACTGGGCTCCCAATCTAGTCGTAATAATGATAATAATGGTATTTGTTAAGTGCTTACTATGTTCCAGGAACTCTACTAAGCACTGGAATGGATACAAGCAAATCGGCTTGGACACAGCCCCTGTTCTGCACAGGGCTCACAGAATCCCCAGTTTACAGATGAGTGAACTGAGGCACAGAGAAGTAAAGTGACTTGCCCAAGGTCACACAGCAAAGTGGTGCAGTCGAAAATAGAACCCATGACCTTATGTTGCCAATTTGTACTTCCCAAGCGCTTAGTACAGTGCTCTGCACATAGTAAGCGCTCAATAAATACGATTGATGATGATGATGATGATGACCTTCTGACCCCCAGGCTTGTGCTCTATACACTATGCCATGATGCTTCCTGTCTGGCATATTTCCAAAAGCCCCAAACTCCACTGGGCTGCCAATCTAGTCATAACAATAATAATAATGGTATTTGTTAAGCACTTATTACATGCCAGGCACTGTATTAAGCGCTGGGATGGATACAAGCAAATCAGCCCCTGTCCCACATGGGGCTCACAGTCTTAATCCCCATTTTACAGATAATAATAATAACGATGGCTTTTGTTAAGCACTTACTATGTGCCAAGTACTGTTCTAAGTGCTGGGGAGGATACAAGGTCATCAGGCTGTCCCACGTGGGGCTCACAGTCTTTATCCCCATTTTACAGATGAGGGTACTGAGGCACAGAGAAGTGAAGTGACTTGCCCAAAGTCACACAGCTGACAAGTGGCAGAGATGGAATTAGAACCCATGACCTCTGACTCCCAAGCCCGGGCTCTTTCCACTGAGCCATACTGCTTGTGAGATTGAGGCATATTTGTACATATTTATTACTCTATTTATTTATTTATTTATCTATTTATTTGTTTGTTTATTTATATATTTATTTATTTATTTTACTTGTACCTATCTATTCTATTTATTTTATTTTGTTAGTATGTTGGGTTTTGTTCTCCGTCTCCCCCTTTTAGACTGTGAGCCCACTGTTGGGTAGGGACTGTCTCTATATGCTGCCAACTTGTACTTCCCAAGCGCTTAGTACAGTGCTCTGCACACAGTAAGCGCTCAATAAATACGATTGATTGATTGAGGCACAGAGAAGCCAAGTGACTTGCCCAAGGTCACACAGCAGGCAAGAGGCCGATCCAGGATGAGAACCCAGGTCCTTCCGAATCCCAGACCTGGGCTCTACCCTTCTAGACTGTCAGCCCGTTGTTGGGTAGGGATCGTCTCTATTTGTTGCCAAATTTTACTTCCCAAGCGCTTAGCACAGTGCTCTGCACACAGCAAGCGTTCACTAAATGTGATGGAATGAATCAGGCCACGCTGTTGCCCGGCCTGGGACCAGAGTGGGCATCGAGCCACCTCCGGAGAGCATTTTTCGGTTGCGGTTCATCAGCGTTTTGACTTTTCCCTCTGCCCTTGTGAAGTTCTGAGATCTTCTTCATCCGATTTGGACATTTGCTCTGTCCCAGTACAGCCTTGTTGGCAAGGTTTCTGAAGGTTAATTACCGTTGCCAAGGGAACCCCCCTCATTTGCATTGCATCTCCATGACCTTCTTGCAGGTAAACATTTCTGTGTATCTAGCTAAAGTTTCAGGGAGATTTTAGTTAGGAATCAACGAATTGGATAGTTTGCTAATGGATGGAATGGACAAATACTTGGAATTCATTCACTCAATCATTTATCTGTGTGCAGAGCACTGTACTAAGCGCTTGGGAAAGCACAATGCAACAATAAACAGTGACGTTCCCTGTCCACAACGAGCTTACAGTCTAAAGTAGTCTTAGAGAAGCAGCGTGGCTCAGTGGAACAGCACGGTCTTGGGAGTCAGAGGTCATGGGTTCTAATCCCGACTCCGCCACTTAGCTGTGTGGCTTTGGGCAAGTCACTTCACTTCTCTGGGACTCAGTTCCCTCATCTGTAAAATGGAGATTAAGACTGTGAACCCCATGTGGGACAACCTGATTACCTTGTATCCCCCAAGTGCTTAGCACAGTGCTTGGCACATAGTAAGCGCTTAACAAATGCCATCATTATGATCATTATTAAAGGGGGGGTTGATATTGTTGGTTCATTCATTCATTCATTCAATCACATTTATTGAGCGCTTACTATGTGCAGAACACTGTACTGAGCACTTGGGAAGTACAAGTTTACAACATATAGAGATGGTCCCTACCCAACAGTGGGCTCACAGTCTAGAAGGGGGAGACAGACAACAGAACAAAACATATAAACCAAATAAAATGAATAGAATAAATATGTACAAGCAAATTAAATAAATAAATAAATAGAGTAATAAATATGTACAGACATATATACATGTATACATATATACATGTATACATATATACATACATATATACATATATTTATACATATATACATGTGTGCATATATACATATATGTATACATATATATATATACATACATGTGTACATATATACATATATGTATACATATATATACATGTATACATATATACATGGTTCTTGCAGGACAGCGTCGAAGTAGTAGCATTAATGGCATTTATCGAATGCCCGTTGGTCAACTACACTCTACCTCTTGAACTAATTAATTTAATTGAACTAATGGTATTTATTAACCATTTACTATGTGCCGAGTCCCCTGCCAAGGTCGCAGCGGGAGTGTTCCCAGCCCTCTACCTGTCTCGACAACAGGAGGGAGATTGAAGACGAGGCCTGTCCATTCCATTCTTAGCTTAGCCAGTGTCTAGCAAGTATCAGACCAACTACTACAATCCAAAACTCCCCCTTGCTGGGTCAGAGTCTAGGGTGGAGACTCAAGTTGACTGTCTGGAAGGCAGCGATGGTAAACCGCTTCTGGATTTTTCCCAGGAAAACTCTTTGGATCCACTACCAGAACGATTGCAGATGGAAGGGGGGCGTTCTGGGAGAAATGCGTCTGCGGCGTCACTATGGATCAGATATGATTCGACAGCATGAGACAACAACAACAATGTGCCAAGCACTCATTGATACACTGACTATTTAATATCCAACAGCCCCAGAGCTTATGTCCAAATCCTTATCCTCTGCTGCTTCTGTAATTTATTTATATGTCCATCTCCCCCACAAGGTTGTAAGGTCCTTGAAGACAGGGATTATGTCTACTAACTCTATTGTACTTTCTCAAGCACTTAGTATGGTGCTCTGCACACAGTAGGTATTA
The DNA here is from genome assembly GCF_015852505.1 of Tachyglossus aculeatus. NCBI lineage: Eukaryota > Metazoa > Chordata > Mammalia > Monotremata > Tachyglossidae > Tachyglossus > Tachyglossus aculeatus. Next base: position 172,816,744 of record NC_052067.1, read on the forward strand.
AGCTCCTTTAGGAAAGCGATCATGAATACATATCTGTATTGTTCTCTGCCAAAAGCTGATAAAAATAACAACTGTGGCATTTATTAAACACATCATCATCATCATCAATCGTATTTATTGAGCGCTTACTATGTGCAGAGCACTGTACTAAGCGCTTGGGAAGTACAAATTGGCAACATATAGAGACAGTCCCTACCCAACAGTGGGCTCACAGTCTAAAAGGGGGAGACAGAGAACAGAACCAAACATACTAACAAAATAAAATGAATAGAATAGATATGTACAAATAAAATAAATAAATAAATAAATAGAGTAAAAAAATATGTACAAACATATATACATATATACAGGTGCTGTGGGGAAGGGAAGGAGGTAAGATGGGGGGTGGAGAGGGGGACGAGGGGGAGAGGAATTATTATTATTATCATCATTATTATTATTATTATTATTATTATTGCATTTGTTAAGCACTTACTACTAGGTTCCAAGCTCTTTTCTAAGCACTGGGGAGGATGCTAGGTAATCAGGTTGTCCCACATGGGGCTTACAGTCTTCATCCCCGTTTTACAGATGAGGTCACTGAGGCACAGAGAAGTGAAGTGACTTGCCCAAAGTCACACAGCTGACAAGTGACATAGCAGGGATTAGAACCCATGACTTCATGGGTTCCCATCCTATACCGCCTGGATTACTGAACCAGCCTCCTCTCTGATCTCCCATCCTCCTGTCTCTCCCCACTTCAGTCTATACTTCACACTGCTGCCCGGATCATCTATGTGCAGAAACACTCTGGGCATGTTACTCCCCTTCTCAAAAATCTCCAGTGGCTCCCAGTCAACCTACGTACGCATCAGGCAAAAACTCCTCACCCTGGGCTTCCAGGCTGTCCATCCATCCCCTCGCCCCCTCCTACCTCACCTCCCTTCTCTCCTTCTCCAGCCCAGCCTGCACCCTCCGCTCTTCCGACACTAACCTCCTCACTGTGCCTTGCTCTCTCCTGTCCCACTGTCAACTCCCGACCCACATCCTCCCCCTGGCCTGGAATGCCCCCAATCCCTCTGCACATCCGCCAAGCTAGCTCTCTTCCTCCCTTCAAAGCCCTGCTGAGAGCTCACCTCCTCCAGGAGGCCTTCCCAGACTGAGCCCCCTTTTTCCTCTCTTCCTCCACATCACCCCTAGCCCTACCTCCTTCCCCTCCCCACAGCACCTGTATATATGTTTGTACAGATTTATTACTCTATCTTACTTTTACATATTTACTATTCTATTTATTTTATTTTGTTAATGATGTGCATCTAGCTTTACTTCTATTCATTCTGATGACTTAACACCTGTTCACATGTCTTTTTTGTTGTCTGTCTCCCCCTTCTAGACTGTAAGCCCGTTGTTGGGTAGGGACCGTCTCTCTATGTTGCCAACTTGTACTTCCCAAGTGCTTAGTATAGTGCTCTGCACACAGTAAGCGCTCAATAAATATGATTGAATGAATGAATGACCTCTGACTCCCAAGCCCAGGCTCTTTCCACTGAGCCACACTGCTGTGTGCCAGGCACTGTACTAAGCACTGGGGTGAATGCAAACAAATCAGGTTGGGCACAGTCTCTGTCCCACGTGGCGTTCATCTTCTCAATCCCCATTTTACAGATGAGGGAACTGAGGCCCAAAGAATAATAGTAATAATGATGGTATTTGTTAGGCACTTACTATGTGCCAGGCACTGTTTTAAGCGCTGGGGTAGATACAAGGTAATCCGATTGTCCCACGTGGGGCTCACAGTCTTCATCTCCATTTTACAGATGAGGGAACTGAGGCCCAGAGAAGTGAAGTGACTTGCCCAAGGTCACACAGCAGGCGTGGCGGAGCTGGGATTAGAACCCAGGTCCTTCTCATTCCCAGGGCCGGGCTCTATCCATTAGGCGATGCTGCTTTTCAGTATGTTGCTCACTACAGTGCTCTGCACGCAGCAGATTGTAAGCTCCTTGAAGGCAGGTATCATGTAGGCAGGCATAATAATAATAATAATAATAATAATAATAATAATAATAACAATAATAATAATAGTGATGATGGTATTTGTTAAGCACTTACTATATGGCAAGCACTCTAGACTGTGAGCCCGCTGTTGGGTAGGGACTGTCTCTAGATGTTGCCAACTTGGACTTCCCAAGCGCTTAGTACAGTGCTCTGCACACAGTAAGCACTCAATAAATATGATTGAATGAATGAATGGGGTAGATAAAAGGTAAGCAGGTTGTCCCACGTGGGGCTCACAATCTTAATCCCCCTTTTCCAGATGAGGTAACTGAGGCCCAGAGAAGTGAAGTGACTTGTCCAAAGTCACACAGCTGACATGTAGCAGAGCCGGGATTAGAACCCACGACCTCTGACTCCCAAGTCCGGGCTCTTTCCACCAAGCCACGCTGGTGTCATGTATTTATTGAGCAGTTACAGCATCATCATCAATCGTATTTATTGAGCGCTTACTCTGTGCAGAGCACTGTACTAAGCGCTTGGGAAGTACAAATTGACAACATATAGAGACAGTCCCTACCCAACAGTGGGCTCACAGTCTAAAACAGTTACAGTGTGTAGAGTACTGTACTAAGCACTTGGGGGAGGACAATACAACAATGCAATACAACAATAAACAGACAGTGAGCTTACAGTCTAGAGAGGGGAGACAGACATTAAAAGAAATAAGTAAATGAGAGAAATGGACATAAGTAATGTATAATGTACTAAGCGCTTCCCAAGCGCTTAGTACAGTGCTCTGCACATAGTAAGCGCTCAATAAATACGATTAATGATAAGTGGTGTGGGGCTGGGAGGGGGCAAGAACAGAGAGCACAAATCAGGGCGACTTGAGAAGCAGCGTGGCTCAGTAGGAAAGAACACGGGCTTTGGAGTCAGAGGTCATGGGTTCAAATCCCGGCTCTGCCAACTGTCAGCTGTGTGACTTCGGGCAAGTCACTTCACTTCTCTGGGCCTCAGTTCCCTTATCTGTAAAATGGGGATTAAGACTGTGAGCCCCACGAGGGACAACCTGATCACCTTTGAATCCTTCCCAGCGCTTAGAACAGTGCTTGACACATAGTAAGCGCTTAATAAATGCCATCAAAAAAAAAGGGAATGGGGAAAGAAGCGTGGCTTAGTGGAAAGAGCACGGGCTCTGGAGTCAGAGGTCATGAGTTCAAACCCTGCTTCCGCCAATTGTCAGCTGTGTGACTTTGGGAAAGTCACTTCACTTCTCTGTGCCTCAGTTATCTCAACTGGAAAATGGGGATTAAAACTGTGAGCCCGCTGTGGGACAATCTGATCACCTTGTATCCTCCCCAGTGCTTAGAACAGTGCATTGCACATAGTAAACGCTTAATAAATGCCATCATCATTATTATTATTACTATTATTATTAAGAAGCAGCATTGCTCAGTGGAAAGCTTTCCCAGATTGAGCTCCCTTTTTCCTCTCCTCCTCCCCATCCCCCCCTCTGCCCTACCTCCTTCCCCTCCCCACAGCACTTGTATAAATTTGTACAGATTTATTACTCTATTTATTTTACTCGTACATATTTACTATTCTATTTATTTTGTTAATGATGTGCACCTAGCTATAATTCTATTTGTTCTGACAGTTTTGACACCTGTCTACATGTTTTGTTTCGTTGCCTCTCTCCCCCTTCTAGACTGTGAACCCACTGTTGGGTAGGGACCGTCTCTATATGTTGCCAACTTGTACTTCCCAAGCGCTTAGTACAGTGCTCTGCACACAGTAAGCACTTGATAAATATGATTGAATGAATGAAAACAATACGGCCTCTCCAAGTGCTCAGAACAGTGCTCTGCACACAGTAAGCGCTAGATAAATACAATTGAATGAATGAAAACAATCGGTCCTCTCCAAGTGCTCAGAACAGTGCTCTGCACACAGTTGGCTCTTCCTCCCCTTTCCTCTTTTTTATTATGGTGGCATTTGTTAAGCACTTACTATGTGCCAAGCACTGTTCTAAGCGCTCAATACAATTGAATGAATGAATGAATGAAAGAGCCCAGGCTTGGGAGTCAGGGGTCATGGATTCTAATCCTGGCTCTGTCGCTTGTCTGCCGTGTGATCTTGAGCAAGTCACTTAATGTGACCTTGAGCATGTCACTTAACTTCTCTGTGCCTCAGTTCCCTCATCTGTAAAATGGGGGTGAAGGCTGTGTGCCCCACATGGGACAACCTGATTACCTTGTATCTTGTTCTTGTAGCTCGTACCTTGTATCTTGCTTCTTATTAGAGAAGCAGCATGGCTCATTTAAGCGCTTAGTGCAGTGCTTGCACACAGTAAGCGCTCAATAAATACGACTGAATGAATGAAAGAGCCCGGGCTTTGGAGTCAGAGGTCATGGGTTCAAATCGCGGCTCCGCCAATTGTCAGCTGTGTGACTTTGGGCAATCAATCAATCGTATTTACTGAGCGCTTACTGTGTGCAGAGCACTGTACTAAGCGCTTGGGAAGTACAAGTTGGCAACATATAGAGACAGTCCCTACCCAACAGTGGGCTCACAGTCTAAAAGGGGGAGACACTTAAGGCAAGTTACTTAACTTCTCTGGGCCTCAGTTACCTCATCTGTAAAATGGGGATTAAGACTGGTAGCCCCAAGTGGGACATCCTGATCACCTTGTATCCTCCCCAGCGCTTAGAACAGTGCTTTGCACATAGTAAGCGCTTAACAAATGCCATTATTATTATTATTATTATTATTATTATTTATTATTACTGTATCCCTCCAGTGCTTAGAACAGTGCTTGGCACTTAATAAGTGCTTAACAAATACCATCATAATAGAAAAGACGAAAGGGGGGGAAGAGTCAACTGTGTGCGGAGCACTGTTCTGAGCACTTGGAGAGGACCGATTGTTTTCATTCATTCAATCATATTTATCGAGCGCTGTGGCTTAGTGGAAAGATCACGGGCTTTGGAGTCAGAGGTCATGGGTTCGAATCCCAGCTCTGCCACTTGTCAGCTGTGTGACTTTGGGTAAGTCACTTCACTTCTCTGGGCCTCAGTTCCCTCATCTGTAAAAATGGGGACTAAGAGTGTGAGCCCCATGTGGGACAACCTGATCACCTTGTATCTTCCCCAGCGCTTAGAACAGTGCTTTGCACATAGTAAGCGCTTAACAAATACCATCATTATTATTATTATTATTATTATTACTGTGTGCAGAGCACTGTACTAAGCGCTTGGGAAGTAGAAGTCGGCAACATATAGAGACGGTCCCTACCCAACAACGGGCTCCCAGTCTAGAAGGGGGGAGACAGACAACAAAACAAAATGTGTATATTGTATACACTGTTCCCAGCCCTTGAGAGCTTGCACTAGCATTGGAAGGTTTGCAGTCCTATCTGATTAGTCTGTATGCATCCCAACACTTAGCACATAGTCAGCACTTGACTAAAATTCCTACTGAAAGCTCCCCTCCTCCAGGAGGCCTTCCCAGACTGAGCCCCCCTTTTCCTCTGCTCCTCCCCATCGCCCCACTCCCTCCGGATTGTCTCTATTTTTGGATTGTCTCTATCTGTTGCCGAAGTGTACTTTCCAAGTGCTTAGTACAGCACCATAAGCGCTCAATAAATACAACTGAAAGAATGAATGAATAAAATCCGTAAAAAATAACTAAAAGGTAAAACCGTTGGCATCTGTAGTACTCAGACAGCTCTTGCCTGTCTAAATGAAAGAAGACGGGTGTGGGATAATAATAATAATAATAATAATAATAATAATAATGATAATAATAATGATAATAATAATAATAATAATAACAATAATAGCATTTATTAAGCGCTTACTATGTGCAAAGGGATGTGGGGTTCTGTGATAGTTACAAGGTGTGGTGGCTACAGCCCAGGCCTGGGAATCAGGGGTCATGGGTTCTAATCCTGACTCTGCCGCTTGGGTGCTGTGTGACCTTGGGCAAGTCCCTTCACTTCTCTGGGCCTCAGTTCCCTCACCTCTAAAATGGCGATCAAGACTGTGAGCCCACGTGGGACAGGGACTGTGTCCAACCTAATTTGCTTGTAGCCCCCCAGTGCTTAGTACAGTGTGTATAGGGAAGCAGCGTGGCTCAGTGGAAAGAGCCGGGGCTTTGGAGTCAGAGGTCATGGGTTCAAATCCCGGCTCCGCCACTTGTCAGCTGTGTGACTTTGGGCAAGTCATTTCACTTCTCTGGGCCTCAGTGACCTCATCTGTAAAATGGGGATTAAGACTGTGAGCCCCACATGGGACAACCTGATCACTTTGTAACCTCCCCAGTGCTTAGAACAGTGCTTTGCACATAGTAAGAGCTTAATAAATGCCATTATTATTATTATTATTATTAAGCACTGGGGTGGATACAAGCAGATCAGGTTGGACACAGTCCCTGTCCCACATGGGGCTCACAGTGGAAAGAGCATGGGCTTTGGAGTCAGAGGTCATGGGTTCAAATCTTGGCACTACCAATTGTCAGCTGTGTGACTTTGGGCAAGTCATGTCACTTCTCTGGGCCTCAGTGACCTCATCTGTCAAATGGGGATGAAGACTGTGAGCCCCCCGTGGGACAACCTGATCACCTTGTAACCTCCCCAGAGCTTAGAACAGTGCATTGCACATAGTAAGCGCTTAATAAATGCCATCATTATTATTATTATTACAGTGTGGCAAACTGAAAAATGCATCAGCCTGGAAGTCAGAAGATCATGGGTCCGAATCTCCGCTCTACCGCACGGATGACAATTGGAATAGCCGGTATCTGAACCCATGACCTCTGACTCCAAAGCCCGTGCTCTTCCCACTGAGCCATGCTGCTTCTCGTACTTCAACGTGTTCCCCCATATACCAAGTGGTATGCCCTAAACTAGTAGACCATAAATCAATACTGACGATTAATCAAACGTTTTTTTTGGGTTTTTTTGAGTTCCTATTTGGTGCAGAGCATTGCATTAATTGCTTGGGAGAGCACAAGTGAATTAGTAGCAAAATTCTTACCCTCAAGGATCTTAAAGGATCTAGCAGTGGAGGTGGACACTAACCAGATTGAGCCCTCTCCTTCCCAGACTGAGCCCCCTCCTTAATAATAATAATTGACATTTGTTAAGCGCTTACTATGTGCAAAGCACTGTTCTAAGCGCTGGGGAGGATACAGGGTGATCAGGTTGTCCCACGTGGGGCTCCCAGTCTGAATCCCCATTTTCCAGATGAGGTAACTGAGGCCCAGAGAAGTTAAGTGACTTGCCCAAAGTCACTTAATAATAATAATAATAATTGGCATTTGTTAAGCGCTTACTATGTGCAAAGACTGTTCTAAGCGCTGGGGAGGATACAGGGTGATCAGGTTGTCCCACGTGGGGCTCACAGTCTTAATCCCCATTTTCCAGATGATGTAACTGAGGCCCAGAGAAGTTAAGTGACTTGCCCAAAGTCACACAGTTGACAAGTGGCGGAGCCAGGATTCGAACCCACGACCTCTGACTCCAAAGCCCGTGCTCTTTCCACTGAGCCACGCCGCTTCCTCTCCCCTTCCTCCCCCGCCCTACCTCCTTCCCCTCCCCACAGCACCTGTATATATGTTTGTACAGATTTATTACTCTATTTATTTTACTTGTACATATTTACTATTCTAATTATTTTATTTTGTTAATATGTTTTGCTTTGTTGTCTGTCTCCCCCTTCTAGACTGTGAGCCCGCTGTTGGGTAGGGACCGTCTCTATATGTTGCCAACTTGTACTTCCCAAGCGCTGAGTACAGTGCTCTGCACACAGTAAGCGTTCAATAAATACGATTGAATGAATGAATGAATGCTGTGTGACCCTGAGTAAGTTGATTTACTTCTCTGGGCCTGTTACCTCATCCATAAAATGGCGATCAAAATTGTGTGCCCAACATAGGACAGGGACTATAGCCAACCCAATTTGCTTGTAAACACCCCAGCGCTTAGTAATAATAATAATGATAGCATTTATTAAGTGCTTACTATATGCAAAGCACTGTTCTAAGCGCTGGGGAAGTTACAAGGTGATCAGGTTGTCTCACGGGGGGCTCACAATCTTAATCCCCATTTTACAGATGAGGGAACTGAGGCCCAGAGAAGTTAAGTGACTTGCCCAAAGTCACACAGCTGACAATTGGTGGAGCAGGGATTTGAACTCATGACCTCTGACTCCAAAGTTCGGGCTCTTTCCACTGAGCCATGCTGCTTCTCTGGTAGCACAGTGCTTGTACAGTGCCTGGCACATAGTAAGTGCTTAACAAATACTATTATTATTATTATTATTATTATTATTGTTATTATTATTATTATTCAGTGCCTGGCACAGAGTAGGTGCTTAAAACAATTGTTGTCATTATTATTGCAGTTTCTGACACAAAGTAATTGCTTAACAAATACCACTATTATTATTATTTTTATTTTTACAGTGTCTTGCATGTAGTAAGTGCTTGAAAAAACTACTATCATCATTATTATTTCAGTGCTTGGCATATAGTAGGTGCTTAACAAATACCATTATTATGATGATGATTACTATTATTACAGTGCTGGCACATGGTAAGTGCTTAACAAATACTATTATTATTCATTCAATTGTATTTATTGAGTGCTTACTGTGTGCAGAGCACTGTACTAAATGCTTGGGGAGTAAAAATCGGCAACATATAGAGACGGTCCCTACCCAACAACAGGCTCACAGTCTAGAAGGGGGAGACAGATGACAAAACAAAACAAGTAGACAGGTGTCAATACCATCAAAATAAAAAGAATTATACCTATATACATATCATTATTATTACTATCGTTATTACAGTGCCTAGCAAATAGCACTTAAAGCAAATCCTATTATTATGACTATTACAGTGTCTGGCAAACAGTAAGTGCTTAAAAAATATCATTATTAGTAGTATTATTATCCTGCCCGGCACATAGTCAGTACTTAACAAATACCAATATTATCATTACAATTATTATTATCATTATTCCAGTGTCTGGCACATAGAAAGTACTTAAAACAATTGCTGTCATTATTATTATTACAGTGTCTGGCACATAGTAAGTGCTTAACAAATACCATTATCATTATTATTATTCAATGCCTGTCACAGAGTAAGCGTTTAAAACAATTGCTGTCTTTATTGTTATTACAGTTTCTGGCATATAGTAAGTGCTTAACAAATACCACTATTAATATTAGTATTGTTATGATTTTTGCAGTGCCTGGCAGATAGTAAGTGTTTAAATCAATTACTGTTTTTAGCATTATTATTTCAGTGCCTGGTACATAGTAAGTGCTTAACAAATACCACTATTATTATTATTATTGTTATGATTTTTACAGTGCCTGGCACATAGTAAGTGTTTAAATCAATTACTGTTTTTAGCATTATTATTTCAGTGCCTGGTACATAGTAAGTGCTAAACAGATAACATTATTATGATGATAATTACTATTATTACAGTGCCTGGCACATGGAAATTTCTTAACAAATACCACTATTATTCATTCAATTGCATTTTTTGGGCACTTAAAGTGTACAGAGCACTGTACTAAACACTTGGGGAGTACAAATCGGCCACATAAAGAAACGGTCCCTACCCAACAACAGGCTCACAGTCTTGAACGGGGAGACAGATGAAAAAACAAAACAAAACAAGTAGACAGGTGTCAATACCATCAAAATAAATAGAATCATAGCTATATACACATCACTATTATTACGATCATTATTACAGTGCCTGACAAATAGCACTTAGAGCAAATCCTATTATGATGATTATTACAGTGTCTGGCAAACAGTAAGTGCTTAAAAAATGTCATTATTAGTAGTATTATTACAGTGCCCGGCACATAGTAAGCTTAACAAATGTCACTATTATCATTACAATTATTATTATTGTTATTCTAGTGTCTGGCACATAGTAGGCACTTAAAACAATTGCTATCATGATTATTACAGTATCTGGCACATAGTAAGTGCTTAACTGCCATTATTATCATTATTGTCATTATTATTATTATTACAGTGCCTGGCACATGGTAAGTGCTTAAAGCAATTACTGTTATTTTCATTATTATTGCAATGTCCGGCACATAGTAAGTTCTTAATAAATACTATTAGTAGTAGTAGTAGTAGTTTTACAGTGCCTGGCATATAGTAAGCGCTTTAAACAATTACTGTTATTGCCAGTATTAGTTCAGTGTGTGGCACATAGTAAGCGCTTAACAAATGCCATTATTATTACTATTTTTATTTTTACAGTGCCTGACACGCAGTAAGCGCTTAAAACAGTTACTGTTATTATCATTGTTATTGCAATGTCTGGCACATATTAAGTTCTTAACAAATGTCATTATTATTATTATTATTATTATTATTATTATTATTATTGTTATTATTATTACAGTGTCTGATACGTAGTAAGCGCTTAAAACAATTACTGTTATTATCATTATTATCGCAATGTCTGGCACATAGTAAGTTCTTAACAAATACCATTATTAATATTATGATTTTTTACAGTGCCTGGCACATAGTAAGTGCTTTAAACCATGACTGTTATTGTCACTATTGGTTCAGTGTCTGGCATATAGTAAGTGCTTACCAAATGCCACTATTATTCTTATTTTCTGGGGAAATTCCCCCAGCACGCTGGTTGCAGTTGGGGTTGGGGAGGGCTGGAAGGACTGCCTGCTGAGCAGGCCGGGAATTCCCTCCAGGACCCTCTGGGGCCCTTTGCTGTCTGGGCCAAGGCCGAGGGCCGCCGCTGCCGTGCTGCCCTTTGCTACCCCAACCCAGAAATGCAGGCCCGACCCCCACCCGGTCATTCATTCATTCAATCGTATTTATTGAGCTCTTACTGTGTCATCCATCCCTCCCTCCCTCCATCCCTCAATCCCTCCATCCCTCCATCCATCCATCCCTCCATCCATCCTTCCATCCTTCCATCCATCCTTCCATCCTTCCATCCCTCCATCCATCCTTCCATCCCTCCATCCATCCTTCCATCCCTCCATCCATCCATCCCTCCATCCATCCTTCCATCCTTCCATCCATCCTTCCATCCTTCCATCCCTCCATCCATCCTTCCATCCCTCCATCCATCCTTCCATCCATCCATCCATCCATCCCTCCATCCAGCCAGCCAGCCAGCCAACCCTCCATCCATCCCTCCATCCATTCATCCATTGATTCATTCATTCATTCAATTATTCATTCCATCGTTCATACATTCCATCGTTCATGCATTCCATCATTCATGCATTCATTCATTCATTCTTTCATGCATTCCATCGTTCATGCATTCCAACATTCCATCATTCATTCCGTCATTCATTCATTCTATCATTCATACATTCCATCATTCATGCATTCCATTGTTCATGCATTCCATCATTCCGTCATTCATTCATTCATTCTATCATTCATGCATTCCATCATTCATGCATTCCATCATTCCGTCATTCATTCATTCATGCATTCCATCATTCATGCATTCCATCATTCCTTCCTTCATTCATTCATTTTTCCATCATTCATTCATTCAATCACTGAACCATTCATTCGATCATTCGATCATTCATTCATTCCTCCATTCATGAATTATTCATTCCATCATTCAGGCATTTCATCATTCATGCATCCCATCATTCATTCATTCCATCACGCAATCATTCATTCTTTCAATTCATTCATTCACTCCATCATTCATTCATTCACTCATTCATTCATTCAATCAATCAATCATTCACTCATTCAGTCGTAATAATTGAGTGCTAACTGTGTGCAGAGCACTGCACCAAGTGATAGGGAAAGTACACTACAGCAATAAAGAGAGACAATCCCTGCCCACAACGAGTCACAGCCTGGAGGGGGGGACACAGACAGACATCAGTACAAATAAAAAGACACAATAATAAGAAGAAGAATGTATTTGTTAAGTGCTTACTATATGCTAAGCACTGTTTTAAATGCAGAGCACTGTTCTAAGTGCTGATGGTCCTTCTTCATTCATTCATCCATCCATCCAATCATTCAGTCACTCGTTCAATCGTATTTATTGAGCGCTTACTGTGTGCAGAGCACTCTACTAAGCACTTGGGAAGTACAAGTTGGCAACATATAGAGACGGTCCCTACCCAACAGTGGGCTCACAGTCGAGAAGGGGGAGACAGAGAACAAAACGAAACATATTAACAGAATAAAATAAATAGAATAAATATGGACAAGTAAAATAAATAAATAGAGTAATAAATACGTACAAACATATATGCATATATACAGGTGCTGTGGGGAAGGGAAGGAGGTAAGGCGGGGGGATGGAGAGGGGGACGAGGGGAAGAGGAAGGAGGGGGCTCAGTCTGGGAAGGCCTCCTGGAAAGGCAATCATATTTATTGAGCGCTTACTGTGTGCAGAGCACTATACTAAGAACTAGAAAAGTACAATTTGGCAACAAATACACACAATCCCTACCCAACGTTGGGCTCTTGTTAAGTGCTTACTTTGTGTCAAGCACTATTCTAAGCGCTGCGATAGATATAAGTTAGTCAGGTTGGACACAGTCCCTGTCCCACATAGGGTTTACAGCCTTAATCCCCTTCTAGACTGTGAGCCCGTTGTTGGGTAGGGACCATCTCTGTATGTTGCCGACCTTTACTTCCCAAGAGCTTAGTACAGTGCTCTGCACATGGTAAGCGCTCAATAAATACGATTGAATGAATTTTACAGATGAGGTCACTGAGGCTCAGGGAAGTGAAGTAACTGGCCCAAGGTCACTCAGCAGAAATGTGGCAGAGCCGGGATTCGAACCCACAACCTCTGACTCCCAAGCTTGGGCTCTTTCCACTAAGCCATGCTGCTTCTCCTTTAGACATCAATCTAACAGTTTCCAAAAAAATACCCCCATGGCTTCTAGTTGCCCCTGGGCCAGGCAGCCAGCCAATAAAAATGTGTTCCCCTAAAACTTCCCTCAGAACAATTTTCGTCCTTTAATAATAATAATAATAATAATAATAATAATAATAATAATAATGGCATTTATTAAGTACTTACTACGTGCAAAGCACTGTTCTAAGCACTGGGGAGGCTACAAGGTGATCAGGTTGTCCCACAGAGGGCTCACGGACAGTTCCCATTTTACAGATAAGGGAACTGAGGCACCGAGAAGTTAAGTGACTTGCCCAAAGTCACACAGCTGACAAGTGGCGGAGCCGGGATTTGAACCCATGACCTCCGACTCTAAAGCCCGGGCTCTTTCCACTGAGCCACGCTGCTCTGCTTCTTTAGGAGCAGAGGCGCTGATAAAATTTAGAGAAAGAGTGTGGTAGAGGAGATAGAACACAGGCCTGGGAAGCAGAAGGTCATGGGTTCTAATCCCGGCTACGCCACTTATCTGCTGTGTGACCTTGGACAAGTTACTTCAGTTCTCTGAGCGTCAGTTCCCTCAAATGGAAAATGGGGATCGAGACTCTGAGCCCCACTTGGGAAAGTTTTACTATGTCCATCCCTATTTGTTTGTATCCACTCCAGTGCTTATACAGTGCCTGGCACATAGTAAGTGCTTAACAAATACCGCCATTATTTAAATTTTTTTTCCAGCAGAAAATCACTGTCCCCACATTTTTTTTGTGGTTTTTGTTTTAGTTCTTACTATGTGCTAGGCACTGTACTAAGTGCTGGGCTAGATAAAAGCTAATCAGTTTGGACAAGGTCCCTATCCCACCTGGGGCTCACAGTCTTAATTCCCATTTTACAGATAAGAAAACTGAGGCCTTTCCCTTGGAGCCTTCCACCTTGCTTGTATCTGAAACACCTGAACATTCACCAAATGTGAGCCCATTGCTGGGTAGGGATTGTCTCTATCTGCTGCCGAATTGTACTTTCCAAGCACATAGTACAGTGCTCTGCACACAGCAAGCGCTCAAAAAATACGATTGAATGAATGAATGAATGAATGAATAACTTCGGTCACCCCGAAAGAGGTGTGGATAGATTTGTACATAGGATGGTGAGTGTGACTTTAGTTTCCTCAAAGTATTCATTTAATTTTCAATCAATGAATCAGTCATATTTACTGAGAATTTACTACACACGGAACACTTCATTAAGCATGTGGAAGAGTACGTTACAACAGAATTGGTCGACATGATCCCTACCCACAGGGGCTTACCGTCTTGAGGGGGAGGCAGATATGAGTATAAATACATAAATGATGAATATGGACATAAGTGATTCACAACATCGCTAGAATCCACCCTTTCCTCTCCATCTAAACTTCTACCATGTTAATACAATCACTGATCCTCTCCCGCCTGTATGACTGCATCAGCCTCCTCGCTGACCTCCCAGTCTCCTGTCTCTCTCCACTCCAGTCCATAAGTCACTCCACTGCCCAGATCATTTATCTAAAGAAACATTCGGGACACATCACCCCACTCCTCAAAAATCTCCAGTGGTTGCCTATCAATCTTCACATGAAGCAAAAACTCCTCACCCTCGGCTTCAAAGACATCCATCCCCTCGTCCCCTCCAACCTCACCTCCCTTCTCTCCTTCTCCATCCCAGCCCACACCCTCTGCTCCTCTGCCACCACTAACCTCCTCACTGGGCCTCCATCTCACCGGTCCTGCCGTCAACCCTTGGCCCACATCCTGTCTCTGGTCTGAAATGCCCTCCCACCTCAAATCCCACAGAAAATGACTCTGCCCCCTTTGAACCCCTTACTGAAGGCCCATCTCCTCCAAGAGGCCTTCCCTGACTAAGCCTCCCCTTTCCTCTTCTCCCACTCCCTTCTACATCGCCCTGACCTGCTCTCTTTGCTCTTCCCGCCACCCCTCAAACTCACGGTACTTTTATGTCTACATTTGTCATTTATTTATTTGTATTGATGTCTGTCTCCCCCGTCTAGACTGTAATATCACTGGGGGCAGGGGATGTGTCTGTTTATTGTTATATTGTCCTCTCCCAAATAATAATAATGATGGTATATGTTAAGCGCTTACTATCTGCAAAGCCCTGTTCTGGGGGGATACAAGGTGATCAGGTTGTCCCACATGGGTCTCACAGTCTTAATCCCCATTTTACAGATGAGGGAACTGAGTCACAGAGAGTTAAGTGACTTGCCCAAAGTCACACAGCTGACAATTGGTGGAGCCGGGATTTGAATCCATGACCTCTGACTCCAAAGTCCGTGCTCTTTCAATGCTTAGTACAAATGCTTAAAGAACCAAATGCTTAGTACAGTTCTCTGCACAGTCGGCGCTCAATAAATATGATAGAATAAATGAACCAATCATCCTAGCACTCAGCACAATCTTAGCCCAGAGTGAGATTTAATTCATTCAACTGTATTTATTGAGCACTTACCGTGTCCAAGACACTGTACTAAGCACTTAGTATTTAAGAAATACTACTCTCATTGTGAGTTTTATTGCTTGATTGCAATGGCTCTACAGGAGCGGTAATATACGTTTGATTTGGCTGACATACACAAAGGCAAAAAGGCGCGGATTTATATTTATACTGACTTGATCTCCAGGCTCAATCGCTGTGGAGTTCTTTGGTGACATCTTCCCCTCTCCACAAGAAAAATAAGCACGGAATCCGTGCTTAGGGGAAAAGAGCTAATTTCCTTCTCCACATCAGGGGTCACATTTTCCACCGAAACATTTCCTTTGGACCTTGTGACCAACTTCAATTGTGAGCCCGTCAGATCACTTAGACGCTGCTAATGTGATCACTCCAGAGCTTTGGAAGAATGCAGAGAGCAACCTCCAAATGTCAACCGGCGGAGGGGTTTGACTTTTCTTTTCTGTTTGCTTTGGTCAGTGTAAATTTCTATGGGTTTTGCCGGTTAGGAGGAAGGGGATTTGGAGGTCTGTCGCTCCTGGTTATTAATATTTGACTTTGTTAGTGCTATCTGTTTACTGTATGGCTCATGGAAAAAAGAGGCTGATATTAGTTTGAGGTTGTTAAAATGCGTGAGTATCTGGAGCTTGTGATGTGTCCACAGACCTCTCTCCCTTGCCGGTCTTTCCTTTCTCACGGATTTATTATAAATGATGATGACAATTATTAAATGCTTCCTGGGTGCCAAGCTGTGTGCTAAATGTGGGGTAGGGAAGCAGCATGGCCTAATGGAAAACCAGCCTGTGAGTCAGAGGACTTGGGTTCTAATCCTAGCTCTGCCACTTGTCTGCTGTCAAATCACTTCTCTGTGCCTCCGTTTCCTTATCTGTAAAATGGGGGTTAAGATTGTGAGCCCTGTGTGGGACAGAGACTGTGTTGAACCCAATTGGCTTGTATCTACCCCAGCACTTAGTACAGTGACTGGTACATAACGAACACTTAACAAATAAGCGCTTAGTACAGTGCTCTGCACACAGTAAGTACTCAATAAATATGATTATTAATAATAATAATAATAATAATAATAATTAGAACTCAGGTCCTTCTTACTCCCAGGCCCGCCGTGCTCTATCCACTAGGCCGTGCTTCATGCATCTACCTCAGTGCTTAGTACAGTGCCTGTTACATAGTAAGTGCTTAAAAAATACCATTAAAAAAAAGGATGAGAGAATGAAAGAAAGGAAAAGCAGTGTATTAACAGCCTAGTAGAGGGAACGAGGCAATCCCATGTTTTCTGAAAGATGAATGTTGCTTATCATCATCATCAATCGTATTTATTGAGCACTTACTGTGTGCAGAGTGTGTGTGCTTATCTTTCTTTCATCTTTTCTCCTTTCCTCCTTCCTTCTTAAATGAAGAGACTCGTGTTTAAAGACACCCTAGATTGGGTAGTTTGACGTCTCGATACGTGTCGTCAGCTGAGGAGCTGAAGGCTCTGTTGACGGCGGAATAATAATATCTGTTGAAGCGTCTAGAAGCCTGACGGTCTAGTCGACCATTGCACGAAACAAAGTTGTAGTAGTGAAGGTCGGGAATAAGCGTTTCATAATTTGGAAGAAAATTAAAGTCGACGGCAACGTGAAAGAGAAGTGAAACGTTGAAGGACGAATAAAATTGAAATCATTTCCTTCGCGCATTCTGGGAAAATCGCTAGACCCATGAACTGCCTGGGAGAGGGTGGGCTTGGGAGGGGGGATGGTTTGAAGATTCGATATATAAATTAATAAATAAATCAATAAATATGATTGATGATGATGATGAAGATTCCCCTATGCCCCCTCAGCTGATGGTTTTCCATATGGATTCCCTTGTTCCTTCATTCAATCATATCTATTGAGCACTTAACTGTGTGCAGATCACTGTACTAAACTCTCGGGAGACTACAATACAAAAATAAGCAAGCGCATTCCCTGTCCACTGTGAGCTTACAGTCTAGAACGAGGAGACAGACATTAATGTAAATGAATAAATGGCAGATATGGACACAATTGGTGTCACAGGCCCGCAATCCTGTCTCACAAGCCCGCCACCTTGGTGTCATCCTCGACTCCGCTCTCTCATTCACCCCTCACATCCAAGCCGTCACCAAAACCTGCCGGTCTCAGCTCCGCAACATTGCCAAGATCCGCCCTTTCCTCTCCATCCAAACCGCTACCCTGCTAATTCAAGCTCTCATCCTATCCCATCTTGACTACTGCACTAGCCTTCTCTCTGATCTCCCATCCGCGTGTCTCTCCCCACTTCAATCCATACTTCATGCTGCTGCCCGGATTATCTTTGTCCAGAAACGCTCTGGACATATTACTCCCCTCCTCAAAAACCTCCAATGGCTACCGATCAATCTGCGCATCAGGCAGAAACTCCTCACCCTGGGCTTCAAGGCTGTCCATCCCCTCGCCCCCTCCTACCTCACCTCCCTTCTGTCCTTCTCCAGCCCAGCCCACACCCTCCGCTCCTCTGCCGCTAAGCTCCTCACTGTACCTCCCTCTCGCCTGTCCCGCCATCAACCCCTGGCCCACGTCATCCCCCGGGCCTGGAATGCCCTCCCTCTGCCCATCCGCCAAGCTAGCTCTCTTCCTCCCTTCAAGGCCCTGCTGAGAGCTCACCTCCTCCAGGAGGCCTTCCCAGACTGAGCCCCTTCTTTCCTCTCCACCTCGTCCCCCTCTCCATCCCCCCGTCTTACCTCCTTCCCTTCCCCACAGCACCTGTATATATGTATATATGGTTGTACATATTTATTACTCTATTTATTTATTTATTTATTTATTTATTTTACTTGTACATTTCTATCCTACTTATTTTATTTTGTTGGTATGTTTGGTTCTGTTCTCTGTCTCCCCCTTTTAGACTGTGAGCCCACTGTTGGGTAGGGACTGTCTCTATGTGATGCCAATTTGTACTTCCCAAGCGCTTAGTACAGTGCTCTGCACATAGTAAGCGCTCAATAAATACGATTGATTGATTGATTGATTGATTGGGGCTGGGAGGGGGGATGAATAAAGGGAGAGAGTCAGGGGGATGCAGAAGGGAGTGGGAGAAGAGGAAAGGGGCAGTCTAATCTGGGAAGGCCTCTTGGAGGAGATGGGCCTTCAGTAAGGCTCTGAAGCTGGGGAGAGTCATTGTCTGTCAGATATGAGGAGGGAAAGCATTCCAGGCCAGTGACAGGACATGGGTGAGGGGTCAGCAGTGAGGGAGAGAGGTTCAAGCAACGGAGAGAAGATTGGCATTAGAAGAGGGAAGTGAGTGGGCAGGGCTAAGTGGAAAAAGCCCGGGCTCAGAAGTCAGAAGTTGTGCGTTCTAATCCCGACTCCATCACTCATCAGCTGTAATATTCTGGGCAAGTCACTTCACTTCTCTGCTCCTCAATTACCTCCTCTGTCAAATGAGGATTAAGACTGTGAGCCCCACGTGGGACAACCTGATCACCTTTAATCCCCCCCCCCCCCAAGTGCTTAGAATAGTGTTTGGCACATGTAAGCGCTTAACAAATACCATCGTTATTAGTAGTAGTAGTAGTAGTAGTACTAGTACTACTACTAGTCGGAGAAGCAGCGTGGCTCAGTGGAAAGAGCATGGACTTTGGAGTCAGAGGTCATGGGTTCTAATCCCGGCTCTGCCAGTTGTCAGCTGTGTGACTTTGGGCAAGTCACTTGACTTCTCTGGCCCACAGTTCCCTCATCTGTAAAATGGGGATTAAGACTGGGAGCCCCCCGTGGGACAACCTGATCACTTTGTATCCCCCCAGTGTTTAGAACAGTGCTTTGCACATAGTAAGTGCTTAATAAATGCCATTATTATTATTATTATTAGTAGTAGTAGTAATAGTAGTAGTAGGAGTAGTAGCAGTAGCAGTAGTAGTAGTAGTAGTAGTAGTAGTAGTAGTAGTGGGGTCACAGTTGTCTTAACTGCATATCCACTGAGAGCAGAACACAGTGACCTCAGTCCCTCCCTGACTTCTGACTGGACCCAACAGGGCCCAGGGACAGACAGACAGACAGACAGACACACACACACACACACACACACCCACATACACACACACACACACACACCATCCTTTGGGGGTCCCTGCGGTCAGGGGCAGCCAGAGGTTGGAGTGCTGCCCGCCAGTACAGTGCTCTGTATACAGTAAGCGCTCAATAAATACGATTGAATGAATGACTGACTGCTTCTTCTCTCTCCAGTGTGTGGAACGGAGGAATGCCTGTCTACTTGTTTTGCTCTGTTGTCTGCCTCCCTCTTCTAGACTGTGAGCCCATTGTTGGGTAGGGATTTTCCCTATCTGTTGTTGAATTGTACTTTCCAAGCGCTTAGTACGGTGTTCTGCACACAGTAGGCACTCAATAACTACAATTGAATGGATGAATGAATGAACTGGGAGAAGCAGCGTGGCTCAGTGGAAAGAGCCCGGGCTTTGGAGTCAGAGGTCATGGGTTCAAATCCCGGCTCCACCAAGTGTCAGCTGTGTGACTTTGGGCAAGTCAGTTAACTTCTCTGGGCTTCAGTTACCTCATCTGTAAACTGGGGATTGAGACTGTGAGCCCCCAGTGGGACAACCTGATCACCTTGTAACCCCCCCAGCACTTAGAACAGTGCTTTGTACATAGTAAGCGCTTAATAAATGCCATCATGATTATTATCATTAAACTGGGTTTCTGGAGTCAGAACAAGTCCCTGGAAAGAGTGGACGGGAAAGGGTGAGGGGTGAGAAATGCTGGATACAGACTGAGATCACTCAGTCTTCTTACTACACACACTGTCTCCCTCTTTTGTTTCTTTTTAATGGTGTCTGTTAATCACTTATTATAGTAATGATGGTATTTGTTAAGCATATACTACCTGCCAAGCACTGTTCTCAGCACTGGAGTGGATACAGACGAGGGAACTGAGGCACAGGGAAGTTAAGTGACTTGCCTAAGGTCACACAGCAGATAAATGGTGGCATCAGGATTAGAACCCACATTCTCTGACTCCCAAGCCTGTGTTCTTTCCACTAAGCCAAGCCACCTCTCTATAATGTGCCAGTCACTGTTCTGAGCTCTTGGTTTTATACAAGGTTATCCAATTGGACGGAGGCCCTGTATGGGGCTCACAATCTTAATCCCAATTTTACAGATGAGGGAACTGAGGCCCAGAGAAGTGAAGAGACTTGCCCCAGGTCACACAGCAGACAAGCGGTGGAGCCAACACTGGAACCCAGGTCATCATCATCATCAATCGTATTTATTGAGCGCTTACTGTGTGCAGAGCACTGTACTAAGCGCTTGGGAAGTACAAGTTGGCAACATATAGAGACAGTCCCTACCCAACAGTGGGCTCACAGTCTAAAAGGGGGAGACAGAGAACAAAACCAAACATACTAACAAAATAAAATAAATAGAATAGATATGTACAAGTAAAATAAATAAATAAGTGGAGTAATAAATATGTATAAACATATATACATCCCTCTGATTCCCAGACCTGTGCTTTAACCACTAGGCCAAGCTCCTTCTCATTTCTCAATTCTCAATTCTGCACTTCCTCGCCTCCAATTCTCTCCTAGATTTCTCCAATCTGGCTTCTGCCCCATCCACTCAATCAATCAATCAATGAATCAATCAATTTTATTGAGCGCTTACTGTGTGCAGGGCACTGTACTAAGCGCTTAGGAAGTACAAGCTGGCAACATATAGAGAAAGTCCCTACCCAACAGTGGGCTCACAGTCTAGAAGGGACTCCACGGAAACAGCCCTGTCTAAGTTCACCGATGACCTCCTTCTCACCAAATCTGACAGCCTCTACTCCGTCCTAATCCTCCCAGACATCTCAGCCACCTTAGACGCTACAGACCATCCCCTTTGACTTGAAACATTATCCAACCTGGGCTTTCCTGACTCTGTCCTCTCCTGGTTCTCCTCTCATCTCTCTGGCCATTCATTTTTAGTTTCCTGTGTGGGTTCCTCCTCTGCCTCCCATCCCCTAACTGTGGGGGTCCCTCAGCTCACTTCACTACTCCACTTAGAGAATTCACTCACTCCCCCGTCTAAGCCTTATTGAAGGCCCATCTCCTGACTAAGCCCTCCTTTCCTCTTCTCCCACTCCTTTTTGTGCCACCCTGACTCGCTCCTTTTATTCATCCCCCTTCCTAGCCCGTATCACTCATGTACAAATCTGTCATTAATTGATTTATATTAATGCCTGTCTCCCCCTCTACACTGTAAGCTTGTTTTGGGTAGAGAATCTGTCTAGAGAAGCAGCGTGGCTTGGTGGAAAGAGTGTATGCTTGGGAGTCAAAGGTCATGGGTTCTAATCACTCATTCAAAAAGGATATGCAGATTCCCCCCTCTAGACTGTGAGCTCGTTGTGGACAGGGATTGTCTCTCTTTATTGCTGTACTGTGCTTTCCCAAGTGCTCACAGTAAGCGCTCAAAAAATACAATTGATAATCATAATACTTATGGTATTTGTTAAACGCCTTCTCTATGCCAAGCAATATTTGCATGCAGTCCATCCTGGAAGCTTTTGCAGAATGTCAGCCTCCCAAGACAGCCAGTCGCGACCCTCTCATCTCTGGAGGGAGGGGCTTTATATGTTGCCGACCTGTACGTCCCAAGCATTTAGTACAGCGCTCTGCACACAGTAAGCGCTCAATAAATACGATTGAATGAATGAATTCAATCGTATTTATTGAGTGCTACTGTGTGCAGAGCTCTGTACTAAGCACTTGGTAAGCTGTGTGACTTTGGGCAAGTCACTTAACTTCTCTGTGCCTCCGTTACCTCATCTGCAAAATGGGGATGAAGACTGTGAGCCCCACGTAGGGCGACCTGATGACCTTGTATCTACCCCAGCGCTTAGAACAGTGCTTAAGTAAGAGCCTAATAAATACCATTATTATCATTATTATAATGTACTCTCCCAAGTGCTTAGTACAGTACTCTGCACACAGTAAGCAATCAGTAAATACTATTGACTGAGTGACACCACCCTTAGACCCACAGCACTTTTGTAGAGATCAATAATTTATTTTAACATCTACCTCCCCTTCTAGACTTTACCCTCCTTCTGGACAGGAATCACACCTCCCAACTCTATGGTGCTCTCTCAGACGCTTAGTACAGTGCTCTGATCTGTGAACATCGATGATCGATTGACGGATGGCTTCCTGGAGAAGGTGGTCATTCAGCTGTGAAACCAAGATGTTCCTAGCTTGGGAAGATCTGTCTGACCTGCTGGCTCATGCTTTTTGTCAGATGTAGGAACACTGTGTTATTCCTTTGAAGAGCAATGATCATTTTGATCTGGTTTAAGGAAGCTGGGCCTGCTTCTAGGCCCGGAAAAACCATGTTGGGATGACAAGGCCCCTAATGGGAGATCATTTTGGTTTCCGATGTCCGTCGAGAAGGGGCCTACAGTTGTAAATGTTCTGGCCTCACCCTGGACCCGGCTTCGCTACTGAACCTTTGAAGCCTCCCTATCTCCAAAGTGAAATTGTTTGGAAGAAGAAAACACGAACGGGCGTCTATAAACCCCCACCTTCATTCGTGAAAAAATCCATTCTTGACTTTCTGTCCATTTCCCTCCATCTTTTTTTGCCGGCCCGTCTCCCGTTTCGTCGAAGCACTTAGCTCTCTTCTAATGAATGAACTGGCATTTCGTATTACCCTATTATAGTCTAAAGCAAAATGCCTACTCGAGGACATTAATGGTAATTTCTCATAAAGACACATTATCGATCTAGGTGCTACCTGTAAGCATTGAAAATTGCAGGGCTGCCCACCAAGCCTTTCCTATCTGGCCCTGAAGAATTAAAGAAAAATTAAATTTGACAGCAGTAAATTCACAGTCACAATCTAGACCCCAATTTATATGCAAAATGAAATGCTTTATGAAAATCTCCTCTCTTTTCTCACGGAGATTTGGGGAAAAGATTTCGCCGGATGCTTCTCTCTCTGATATCGCTCTACTTAAATATTATACTGCAGTCACTGCAGACTGCTTTTGATGTATAAATAATCAAGTTAAATTATGGCCGGTGAGGAGAGGAGTGCACTTTCCATTCTTATTTTATAAAGTAATTTCTATCCCAGAGGGTCAAATTTCCCTGACAAATCCTTAATTACTATGTTGCAACAGAAACAGAATCTATTTGTGCATAAATCTTAAGCACTCCCATGTGCTGAAGTAACTAATATTCCCGAGGTTTTTCACTTGGTCTGCTCAGTGAACTCCATAATTAGATAATACTTTTGATGATGGTACATTTGAAGTCTTAATCCATTTAATTTCTCATGAGTTTTTTTTTTTTATTTTAAGAGGGAGACGTTAGTGACCGCTGCCTGTTAAAAAATCATTTAAATTCTGTCCACAGCAGTAATAAAGATTAAAGATTACTTACTAATATGGCATTCCTAACCTCGCAGGTTTGCCAGAAATCCGGGGCTTAAGGTAAATGTTAAAGGTCATTTAATATGTTAGTCGCTAATTATAATCCTGGTTCCCCTTCCAATTATCATGGCATAAAAGTTCTATTGTTTGAGTCGAGGTTTCTGATTTAACTCTTTGGCTTTTTGGAGGTGAGTAATCCTAGAATTAAGCCGTGATCATTGTGGACACGGAGTGATTAACATTTTAAGGGCAGGCATGAGAAGACAAGTTCTGGCCTTCCTTCACCAGAGAGACATCATCTGAAGGAATGGCAGGGGAAGAGGTCTTTGGCAAGATAAAATCCTCTGTATTTTCTACATCAAACGCCGAGCTAAGTGTTTAGCACCTTTCAAGGGCTTCTCCTGTGAGGAGAGCAAACTCTGGTGAAACAATGGTTTAGAGAAGCAGCAAGGTATAGTGGAAAGAATAAGGGTCAGAGAGGACTTGGTTTTTCATCCCAGTTCTGCCAAATCAATCAATCAATCAATCAGTCGTATTTATTGAGCGCTTACTGTGTGCAGAGCACTGTACTAAGTGCTTGGGAAGTACAAGTTGGCAACATATAGAGACAGTCCCTACCCAACAGCGGGCTCACAGTCTAAAAGGGGGAGACAGAGAACAAAACCAAACATGCTAACAAAATAAAATAAATAGAATAGATATGTACAAGTAAAATAAATAAATAGAGTAATAAATATGTACAAACATATATACATATATACAGGTTCTGTGGGGAAGGGAAGGAGGTATTCCTCTCCTGCTTGGCCTCCCCGGTGCAAGGGTTGCTGGGACCAAATGCTTGCTGTGTGACCTTGGGCAAGTCGCTTGACTTCTGGGCCTCAGTTCTCCTAGAGAAGCAGTGTAGCCTAATGGAAAGAGCACAGGCCTGGGTGTCAGAAGGACCTGGATCCTAATCCTGACCCCACCACCTGACTGCTCTGTCACTTTGGGCGTTTCTCTGGGCCTCAGTTACCTCATCTGTAAAATGGGGATTGAGAATGTGACCGCCACATGGGACAAGGACTGTGTCCCACTCGATTTTTTCAGCGTGGCTCAGTGGAAAGAGCCCGGGCTTTGGAGTCAGAGGTCATGGGTTCGAATCCCGGCTCCACCACAAGTCTGCTGTGTGACCTTGGGCAAGTCACTTCACTTCTCTGAGCCTCAGTTACCTCATCTGTAAAATGGGGATTAAGACTGTGAGCCCCACGTGGGACAACTTGATCACACTGTATCCCCCCCCCCCACCAGTGCATAGAACAGTGCTTTGCACATAGTAAGCGCTTAACAAATGCCATCATTCTTTTAGACTGTGAGCCCACTGTTAGGTAGGGACTGTCTCTATATGTTGCCAATTTGTACTTCCCAAGCGCTTAGTACAGTGCTCTGCACATAGTAAGTGCTCAATAAATATGATTGATGATAATGATGATTTGCCTGTAACCATTCCAGCGCTTAGTACAGTGCCTGGCACATAGTAGGTGCTTAGCTAATACCATCATCATTATTATTATCATTCTCCACACCTCAGTTACCTCATCTGTAAACTAGGGATTAAACGTGTGAGCCCTACGAGGGACAGGGACTTTGTCCAACCTGATTAGCTTGTATCTACCTCAGCATTAAGTACAGTCCCTGGCACATAGTAAGCACTTAACAAATACTACCATTATTATTATTATTATTTGGTTGTTTTTATGATATTCGTTAAGCACTTACTACAGTGCTCAGTAGTGCTCTGCTCACATCATCATCATCATCATTATGTATATATGGTTGTACATATTTATTACTCTATTTACTTATTTATTTATTTATTTTACTTGTACATTTCTATCCTATTTATTTTATTTTGTTGGTATGTTTGGTTTTGTTCTCTGTCTCCCCCTTTTAGACTGTGAGCCCACTGTTGGGTAGGGACTGTCTCTATGTGTTGCCAATTTGTACTTCCCAAACGCTTAGTACAGTGCTCTGCACATAGTAAGCGCTCAATAAATACGATTGATTGATTGATTGATTGATTGATCATCATCAATCATATTTATTGAGCGCTTACTGTGTGCAGAGCACTGTACTAAGCACTTGGGAAGTACAAGTTACTAACAGTAAACACTCAGTAAGTACCACTGAATTAGTAGCCCCTCACAGCTCAAAGCGTGGCTCAGTGGAAAGAGCACGGGCATTGGAGTTAGAGGTCATGGGTTCAAATCCCGGCTCCGCCAACTGTCAGCTGTGTGACTCTGGGCAAGTCACTTCACTTCTCTGGGCCTCAGTTACCTCATCTGTAAAATGGGGATTAAGACTGTGAGCCCCATGTGGGACAAACTGATCACCTTGTAACCTCCCCAGTGCTTAGAACAGTGCTTTGCACATAGTAAGCGATCAATAAATGCCATTATTATTATATTATTATTATTATGATGATGATGATGATCTGGAAGCTAATCCCTGCTCCACCATTTTTCTGCTGTATGTGACCGTTGGCAAGTTACTCTACATCCCTTCCCTCTTCAAAGTCTTATTTAAGACACTTCTCCTCCAAGAGGCCTTCCCTTGGTATACAGAATTTTGCTTAAGTGCTTGGGGGTTTAATCATTCCTTCAATCGTATTTATTGAGCACTTACTCTGTACAAAGCAACACACTAATTGCTTAGGAGAGTATAATAGAACAATAAACAGACACATTCCCTGCCCACAACAAGCTTACAGTCTAGAGGGGGAGACAGACATTAATATAAAGAAAGAAATTACAGAGATGTAAAAAGTAAGGACTCAAGTGTATGGAGGATGTACTAGGAAGAGAAAAGAGAATGGGGAGATGAGAGATCAGTCAGGAACTGCGATTTTTATAGTCTTTGAAGATAGGGAAAGTGACAATTAGTCAGATAGGAAGAGGGAGGGAATTCCAGGGAGGAGACAGGGAACAAGTTAGGATTGAGAGGGAAAGAGGGAGCTGTTATGAACAGTAGGGCTCAGTGAACCCTACTGAGAGCTCACCTCCTCCAGGAGGCCTTCCCAAACTGAGCCCCCTCCTTCTTCTCCCCCTCCCCCCCATCCCCCCCGCCTTACCTCCTTCCCCTCCCCACAGCACCTGTATATATGTATATATGTTTGTATGTATTTATTACTCTATTTTATTTGTACATATTTATTCTATTTATTTTACTTTGTTAATATGTTTTGTTTTGTTCTCTGTCTCCCCCTTCTAGACTGTGAGCCCACTGTTGGGTAGGGACCATCTCTATATGTTGCCAACTTGTACTTCCCAAGCGCTTAGTACAGTGCTCTGCACACAATAAGTGCTCAATAAATACGATTGAATGAATGAATGAAGGAATGAATGATTGATGGTGAGAGAGATTCATTCATTCGAACATATTTATTGAGTGCTTACTTCGTGCAGAGCACTGTACTAAGCGCTTGGGAAAGTACAGCACAACAATAAACAGTCATAATCCCTGCCTACAAGCTTACAGTCTACAGGAGGGGAAGACAGACAGCAATACAAATAAAATTATGAATATGTGCATGAGTGGTGGGGGGTGGGGAGAGGGGCGAAGAACAAAGGGAGCAAGTCAGGGTGATGCAGAAGGGAGTGGGAGATGAGGAAAAGTGAGGCTTATTCATTCATTCATTCAGTCGTATTTATTGAGCGCTTACTGTGTACAGAGCACTGTACTAAGCACTTCGGAAGTCCAAGTCGGCAGCATCTAGAGACGGTCCCTACCCAACAGCGGGCTCACAGTCTAGAAGGGGGAGACAGACAACAAAACAAAACATATTAACAAAATAAAAGAAATAGAATAAATATGTACAAGTGAAATAAATAGAGTAATAAATCTGTACAAACATATATACATATATACAGGTGCTGTGGGGAGGGGAAGGAGGTAAGGCGAGGGGTAGGAGGGGGAGAGGAAGGAGAGGGCTCAGTCTAAGTCAGCGCTTAGTACAGTGCCAGGCACATAGCGCTTATCCAATATTGTTATTATTACAATACAATAGAGTTGGTAGACACAATTCCTGGACACAAGGAGCTTGTAGCTGACTGAAACCCAAGCTTTTTTTTTTTCCAAAAGTACTAAAAGCCCATCTCTTCCATGAAGTGTCCCCTCAAAGGAAGGGCCAGGGTCTGGCCGACTCCAGCAGTCATCTGGTTTCTCTCCCTTCTGTGTTTATATCAACTATTCTCTGGTTTTAGGTTTAACGGTACCTTGGTTTTCATCCTCAATCAAGCGATCGTATTTATTTAGTGCTTACTGAGCCCAGTACCGAACACTTGGGAGAGTACGAGATAACAGATGTATTTCTTGCCAACAATGAGCTTACAGTCTAGAAGGGGAGACAGACATTAATGCACGGAAGTAAATTAAAGATGGGTACTTAAGTGCTGTGGGGCCGGGGTGGGGTGTGAAATAAAGGGAGCCAATCGTCATCATCATCATCACCATCATCAATCGTATTTATTGAGTGCTTACTGTGTGCACAGCACTGTACTAAGCGCTTGGGAAGTACAAATTGGCAACATATAGAGACAGTCCCTACCCAACAGTGGGCTCACAGTCTAAAAGGGGGAGACAGAGAACAAAACCAAACATACTAACAAAATAAAATAAATTGAATAGATATGTACAAGTCAAATAAATAAATAAATAAATAAATAAATAAGCAAATAACCAAATAAATAAATAAATAGAGTAATAAATATGTACAAACATATATACATACATACAGGTGCTGTGGGGAAGGGAAGGAGGTGACTCAGAAGGAAATGGGTGAACAAAATGAGGACTGAGTCAGGGAAGACCTCTTGGAGGAGATGTGCCTTCATTTAGGCTTTGAAGGTGGGGAGAATAGTAATTATCTGGCAGATATGAAGAGGGAGGGCATTCCAGGCCAGAGGCAGGAGGTGGGCGAGAGGTCAGCGACAAGCTCGAGATACGGGGGCTAGGTTGGCATTAGATGAGAGTTTTTTGCCTCGAGGGTAAGAACCATGTCAAGCTCTCAGTTTTTATTCTGTATTTGAATCCTGTATCTAATGGGGGCTTAGTAAACGTTGATCTGTAGTAATTGAGTGGCTAGTGTGTGCAGAACACGGTACTAAGCGCCCGGGAAATGTGATTCTACTCGACTCAATAAATATGAATAAAGCGCTCAATAAATACGATTGATGATGATGATGACTGTGAGCCCAATGTTGGGTAGGGACAGTAGGGACAGGTAGGCTTAGTCTGGGAAAGCCTCTTGGAAGTGATGGGCCTTCAGACAGGGGGAGAGTCATTGTCTATCAGATTTGAGGAAGGAGGGCATTCCAGGCCAGAGGTAGGGCGTGGGCCAGGGCTAATCAATCAATCAATCAATCATATTTATTGAGAGCTTACTGTGTGCAGAGCACTGTACTGTGAGTGCTAGACTGTGAGCCCACTGTTGGGTAGGGACTGTCTCTATATGTTGCCAACTTGTACTTCCCAAGCACTTAGTACGGTGCTCGGCACACATTAAGCGCTCAATAAATACGATTGAATGAATGAATGAATGAATACTAAGTGCTTGGGAGAGTATAAGACAACAATAAACGGACACATTCCCTGCCCACAATGAGCCAACAGTCTAAAGGGAGGGGGAGCAGGGAAGAAAGAGTAAAGCAATGGAAGGTGGTAGGCATGTATGGGTGTTCACTATATAGCTGAATATCTGCAAGGAGCTCTGAGGATGGGTGAGACTGCTGAGGATTAATGGTATTTGTTAAGCACTTAGTACGTGCCAGGCACTGTACTAAGTGCTGGGGTGGATACATGCAAATTGTGTTGCCACAGTCCATGTTCCACATGTAGCTCACAGTATCCATTTTATAGATGAGGTAACTGAGGCACAGAGAAGTAAAATGACTAGCCCAAGGTCACACCGCAGACAAATGGTGGAACCAGGATTAGAACCTATGACCCTTTAAGTCCCAGGCCCGTGCTTTATCCACTACTCCATACTACTCCAGGAAGGCTTCTTGGAAGAGGTGGTGTATCTCTAGACTGTGAGCCCATTGTTCGGTAGCAACTGTATCTGCTGCCAAATTGTACTTTCCAAGCACTTAGTACAGTGCTCTGCACACAGTAAGTGCTCAATAAATATGATTATTAATCAATTAATTAATTAATTAATTGGGAGGGACTTGGGGTCTAGTGTTTTGCATTCAGTATTTGAGGTGGGGGAAGGAAGGAGCAAGATTTGAAGATAGACTAGTAATGATAATGACAATAATAATTGTGGTATTTGTTAGACGCTTACTATGTGCCAGGCACTGTACTAAGCACTGGGGTGGAGACAAGCAAATTGGGTTGGACACAGTCCCTGTCCCATGGAGAAGCAGCGTGGCTCAGTGGAAAGAGCACGGGCTTTGGAGTCAGAGGTCATGGGTTCAAATCCTAGCTCCGCCAACTGTCAGCTGTGTGACTTTGGGCAAGTCACCTAACTTCTCTGTGCCTCAGTTCTCTCATCTGTAAAATAGGGATTAAAACTGTGAGCCCCCCATGGGACAACTTGATCATCTTGTAACCTCCCCAGCGCTTAGAACAGTGCTTTGCACATAGTAAGCGCTTACAAATACCATCACTATTATTACTATTATTATTATGTGAGGCTCACAGCCTCAATCCCCATTTTACAGATGAGGAAATTGAGGCCCAGAAAAGTGAAGTGACATCCAGGGTCACACAGCAGACAAGTGACAGAGTCAGGATTAGAACCCAGGACCTTCTGAGGCCTGGGCTCTAGCCACCACGCCATGCTGCTTCCCTAGAGAGAGAGGGGAAGTTAAGAGGAGAAGGAAGAAGGAGACTGAACTCAGTGTAGTGAGTGAAGAAAATCAATGTGCAGGATGGAGAGAGTCTGGAAATTGCCAAGCAGTGTACTAAGCGCTGGGGTAGATACAAGTTAATTCGCGTGGACACGCTCTCTGTCCCACATGGGGCTCAAGGTTTTAAGTCGATAGGAGCACAGGTATTGGCCTCCCATTTTACAGGTGAAGAAATGTTAGGGACAGAGAACTGAAGTAACTTGACTTGCCCAAGGTCATATGGCAGGCAAGTGGCACAGACAGGATTAGAACCCAGGACCTCCGACACCCAGGAGAGTGTTCTTTCCATGAAGCCGCACTGCTTCTTGTCATTCATTCTTTCATTCATTCAATCGCATTCATGGAGCACTTACTGTGTGCAGAGCACTGTACTAAGCGCTTGGGAAGTACCAATCGGCAACATATAGAGACGGTCCCTACCCAACAATGGGCTCACAGTCTAGAAGAGGGAGACAGACAACAAAACAAGTAGACAGGTGTCAATACCACCAGAATAAAAACAGTTATAGCTATATACACATCATTAACAAAATAAATATAGTAAATATGTACAAATACAATAAATAGAGTAATAAATATGTACAGATATATGCAAGTGCTGTGGGAGGGGAAGGGGGCATCACGGGGCGGGGGTGTGGGGGGTTGGAGGGGCAAAGTTCCCAACTCCTGAAGTTATTTGTTGTTCTTCAATAGGATCTTTATCAATCAAAATCTTTCTGCTTCTGGGAAAAAGGTCAATTAGTTTGTTTAACTAGAAAACGCAGGATAGAAATAGGAGAACACTACATAAGTAGTGCTCTATACTGTTTACTTATTATATTTTATGTCCATCTCCTCTTCTAGACATAAGCTCATTGTCAGCAGGGAACCTAATAAATTCATTAAATAATAATAACCTAACAAATTCATTTAATAATAATAATAATAATAATAATAATGGTTTTTGTTACACACTTACTATGTGCCAAGCACTATTCTAGAGAAGCAGCGTAGCTCAGTGGAAAGAACACAGGCTTTGGAGTCAGAGCTCATGGGTTCAAATCCTGGCTCCGCCACTCGTCAGCTGTGTGACTTTGGGCAAGTCGCTTAACTTCTCTGTGCCTCAGTTACCTCATCTGTTAAATGGGGATTAAGACTGGGAGCCCCACGTGGGACAATCTGTTCACCTTGTAACCTCCCCAGTGCTTAGAATAGTGCTTTGCACATAGTAAGCACTTAATAAATGCTATTATTATTATTATTGTTATTATTATAAGAGCTTGGGCGGATGCAAGGTGATCAGGTTGTCCCCCGTGGGGCTCACAGTTTTAATCCCTATTTTACAGATGAGGGAAATGAGGCACAGAGAAGTTAAGTGACTTGCCCAAAGTCACACAGCTGACAAATGGTGGAGACGGGATTAGAACGCATGGCCTCTGATTCCCAAACCCGTGATCTTTTCACTGAGCCATGCTGCTTCTCTACAGCAGTTAATCTGTAATAGGAATTAAATCTGTTCAACTCCAACTCTCTCCTTGACCCCCTCCGATCTGGCTTCCATCCCTACACTCCACCGAAACTGCCCTATCAAAGGTCACCAATGAATTCCTTCTTGCCAAATCCAACGGCTCATACTCTATCCTAATCCTCCTCGACCTCTCATCAGCCTTCGACACTGTGGATCACCCCCTTCTCCTCAACACGCTCTCCAACCTTGGCTTCACAGACTCCGTCCTCTCCACTGGTTCTCCTCTTATCTCTCCGGCCCTTTATTCTCAGTCTGCTTCACGGGCTCCTCCTCCCCCTCCCATCCTCTTACTATAAGGGTCCCTCAAGGGTCAGTTTTGGGTCCCCTTCTGTCTCCATCTATACTCACTCCCTTGGTGGACTCATTCACTCCCATGGCTTCAACTATCATCTCTACATGGATGACACCCACATCTCCATCTCCATCCCTGTTCTCCCTCCCTCCTTCCAGGCTCATATCTCCTCCCACCTTCAGGACATCTCCATCTGGATGTCTGCCCGCCATCTAAAACTCAACATGTCAGAGACTGAGCTCCTTATCTTCCCTCCCAAACACTGTCCTCTCCCTGATTTTCCCATCTCTGTAAAGGGCTCTGTCATCCTTCCCGTCTCACAAGCTCCCAACCTTGGTGTCATCCTTGTCTCCGCTCTCTCATTCACCCCACACATCCAATCCATCACAAAAACCTGCCAGTCTCACCTCCGCAACATAGTCAAAATCCGCCATTTCCTCTCCATCCAAACTGCTACCTTGCTGATTCAATCTCTCATCCTATCCCGACTGGATTATTCCTTTCTGATCTCCCATCCTCCTGTCTCCCCACTTCAGTCTATAGTTCACTCTGCTGCCCAGATTATCTTTCTACAAAAACACTCTGGGCATGTCACTACCCTCTTCAAAAACTCCAGTGGTTGCTTATCAACCTTCACATAAGCAAAAACTTCTCACACTCAGCTTCAAGGCTGTCCATCCCCTCACCCCCTCCTACCTCACCTCCCTTCTCTCCTTCTCTCTCCCAGCCCGCACCCTCCACTCCTCCGGTACCACTAACCTCCTTGTTGGGCCTCATTCTCACCTGTCCCACCATTGACCCCCGGCCCACGTCCTTCCCCTGGCCCGGAATACCCTCCCTCCACACAACTGCCAAGCTAGTTCTCTTCCTCCCTTCAAAGCCCTACTGAGAGCTCACCTCCTCCAGGAGGCCTTCCCAGACTGAGCCCCCTCCTTTTCCTCTCCTCCTCCTCTCCTCCCCATCGGCCCCCTCCCTCCCTCTGCCCTACCCTCTTTCTCTCCCCACAGTACCTGTGTATATTTGTATATATTACTCTATTTATTTTATTAATGATGTGTATATAGCTATAACTCTATTCTGATGGTACTGACACCTGTCTACTTGTTTTGTTGTGTTTTCTGTCTCCCCCTTCTAGACTGTGGGCCCATTGTTGGGTAGGGACCCTGTCTATATGTTGCCAATTTGTACTTCCCAAGCGCTTAGTACAGTGCCCTGCACACAGTAAGTGCTCAATAAATACGATTGATTGATATACACCAGTAATCAATCAATCAATCAATCGTATTTATTGAGCACTTACTGTGTGCAGAGCACTGTACTAAGTGCTTGGGAAGTACAAGTTGACAACATATAGAGACAGTCCCTACCCAGCAGTGGGCTCACAGTCCAGTAATGCAAAGTGAATTTTGCAACTCCCTAACCATCACAGCAGGGGCAGGGGGAACTGTTTATCTTTCATTTATTTATGTATTTGTTTATTTTAAAAAGTCACTTGGGGAAATCTAAGTATAATTTCAGCTTGTGATATTTTGAAACAAGCTTAGTCCTTCTCGTAATGGTTTTCGATTCACCAGAGTGCAGGCATATGCTAAAATGTCAAGATTAAAAGCAAAACAAAACGAACAAAAAAAGATTTCTCTCCTCTCTCCTCAATCCTGCCATGACCCCCCACCAACACACTTCTCCAGAGTAAGAATATAATAATAATAATGGCATTTATTAAGCGCTTACTATGTGCAAAGCACTGTTCTAAGCACTGGGGAGGTTACAAGGTGATCAGGTTGTCCCACAGGGTGCTCACAGTCCCCATTTTACAGATGAGGTAACTGAGGCACAGAGAAGTTAAGTGATATGCCCAAAGGCACACAGCTGACAATTGACAGAGCCGGGATTTTAACCCATGACCTCCGACTCCAAAGCCCTGCTCTTTTCCACTGAGACATGCTGCTTCTCAGCATACCATAGGTACATTAAATACCTAATTCCTGACCAGAAAATACCAAATGCCACCCATTTCCAAGGAAACAGTGAAGACCTTCCTAAGGAAACAACCCTGTAACAAGTATTTATTTGTTTTAAAAAAGAACGACTATCTGTCCTGGCTCAGATACAAAAGGGCTCGACATGACAGATCATCATCATCATCAATCGTATTTATTGAGCGCTTACTATGTGCAGAGCACTGTACTAAGCGCTTGGAAAGTACAAATTGGCAACATATAGAGACAGTCCCTACCCAACAGTGGGCGCACAGTCTAAAAGGGGGAGACAGAGAACAAAACCAAACATACTAACAAAATAAAATAAATAGAATAGATATGTACAAATAAAATAAATAAATAAATAAATAGAGTAATAAATATGTACAAACATACATACATATATACAGGTGCTGTGGGGAAGGGAAGGAGGTAAGATGGGGGGATGGAGAGGGGGAAGAGGGGGAGAGGAAGGAAGGGGCTCAGTCTGGGAAGGCCTTCTGGAGGAGGTGAGCTCTCAGCAGGGCCTTGAAGGGAGGAAGAGAGCTAGCTTGGCGGAGGGGCAGAGGGAGGGCATTCCAGGCCCGGGGGATGACGTGGGCTGGGGGTCGATGACGGGACAGGCAAGAGTGAGGTACGGTGAGGAGATTAGCGGTGGAGGAGCGGAGGGCGCGGGCTGGGCTGGAGAAGGAGAGAAGGGAGGTGAGGTAGGAGGGGGCGAGGGGATGGACAGCCTAGAAGCCCAGGGTGAGGAGTTTCTGCCTGATGCGCAGATTGATCGGTAGCCACTGGAGATTTTTGAGGAGGGGAGTAATATGTCCAGAGCGTTTCTGGACAAAGATAATCCGGGCAGCAGCATGAAGTATGGATTGAAGTGGAGAGAGACACGAGGATGGGAGATCAGAGAGAAGGCTGATGCAGTAGTCCAGACGGGATAGGATGAGAGCTTGAATGAGCAGGGTAGCGGTTGGGATGGAGAGGAAAGGGTGGATCTTGGCAACGTTGTGGAGCTGAGACCGGCAGGCTTTGGTCACGGCTTGGATGTGAGGGGTGAATGAGAGAGCGGAGTCGAGGATGACACCAAGGTTGCGGGCTTGTGAGACGGGAAGGATGGTAGTGCCGTCAACAGAGATGGGAAAGTCAGGGAGAGGGCAGGGTTTGGGAGGGAAGACAAGGAGTTCAGTCTTCGACATGTTGAGCTTTAGGTGGCAGGCAGACATCCAAATGGAGATGTCCTGAAGGCAGGATTATATATATATAGAGAGAGAAGCAATGTGGCTCAGTGGAAAAGAGCATGGGCTTTGGAGTCAGAGGTCATGGGTTCAAATCCAGACTCTGCCAATAGTCAGCTGTGTGACTTTGGGCAAGTCACTTAACTTCTCTGGGCCTCAGTTACCTCATCTGTAAAATTGGGATTAAGATTGTGAGCCCCCCGTGGGACAACCTGATCACATGGTAACCTCCCCAGCGCTTAGCACAATGCTTTGCACATAGTAAGTGATTAATAAATGCCATTATTATTATTGCAAAGCAGTGTGGCTCAGTGGAAGGAGCACAGACCTGGAAGTCAGAGTTCATGGGTTCGAATCCTCACTCTGCCACTTGTCAGTTGTGTGACCTTGGGCAAGTCACTTAACTTCTCTGGGCCTCAATTCCCTCATCTATAAAATGGGGACTAAGACTGTGAGCCCCATGTGGGACAACCTTGATCACCTTGTATCCCCCCTAGCTCTTAGAACAGTGCTTGGCACATAGTAAGCGCTTAACAAATACAATTATTATTATTATTATTATTGTTATCATAATTATTATTATTATTATTATCCTGCTACCATTAAGCCCTCCAATCCAGGGGTGGTGAAATATCTGACACCATTTCAGCCTTCCAAGCCAGGGGTCTTGCTCCCAATAAGGGCAGTCCAGCAAGGACATCCCTATTTAAAAGGTTTCTTTCCTGGTCTGTCTCTGTTCTCCTTGTGGATAACAGCAAACAGCAGCGAAAAGAGTTTCCCCCAGCCCTTCATACTATATGTGCTGACCATTACTTCAAGCTTCTTCGGCCCAATTATCCTAATCTATCACTTACAGTTCTTTTGTGTACTTAGAAGGGGTCTCTCCTGGGGACCATTAGGGTGAGTCACAACTGGCCTCTTGGAGTCTTTCAGTCTGGTTGGTTAGGGTCACAGGAAATGATAGGCCAAAGGACATCGAGTTTAACAAGGAGTTAATGCAAGGAGAAAACTACACTCTTCGGGAGGTATCTAAACCATGTGGCTATTGGATAGAAGCCTCCCACATCTCCATATTTCCGTTCCTCTTCACTGGTCCTCTATCAGTGGATCAGTCAGTGAGAAGCAGAGTGTCTTAGCGGATAGAGCCCGGGCCTGGCAATCTTCTAGACTGTGAGCCTGTTGTTGGGTAGGGGCTGTCTCTATATGTTGATGATTTGTAGATAGATAGATAATAATTATGGTATTTATTAAGTGCTTACTATGTGGCAAGCACTGTTCTAAGCACTGGGGTAAATACAAGGTAATCAGGTTGTCCCATGTGGGGCTCACAGTCTTAATCCCTATTTTACCGAAGAGGTAACAGGCACAGAGAAGTTCTCGGTCTCTTTTGCAGGCTCCTCCTCCTCCTCCCATCCCCTTACTGTGGGGGTTCCCCAAGGTTCAGTGCTTGGTCCCCTTCTGTTCTCGATCTACACGCACTACCCTGGTGACCTCATTCGCTCCCATGGCTTCAACTATTATCTCTACGCTGATGACACCCAGATCTACATCTCTGCCCCTGCTCTCTCCCCCTCTCTCCAGGCTCACATCTCCTCCTGCCTTCAGGACATCTCCATCTGGATGTCTGCCCACCACCTAAAACTCAACATGTCCAAGACTGAACTCCTTGTCTTCCCTCCCAAACCCTGCCCTCTCCCTGACTTTCCCATCTCTGTTGACGGCACTACCATTCTTCCCGTCTCACAAGCCCACAACCTCGGTGTCATCCTTGACTCCGATCTCTCGTTCACCCCTCACATTCAAGCCGTCACCAAAACCTGCCGGTCTCACCTCCGCAACATTGCCAAGATCCGCCCTTTCCTCTCCATCCATACCGCTACCCTGTTCATTCAAGCTCTCATCCTATCCTGTCTGGACTACTGCATCAGCCTTCTCTCTGATCTCCCATCCTCGTGTCTCTCTCCACTTCAATCCATACTTCATGCTGCTGCCCCGATTATCTTTGTCCAGAAATGCTCTGGTCATGTTACTCCCCTCCTCAAAAATCTCCAGTGGCTACCAATCAATCTGTGCATCAGGCAGAAACTCCTCACCCTGGGCTTCAAGGCTGTCCATCACCTCGCCCCCTCCTACCTCACCTCCCTTCTCTCCTTCTACAGGCCACCCTACACCCTCCGCTCCTCTGCTGCTAATCTCCTCACCGTACCTCGTTCTTGCCTGTTCCGCCATCGACCCCCGGCCCACGTCATCACCTGGGCCTGGAATGCCCTCCCTCTGCCCATCCGCCAAGCTAGCTCTCTTCCTCCCTTCAAGGCCCTGCTGAGAGCTCACCTCCTCCAGGAGGCCTTCCCAGACTGAGCCCCTTCCTTCCTCTCCCCCTCGTCCCCCTCTCCATCCCCCCATCTTACCTCCTTCCCTTCCCCACAGAACCTGTATATATGTATATATGTTTGTACATGTTTATTACTCTATTTATTTATTTTACTTGTACATGTCTATTCTATTTATTTTATTTTGTTAGTATGTTTGGTTTTGTTCTCTGTCTCCCCCTTTTAGACTGTGAGCCCACTATTGGGTAGGGACTGTCTCTATATGTTGCCAAATTGTACTTCCCAAGCGCTTAGTACAGTGCTCTGCACACAGTAAGCACTCAATAAATAAAATTGATGATGATGATGAGAGAAGTTAAGCGACTTGCCCAAAGTCACACAGCTGACAAGTGGCAGAGCCGGGATTAGAACCCACGACCTCTGACTCCCAAGCCCAGGCTCTTTCCACTAAGCTATGCTGCTTCTATCTATAGATAGATAGATAGATAGATAGATAGATAGATAGATAGATTGATAGATCCTGGGCCTGGCAGTCTTCTAGACTGTGAGCCCGTTGCTGGGTAGGGACCATCTCTATATGTTGCCAATTTGTACTTCCCAAGTGCTTAGTAATGATAATAATAATATAATGGTATTTATTAAGCGCTTACTATGTGCAAAGCACTGTTCTAATCACTGGGGAGGTTACAAGGTGATCAGGTTATCCCAAATGGGGCTCACACTCTTAATCCCCATTTTACAGATCAGGTAACTGAGGCTCAGAGAAGTTAAATGACTTACCCAAAGTCACACAGCTGACAAGTGGCGGAGTTGGGATTTGAACCCATGACCTCTGACTCCAAAGCCTGGGCTCTTTCCACTGAGCCATGCTGCTTCTCTAGTACACTGCTTCACTGCTCTGCACACAGTAAGTGCTCAATAAATACGATTGAATGAATGAACTGGAATCCGAAGGACCCGGGGTCTCATCCCGACTCTGCCATAAATTTGCTGTGTGACCTTGGACAAGTCACTTCACCTCTCATAGCTTCAGTTCCCTCATCGGTAAAATGGGGATTAAGGATGTGAGCCCTCATGTGGGACAGGGACTGCATCCAACCTGATTAACTTGTAACTACCTCAGCTCTTAGAACAGTGCTTGGCACATAGCGAGCACTTAACAAATGCCAGTATTATTATTATTATTGAGCATATCCTCTGTGAAGAACACTGTACTAAGCGCTTGGGTGAGATCAGTATAACAGAGCTGGAAGAAGTGTTCCCTGTCCACGGTGTGCTTATAGTCTGAAGATGTCAGTTGGGTCACCGTGCCTGAGTTGACTATCCATTCATTTCATTCATTCATTCAATTGTATTTATTGAGCACTTACTGTATGCAGAGAACTGTACTAAGCACTCAGGAAGTACAAGTCGGCAACATATAGCGATGGTCCCTACCCAACAACAGGCTCACAATCTAGAAAGGGGAGCCAGGCAACAAAAGAAGACAAGTAGACAGGTGTCAATACCATCAGAGTAAATAAAATTATAGCGATATACCCATCATTAATAAAATAAACATAGTAAATATGTACAAATAAAATAGATGTACAAATATATACGAGTGCTGTGGGGAGGGGAAAAGGGTAGGCCAGGGGTGGGGCAATGGGGAGGAGGGGAGGAGGAGAGGAGAAGGTGTGGCTCAGTCTGGGAAGGCCTCCTGGAGGAGGTGAGCTTTTAGTAGTGCTTTGAAGGGAGGAAGAGAGCTAGCTTGGCGGATGTGCAGAGGGAGGGCATTCCAGGCCCGGGGAAGGACATGGGCCCGGGGTCGATGGTGGGACAGGTGATAACGAGGTACGGTGAGGAGATTAGCGGCAGAGGAGTGGAGGGTGCAGGCTGGGCTGGAGAAGGAGAGAAGGGAGGTGAGGTAGGAGGGGGCGAGGTGATGGACAGCCCTAGGAAAGTACCAACTTCTTAAAGTAGGCTTTACAAAATCTTTTATTTTCAACTCTCTCAAGCGCTTAGTCTAGTGCTTCTGCTGCCTCTACAGCTTCTAGACTGTAAACTTGTTGTGAGGAGGGAATGTGTCTGCTTACTGTTATATTGGACCCTACCAAGCAGTGAATTCAGGGCTCTGCACACAGTAAGCACTCAATAACTATGAATGAATGAATGAATAGTGCTCTGCACAAAGTAAGCCCTCAGTAAATACAATTGATGGATTGATTGATTCAATCCAATAGGTGAATGCATGCAGATGCATTCAAAATGAGTCATCCTTCTATTCAACGGATAAAGATCGAGGGAATTTCGTTAAGGTGTTCTCGGTCGGAGAGGTTGTTTTCAAGGGAGCAAAGAGGACAAGATGGGTCTTTGTGGTCGTTTTAGTATGCATAAAACATTAATCATAAAAGATTCTGCTTTCCAGGGATCTCTGGCACCATTTAAGCCTTCCAAATGGATGGGACAAATGGCATCAAATTTGACCCTGGCTTCTCAGAATCCCACCCGAACCTCCGCCAATCCCAACAGGACAAGCGGCCATGGATTTTAGTGGGGGCTAAAGATGGGGAGAGGGTCTATTAGATCTAAAATTAGGGGGTGGAGGGAAATGTCCAGGCCAGAGAGAAGCGGTGGGAGAGGTGTTGGCAGCTAGGTAGTTATAATAATAATAATAATAATAATGTTATTTATTAAGTGCTTACTATGTGCAAAGCATTGTTCTAAGTGCTGGGGGAGATACAAGATGATCAGATTGTCCCACAGGGGGCTCACAGTCTTCGTCCCCATTTTACAAATGAGGGAACTGAGGCCCAGAGAAGTTAAGTGACTTGCCCAAAGTCACACAGCTGACAAGTGGCGGAGCAGGATTTGAACCCATGACCACTGACTCCAAAGCCCAGGCTCTTTCCATTGATCCACGCTGCGTCTCAGCTGAGAAGTTGAGATTCATTCATTCATTCATTCAATCGAATTTATTGAGCGCTTACTGTGTGCAGAGCACTGTACTAAGCACTTGGGAAGTACAAGTTGGCAACATATAGTGACAGTCCCTACCCAACAACGGGCTCACAGTCTAGAAGGAGATGGAGATGGAGGTACAACGAGTGCATGCTGTGACATATTAGGAGATTGACGAGGTAAAATACGAGGGAAAAATGAATAAGTTCCTTAAAACCACAATAAGGAGTTTCTGCTTGATGTGGAGGTGGCTGGGCAACCACTGAAGGTTTTTGAGTGGTGGGGAAATGAGGATTGGACGTTTTATAAGAAAAATATTCCAGGCAGCAGAGTGAAGTAAAGACAGAAGAGAGGAGAGATAGGAGGCAGGGAGGTCAGCAAGGAGGCTGATCTTGTAGTTAAGGCAGGAAATAATGAACACTTGGATCAGCGGTGTAGCTGTTTGGATGGAGAGTAAAGGCTGGGTTGTAGAGGTGTTTGTGAAGGTAGAACAAAGGGATTTTACACCAGACAAACTAGCACACTTTCCCCCTTCAAGGCCCTACTGAAAGCTCACCTCCTCCAGGAGGCCTTCCCAGACTGAGCTCTCCCTTTTCCTCTCCTGGTCCTCCCTTCCCTCTGCTCTATCCCCCCTCTGCCCCACAGCGCTTGTGTATATATGTACATATTTATTATTCTGTTTATTGATGACGTGTCTTTATGTATAATTCTACTTACATTGATGCTATTGATGCCTGTTTACTTGCTTTGTTTTGTTTTGTTGTCTGTCTCCCCCCTTCTAGACCATGGACCCACTGTTGGGTAGGGATTGTCTCTCTTTGTTGCCTAATTGTACTTTTCAAGAGCTTAGTGCAGTGCTCTGCATGCAGTAAGTGCTCAGAAATACGACTGAGTGAATGAATGGTGACATATTGAATAAGTGGGTTGAATGAGAGAGATGAGGCCAGGATAACACCAAGGTAATAGTTTTGTGAGATAGGGAGGTGGTGGTGTTGACTGCAGTAGTGGGAAAGGAGGAGAAGACAGGATTTGTGTAGGAAGATGCACCAACTCTTTTGGACATGCTAAATTTGAGATGTCGGCAAGTAGAGATGTCCCTCCCCTCCCTGTCACCCCTACTCTCTCTCTCTGCTCTCCCTCTTTCCCTTTACTCTACCCCCCTCCACACACTACAGCACTGGTTCATATATATATAAATATCTACAATTATAATTCTATTTATTTTTATTAATGTTTTGTATATATCTATAATTCTATTTATAATGATGCTACCAATGTCTGCC
Organism: Tachyglossus aculeatus; assembly: GCF_015852505.1. Taxonomy (NCBI): domain Eukaryota; kingdom Metazoa; phylum Chordata; class Mammalia; order Monotremata; family Tachyglossidae; genus Tachyglossus; species Tachyglossus aculeatus. The sequence goes on from NC_052067.1 coordinate 172,858,985, forward strand.
TTTTTTAAGGTTCATCTCCCCTCCTCTAGACTGTGAGCTCATTGTGGGCAGGGATTCTCTTAATCTGTTGCTGAATTGTACTTCCCAAGTGCTTAGTACAGTGGTCTGCACACAGTAAGCGCTTCATAAATACCACTGAATGAATGAATGTCCTGCTTTTAGACCGAGAGTCACTTAACTTCTCTGTACCTCAGTTACCTCATCTGGAAAATGGGGATGAAGACTGTGAGCCCCACGTGGTACAACCAGAATATCTTGTATCTACCCCAGCACTAAGAATAGTGCTTGTCACATAATAATAATAATAATAATAATGATGATGATGATGATGATGATGGTATTTGTTGGTATTTGATGGTATTTACTGCATCAGCCTTCTCTTACTGCATCAGCCTTCTCTCTGATCTCACATCCTCGTGTCTCTCTCCACTTCAATCCGTACTTCATGCTGCTGCCCGGATTATCTTTGTCCAGAAACGCTCTGGGTATATTACTCCCCTCCTCAAAAATCTCCAGTGGCTACCAATCAATCTGCGCATCAGGCAGAAACTCCTCACCCTGGGCTTCAAGGCTGTCCATCACCTCGCCCCCTCCTACCTCACCTCCCTTCTCTCCTTCTACTGCCCAGACCGCAACCTCCGCTCCTCCACCGCTAATTTCCTCACTGTACCTCGTTCTCGCCTGTCCCGCCGTCGACCCCCGGCCCACGTCATCCCCCGGGCCTGGAATGCCCTCCCTCTGCCCCTCCGCCAAGCTAGCTCTCTTCCTCCCTTCAAGGCCCTGCTGAGAGCTCACCTCCTCCAGGAGGCCTTCCCAGACTGAGCCCCTTCCTTCCTCTCCCCCTCGTCCCCCTCTCCATCCCCCCATCTTACCTCCTTCCCTTCCCCACAGCACCTGTATATATGTATATATGGTTGTACATATTTATTACTCTATTTATTTATTTATTTTACTTGTACATTTCTATCCTATTTATTTTATTTTGTTGGTATGTTTGGTTCTGTTCTCTGTCTCCCCCTTTTAGACTGTGAGCCCACTGTTGGGTAGGGACTGTCTCTATGTGTTGCCAATTTGTACTTCCCAAGTGCTTAGTACAGTGCTCTGCACATAGTAAGCGCTCAATAAATACGATTGATTGATTGATTGATTGATTGAGGCAGATGACAAAACAAAACATATTAACCAAATAAAATAAAAAGAATAAATATGTACAAGTAAAATAAATAAAAAATAGAGTAATAAATATGTACAAACACATATACATATATACAGGTGCTGTGGGGAGGGGAAGGAGGTAAGAAGGAGGATGGGGAGGGGGGGAATAGACGGGGACTCAAATCTGAGCCTTGAAGGACTCCCATTGTCAGCAGGTGGGAGGCAGAGGAGAAGCCCCCAGAAAAGACTGAATGAGAGATCAGAGAGATGGGAGGAGAAGCAGAAGAGGACATTGTCAGTGAAGAAATAAAAACAATAACAATTGTGATATTTGTTAAGCTCTTACTCTGTGCCATGCACAGTACTAAGCGCTGGGGTGTGACTGTGTGGGGTGTGACTTTTAGACTGTGAGCCTACTGTTGGGTAGGGACTGTCTCTATATGTTGCCAACTTGTATTTCCCAAGTGCTTAGTACAGTGCTCTGCACACAGTAAGCGCTCAATAAATACGATTGATGATGATGGGGTGGATACAAGCAAATTGGGTTGGACACAGTCCCTGTCCACCTGGGGCTCACAATATCAATCCTCATTTTACAGACGAGGTCACTGAGGCACAGAGCAGTGAAGTCACTTGCCCAGGGCCATACAGCAGAGACGTGGCGGAGCCGGGATGAGAACCCATGATCTTCTGATTCCCAGTCCTGTGGTCTTTACCATGCTGCTTCCCCCTGCCAATGTTGGATAATGTTTCCAAGAGAAATGTGTTCAACAGTGTCACAAGCAGCTGAGAGGTCGAGGAGGATTAGGATGGAGTAGAGGCCATTGGATTTGGTAAGAAAAAGGACACTGGTGACTCTACAGAGGAATGTTTCCATGGAGTGAGGAGGATGGAAGCCAGATTAGAGGGGATCGAGGAGAGAACTGGAGGAGAGGAATTTGAGAAGGGGGTGTAGACGACTTGCTCAAGTTTGGAGAGAAGTAATAATAATAATAATAATAATAATAATAATGAGGGCTTTTGTTAAGCACTTACTATGTTCCAAGCACTGTTCTGAGCACTGGGGGGGATATAAGGTAATCAGGTTATCCCACATGGGGCTCACAGTCTTGATCCCCATTTTACAGCTGAGGTAACTGAGGCCCAGAGAAGTTAAGTGACTCACCCAAAGTCACACAGCTGACATGTGGAAGAGTCGGGTTTAGACCCCACAACCCCTGACTCCCAAACCCAGGCTCTTTCCAATGAGCCACCCTGCTTTTCTGAGAAATGGTAGGAGGGAGATGGGGTGATAACTGGAGGGGGCTGTGGCATTAAGGAAGGGGTTTTTGTAGGATCGGGGAGACATAAGCATGTTTGAAAACATATTACTCTATTTGTTTATTTGTCTATTTTATTTGTACATATTTATTCTACTTATTTTATTGTTTTAATATGTTGTGTTTTGTTCTCTGTCTCCCCCTTCTAGACTGTGAGCCCACTGTTGGGTTGGGACTGTCTCTATATGTTGCCAACTTGTACATCCCAAGCACTTAGTACAGTGCTCTGCACACAGTAAGCGCTCAATAAATACGACTGACTGACTGAATGAATGAATGAATGAATGAATGAGTGAGGAAGAAGCCGTTGGAGAGTGAATGGTTGAAGATGGCGGTCAGGGAAGGAAGAAGGGATCGGGCAAGAGAAGCAGCGTGGTTTAGGGCCAAGAGCCTGGACTTGGAAGCCAGAGGACATGGCTTCTAATCCCGGCCCCACCACCTGTCTGCTGTGTGACCTTGAGCAAGCCGCTTAACTTCTCTGTGCCTCAGTTACCTCATCTGTAAAATGGGGATTAAGACTGTGATCCCCACGTGGGACAACCTGATTACCTTGTATTTAACCCAGTGCTCAGAGCAGTGTTTGCCACATACTAAGCACTTAACAGATACCATAATGATTATAATTATTATTGTTATTATTATGCGAAGTGCTGGCATTAGAGCGGTAGGTGGAGAAGCCGTGTGGCGAGGCAGACAGACCCCGGGCCTGGGACTCAGAAGGTCCTAGGTTCTAATCCTGACTCCTCCACTTGTCCACTGCGAGACCTTAAGCAAGTCACTTCACTTCTCTGGGCCTCAGTTACCTCATCTGTAAAATGGGGATTGAGAGTGAGCGCCCCACCTGGGACAGACACTGTGTCCAAACCGATTTGCTTGTGTGCATCCCAGCCCTTAGTAAGTGCCGGATGCAAAGTAAGCATTTAACAAATACTACAGTTAACTTTCTTTTGGATTCAAATAGCATCATTCCTTCTACACAGGAGGTCTGCCCTCCTCCTCTTTGAATGAGGTCACAAAAGGAGCCCCTTCTTTGACTTAAACCCCAGGTCCTTGTCCCTTTGTCTCTAGAGAAGCAACGTGGCTCAGTGGAAAGAGCATGGGCTTTGGACTCAGAGGTCATGGGCTCAAATCCCAGCTCTGCCAATTGTCAGCTCTGTGACTTTGGACAAGTCACTTCACTTCTCTGTGCCTCAGTTCCCTCAACTGTAAATGGGGATTAAGACCGTAAGCCCCCGAATAAAAAAATGGTCACTATAGCTCTACATCTATTGCTTCTGGGGCTGGTTACCTGTGTTTCTCGCCCAAAGAAATAGACCTCCAATACCTCTGATTTTTACAAGGTGCCGATTAATCTCATTTTGCTGTCTCCTTGCCCCCAGGAAAACAGTTGAGAAGCAGCAGGGCGAAGATGATAGAGCCTGGGGCTGGGAGTCAGAAGGTTGTGAGTTCTAGTCCTGCTCTGCTACTTACCTGCTGTGTGACCTTGGGCAAGTCAGTTCACTTCTCTGTGTCTCAGTTAACTCATCTGTAAAAATGGAAATTGAAATTATGAGCCCCATGTGGGACAGGGACTGTGTCTGACTGATTTGCTTGCATCCACCTCAGTGCTTAGTACAGTGCTTGGCACACAGCAAGAACTTAAGAAATACCACAGTTATTATTATCATTATCATCATCAATAATTGCCACCTTAGGTAAAGCAGCACTTCCTTTAAGAAGGAAGATTTTCTGAAAAAAAAAATGGCATTTATTAAGCACTTACTATGTGCAGACAATCGTTCTAAGCATTCATTCAGTCAGTTGTATTTTTTGAGCACTTACTGTGTCCAAAGCCCTGTACTCTCCCCCTCCCTCCAGGCTCATATCTCCACCTGCCTTCAGGACATCTCCATCTGGATGTCTGCCCGCCATCTAAAACTCAACATGTCCAAGACTGAACTCCTTATCTTCTCTCCCAAACCCTGCCCTCTCCCTGACTTTCCCATCTCTGTTGATGGCACTACCATCCTTCCCATCTCACAAGCCTGCAACCTTGGTGTCATCCGCGACTCCGCTCTCTCATTCACCCCTCACATCCAAGCCGTCACCAAAACCTGCCGGTCTCACCTCTGCAACATCGCCAAGATCCGCCCTTTCCTCTCCATCCAAACCACTACACATCTCGTTCAAGCTCTCATCCTATCCCGACTGGATAACTGCATCAGCCTTCTCTCTGATCTCCCATCCTCCTGTCTCTCCCCACTTCAATCCATACTTCACGCTGCTGCCTGGATCATCTTTGTGCAGAAATGCTCTGGGCATGTTACCCCCCTCCTCAAAAATCTCCAGTGGCTACCAATCAACGTACACATTAGGCAAAAACTCCTCACCCTCGGCTTCAAGGCTGTCCATCACCTCAACCCCTCCTACCTCATCTCCCTTCTCTCCTTCTCCAACTCAGCCTGCACCCCCTGCTCCTGTGTCGCTAATCTCCTCACTGTGCCTCGTTCTCACCTGTCCCGCCGTCGACCCCTGGCCCACGTTCTCCCCCTGGCCTGGAATGCCCTCCCTCCACACATCTGCCAAGCTAGCTCTCTTCGACCCTTCAAAGCCCTACTGAGAGCTCACCTCCTCCAGGAGGCCTTCCCACACTGAGCCCCCTCCTTCCTCTCCCCCTCCTCCCCCTCCCCATCTCCCCCCACCTTACCTCCTTCCCCTCACCACAGCACCTGTATATATGTATATACATTTGTACGTATTTATTACTCTATTTATTTTACTTGTACATATCTATTCTATTTATTTTATTTTGTTAAGATGTTTTATTTTGTTGTCTGTCTCCCCCTTCTAGTCTGTGAGCCTGCTGTTGTGTAGGGACCGTCTCTATATGTTGCCAACTTGTACTTCCCAAGCGCTTAGTACAGTGCTCTTAGTACAGTGCTCAGTGAGTGAATTAATTAATGTACTAAGCACTTGAGACAGTACAGTAAAATAATAAAGAACATAAAGCAATATTCATTCAATCATATTTATTGAGCGCATACTATGTGCAGAGCACTGTACTAAGCATATGAGCACATGGCTTAGTCGATAGAGTGCTGGCCTGGGAGCCAGGAGGTCATGGGTTCTAATCCTAGCTCTGCCACCTGTCTGCTGTGTGACCTTGGGCATGTCACTTCACTTCTCTGGGCCTCAATTCCCTCATCTGTAAAATGGGGATTGAGACTGTGAGCCCCACATGGGACAGGGACTTTGTCCAATCTGATTTGCTCGTATGTACCCCAGTGCTCAATAAGTGCCTGGCACACAGTATGCACTTAATAAATACCACAACCGTTGTCATTGAAAATAAACACATTTCCTGCCCACAACGAGCTCCCAGAAACTCCCTCCCTGCGATGAAATTCCAATACGATTTTCCAGCGGCCTTCTGGATCTGCTTACCACCGATGTTTCCGGTGACCACTCGGAGCTCAAGGCCGGGAGAGGGGCTTTCTTTGGAAGAAGCCAGGAGAGGGGGTTGGGAAGACCCTCCTCAGCCCCCTACCGCCTCTCCTCCCTCCACCCCCTGACCTCACAATCAGTTCTCACCGAGGTGCGGACGAATCCATTGATCAGCGAGCCTGAGCACATGACAGTCCGAGCCTTAATTGACTCCCCAAAGGAGGCAGGTTGGGTTTTGGATTCCAGAGGCCAGCCAGTAGCGCTCATTAAAAGCTCCACAGACTGTGTGGTTTACTAATTAGTTGATTATACAGGCACCTTGACGATGGACAAAGTTGTCATTTTGCCCTTTATCGCACAGGGGATGTTGTTAAAAGTTTAATCGGCGAGCGCTGACCGGGTCAGCCTGGTGGGTGGCAGTCAGACATAAGCGGGGCCTTTCCTGCCGCAGAGAGTCTGACGGGGTCGTGGCTAGAGAGGGAAGGAGAGGGGGTCGGGAAGAAGAGGAGGAAGAGGAGGAGGAAGAGGAGGAAGAGGGGAGCCTAAGGAGGGAGGAGACCCCGGGAAGTTGAGCGTGATCTGCAGGAACCAGGAAGTATGCTGTCTTAGAGCTGCTTCTTCTGGCTGGCGTGTTTTATCATCAGCCTTTTCGTGCAAGGGAAAAGTGCCTGCTAATACTTTGTTCAGTTCGTTTAAAATGAGAACAGGCAATCTGCTCCTCTATGCTCTGCACAAAGTAAGCGCTCAATAAATACGATTGAATGAATGACCTTCAAAACACTCCTACAATTTTACCTCCTTCAAGGGGCCTTCCCTGACTGATAAAAATAATAGTAATTATGGTATTTGTTAAGCACTGACTCTGTGGTATGTCAAAGTCACCCAGCAGACAACTGGTGGAGCTCGGATTAGAACCCAGGTTCTTCTGTCTCCCAGGCCCATGCTTTTTCCACTAATAATAATAATAATTTTGGTACTTGTTAAGTGCTTACTATGTGCCAGGCACTGTTCTAAGTACTGGGGCGGATACAAGCAAATCAGGCTGGACACAGTCCCTGTCCCACCTGGATTTCACAGTATCAATCCCCATTTTCCAGATGAGGGAACTGAGGCCTAGAGAAGTGAAGTGACTTGCCCAAGATCACACAGCAGACAAGTGGCAGAGCCGGCATTAGACCCTCGGTCCTTCTGATTCCCAGGCCCATGCTCTATCCACTGATAATAATGATAATAATAATAACAATAATAATAATAATAATAATAATAATAATAATAATAATAATAACAACAATAATAATAATAATAACATCTGTTAAGCACTTACTATGTGCAAAGCACTGTTCTAAGCACTGGGGGGGATACAAGGTGATCACGTTGTCCCACATGGGGCTCACAGTCTTAATCCCCATTTTACAGATGAGGGAACTGAGGCTCAGAGAAGTTAAGTGACTAGCCCAAGGTCACACAGCAGACATGTGGCAGAGCCGGAATTAGAACCCATGACCTCTGACTCCCAAGCCCGGGCTCTTTCCACTGAGCCACGGATGATATTTGTTAAGCGCTTACTAGGCATCAAACACTGTTCTAAGCGCTGAATGAGGCTGCCTTTAAACCCTCCCTTTGTCTCTCTTCCTAGACTGAAGCAGCGTGGCTCAGTGGAAAGAGCACGGGCTTTGGAGTCAGAGGTCATGGGTTCAAATGCTGGCTCCGCCAATGGTCAGCTGTGTGACTTTGGGAGAGTCACTTAACTTCTCTGTGCCTCAGTTACCTCATCTGTAAAATGGGGATTAAGACTGTGAGTTCCCCGTGGGACAACCTGATCACCTTGTAACCTCCCCAGCGCTTAGAACCATGCTTTGCAAATAGTAAGCGCTTAATAAATAATAATAATAATAATAATAATAATAATAATAATAATAATAATAATGGCATTTATTAAGCGCTTACTATGTGTAAAGCACTGTTCTAATCGCTGGGGAGGATACAAGGTGATCAGGTTGTCCCACGTGGGGCTCACAGTCTTAATCCCCATTTTACAGATGAAGGAACTGAGGCCCAGAGAAGTTAAGTGACTTGCCCAAAGTCACACAGCTGACAATTGGCGGAGCCGGGATCTGAACCCATGACCTCTGACTCCAAAGCCCGGGCTCTTTTTCCACTGAGCCACACTGCTGTGATTATTATTATTACTATTATTATTAGACTGTGAGCTCATTGTGGGCAGGGAATGTGTCTGTTGTTGTACCGTACTCTGCCAAGGTCTTAGTAATAGTGTTTTGCACATAGTAAGTGTCCAATAAATATGGTTGAATGAATGAATGAATAAATACCCTAGTTCCTCAGAACTTATGTCCATATCCTTATGAGCAAAATTTATTTAACATCTGTCTCCCCCTGTAGACTGTGAGCTCCTTGTGGGCAGTAAACAAATCTACTAATTCTGTTGAATTTTACCTTCCCATGCACTTAGTACAGTGCTCTGCACTCAGGAAATGCTCATTAAATACAGTTGATTGATGGCGGGGGGGCAGCCTATCTTGAGCCTTCAGACTTGCCTCAAAACCTCGGGGGGATAGCAGATATTTAGGTTTTCTCGTCTCTCTCCATCGACCCCTTGCTGAAATCCTCCTTCCGCTTCATACCTGACAGACTACCAGTTTTCCCTCCTCCAAAACCCTCCTAAAATCACACCTTCTCCAGGAAGTCTTCCCTGCCTCATCTCTCCATCCTATCAGGCATCCCTTCTGCACCACCTTTGAACGTGAGTCTCTTCCCAATCAATCAATCAATCCACTGCTCAGCACATTAGGTATTCTGCCCACCGTAATAAACGATAATCATGATAGTAATAATTTTGGCCTTGGTTAAGCGCTGCCTGTGTGCCAGGGACTGCACTAAGTACTGGAGTGGATACAATCAAATACACAGAGAAGCAGCGTGGCTCAGTGGAAAGAGCCCGGGCTTTGGAGTCAGAGGTCGTGGGTTCAAATCCCGGCTCTGCCACTAGCCAGCTGGGTGACTTTGGGCAAGTCACTTAACTTCTCTGGGCCTCAGTTCCCTCATCTGTAAAATGGGGATAAAGACTGTGAGCCCCCCATGGGACAACCTGATCACCTTGTAAACTCCCCAGTGCTTAGAACAGTGCTTTGCACATAGTAAGCGCTTAATAAATGCTATCATAATCAAATCGGGTTGAAAACAGTCCCTGTCCCCCGTGGGGCTCACAGTCTCAATCCCCATTTTCCAGATGAGGTAACTGAGACCCAGAGAAGTGAAGTGGCTTACCCAAGGTCACACAGCGGACAGGTGGTGGAGATGGGATTAGAACGCAGGTCCTCCTGATTCCCAGGCCCAGGCTTTGACCACTAGACCTCCCTGCTTCTCAAGTGAATTTCAGCACTCAATTGTGCACAGACAACGTCCGGATTAGATTCTGCACTTCCAAAATCGTTTCAACCTGCCTGTTTCCACACCACTGAAACCCCGCAGTGCATGTCTTTGAAATCCGGCTCCATTCTGAACATTGGCACGGATAATTGTTTCCTTTCAACTCGGGAGCCATTCAACTTTTGTTGGAGTGTCACATGAAAGCTTTTAATTTACTGAGCACCTTCTGGGAGTTGAGGAAATCATCTCTGGCTAATGAGAGCAGTTTAATAACAGCAAGGGCTGGCGTTTAGAGTAAAATTGTTTTACAGTTTCCCCTTGGAAGTTTCTTTGAGCAGGAACCCTCAACCTGCTTTGGCATCTCTTCCTCTTTGCCCAGTTTCACCACTGTCTGTTTCCTTTATCATTAGAGAAGCGGTGCAGCCTATTGGAAAGAGCCCAAGCCCGGAAATCAGAGGGACCTGAGTTCTAATCCCGGCTCTGCCACCTGTCTGCCGTGTGACCTTCGGGAAGTGTCTTACCTCACCTCACAACTCTCCTACTACAACCTACCTCTCACACTTGGCTCCTCTAATGCCAATCTTCTCACTTTACCTCGCTCTTGTCCATCTCACTGCCGAACTCTCATCCATATCGTGCTCCTGGAATGCCCTCCCTCCTCATATGAGACCGACAATGACTCTCCCCCCATCAAAGCCTTATTGAACACCCACCTCTTCCAAAGCTCCCCACTTTCCTCTTCTCCCACTCCCTTCTACATCTCCCTGACTCGCTCCCTTTCTTTCATTCATTCATTCATATTTATTGAGTGCTTACTTCATCCCCTTTCCCAGCCCCACACCGCTTATGTCCAAATCTGTCATTTATTCATTTTGTATTAATGTCTGTCTCCCCCTCTAGACTGTAACCTCATTGTGGGCTGGAAAATTTCTGTTTATTGTTATGTTGTACTCTCCCAAGTGCTTACTACAGTGCTCTGCACACAGTAAGTGCTTATGATGGACTGATGGAATTCTCTGGACCTCGGTTACCCCATGTGGGAAATGGGTATTAAATCTTATTCTCTCCTACTTAGATTTTGAGCCCCATATGGAGACAGGGTCCGTGTCCAACCTGATAAACTTGTATCTACCCCAGTGCTTAGAACAGTGCTTGGCTCATAGTGAGCTCTTAACAAGTACAATAATTATTATAATAATTATCATTTTCTTTGCTGTGTTCTTACTGTAGGAATCACCATTCAACAATTGACTTTAATAGCGACCTTTCCCACATAGAATATGTCATGCTCAAGGGATACTTTTAAACACCTGCTGTCTCGCTGCCAAAAATGTATGTCGTTCTTTTCCCCAGGGAGGAGTGGTAAGAAATAGAATTTTGTATTTCTTAAAGCATGTACTCTGTGCCAAGCACTGGGCTAAAAAATGGGGTAATAATAATAGTATTTGCTAAGCTCTTACTATGTGCCAAGCACTATTCTATGCACTGGTTGGACACAGTCTGTCCCATATGGGGATCACAGTTTTCATCCCCATTTTGCAGATGAGGGAACTGTGGCACAGAGAAGTGAAGTGACTTGCCCAAAGTCACACAGCAGATACCTGAATATATGTATATATGTTTGCACGTATTTATTACCCTATTTATTCATTTATTTTACTTGTATATATTCTACTTATTTCATTTTGTTAATATGTTTTGTTTTGTTCTCTGTCTCCCCATTCTAGACTGTGAGCCCACTGTTGGGTAGGGACTGTCTCTATATGTTGCCGACTTGTACTTCCCAAGCGCTTAGTACAGTGCTCTGCACACAGTAAGCACTCAATAAATACGATTGAATGAATGAATGAATGAAGGAGCTGGATTAGAACCCGCATCTTACCATTAGGCCAGAGCCCAGACTCTGGGTAGATATAAGATAGTCACTTTGGACATACTCCCTTTCCCACAGTGGGCTCACACTCCAAGTAGGAGGGAGAACAAGAACCGAATCCCCATTTGACAGATGAGGGACCTGAGCCATAGAGAAGCAAAGTGACTTGTCCAAGGTCACTCAGGAGGCATGGAGCAGAGCCGGGATTAGAACCCAGGTCTTCTGATCCCAGGTCTGGGCTCTTTCCACTAGACAACACTGCTTCTCTGCTTGAAATATAGTAATAATAATGATGGCATTTATTAAGCGCTTACTATGTGCAAAGCACTGTTCTAAGCGCTGGGGAGGTTACAAAGTACCAGGTTGTCCCACGGGGGGCTCACAGACTTAATCCCCATTTTACAGATGAGGTAACTGAGGCCCAGAGAAGTTAAATGACTGGCCCAAAGTCACACAGTTGACAATTGGCAGAGCCGGGATTTGAACCCGTGACCTCTGACTCCAAAGCTCGCACTGTTTCCATGGAGCCACGCTGCTTCTCAAATATGTGAAGGAGATGCTGTGCCAGACCATGCGGCTTTGGCAGTTTTCTGGACCCCCTCATCACCCCTGAGCTTTCCATCCTAGCAGCGTCTCCCCCTTCTCCTCCTCTTCTCCCTCTCCCTTCTAGACTGAAAAATTCACTCTACACTGTGAGCTCCTCCTGAGCAAGGAACGCATCTGCCAACACCATTACAGTGTACTCTCCCAAGTGCTTAGTAATAATAATAATGGTATTTGTTAAGCGCTTACTATGTGCCAGGCACTGTACTAAGCACTGGGGTAGATCCAAACTAATCAGCTTGGACACAGTCCCTGTCCCACGTGGGGCTCACAGTCTCAATCCCCATTTTACAGACGAGGGAACTGAGGCACAGAAAATAATGATAATTGTGGTATTAGTTAAGTGCTTACTATGTGCCAGCAATGTACTAAACGCCGGTACAGATAAAAGCAAATCGAGTTGGACACATTCCCTGTCCCACGCAGACTGTGAGACCATTGTTGGGTTTATATTTGTTGCTGAATTGTACTTTCCAAGTGCTTAGTACAATGCTCTGAACACAGTAAGTGCTCAATAAATACGATTGAATGAATGAATCCCACTTTTACAGATGAGGTAACTGAGGCACAAGGAATCATAATAATTGTGGAATTTGTTAAGTGCTCACTATGTGCTGGGCACTGTACTAAGCGCTGGGATGGATACATGACAATCAGATAGGACACAGTCCCTGTATCACATGGGGCTCGCAGTCCTATTACTTTCAGGTAAGGACCATCTCTATATGTTGCCAACTTGTACTTGCCAAGCCCTTAGTACAGTTATCTGCACACAGTAAGTGCTCAATAAATACCGTTGATTGATTGATTGATTTTACAGGTGAGGTAACCGAGGCACAGAGATGTGAAGTGACCTGCCCAAGGTCACACAGCAGACAGTAGCCCTTCTAGACTGTGAGCCCGTTGTTGGGTAAGGATTGTCTCTGTTGCCAAATTGTACTTTCCAAGCATTAATTCATTCATTCAATCGTATTTATTGAGCGCTTACTGTGTGCAGAGCACCGTACTAAGTGCTTGGGAAGTCCAAGTTGGCAACATATAGAGACGATCCCTACCCAACAGCGGGCTCACAGTCTAGAAGGGGGAGACAGACAACAAAACCAAACATATTAACAAACTAAAATAAATAGAATAAATGTGTACAAGTAAAATAAATAAATAAATTAACAAATACGTTCAAACATATATATATATATATATATATATATATATATATATATATACAGTGCTCTGCACACAGTAAGCACTCAATAAATATTATTGAATGAATGAATGAATGATTGCCACTATTTGTTGCCAAACTGTACTTTCCAATCACTTAGTATAGTGCTCTGGGCAAGGTAAGCACTCAATAGATTCGATGGCATGAATGAATGAATGAATGAATGAATGGATGAATGAATGGTCAGAGCTAGGTTTAGAACCCTTGACGTTCTGACTCCCAATCCCATGCTCTCTCCACTAGGCCATTCTGCTTCTCTGATAAATAATAATAATAATAATTATTATAATAATAGCATTTGTTAAGCACTTACTGTGTGTGAAGCACTGTTCTAAGCGCTGGGGGGATACAAGGTTATCAGGTTGTCCCACGTGGGGCTCACAGTCTTATTCCCCATTTTACAGATGAGGTAACAGGCTCAGAGAAGTTAAGTGATTTCCCCAAGGTCACACAGCAGACATGTGGCAGAGCCGGGATTAGAACCCATGACCTCTGACTCCCAAACCGGGGCTCTTATCCAGCGTGGGGAACCTCTTCATTTTTTCCCGTAGTTCCTGCTCCTCCTTCCACCCTCACGATTGGAAAATGCTGCGGTCTCCTGGGAGAACATCTAATTGGTTCCATGAAAATAGAGTGGATATGAAAGGGCACAGAGCCCAGTCCAGATCCCCTTTGAAAATAAGAGAACGCGCTCTACTGTGCTCCCTGGATCCAAAACATTTGCCAAAATGCAATCCGTCTATTAAAAATAAAGATTCAAAGCAAAATGCATATAGTTCCACGATCAATTAGCAACGCCAAGATGTCCCATGAAGGATTTTGAACAGGATTCATTTTTGTTTAATGTGCACATGGGAATCTTTAATTTTTAAAGCATTATCTTTCAACTCTTATTCAACAGAAAGGTAGCCTTTTATTTGTCATTTTCTTGGCTGCATAGATTTTCTCTTATCCGATATTCAACAGAAATGGTCTTTAATCAGTCTATTCAAAACAATCAAAATAATACAAAGTTTGAGAAGTTGAGAGGGACATATTTCAGCCACCATAAACTTTGCAGAATTATAAAAAAGGGAGAGAGTGTTATAAGAAATGCAGGCATTGTATTCATTCATTCAATCTTATTTATTGAGCGCTTAGTGTGCGCAGAGCACTGTACTAAGCGCTTGGGAAGTACAAGTTGGCAACATATGGAGACGGTCCCTACCCAACAACGGGCTCACAGTCTAGAAATAGTAGGCAGGATGGCCTAGATAGAACCCAGACCTGGAAATCAGAAGGTCCTGGGTTCTAATCCTGACTCTGCCCCTTGTCTGTTGTGTGACCTCGGGCAAGTCATTTCACTTCTCTGTATATCAGTTACCTCATCTGTAAAACGGGGATTTAACCCTCCTCCTTTTCACTTAGGGTGTGAGCTGTGTGGGAAAGGGACTTGGTCCAACTTGATTATTTTGTATCTACCCCAGTGATTAGAACACAGTGCCTAGCACATAGTAAGTGCTTAACAAATAACATTTAAAAAAGAGTTCTTAAAGCAAAGAGTTGGTGAATACCATCTAGCGACAACTTGGTTCTTCTTGTCTTCCACATCACAATGTGAGTGCACTGTTGGAAGAAAAAAAGCATTTTACTTCTGGTAATAATAATAATAATAATAATAATAATAATAATAATAATAACTGTGGTACCTCCAGTGCTTAGTACAGTGCCCCAGTGCTTAGTAAAGTGCCTGGCACATAGGATGCACTTAACTAATATCATCATTATGATTGTTAAGCTCTTATTATGTGCCAGGCATTGTAATAATAATTTTTATTATGGTATTTCTTAAGTGCTTACTATGTGCCGGCACTGTATCAGTTGTTGGGGTGGATACAAACTAATCGGGTTGGACACAGTCCCTCTCCCCCGTGGGGCTCGCAATCTCAATCCCCATTTTACAGATGAGGTGACTGAGGCCCAGAGAAGTGAAGCGACTTGCCCAAGGTCACAAAGCAGACAAGTGGAGAAGCCGGGATTAGAACCCATGACCTTCCGACTCCCAGGACGTGCTGCGGCCAATTGTATTAAGCAGTGGTGGATACAAGCACATCTTTTTTAACAGAGTCCCTGTCCCATGTGGACTTCTCTGGGCCTCAGTGACCTCATCTGTAAAATGGGGATTGAGACTGCGAGCCCCATGGGGGAATAGGACGGTGCCCAACCCGATTTGTTTGTATCCACCCCAACAACAATCTCAATCCCCATTTTCCAGATGAGGTCAAATGAGGAGGTGTGGTCTCCCAAGCCCTCAGTACAGTCTTCTGCAATCAGGAGGCGCTCAGTATATAGCCTTGATGAACGGATGGATGATTGGTGGTGCCTTTGCTGTCGTGTTTAGAGGCTCCCATTCTCTCCTACCCACCTCAACAGCTCTTCATTCACTCAATCATATTTATTGAGCACTTACTGTGTGCAGTGCACTGTACTAAGCACTTCCTTCCTCCTTCCTTCCTTCCTTCCTCCTCTCAGGACCCCATCTATCAGAAAACCATGAGAAGGCAGCTTTTGTCTCCTCCCCTTGTCCTCTGATCATCGCCCTCCATAGAGAACTATTCATTCAATCGTATTTATTGAGCGCTTACTGTGTGCAGAGCACTGTCCTAAGCACTTGGGAAGTACAAGTTGGCAACATATAGAGACAGTCCCTCATTCATTCATTCAATCATATTTATTGAGCACTTACTGTGTGCAGAGCACTGTACTAAGCACTTGGGAAGTACAAGTTGGCAACATATAGAGACAGTCCCTCATTCATTCATTCAATTGTATTTATTGAGTGCTGATTATGTGCAGAGCATTGTACTAAGCGCTTGGGAAGTACTAGTCGGCAACATATGGAGACGGTCCCTACCCAACAATGGGCTCACAATCTAGAAGGGGGAGACAGACAATGAAACATGTAGACAGGTGACAAAATCATCAGAACAAATAGAATTACAGATCAGTCCTTCCAGATGAGGCTGAAGTACTAATTGTAATGATTGTGGTATTGGTTAAGCACTTACTATATGCCAAGCACTGCACTAAGCACTCAGGTCACAACAAGGTAATTAGTCTGGACGAAGTTCCCATCCCACATGGTGCTCACTGTCTTCATCCCCATTTTCCAGATGAGGGAACTGAAGCTCAGAGAAGTGAAGTGACTTTTTCAAGGTCACACAGCAGACAAGTGGCGGTGTCAGGATTAAAACCCGGGTTCTTCTGATTCCCAAGCCTGTGCTGTATCCACAAGGCCATGCTGCTCCTTTCCATTCCCATCTGGCCTCCTGCCCTTCCCTTCCTCGGTGAGTACTGAAGTTACCTTGCCAGAACTGGAGTTCAGAACTCCAGCTGTTCGGAAATTACAGAAAACCGGAGCTGTCAAAAACTCGGTGTCTGATTTACTTTGAAAGCGAAGGATTTGGAGTTGATTTTGTGTGTGTGTGTGTGTTGCTCCGTTTTCCACATTCTCAGGAATTAAACACGGCAGCAGCAGTTTAATTCAAACTATTAAACCATTTTGAATTTGGATCCAGGCCAAACGAATCTCCGCTTTTGTGCAGAGTGCAGAGCAAAATCTAGACTTCTCAGGAAAGCAACGAGGGAGAGCTAGTGGGATCGGAATACAGGACATCTGGCTTCTAGTCCCAGCTGGTTCTTGACTAGCTGAGTGACCTTGGGCCAGTGACTTAACCTCCTTGAATTGCAATCCATCCATGGAATTTATAGAGAAATTTCTGTGCTCAGAGCTCTTGAGAGAGTATTTATTCTATGGTATTTATTAAGTACCCCATTCTGGATCACACCAGGAGAGATTCCAGTCCTCTACCAGTCTCCCATGAGAGGGAGAGCGAGGCTGAGGCCTACCCATTCCATTCCTAGCTTGGCCAGTCGCTAGCGAGTGGCAGGCCATCTTTTACACTCCCCCAGACTCACCGGAAAAGGAGGAGGTGTCGGTTTCCTTCTCACTCACCAACGTCGCTTTCGCACTATCACTTCTCCCCCTTCCCTTTCCTTCCCTTCCTTTGAAGCCCACATTATTCACCTCTACCTCCCCCTCCAGATTATTTTAGCCGTCATCTACTGCTTCTCCGTCCCCACCTCCAACTTCTTTAACAATTTTGACCCCTTCCTCACCTTCCTTCTCTCCTTTTCCATGCTCACTCTGATCCTTGGAGACTTCAATATCCACATGGAAATCCCTGGTGACTCCCCTGCCTCCCACCTTCTATCTCTCCTTGACGCTGCCTACCTCCTGCTCCACCCCACCTTGCCCACTCACCAACTTGGTCACACCAACTTGGTCACACCCTCGACCTCATCATCTCCTACCGCTGCACTATCTCCACCTTCACCAACTCTGAAATCCCTCTCTCTGATCATAACCTTCTCAACTGCCTCCTCACTCACACTTCTCTCCCCTGTAAATCTATATTACTACCTCACAGAGACCTCCGCTCTGTCGACCCCATCCATCTTTCTGAGCACCTCACACCCCACCTCTCCTCTTTTTCCTCTCTACCCAATCTTGATGATCAGATTACTGCTCTCAACTCTACCCTCTCTACTCAGCTCAACTCCCTCTCGTACCTCTCGTACTCAGCTCAACTCCCTCCGCTGCTCTCGTACCACTAAACCACAGCCCTGTATCACCGCCACTGTCTGCTTCCTTTTTCTTATGCTCGAGCTGCTGAATGCTGCTGGTGAAAGTCTAAACACCTAGCCAAGCTCGTTCACTTCACGTTTATCCTTTCCTGCCTTAATTCTGCCCTCTCCTCTGCCAGACAAAACTATTTCTCCTCCCTTATTGACACCCATGCCCCTCATCCCCGTCAGCTCTTCCATACATTTAACTCCCTTCTCAGGCCCCTGGTTCCTCCCCCTCCTCCTTCCCTCACCCCCAACGATCTGGCCTCCTACTTCATTAGTAAAATTAACTCCATCAGGTCTGAGCTCCCCAAAGTCACTCCTCCCCCTTCTCCAACACCCCAGCTCTCAACCCTCTCTGCTACTCTCCCATCCTTCCCAGAAGTATCCTCAGATGAGATTTCCTCCCTCCTCTCAAGTGCTACTCTGGCCACCTGTGCTTCTGACCCCATTCCCTCTCATCTTTTGAACTCTCACCCCATCCCTCCTCCCCTCCTTAACTTCCACCTTCAACCACTCACTCTCCACTGGTTCCTTCCCCTCTGCCTTCAAACATACCCATGTCTCCCCCATCCTAAAAAAAAAGCCCTCTCTTGACCCCACCTCCCCTTCTACTTATTGCCCTATCTCCCTCCTACCATTCCTTTCCAAACTCCTTGAGCATGTCACCTACACCCGCTGCCTTGAATTCCTCAATTCTCAACACTCAACCAACTCTCTCCTCGACCCCCTCCAATCTGGCTTCTGTCCACTACATTCCACCAAAACTGCCCTCTGAAAGGTCACCAATGACCTCCTGCTTGCCAAATCCAATGGCTCCTACTCTATCCTAAGCCTCCTTGGCCTCTCAGCTGCCTTCGACACTATGGACCACCCCCTTCTCCTCAACACGCTATCCAACCTTGGCTTCACAGACTCAGTCCTCTCCTGGTTCTCCTCTTATCTCTCCGGCCATTCATTCTCGGTCTCTTTTGCGGGCTCCCCCTCCCCGTCCCATCCCCATCCCATCCCCTTACTCTAGGGGTTCTTAAAGGGTCAGTTCTTAGTCACCTTCTGTTCTCTATCTACACTCACTCCCTTGGTGAACTCATTCTCTCCCAAGGCTTCTACTATCATCTCTATGCTGATGACACCCAAATCTACATGTTTGTCCCTGCTCTCTCTCCCTCCCTTCATGCGCGTGTCTCCTCCTGCCTTCAAGACATCTCCATCTGGATGTCTGCCTGCCATCTAAAACTCAATATGTCCAAGTCTGAACTCCTTATCTTCCTTCCCAAACCCTGCCCTCTCCCTGACTTTCCCATCACTGTTGACAGCACTACCATCCTTCTGTCTCACAAGCCAGCAACCTTGGTGTCATCCTTGACTCTGCTCTCTCGTTCACGCCTCACATCCAATCCATCACCAAAAACTGCCAGTTTCACCTCTGCAATATCACCAAGATCCGCCCTTTCCTCTCCATCCAAACCACTACCCTGCTGGTTCAATCTCTCATCCTATCCCGACTGGATAACTGCATCAGCCTCCTTTCTGATCTCCCATCCTCCTGTCTCTCCCCACTTCAATCTCTACTTCACGCTGCTGCCTGGATCATCTTTGTGCAAAAATGCTCTGGGCATGTTACTCCTCTCCTCAAAAATCTCCAGTGGCTACCAATCAACCTACCCATCAGGCAAAACTCCTCACTCTCGGCTTCATGGTTCTCCATCCCCTCGCCCCCTCCTACCTCACCTCCCTTCTTTCCTTCTGCAGCCCAGCCCACACCCTCTGCTCCTCTGCTGCTCACCTCCTCACTGGGCCTCATTCTCACCCATCCCACCGTCGACCCCCAGCCCACATCCTCCCCTTGGCCCGGAATGCCCTCCCTCTGCCCATCCGCCAAGCCAGCTCTCTTCCTCCCTTCAAAACCCTACTGAGAGCTCACCTCCTCCAGGAGGCTTTCCCACACAGAGCACCCTCCTTCCTCTCCACCTCCCCATTCCCCCGTCCTACCTCCTTCCCCTCCCCACAGCACCTGTATATATGTTTGTCCAGATTTATTACTCTATTTTACTTGTACATATTTACTATTCTATTTATTTTATTTTGTTAATATGTTTTGTTTTGTTGTCTGTCTCCCCCTTCTAGACTCTGAGCCCACTGTTGGGTGGTGACCGTCTCTATATTTTGACAAATTGTACTTCCCAAGCGCTTATTATAGTGCTCTGCACACAGTAAGTGCTCAATAAATACGATTGAATGAAGGAATAAATACAAGGCAAAACTCCCCCGTGCTGGGCAGCAGCAGCACAGGAGAGAGGCGAGGGCTGAGATTCAAGTTTACGGTGCACAAGGTGGCAATGATAAACCACTTCTAGAGAAGCAGCGTGGCTCGGTGGAAAGAGCCCGGGCTTTCGAGCCAGAGGTCATGGGTTCTAATCCCAGCTCTGCCACTTGTCAGTTGTGTGACTTTGGGCAAGTCACTTAACTTCACTGAGCCTCAGTTCTCTCATCTGTAAAATGGGGATTAAGACTTCGAGCCCTATGTGGGGCAACCTAATCACCTTGTATCCCCCCAGTACTTAGAAGACTGCTTTGCACATAGTAAGTGCTTAACAAATGCCATTATTATTATTATTATTATTATTATTATTATTATTATTATCTTCCTGATTTTTGCCAAGAAAACTCTCTGGATCTACTAAAATAAATACAAATTATGGCATTTGTTAAGTGCTAAAATCAATATAAATTATGGCATTTGTTAAGTGCTTACTGTGTGCTAAGCACTGTTCTAAGCGCTGGGGTAGATACAAGGTCACCAGGTTGTCCCATGTGGGGCTCACAGTCTTAATCCCCATTTTACGGATGAGGGGACTGAGGCACAAAGAAGTCAAGTGACTGGTCCAAAGTCATACAGCTGATATACTACGGAAATGACGGCAGATTCAGGAGTATCGTTCTGGGAGAGATGCGTCCACAGAGTCGCAGTGAGTTGGAAACGACTCGACAGCATAAGACAAGACAATTTATTGAGCGCTCTACTAAGCACTTGGGTGGCACAATATAACAACAGACACATTCCCTGCCCACAGCTAGCTTACTCTCTTGAGGGGGAGACAGACATTAGTATGAATGAATAAATGACAGATATGGACATATGTGCTGAAGGTCTGGGAAGGAGGATGAAGAAAGAGAGCAAGTCAGGGGGAAGCAAAAGAGAGTGGGAGATGTGGAAATGGGGGGCTTTGTCTGGGAAGCCCCTTGGAGGAGGTGAGCCTTCAATTAGGCTTTGAATGCGGGGAGAGTTATCTTTCGGATTTGAGGAGGGAGAGCATTCCAGGCATGAGGCAGGATGTGGGCGAGAGGTCGGAGGTGAGACAGACGAGATCAAGGACAGTGAGAAGGTTAGCATCGGAAGGAATGGACTGTGCGTGCTGGGATGGAGAAGAAGAGAAGGAAGGTGAGGTAGGAGGGGATGGAGAGCTTTGAAGCCAGTAGTGAGGAGTTTTTGTTTGATGCGAAGGTGGATGGGTAACTAGTAGAGGTTCTTGAAGAGTGGGGAAACATGGCCTGAGTGTTTTCGTGGAAAAATGATCCAAGCAACAGAGTGAAGTATGGACTGGAGTGGAGAGAGACAGGAGGCAGGTAGGTCAGCAATGAGGCTGATGCAGAAATCAAGGCAAGATAGGATAAGTAATTGGATTAATGTGGTAGCAGTTTGGATGGAGAGGAAAGAGCGGATCTCATTCTCATTTTATAGATGAAGAAACTGAAGCTCATTTAGATAACAAGAATTGTTCATTATAAATGATTTATTTCAATTAATGCCTGTTTGTCCCGCTATGGTGTAAGGTCACCATGGGCAGGGGATGTGTCTACCAACTCTGTTGCATTGGACTCTCAAGTTCTTACAGCCTACTGAGAGAGATGGACCTTAAAGTAATAAAAATGATGGTATTTGTTAAGAACTTACTATGTGCCAACTACTGTTCTAAGTGCTGGGGTAGATATACAGTCATCATGTTGTCCCACGTGGAGCTCACAGGCTTAATCCCCATTTTACAGATGAGGGAACTGAGTTACAGAGAAGTTAAGCAGCTTGCCCAAGGTCAAAAATGGCAGATCCAGGATAAGAACCCACATCTTCCAACTCCCAAGCCCGTGCTTTTTCCATGAAGCCAGAAGTAGATTACAGACAGGGGAAAAAGTAGAGAAACATCCTGGCTTAACAGACAGAGCGTTTACCAACTCTGCTATATTGGACTCTCCCAAGCGATTAGCGCAGTGCTCTGCACCCAATAAATGATCCATAAAAATACCATTGACAGATTGAGCCCAAAGGTTTTCCACTTCTTCTTAGGGTGGAGTGTTTCAGTGTCGAAGCTGGGCCAGAGGTGTAAATAAAGCCCTTTTGGAAGAAAGTTGGGATTAGCAGGCCTCCGCCTTGGGATTTCTTCTGATCAATGGGTGAACTGTGTGATTAGAGCTCTACAACTCTGATTTCCATCAAGCCTCTGAGCCCTCTAGTCTGTAGGCTTGCTGTGGGCAGGGAACGTGTCTATCAGCTCTTAGTGTCTCTCAAGCGTTTAGTACAGTGCTCTGTGCACGGTAAACGCTCTGTAAATACCATTGAATGAGTGAATGAATGAACTCTGTTATATTGTCCTCTCCCAAGTGCTTAGTATGGTGTTCTTTGCACAGGAAGCACTCAAGAAATACCACTGATTGAATAAGTGTCAGTACGGTCTGTCAGAGACCGGGTTAGCAACAAGCTGATCAGCCCCTTTAATAACAATCATAATAATAATAATAATAATTGTAGTTGTTAGCGCTTACGATGTGAGAAGCAGCATGGTGTAGTGGTTAGATCTCAGGCCTGAGAGTCAAAAAGTCATGGCTTCTAGTCCCATCTCCTCCACTTGTCTGCTGTGTGACCCTAGGCAAGTCACTTCACTCTCTGGACCTCAGTTATCTCAGTTATCATTCTATTTATTAATATTAATGCCTGTTTACTTGTTCTGATGTGTACATATATCTCTAATTCCATGTATTTCTACTGATGCTATTGCTGCCTGTTTACTTATTTTGATGTCTGTCTCCCCCCTGATAGACTGTGAGCCCGTTGTGGGCAGAGGTTGTCTCTCTTAATTAGTACAGTGCTAAGTGCTTAGTACAGTGCTAAGCACTTAGTACAGTGTTCTGCACATAGTAAGTGCTCAATAAATACGATTGATTGATTGATTGATTAATTGTACTTTCCAAGAGCTTAGTCCAGTGCTCTGCACACAGTAAGCACTCAGTCGATACGATTGAATAAATGAATGAATGAATGTAAAGCGCTTGCTATGTGGCATTCTAAGCACTGGATTAGATACAAGATCATCAGGTCCCTTAAGAGGCTCACAGTCTGAGTAGGAGGGAAAACCCATATTAAATCCTTATTTTGCAGAGAGAACTGAGACATTAAGGAGCAGCATGGCCTAGTGGCAAGAGCCCGGGCTTGAATGTCAGAAGACGTGGGTTCTAGTCCCGGCTCTGCCACTTGTCTGCGGTGTGACCTTGGGCAAGTCACTTCACTTCTCTGTGCCTTAGTTCTCTCACCTGTACAATGGGGATTAATACCATGAGCCCTGCGTGTGACAACCTGATTACCTTGTATCTACCCCAGTGCTTAGAACATTCATTTATTCATTCATTCATTCAATCGTATTTATTGAGCGCTTACTGTGTGCAGAGCACTGGACCAAGCGCTTCGGAAGTACAAGCTGGCAACATATAGAGATGGTCCCTACCCAACAGCGGGCTCACAGTCTAGAAGGGGGAGACAGACAACAAAACAAAACATATTAATGAAATAAAATATATAGAATAAATATGTACAAATAAAATAAATAAATAAGTAGAGTAATAAATATGTACTGTATACATATATACAGGTGCTGTGGGGAAGGGAAGGAGGTAAGATGGGGGGATGGAGAGAGGGATGAGGGGGAGAGGAAGGAGGGGACTCAGTCTTGGAAGGCCTCCTGGAGGAGGTGAGCTCTCAGTAGGGCTTTGAAGGGAACAGTGCTCAGCACAGAGTGAGCTCTTAACAGATACTATAATTATAATTATTCGAGAAGTTAAGTGACTCGTCCAAGATCCCACAGTAGACACGTGGTGGAGCCGGGACTAGAACCCCCGTCCTCTGACTTTGAGGTCCCAGCTTTTCCATTACTCCACACTGCTTCTCTTTATTTACAGTGAATAAATGAATATTTAATGAATACTATTCATTACTGCTGCTTTAACCCAGTTTCCTCTCGCCATGATAATAATTAGGGTATTTGTTAAGCACTTACTATGTGTCAAGCACTGTTCTAAGCGGTGGGGTAGATACAAGATGATCAGGTTGTCCCACGTGGGGCTCTTCCACACTGCTTCTCTAACATCCATCCTAGACTGTGAGTCTCATGTGGGATGGGATTCTGTGTGGTCTGATTGCATTTATCCCAGTTTCTAGTCAAGTGCTAGGGAAATAATGTGTTTAACTAATAACACAATCCTTATTTTTATGAGAAAACGATAAAAGTGCACCATGTCTGCAGGGAAGCAGCCTGGCATAGTAACGATGGCATTTTGTTAAGTGGTTACTATGTGCCAAGCACTGTTCTAGGCGCTGAGGGGGAT
Source organism: Tachyglossus aculeatus (assembly GCF_015852505.1). Classification (NCBI taxonomy): domain Eukaryota; kingdom Metazoa; phylum Chordata; class Mammalia; order Monotremata; family Tachyglossidae; genus Tachyglossus; species Tachyglossus aculeatus. The sequence goes on from NC_052067.1 coordinate 172,883,286, forward strand.
ACAAGGTAATCAGGTTGTCCCACGTGAGGCTCACAGTCTTCACCCCCATTTGGCAGATGAGGTAACTGAGGTTCAGAGAAGTGAAGTGACTTGCCCAAAGTCACACACTTGACAAGTGGCAGAGCCAGGATTAGAACCCATGACCTTTGACTCCCAAGCCTGGGGTTTTTCCACTGAGCCGCACTGCTTCTTGAGCCACGCTTCTTCCTGGCCTAGTGAATAGAGCACTATAGAAGCAGCGTGGCTCAGTGGAAAGAGCACGGGCTTTGGAGTCAGAGGTCATGGGTTCAAATCCCAGCTCCACCAATTGTCAGTTGTGTGACTTTGGGCAAGTCACTTAACTTCTCTGTGCCTCAGTTACCTCATCTGTAAAATGGGGATTAAGACTGTGAGCCCCCCCTTAGGACATCCTGATAACCTTGTAACCTCTCCAGTGCTTAGAACAGTGCTTTGCACATAGTAAGTGCTTAATAAATGCCATTATTATTATTATTAATAATAATAGAGCTCCAGCCTGGGAGTAAGAACCATATGGGTTCTTACCCAGCCTCTGCTATTTGCCTGCTGTGTGATCTTGGACAAGTCACCACTTCTCTGGGCCTCATTTACCTCATCAGTAAAATGGGGAGGGGGACTGTGAGCCCCACATGGGACAGGGACTGTGTCCATCCCAATTTGTTTGTAATCACCTCAGCGCTTAGTACAGTGCCTATCACATAGCAAGCTCTTAACAAATACCACAGTAATTATTATTACTGCTGCTATTCTCCTCACCGGGCCTCATTCTCTCCTGTCTCACCATCCACCCCTTGCTCACATCCTACCTCTGGCCTGGAATGCCCTCCTTCTTCACATCTGCCAAACTAGCACATTTCCCCTCTTCAAAGCCCTACTGAAGGCTGTGTGACTTTGGGCAAATCATTTAACTTCTCTGTGCCTCAGTTCCCTCATTTGTAAAATGAGGATTAAGACTGTGAGCCCCATATGGGACAGCCTGGCACCTAGTAAGCACTTAACAAATACCATTATAATACCAAATAACAAATAATGGTATTTGTTAAGTGCTTACTTTGAGCCAGGGTGGCCCAAGTAGGGCTCACAGTCTTAATCCTTAATCCTTTATTATTAGTAGTAGTAGTAATAATAATAATAATAATAATAATGACATTTATTAAATGCTTACTATGTGCAAAGCACTGTTCTAAGCGCAGGGGAGGTTACAAGGTGATTGGGTTGTCCCACGAGGAGCTCACGTCTTAATTCCCATTTTACAGATGGGGTAACTGAGGCACAGAGAAGTTAAGTGACTTGCCCAAAGTCAAACTGCCGACATTTGGTGGAGTCGGAATTTGAACCCATAACCCTGACTCCAAAGCCCTTGCTCTTTTCCACTGAGCCACATTGCTTCTCTATTATTATTACTGCTCCAACCATATTCCAGAGGAATCCAGGGGATGCTCTCAAAGCAGCATGGAGAGAGGGGTTTCCCTCCCAGATGGGAGACGACAGGTTTTTTATTTTTTTTTAAGTTTTATTTGTTAAGCGCTTACTATGTGCCAGGCACCATACTAAATACTGGGTAGATACAGGCCAATCAGGTTGGACACAGTCCCTGTCCCACTGGGGTCTCACAGTCTTAATCCTCATTCTACAGATGAAGTCACTGGGATCCAAAGAAGTGAAGTGGCTTGCCCAAGGTCACCCAGAAGACAAGTGGCAGGGCCAGGATTAGAACTCAGGTCCTCTGACTCTCAGGCCTGGGCTCTTTCCTCTAGGCCAGAGCCGGGACAACTGAGGAGACTGAATTCCTGCCGCTGATGATAGTGATAATTGTGGTGTTTGTTAAGCGCTTACTAAGCAGCATGGTCAGTGGAAAGAGCACGGGCTTTGGAGTCAGAGGTTGTGGGTTCAAATCCCAGCTCCACCAACTGTCAGCTGCGTGACTTTGGGAAAGTCACTTAACTTCTTTGGGCCTCAGTTCCCTCATCTGTAAAATGGGGATGAAGACTGTAAGCCCCCCGTGGGACAACCTGATCACCTTGTAACCTCCGCAGCGACATAGTTAAGCGCTTAACAAATACCATCATTATTATTACTATTACTATTATTATTATTATTATATTATACAATAATACAATAATATTATTATTACAATAATAATAGTAATAATAATAGTAATAATAATAATAATGGTATTTGTTAAGTGCTTACTATGTGCCAAGCACTAAGCTCTGGGGTGGATAGGAGCAAATCGGTTTGGACACAGTCCCTGTTCCACGTGGGGCTCACAGTCTCAATCCCCATTTCCCCGTGAAGCAGCATGACATAGTGGAAAAAGCCCGGGCTTGGGAGTCAGAAGACATGGGTTTTAATCCCGGCTCTGCCACTTGTCTGCTGGGTGACAAGTCACTTCACTCCTCTGTGCCTCAGTTACCTCATCTGTAGAATGGGGATTAAAAGTGTGAGCCCCACATGGGGTGACCAGTTTACCCTGTATCTACCTCAGCACATAGACCAGTGCTTAGACATAGTAAGCACTTAACAAACACCATAATTATTCTTATTATTATTTTACAGATGAGGTAACTGAGGTCCAGAGAATTGAAGTGACTCATCCGCCGTCACACAACAGACAAGTGACCAAGCCAGAATTAGAACCCATGACCTTCGGATTCCCAGGCCCAGCCTCTGTCCACTATGCCAAGCTGTTTCTCATCTGAGCCGACGTGGATGAAAGGAATTTTCTGAAGACCCGTCTGGCAGACGGAGATGGAGACTTGTGATGGAGTCTTCTGTCCTCCCCCAAGACGGTGACGATGGAAGGCAGGCCACAGAATAATCAGGTTCTCCTTCTCTCTGCCAGAAACTTTTCGAAAGTCAGAAAAGTTCCTGATGAAAGCGAGGGTCTCTTTTGTGAGCGTGCCTGACGGCATCCTTCAAGCTTCCACACAGCTCGGGAGGCCGAGAAGAGAAGACTGGAAGGTTGCAGGGGGAGACATCCAGAAACTCCAATTCCCTGAGTGCCTTCCTGAAAGGGAAGGAAAAGGCATCAAAGGGAACGAAAGGTTCCAACGGAGTGTCTCCGGAAGCAGGATTTTCCGCTTCCCAGGCCGGGTTTCTATGGGAAAGAAGAAAGTTTTCTGATTTAACATTTATGAGCTTCTTCAACCGAGAGGAGGATGACAGAGATCAGGCGTTGCTGGCTGGTGTTTTGGTGGAGGAGATGGGGCTTCATGTCCTTGTGAAGTCCTGGTGAAGCAGCATGGCATAATAATAATAATAACAATAATAATAATAATAATAATATTTGTTCTTTCATTCATTCAATCGTATTTATTGAGCGCTAACTGTGTGCAGAGCACTGTACTAAGCGCTTGGGAAGTACAAGTTGGCAACATATAGAGACGGTCCCTATCCATCCACAGGCTCACAGTCTAGAAGGGGGAAGCCCTTACTATGTGCAAAGCACTGTTCTAAGCACTGGGGACATACAACGTCATCAGGTTGTCCCCCGTGGGGCTCCCAGTCTTAATCCCCATTTTCCAGATGAGGTAACTGAGGCACAGAGAAGTGAAGTGACTTGCCCAAAGTCACACAGCTGACAATTAGAGGAGCTGCATTTGAACCCGTGACTGCTGACTCCAAAGCCCGGGCTCTTTCCACTGAGCTACATTGCTTCTCTAAGATAGATAATGGCTAGAGCCCGGGAGTCAGAAGATCGTGGGTTCTACTCCCGGCTCCAACACCCATCTGCTGTGTGACCCTGGGCAAGTCACTTCACTTCTCCGGGCCTCAGTTACCTCATCTGGAAAATGGGGTTTGAAACGGCGAGCCCCTCGTGGGACGGGGACTGTATCCAACCTGATTTGCTTGTACCCACCCCAGCGCTTAGTACAGTGCCTGGTACATAATTAAGTGCTTAACAAATACCGCAATGATTGTTATTATCGTTATTATTATAACAATCTCCCCCAGGGGAGGAGATCTGCTTGAGAAATCTTCTGACCCCTCGCCCCCCACCAAGCACACGCACACACACAGGCACACACACACACGCAAAAAAAAACCACTCGCCCCAAGCCCAGAAAGTACCAAGTTATGGGTCTTACTCCCTCCTTTCTGCCAGCTAGAGATTTTTCTAATTATGGATGAACCACAGGTTCATTCCCTGATACACAATATGTTTTCTCTTCTGAGTTTATTAAATAACAAAAATAAGAATGATGACGGTGGTACTTTCGGGGGAAAGCATTCATTCATTCAATCGTATTTATTGAAGCAGTGTGGCCTAGTGGATAGAGCCTGGACCTAAGAGTCCAAAGGTCATGAGTTCTCATCCCAGCTCTTCCACTGGTCTGCTGGGTGACCTTGGGTAAGTCACTTCACTTCTCCGTACCTCAGTTCCCTCATCTATAAAACGAGAAGTAAGACCGTGTAGTGTGATGTGGGACAGGGTTCAGCCCAATTACCTTGTATCCACCCCAGCGCTTAGAACAGTGCCTGGCACATAGTAAGCGCTCAACAAATACCATAATTCTTATTGGTATTGTTAAGCCACTTGTCAGCTGTGTGACTTTGAGCAAGTCACTTCACTTCTCTGGGCCTCAGTTCCCTCATCTCTAAAATGGGGATGAAAGACTGTGAGCCCCAGGTGGGGCAACCTGATGACCTTGTATGCCCCGCAGCGCTTAGAACAGTGCTCGGTACATAGTAAGCGCTGAACAAATATTATTATTATTATGTGCAAAATGCTGTTCTAAGCGCTGGTGTAGATACAAGTTAATCAGGTTGGATACAGTCCTTGTCCCACAGGGGGTTCACAGTCTTAATCTCCATTTTACAGATGAGGAAACTGAGGCACAGAGAAGTGAAGTGACTTGCCCCAGGTCACCCAGCAGACATGTGGCAGGGCGGGGATTAGAACTCAGTTCCTTCTGTCTCCCAGTCCCGGGCTCCAGCTACTAAGCTGGGCTGAGTTTCAATAGAGGAAAACTTGCTAACTAGAGAAACTCTAGGACCCTACTAATGACGGTACTTGTGTCGAGCACTGTACTAAGCGCTGGAGTAGATACAAGCTAATCTGGTTGAATGTAGTCCCTGTCCCACATGGTGCTCACAGGCCTTAGCGAAAAGAATCAGAACCTGGGACTCTGGGGACATGGGTTCTACAATCAGCTGTGCCAGCTGTCTGCTGAGAGACCTTGGGCAGGTCATTTAAATAATAATTGTGGTATTTGTTAAGCCCTCGCTAGGTGCCGGGCACTGTACTAAACGTTGGGGTAGATGCAAGTTCATTAGTTTAGGTCCAGTTCATGCCCTACATAGTGTTCACAATCTTAGTTCCCATTTTACGGATGAGGTAAGCACTCAGTAAATATGATCAAGTAATTGACTGGATCCTTTGATTCATGCCCTACATAGTGTTCACAATCTTAGTGCCCATTTTACGGATGAGGTAAGCACTCAGTAAATATGATCAAGTAATTGATTGGATCCTTTGATTCATGCCCTACGTAGTGTTCACAATCTTAGTGCCCATTTTACAGATGAGGTAAGCACTCAGTAAATATGATCAAGTAATTGATTGGATCCTTTAATTCATGCCCTACATAGTGTTCACAATCTTAGTGCCCATTTTACGGATGAGGTAAGCACTCAGTAAATATGATCAAGTAATTGACTGGATCCTTTGATTCATGCCTTACATAGTGTTCACAATCTTAGTGCCCATTTTACGGATGAGGTAAGCACTCAGTAAATATGATCAAGTAATTGATTGGATCCTTTGATTCATGCCCTACATAGTGTTCACAATCTTAGTGCCCATTTTACGGATGAGGTAAGCACTCAGTAAATATGATCAAGTAATTGACTGGATCCTTTGATCCATGCCCTACATAGTGTTCACAATCTTAGTGCCCATTTTACGGATGAGGTAAGCACTCAGTAAATATGATCAAGTAATTGATTGGATCCTTTGATTCATGCCCTACATAGTGTTCACAATCTTAGTGCCCATTTTACGGATGAGGTAAGCACTCAGAAAATATGATCAAGTAATTGACTGGATCCTTTGATTCATGCCTTACATAGTGTTCACAATCTTAGTGCCCATTTTACGGATGAGGTAAGCACTCAGTAAATATGATCAAGTAATTGATTGGATCCTTTGATCCATGCCCTACAGAGTGTTCACAATCTTAGTGCCCATTTTACGGATGAGGTAAGCATTCAGTAAATATGATCAAGTAATTGATTGGATCCTTTGATTCATGCCCTACATAGTGTTCACAATCTTAGTGCCCATTTTACGGATGAGGTAAGCACTCAGTAAATATGATCAAGTAATTGATTGGATCCTTTGATCCATGCCCTACAGAGTGTTCACAATCTTAGTGCCCATTTTACGGATGAGGTAAGCACTCAGTAAATATGATCAAGTAATTGACTGGATCCTTTGATTCATGCCCTACATAGTGTTCACAATCTTAGTGCCCATTTTACGGATGAGGTAAGCACTCAGTAAATATGATCAAGTAATTGATTGGATCCTTTGATCCATGCCCTACATAGTGTTCACAATCTTAGTGCCCATTTTACGGATGAGGTAAGCACTCAGTAAATATGATCAAGTAATTGACTGGATCCTTTGATTCATGCCCTACATAGTGTTCACAATCTTAGTGCCCATTTTACAGATGAGGTAAGCACTCAGTAAATATGATCAAGTAATTGATTGGATCCTTTGATTCGACCTGTTCGGAGGGCAATGCTGAGTGAAGCATTGGGTAGACCACAGTTCTGGGAGTAAGAAGACCTGGGTTCTAATCCCAGCCCTTCTACTTGCCTTCCGTGTGACCTTGGGTAAGTCACTTCTCTTTGCCTGTTTCCTTATCTGTAAAATGAGGATTCATGACCGCAGTGTGGCTCAGTGGAAAGAGACCGGGCTTTGGAGTCAGAGGTCATGGGTTCAAATTCTGGCTCCACCAACTATCAGCTGTCTGACTTTGGGCAAGTCACTTAACTTCTCTGGGCCTCAGTTACCTCATCTGTAAAATGGAGATTGAGAATGTGAGCCCCCTGTGGGACAACCTGATCACCTTGTACCCTCTCCAGCACTTAGAACAGTGCTTTGCACATAGTAAGTGCTTAATAAATGCCATTATTATTATTATTATTATTATTATTATTATTATTATTATTATTTGCATAGTAAGTGCTTAACAAATGCCATCATTATTATTTCTGGGCAGGGAACTTGTCTGCTGGTTCAGTTGTATTGTCCTCTTCCAAGGGCTTAGTACAGTACAACAGATACAGCAGACAAGGTCCCTGCCCATAGTAAGCGCTCAATGGATACCATTAATTGATTGAGAGAACCAGCGTGGGCTAATAGATAGAGTACGGGCTTGGGAGTCAGAAGGTTGTGGGTTCCAATCCTGGATCTGCCACTTGTCTGCTGTGTGACCTTGGGCATGTCACTTTACTTCTCTGTCCCTCAATTACCTCATCTGTAAAATGGGGATTGAGACCATGAGCCCCATGTGGGACAGGGACTGTGTCCAACACGATTTGCTTGTCTCCACCCCAGAGCTTGGTACAGTGCCTGGTAATAATAATGATAATAATAATAATAATAATAATAATAATAATAATAATAATAATTGCATTTAGTAAGCGCTTACTATGTGCAAAGCACTGTTCTAAGCACTGGGGAGGTTACAAGGTGATCAGGTTGTTCCCCGGGGGGCTCACAGTCTTAATCCCCATTTTACAGATGAGGTAACTGAGGCTCAGAGAAATTAAGTGACTTGCCCAAAGTCACACAGCTGACAATTGGCAGAGCCGGGATTTGAACTCATGGTAGATAGTAAGTACTTAACGAACAACATAATAATAATGATTATTATTACTATTGATTGATTAATATGAACTAACTCCTCCAAGAGCTTATCATTATTATTTTGCTACAAGTTCATGAAGCCAAATACATCCTGGACCTGGAAGGTTCTCCCCCCTCAAATTCATTCATTCAGTCATATTCATTGAGCTCTTACTATGTGCAGAGCACTGGACTAAGCACTTGGGAAGTACAAGTTGGCAACAAATAGAGACGATCCCTACCCAACAACGGGCTTACAGTCTAGAAGGGGGAGACAGACAACAAAACAAAGCATGTGGACAGGTGTCAAGTCATCAGAACAAATAGAGTTAAAGCTAGATGCACATCATTAACAAAATGAATAGAATAGTAAATATGGACAAGTCAAATAAATAGAGTAATAAATCTGTACAAACCCACTGTTGGGTAGGGACTGTCTCTATATGTTGCCAATTTGTACTTCCCAAGCGCTTAGTACAGTGCTCTGCACACAGTAAGTGCTCAATAAATACGATTGATGATGATGATATATACAGGTGCTGTGGGGAGGGGAAGGAGGTAGGGCTGTGGGAGCGGGGGATCTGACAGACAATGACTCTCCCCTCCTTCAAAGCCTTATTGAAGGCCCATCTCCTCCAAGAAGCCTTCCCAGACTAAACCCCACTTTTCCTCATCTCCCACTCCCTTCTGCATCACCCTGACTCACTCCCTTTGCTCTTCCCCACTTCCCTACCCCTCAGCACATGTTCATATCTGTCATTTTCTTTATTTGAATTGCTGTCCATCTCCTCCCTCTAGACTTAAGTTCATTGCGGGCAGGGAATGTCCCTGTCAATTGTTGTGCTGTACCTTCCCAAGCGCTTAGTACAGTGCTCTGCACACAGTAAGCACTCAATAACTACGATTGAAGGACTGGATGAATGAATGAATGAATCCCTGTCCCACATGGGGCTCACAGTCTAAGTAGGGGGGAGAACAGATATTGAATCCCCATTTGGCAGCTGAGGACGCTGAGACCCAGAGAAGTGAAGCGACATGTCCAAGGTCAAGGTCACACAGCACACACGTAGTGGAGCCGGGTTTAGAACTCAGGCCTTCTGGTTCCCAGGACCTGGCTTTGTTCACTGTATCTTGAGAAGGAGAAGCAGTGTGGCTCAGTAGAAAGAGCACCGGCTTTGGAGTCAGAGGTCGTGGGTTCAAATCCCGGCTCCGCCACTTGTTAGCTGTGTGACTTTGGGCAGGTCACTTCACTTCTCTGGGCCTCAGTTACCTCATCTGGAAAATGGGGATTAAGACTGTGAGCCCCCCGTGGGACAACCTGATCACCTTGTAACCTCCCCAGGGCTTAGAACAGTGCTTTGCACATAGTAAGTGCTTAATAAATGCCGTTATCATCATTTTTATTATTATTAATGATCAGCCCGGTATGACACATTGATTCAGGTCTGCCCTAAATCCAGCCCCAGATATGCCCTCCACCCTCACAACAATCCTTCCCACTGGGCAGCAGCAGCAAACTACGATTGAATTCCTCCTGAATTTATGGCCCAATTAGAAAGCCGAGAAATCTTGCCAGATGGGGGGATTTGAACTCAAAACAATCTGGCTCCCAGCCTTTCCTCAGTCAATTTCCCTACTTCAGGCCATCTTTCAAACGCCTCCATTCCCACCCTCCAGGCGCCATTCAACCTCAAAGCTTATATTTAAAATCCCACCATCGCCTAGAAATTCATCCCTTCATCCTAGATTCTGGCAGGCTCCCCGCTCCCCCCGGCCCTTAAATGAAGAGGAAAATTCCTCTCAACCCGATCCGGCAAATTTAATGTCATCTACAAGCAGGTTGTGTCTTTTTTTATGCTGAAACAGGTGCTCTGGGTGGAGGTGTAAGGCCGTCCCATATCGAAGACCCCCGGAATTCCCAGCAAGCATCTCCACGTAGAAATAAACAGCCATATGGCGAACAAACTTCCTTTTTTACGGCTTGGCTTCAATTTTATTTCCCAGTCGGGCGATGTCACCAATCCTGAATATTAACCAGGCTCCGTCTGCAGCGGGCCGATCTCGGAGAAAAGCGCCCATCAGGCTTTGGGAGGATTTGTTTTACTTGTACCTATCTATTTTATTTATTTTATTTTGTTAGTATGTTTGGTTTTGTTGTCTGTCTCCCCCTTCTAGACTGTGAGCCCACTGTTGGGTAGGGACTGTCTCTATATGTTGCCAGCTTGTACTTCCCAAGCGCTTAGTACAGTGCTCTGCACACAGTAAGCGCTCAATGAATACGATTGATTGATTGATTGATTGATTTCACAGCTTCAAACGGCAGCACGGCCTCATAGGATCGGGATGAGGAGCAGGCGGGAGGGTGGTCAGTCCAGTCACAGTGGCCAGCGAGACCTCCAGGTGCCCCAAGCCCCGGGGTCAGTGCCTGCTGTAAGAGAAGCAGCGTGGCTCGGTGGAAAGAGCACGAGCTTTGGAGTCAGAGGTCATGGGTTCAAATCCCGGCTCTGCCAGTTGCCAGCTGTGTGACTTGGGGCAAGTCACTTAACTTCTCTGTGCCTCAGTGACCTCATCTGGAAAATGGGGATGAAGACTGTGAGCCCCCCCATGGGACAACCTGATCACCTTGTAACCTCCCCAGCTCTTAGAACGGTGCTTTGCACATAGTAAGTGCTTAATAAATGTCATCATTATTATTATTACTGAAATGCCATCGGAGAAAAACGTTTAATTTGCAGAGAGGAGGGCAGGGGAAAGGTATTGCTCATAAATGTCTACTAATGCCTGTTTGAAATGTAATCATAAGTGGCTTAGAGAAGCAGCATGGCTCGGTGGAAAGAGCCCGAGCTTTGGAGTCAGAGATCGTGGGTTCAAATCCCGGCTCTGCCAATCGCCAGCTGTGTGACTTGGGGCAAGTCACTTCACTTCTCTGGGCCTTGGTTCCCTCATCTGTAAAATGGGGATGAAGACTGTGAGCCCCCCGTGGGACAACCTGATCACCTTGTAACCTCCCCAGAGCTTAGAACGGTGCTTTGCACATAGTAAGTGCTTAATAAATGTCATCATTATTATTATTATATGAGAAGCAGCATGGCTCAGTGGCAAGAGACTGGGCTTTGGAGTCAGAGGTCATGGGTTCAAATCCTGACTCTATCAATTGTCACCTGGGTGACTTTGGGCATGTCACTTCACTTCTCTGGGCCTCAGTTCACTCATCTTTAAAACGGGGATTTAGACTGTGAGCCCCCCGTGGGACAACCTGATCACCTTGTATCCTCCCCAGCACTTAGAACAGTGCTCTGCACATAGTAAACACTTAACAAATGCCATCATTATTATTATTAGCATTGTAAAAAGCCCTCAATCCCCTCATCCCCTCCTACCTCACTTCACTCCTCTCCTAGTCCAACCCCACCCGCACACTTGGCTCCTCTAACGCCAACCTTCTCACTGTCCCTCCATCTCATCTATGTCGCCTCTGACCTCTCGCCACACCCTATCCCTGGCCTGGAATGCCCACCTCCTTCATATAATAATAATAACGATGGTATTTGTTAAGCGCTTATTATGTGCAAAGCCCTGTTCTAAGCACTGGGGGGATACAAGGTAATCAGGTTGTCCCACGGGGGGCTCACAGTTTAATCCCCATTTTACAGATGAGGGAACTGAGGCCCAGAGAAGTGAAGTGACTTGCCCAAAGTCACACAGCTGACAAGTGGCGGAGCCGGGATTTGAACCCATGACCTCTGACTCCCAAGCCCGGGCTCTTTCCACTGAGCCACGCTGCTTCATATCCAACAGACAATTATTTTCCCCACCTTCAAAGCCTTACTGAAGGCCCATCTCCTCCAAGAGGCCTTCCCTGATTAAGTCCCCCTTTCCTCTTCTCCCACTCTTTTCTGCATCGCTCTGATTTCTTCCCCTTATTCACTCCTCCACCCAGCCCCACAGCACTAATGAACATATGGAAAGAGCCTGGGTTTGGAGTCAGAGGTCATGGGTTCAAATCCTGGCTATGCCAACTGTCGGCTGTGTGACTTTGGGCAAGTCACTTCACTACTCCAGGCCTCAGTTCCCTCATCTGTAAAATGGGGATGAAACCTGAGAGCCCCCCGTGGGACAACCTGATTACTTTGTATCCCCAGCGCTTAGAACAGTGCTTTGCACATAGTAAGTGCTTAATAAATGCCATTATTATTATTATTATGACGATGATTATTATTATTATCATTATTATTATTATTATATGTGTAATCTTTTTTATTCATATTTCTGTGTCATTCATTCATTCATTCAATCGTATTTATTGAGCACTTACTTTGTGCAGAGTACTGTACTAAGCACTTGAAAAGTACAATTTGGCAACAAATTGAGTAAATCCCCACCCAACAGGCTTACAGTCTAGAAGTGGGGAGGCCGCGGGGCGGGCCTCGTCCGGCCGCGCCACGTTGCGGAACGACAGACAACAAAACAAAACAAAGCAGTGGACAGGCATCAATAGCATCAATGTAAATGAATAGAATTATAGATATATATGCATCATCAATAAAATGAATAGAATAATAAATATGTACATATGTACAAAAGCGCTGTGGACAGGCTTACAGTCTAGAAGCGGGGAGACAGACAACAAAACAAAACAAAGCAGTTGACAGGCATCAATAACATCAATGTAAATGAATCGAATCATAGATATATACACATCATTCATAAAATTAATAGAATAATAAATATGTAAATATATACAAAAGTTCTGTGGGACTGGGAGGGGGTAGAGCAGAAGGAGGGAGTCAGGTCGATGGGGTGAGAAGGAGGAACAGAAAAAAATGGGATTAGTCTAGGAAGGCTTCCTAGAGGAGGTGAACTTTCAGGAGGGCTTTGAAGTGGGGAAGTGTGCTAGTTTGGCAGATGTGAGGAGGGAGGGCATTCCAGGCCAGAGGCAGGATGTGAGCCGGGGATCGATGGCGGGACAGGCAAGAATGAGGCCAAGGGAGGAGGTTAGCGGTGGCAGAGGAATGGAGGGTGCGGGCTGGGCTGGAGAAGGAGAGAAAGGAGGTGAGGATGGAGGGGCAAGGGGATGGATGGCTTTGAAGCCAATGTTGATAAGTTTTTGTATGATATAGAGGTTGATAGGCAACCACTGGAGATTTTTGAGGAGGGGGTGACATACCCAGAGTGTTTCTCCCCCTCTAGACAGTAAGCTAGTTGTGGACAGGGGATATGTTTCTTATACTGTGATATTGTACTCTCCCAAACGCTTAGTACAGTGCTCTGCAAGCACTGAATAAATACGCCTGACTGGCCGACTGACTCAAAAGACCCAAAATGGCAGCCTTCTCTTCTGAGAGGTGAGCATTGTCTTCCCTGCCCTTGTTCTCAGTGACTTGCCCCAGATCACAATGGAAAGAGCCTGTGATATAGATATATATATATAATAGCATATCTATAATATTATATATAATATTATTATATTATATTATATTATATTATATTATATTATATTATGTTATGTTATATTATATCATATTATATTATATTATATTATATTATATTATATTATATTATATTATATTATATTATATTATATTATATTATATTCTTATATTATTATATTATATTATATTATATTATATGAATTATATTATATTATGTTATATTATTATATTATGTTATATTATATTGTATTATATTACACTATCTTATATTATGCTATATTATATTATATTATAATATATTACATTGCATTATATTATTTTATATTGTGTTATGTTACATTATATTATATTATATTATATTATATTATATTATATTATATTATATTGTTATATTATATTATATTATATTATAATGTTGCATTATATTATATATAATTATATCTATTATTGTATGTATTATATATATATATATATATATATAATGTACTTTTCTCTAAGAGAAATCAAGTGATTTGCCCAAGTTCACACAGCAGAAAAGTAGAAGAAAGGGATTTGAACCCATGCTTTCTGATTCCCAGGCTCTGGGCTTGGGAGTCAGAGGTCGTGGGTTCTAATCCCAGCTCCACCACTTAGCAGCTGTGTGACTTGGGGCAAGTCACTTCACTTCTCTGGGCCTCAGTTTCCTCATCTGTAAAATGGGGATTAAGACTGTGAGCCCCACAGGGGACAACCTGATTACCTTGTATCTACCCCAGTGCTTAGAACAGGCTTGGCACATAGTAAGCACTTAACAAATATTATTATTACTATTATTATTATGCCTGATTGAGAGTGCTCACAATGTAACTGGAGGAGAAGTTGCCGTTTTCCTTTACAGACTTCGGGTTTTCTGCATAAAATCAATGTGACTTTTCTGTGAAAAAATCCCCTGCTAGGCCATTCCTTCTTGGTCCTGGGATCATTTCAGAATTTTTAAAGGGAGTTATCAACCTTAGTTCCACCGCCCCTTCGATTCTGAAGAGCGCGTGTGTGCTCTCCGAGGCTCCGAGAGGAGGTGAAGTGCCTCCCGTGTTTATCTTGTTTCTTAAAATTTTTAGGACAAATGAGAACACAGAGTAACCCTGTAGCAGCGTTTTCAGTTGCTGTAAAAGAACAGAAAAAGGGTGAGACACAATGTAATAATTATAATAGTGGCAGTCGTTAAGCACTTATTGTGTGCCAAGCATTTTAAGGGCCTGGGTAGACATGAGATATTCAGGTAATAATAGTAATAATTATAATGGCATTTGTTAAGTGCTTACTATGTGCTAAGCACTGTTCTAAGTGCTGGGGGATTACAAGGTAGTCAGGTTGTCCCACATGAGACTCACAGTCTTAATCCCCATTTTACAGATGAGGTAACTAAGGCACAGAGAAGTGAAGTGACTTGCCCAAAGTCACACAGCTGACAAGTGGTGGAGCCGGGATTAGAAACCACAACCTCTGACTCCCAAGCCCAGGCTCTTTCCATTGAGCCACGCTCCTTCATATATACCTGTATACATGTATATACGCTTGTACATATTTATTACTCTATTTATTTATTTATTTTACTTGTACATATCTATTCTATTTATTTTATTTTGTTAGTATGTTTGGTTTTGTTCTCTGTCTCCCCCTTTTAGACTGTGAGCCCACTGTTGGGTAGGGACTGTCTCTATATGTTGCCAACTTGTACTTCCCAAGCGCTTAGTACAGTGCTCTGCACACAGTAAGCGCTCAATAAATTTGATTGATGATGATGATGATGATTCTCAATGCCATATACATTCCCTGTCCCACAAGGGGCTTACAGTAAGAAGGGAAGAGAGAACAGATAGTCAATATCCCGAGAAGCAGCTTGGCTTAGTGGAAAGAGACCGGGTTCAGGAGTCAGGGGTCATGGGTTCTAATTCCGCCTCTGCCACTTGTCAGATGGGTGACTTTGAGCAAGTCACTTAACTTCTCCATCCCTCAGTTACCTCCTCTGTAAAATGGGGATTGAGACCGTGAGCCCCACGTGGGACAACCTGATTACCCTGTTTCTACCCCAGGATTTAGGACAGTGATCGGCACATAGTAAGCGCTTAACAAATACCAACATTATTATTGTTCAGATGGATATATCTATAATTCTATTTATTTATATTGATGCCTGTTTACTTGTTTTGGTGTCTGTCTTCCCCCTTCTAGACTGTAAGCCCGGAGTGGGCAGAGATTGTCTCTCTTTATTGCTGAATTATACTTTCCACACACAGTAAGAGCTCAAGAAATACAACTGAATGAATGTTGTCCCACCTGGGGCTCACAGTCTGAATCCTCATTTTACAGGTGAATTCTTAATAACTGCCCCTGACTGGATGGCTAATACAATATGGAATGGGGATTTTCAGAAGGAGCCGTATCTGCAGTTTTTGAACTGTTCCTGTCGTCAATCACCCGAAGGCTCGGATCAAGGCAAGTGACAGACATATCTTTACCGGTTGCTTGTCTTTCCTTTCATGTGATATGTCAATTTTCCCCTCTGTGATTTACCCCTCTGAGATCCCGCTGGCTCTGATAGCAAGACATCCCCCTCAGCCTGTCTCTTTGCTGGATGAAGCCCCGCTCTGAGATCCGGGCAATATTTGCTCTGTGAAAGAAGATGCCATTTCTAGGAGAAATCGTCAATGCTGGAGGGTAACCCTGGACCAATTCAAACCTGGGAAGCAATCGATCGATCAATCAGTGGGATTTATTGAACATTTATTGGGGTCACTGTACCAAGTGTTCAGGAAAATACAATGTAATGGAGTTGGGAGATACAATTCTCGCCCACAGGGAATTCAGCCTTTTAGTGAGGAGCACCACAACTGCACAGGGTAAGTGCTCAAAAAAACGATTGAATGAATGAATGAATGAATGGAGAGAGCCCATGTCTAGGACTCAGAGGGACCTGGATTCTAATCCCAGTTCCACTGCTTGTTTGCTGTGTGACCTTAGGCAAGTCATTTCACTTCTCTGGGCCTACATTTCCTCAACTAGAAAGTGGGGATTAAGACTTTGAGCTCCATGTGGGACAGGGACTGTGTCCAACCTGATTATCTTCATTCATTCATTCATTCATTCAATGGTATTTATTCAGCACTTACCGTGTGCAGAGCACTCTACTAAGCACTTGGGAAGTACAAGGTGGCAACATATAAAGACAGTCCCTACCCAAACAGTGGGCTCACAGTCTCATTCATTCAATGGTATTTCGTGAGCGCTTACTGTGTGCAGAGCACTGTACTAAGTGCTTGGGAAGTATGATTCAGCGACAGAGACAATCCTTGTCCACAACAGGCTCACAGTCTAGAAGGGGGGAGACGAACATCAAAACAAGTAGGCATCAGTAGCATCATTATAAGTAGAATTGTAGATATATACACACCACTAATAAAAATAAATAGAATTGTAATTATAAATATGTATATACAAGTGCTTTTGGGTGGGGAGGGGAATAGAGAAAAGGGAGCAAGTCACGACAATGGGGAGGGGAGGGGGAGCAGCGGGTAAGGGGGGCTTTAGTCTGGGAAGGCCTCCTGGAGGAGGTGAAACTTCAGTAGGGTTTTGAAGGGGGGAAGTGTGCTAGTTTGGTGGATGTGAGGAGGGAGGGCATTCCAGGCCAGAGGTAGGATGTGGGCCAGGGGTCGACAGCGGGACAGGATAGAGCGAGGCACAGTGAGGAGGTTAGCAGTGGCAGAGGAGCAGAATGTGTGGGATGGGATGGAGAAGGTGAGAAGGAAGATGAGGTAGGAGGGGGCAAGGAGGTGGACCGCTTTGAAGCCGACTGAGGAGTTTTTGCTTGATAGAGAGGTTAATAGGCAACCACTGGGGATTTTTGAGGAGTGGGTGACTTGCCCAGAGCATTTCTGTAGAAAGATAATCCGGGGCGCAGAGTGAAGTATAGACTGAAGTGGGGAGAGAGAGGAGGTTGGGAGATCAGAAAGGATGCTCTTAGAACAGTGCCTTGCACATAGTAAGCGCTTAACAGTGGAAAGAGCCCGGGCTTTGGAGTCAGAGGTCAAGGATTCAAATCCCAGCTCCACCACTTGTCAGCTGTGTGACTTTGGGCAAGTCACTTAACTTCTCTGAGCCTCAGTTACCTCCTCTGTAAAATGAGGATTAAGACTGTGAGCCCCCCGTGGGACAACCTGATCACCTTGTAACCTCCCCAGCGCTTAGACCAGTGCTTTGCACATAGTAAGCACTTAATAAATGCTATCATTATTATTATTATTATAATTCTCTGTGCCTCAATCATCTCATCTGGAAAATGGGAAAGAAGCCTGTGAGAGCTTGTGGGACGTGGACTGTGTCCAACCTTTGTTCGTGTCTACCTTGGCACTTAGAACAGTGTCTAACACATAGTAAGCACTTAACAAATACCAGTGGTGAGCCCGCAACAAGCTGCCTTACTAGTGACTGTTTTTGATCCCACAAACAACAACAAGGAAGTGACTGGTGAAGGCCTGATGGGCTCTACTTGAGGACAGGCAGTTGACGGCCCATGGGAGTCTGAGCACGGAGGGAAACGCGACCTTCTGTCCCGGCTGTATTTGGTAACGGGCCTGGACCCCTTAATGACAGCCACGCAGAGCCACAACTTCCATGCCTGATGCGGATAAAGGGCGCTCGTTCTGAATCACGAGGAAGCAGGAGAAGAAGGAAGCAGAGGGGAAGCAGCATTTGGGGAAAGCAGCCTGCGGAGGAGGAGGCTTGCAGTGTCAGCCATTCAGGTGGCCAGAACTTCGCCCGAACTTTTTTTTTTAAGTGGTATTTGTTAAGTGCTTACTATGTGCCAAGCACTGTCCTAAGCGCTGGGGGGGATACAAAGTAATCAGGTTGTCCCACGTGGGGCTCGCAGTCTTCATCCCCAATTTACAGATGAGGTAACTGAGGCATAGAGAAGTGAAGTGACTTGCCCAAAGTCACACAGCTGACAAGTGGGGGAACTGGGATGAGAACCTCTGACTCCCAAACCTGTTCCCTTTCCACTGAGCCACGCTGCTTCTCTCCGTAGGATCAACTGAAGGGGTTACACCTTGACCAATCAATCAATCAATCAATCGTATTTATTGAGCGCTTACTGTGTGCAGAGCACTGTACTAAGCGCTTGGGAAGTACAAGTTGGCAACATATAGAGACAGTCCCTACCCAACAGTGGGCCCACAGTCTAAAAGACCAGGAGACTAGTACCAGCAGACTCTTGGTGGACTGCGTGTGAGTGACTTTTGAGTGTGTATTGAGGTGTTTGAGTGTATTGAGGTGTCACTCCCTTGCAAGTTAGTAAAACAAAGTTAAAAAACTTTCCCCAGTAACCTTGGTGGTCGCTAGTTTGGTTTGACTTTCTAGGTGTTACTGAGGCTCCCCCGGTCCAGGGAAGTCCTGGTTGGTAGGAGTCGTGGGCTCGGGGCAGTGGATTGCTGTAGAGCCAGTAGCGAGGAGATTTTATTTGATATGGAGGTGGATTGTACTCTCCCAAAGGCTTAGTACAGAGCTCTGCTCACACCATCCACTTAATAAATGATCGATCAATTTGTCTGAACAGAAGAAATGAGACTCTGACATGTCGAGGTCCGTTTGAATAGGAGGAAGTGTGGCGTGATGGGCTGAACAAACTCCTAGGAATCAGACACCTGGGTTCTGACCTCAGTTCTGCCATTGGCCATCTGTGTGACCTTGGGCAAGTCACTTTAGAGAAGCAGCATGGCTAGTGGAAAGAGCACAGGATTTGGAGTCAGAGGTCATGGGTTCAAATCCCAGCTCCGCCAATTGTCAGCTGTTTGACTTTGGGCAAGTCACTTCACTTCTCTGGGCCTCGGTTCCCTCATCTGTAAAATGGGGATATAGACTGTGAGCCCCACATAGGACAAACCTGATCACCTTGTAAACTCCCCAGCGTTTGGAACAGAGAAGCAGCGTGGCTCAGTGGAAAGAGCACGGGCTTTGGAGTCAGAGGTCATGGGTTCAAATCCCAGCTCCGCCAATTGTCAGCTGTTTGACTTTGGGCAAGTCACTTCACTTCTCTGGGCCCCAGTTCCCTCATCTGTAAAGTGGGGATTAAGACTGTTAGCACCCAGTGGGACAACCTGATCACCTTGTAACCTCCCCAGCGTTTAGAACAGTGCTTTGCACATAGTAAGCACTGAATAAATGCTATCATTATTATTATTATTTATCTGTAAAACTGGGATCAAATGCCTGTGCCCTCCAAGCATTTAATTAAAAGACTCAATATGCCTGCTAACTGCTCTCCCTCTTTTCAAAACCCTTCTGATACCCCATCTCCTCCAGGAGGACTTCCTGGATTAATATATCTCCTCCCTGGTTCTGTACTTCCTGCTATTATCTTCCCACAGTTGTATTTCTCCACTTCAGACTCTCATTTCACTTTTGAACCTATCAGGTGACATTCCTGTCACTTTGAATACTTCTCCCTTCTACATTTAAGTTTTTGTTGTTGCTGTTGTTGTTTTTAATGGTACATATTAAGCGCTAAATATGTTCCAGACGTTGTACTTAAGTGCTGGGGTTGTTATGTGCTTACCCTAACTGTGAAGGCAGGGATCATATAGTGTAACTCTTCTAAGCAGCGTGGCTCAGTGGAAAGAGCCCGGGCTTTGGAGTCAGAGGTCATGGGTTCAAATCCTGGCCCCTCCACTTGTCA
Source organism: Tachyglossus aculeatus (assembly GCF_015852505.1). NCBI lineage: Eukaryota > Metazoa > Chordata > Mammalia > Monotremata > Tachyglossidae > Tachyglossus > Tachyglossus aculeatus. Next base: position 172,903,309 of record NC_052067.1, read on the forward strand.
ACTATGTGACCTTGGACAAGTCACTGAACTTCTCTGGTCCTCTCAGTTCCCTCATCTGGAAAATGAGGATGAAAACTGTGATTCCCCCCGTGGGACAACCTGATCACCTTGTAAACTCCCCAGTGCTTAGAACAGTGCTTGGCACATAGTAATCACTTAATAAATACCATTATTATTATTATTATTCTAAGAGATCATCATTAATAATAATAATAATAATGGTATTTGTTAAGTGCTTACTATGTGTCAAGCACTGGGGTAGATACAAGGTAATCAGGTTGTCCCACGTGGGGCTAACAGTCCTAATCCCCATTTTGCAGATGAGGCACAGAGGTTCCCAACTGAGGTTGGGAAGCGGCGTGGCTCAGTGGAAAGAGCACAGGCTTTGGAGTCAGAGGTCATGGGTTTGAATCCTGGCTCTGCCAATTGTCAGCTGTGTGACTTTGGGCAAGTCACTTCACTTCTCTGGGCCTCAGTTACCTTATCTGTAAAATGGGGAATAAGATTGTGAGCCCCCCGTGGGACAACCTGATCACCTTGTAACCTCCTCAGCACTTAGAACAGTGCTTTGCACATAGTAAGCACTTAATAAATTCCATCATTATTATTATTATTCTTACAGAGAAGTTTAGTGGCTTGTCCAAGGTCACACCACAGGCAAGTGGCAGAGCTGGAATTAGAACCCATGTCCTCTGACTTTCAAGCCCGGGCTCTTTCCACTAAGCCATGCTGCTTCTCTATTATTAGTAGTAGTAGTAGTAGTAGTAGTTGAAATGATCATAATAATTCTGACATCTAAGTTCTTACTAAATAATGATAATAATAATAATAATGGCATTTATTAAGTGCTTACTATGTGCAAAGCACTGTTCGAAGTGCTGGGGGGTACAAGGTCATCAGGTTATCCCACAGGGGGCTCACAGTGTTCAGCCCCGTTTTACAGATGAGGGAACTGAGGCACAGAGAAGTGAAGTGTCTTGCCCAAAGTCACACAGCTGACAATTGGCAGAGCTGGGTTATGAACCCATGACCTCTGATTTCAAAGCCCAGGCTCCTTCCATTGAGCCATGCTGCTTCTTCTTCTTCTCTTGCTATATACCAAGCACTGTACATACAAGATGATTAGATCAGGCACAGTCTCTGTCCTAAATGAGGTTCCCAACTGAAGGGATCTGTCCAACCCAATTTGCTTGCATCTATTCCAGTGTTTAGTACAATGCCTGGCACATAGTAAGCGCTTAACAAATTCCACAGTGATGATTCTCATTATTTAGGGGAAGAGAAAACAGGTATTTAAGACCAATTTTGTCCATGAGGAAACTGAGGCACAGAGAAGTTAACTGACTTGCCCTAGGGTCACACAACAAGCATTTGGTAGAACTGGAATTAGAACCCTGGTGTTTGGACTCCAGGTTTTTACATGCAGTAGATATTCAATATGTCCTATTGATTAGTTGATCGGTTAGATTCTGAGCATGATCTGGGACAAGGACTGGATCTGAAGTAGCACGGCATAGTGGATAGAGCACAGGCCTAAGAGTCAGAAGGTCATGGGTTCTAATCCCAGTTCCGCCATTTTACTGTGTGGCTGAGGGCATGTCACTTCACTTCTCTGGGCTTCAGTTCCCTCAGCTGTAAAATGGGAATGAAGACTGTGAGCCCCATGTGGGACAGGGACTGTGTCCAACCTGATTTCCTTGTATCTACCCCAGTACTTAGAACAGTGCCTGGCACTTTTATTCAATCGTTCATTCATTCAACCATATTTATTAAGCACTTACTGTGTGCACAGCACTGTACTAAGCACTTGGAAAGTACAGTTCAGCAATTAAGAGAGACAATCCCTGCCCACACTGGGTTTACAGTCTAGAAGGGGGGAGACAGACATCAAAACAAGTAAACAGGCATCAGTATAAATAAATAGAATTATAGATATTGACATATATACACAAGTGCTGTGGGGCTGGGAGAAGGGGCAGAAAAGAGGGAGTGTGTCGGGGTGACGTGGGGGGGAGTGGGAGCTGAGAAATGGGGGGCTCAGTCTGGGAAGGCCTCTTGGAGGAGGTGAGCCTTCAGTAGGGCTTTGAAGGGGGAAAGTGTGATTGTCTGGCAGATTTAGGAAGGGAGGGCATTCCAGGCCAGAGGTAGGATGTGGGCCAGGGGTCGATAGCGGGACAGGCAAGAACGAGGCCCAATGAGAAGGTTAGTGGCAGCAGAGGAGCGGAGTGTGCGGGCTGGGCTGGAGAAGGACAGAAGCGAGGTGAGGTAGGAGCAGGTGACGTGATGGACAGCTTTGAAGCCAATAGTGAGGTGTTTTTGTTTGCTATGGAGATTGCTAGGCAACTACTGGAGATTTTTGAGGACAGGAGTAACATGCCCAGAACATTTCTGTAGGAAGATAATCCAAGAAGCAAAATATGAACTGAAGTGGGGAAAGACAGGAGATTGGGAGGTCAGAAAGGAGGCTGAAGTGCAGTAATCCAGTCGGTATAGGATGAGTGATTGTACTAACGTGGTAGTGGTTTGGAAGGAGAGGAAAGGGCGGATCTTGGTGATGATGTGAAGGTGAGACCAGCAGGCTTTGGGGACAGATTGGATATGTGGGGTGAATGAGAGAATGGAGTCAAGAATGACACCAAGGTTGTGAGCTTGTGAGGCAGGAAGGAGGGTTGTGCTATCCATAGTGACTGGAAAGACAGGGAGAGGACAGGGTTTGGGAGGGAAGATAAGGAGCTCAGTCTCAGACATGTTGACTTTAGGTAGTGGGAGGACAGGAGGAGATGTGAGCCTGGGAGGAGGGAGAGAGAATCAGGGGAGGAGATATAGATTTTGGTGTCATCTGCATAGAGATGATAGTTGAAGCCATGGGAGTGAATGAGTTCTCCAAGGGAGTGAGTATAGATTGAGAAGAGAAGGGAACCTAGAACTGACCCTTGAGGAACCTCTACAGTAAGGGATGGGAGGGAGAGGAGGAGCCCGCGAAGGAGACTGGGAATGTACGGCCAGAGAGGTAAGAGGAAAACCAGGAGAGGAGAGAGTCAGTGAATCCAAGGTTGGATAACATATCTAGGAGAAGAGGATGGTCCACAGTGCTAGAGGCATCTGAGAGGTCAAGGAGGATTAGAATGGAGTAGGAGCTGTTGGATTTGGGAAGAAGGAGGTCATTGGTGACCTTTGAGAGGGCAGTTTCAGTGATGTGGAGGGGATGGAAACCAGATTGGAGGGGATCCAGGAGAGAGTTGGAGGAGAGGAATTTGACACAGCAAGTGTAGATGACTCATTTCAGGAGTTTGGAGAGGAAGGGTACGAGGGAGATGGGCGATAATGAGTTTTTTTAGGATGGGGGAGACGTGGACGTGTTTAAAAGTACCGGGGAAGAAGCCGTTGGAGAGTGAGCAGTTGAAGATGGATGTTAAGGAGGGGAGAAGGGGAGGGGTGAGAGTTTTTATAAGGTGGGAGGGCATAGGGTCCGAAGCACAGTTGGAGGGACTTGCACTTGAGAGGAAGCAGGAGATCTCTGAAGATATTGCTGCAGAGGAGGGGAAAGTTGAAAAGGAGGCCAAGAGGTGGGGGGATGGAGGAGGGGGAAGGGTGATTTTGGGGAACCTAGTCCTGACAGGGTTAATTTTCCCAATGAAGTTAAGTGGCCAGATCTTTGGGGGTGAGGGATAAGGAAGTGGAAGGGGCAGGAGGCCTGAGGGGGGGGTTAAATGTCCAGAACAGCTGATGAGGGTCATGGGCGTGGGTGTCAACAAAGGAAGAGAAATATTTTTTCCAGGCAGAGGAGAGGGCAGAGTTAAGGCAGGAAAGGACAAACTTGAAGTGGACAAGGTTGGTTTGATGCTTAGATAGGCACGTAGTAAGTGCTTAACAAACACTGTCATTATTATCATCATTATTATTTAGATTACTATAACCCATTGCAATTCTTGACACCAAACAAGCACTTAACAAATCCAACCATTATTTTTCATCTAATTCCGTTTTCTATTTTATAACAAAGGAATTTGACTTTGGATGACTATGGATGATCAGAACTTTATGCTTTGCGACTAATTGGGAAGATATCCCTTCTGGAATTTAACTTTTAATCAGTGATCCGGATGACAGAGGAGGAAGCAGGTTCATGAAATTTGCAGATGGCACCAGGTTGGAGAGGTCAGAGGTCAGGGTGATAAGTAAATGGGAAGACTACCCTGGAATTCCAAATGAGCCTGGACAATCGGGGCAATTCGCAGACATTGCCAGGAGGAAGATAAACAAAGAAATGACCAGGCTCTAGTTGAAGGAAACAAACCTAACGTGTGCGCATTGAATGTGTCTACCATCTGTGATGTATTATGCTCTCCCAAGTGCTTACTACACTGCTCTGCACATAGTAAGTCAGTCAGTTAATTGTATTTACTGAGCACTTGCTCAGAGCAGATCGCTGTACTAAGTGCTTGGAAGCATACAATATAACAAATACACTCCCTGCCACAATGAGTTTACAGTCTAGAGGAAGAGAGAAACATTAATGTAAATGAATAAGGGCTCAATAAATACCACTGAATGATCGACTGGTTGAATAAATAAATCAGTCAATCGTACTTATTGAGCGCTTACTGTGTGCAGAGCACTGTATTAAGCACTTGGGAAGTACAAGTTGGCAACATATAGAGACAGTCCCTACCCAACAGTGGGCTCACAGTCTAAAAGTCATAAATAAAGTCAGAATGGCCAAGGAAAGGATAATAATGATTGAGGTCTGTGTTAAGCAGCGTGGCTCAGTGGAAAGAGCCCGGGCTTTGGAGTCATAGGTCATGGGTTCAAATCCCTGCTTCCCCAATTGTCAGCTGTGTGACTTTGAGCAAGTCACTTAACTTCTCTGTGCCTCAGTGACCTCATCTGTAAAATGGGGATTAAAACTGTGAGCTCCCCATGGGACAACCTGATCATCTTGTAACCTCCTCAGTGCTTAGAACAGTACTTTGCACATAGTAAGTGCTTAATAAATGCCACCATCATTACTATTATTATTATCATTATTATGTGCCAAGCACTGGACTAAGTGCTGGGGTAGTTATAAAATAATAAGGTTCTGCAGAGGGCTCACAGTCTAAATAATTCTAATTCTAATCCCAGCTCTGCCACTGGTCTTCTGTGTGACTTGGGCAAGTCACTTCACTTCTCTGTGCCTCAGTTACTTCCTCTGTTCATTCATTCATTCATTCATTCAAACATACTTATTGAGCACTTACTGTGTGCAGAGCACTGTATTAGCACTTGGGAAGTACAAGTTGGCAACATATAGAGACGGTCCCTACCCAATAGCGGGCTCACAGTCTAGAAGGGGGAGACAGACAACAAAACAAAACATATTAACCAAATAAAATAAATAGAATAGTAAATATGTACAAGTAAAATAAATAGAGTAATAAATATGTACAAACATATATACAGGTGCTGTTGGGAGGGGAAGGAGGTAAGGTGGGGGGATGGGGAGGGGGAGGAGTGGGACAGGAAGGAGGGGGCTCAGTTTGGGAAGGCCTCCTGGAGGAGGTGAGCTCTCAGTAGGGTTTTGAAGGGAGGAAGAGAGCTAGCTTGGCGGATGTGTGGAAGGAGGGCATTCCAGGCCAGGGGGAGGACGTGGGTCAGGGGTCGACGGCAGAACAGGCGAGAACGAGGCAGAGTGAGGAGGTTAGCGGTGGCAGAGGAGCGGAGGGTGTGGACTGGGCTAGAGAAGGAAAGAAGGGAGGTGAGGTAGGAGGGGGCGAGGGGATGGAGAGCCTTGAAGCCGAGAGTGAGGAGTTTTTGCCCAATGCGTAGGTTGATTGGTAGCCACTAGAGATTTTTGAGGAGGGGAGTAACATGCCCAGAGTGTTCCTGCACAAAGATGATCCAGGCAGCAGCGTGAAGTATAGATTGAAGTGGGGAGAGACAGGAGGATGGGAGATCAGAGAGGAGGCTGATGCAGTAATCCAGTCGGGATAGGATGAGAGCTTGAATGAGCAGGGTAGCAGTTTGGATGGAGAGGAAAGGGTGGATCTTGGTGATGTGGAGGTGAGACCCGCAGGTTTTGGTGATGGAAAATTCTGTAAAATTCATTCATTCAGTTGTATTTATTGAGAGCTTACTGTGGGTAAAGAACTGTACTAACCACTTGGGACAGTACGGTACAACAGTAAACAGATGCATTCTCTGCCCACAACAAGCTTACATTCTAGAGGGAGGGAGACAGACTTCAATACAAATAAATAAAATTAAGATATGTACAAAAGTGTTGTGGAGCTGGGAGGGAGGAAGAGCAAAGGGAGCAAGTCAGGATGACAGAAAATGGAGTAGGAGATGAGGAAAGGTAGGGCCTCGTCTGGGAAAGCCTTTAGAAAGAGATGGGCCTTCAATAAGGCTTTGAATGGGGGGACAGTCATCGTCTGTAGGATTTGAGGAGGGAGAGTGTCCCAGGCCAGAAGCAGGACATGGGCCGGGGGTCATTGGAGAGACAGGAGAGATGGAGGCCCAGTTAGAAGGTTAGCACTACAGGAGAGAAGTGGGTGGGCTGAGTTGTAGAAGGAGAGAAAGGAGTTGAGGTAGGAGAGTGCAAGTTGATGGGACTGCTTTAAAGCCAGTGGGTGAGGAGTTTTTTTTTCTGATACAGAAACCACTGGAGATTTTTGAGTGAGGGAGGTGACATATTCTGTCCGTTTCTGTAGAAAGGTGATCCTGGCAGCGGATTGAAGTATGGACTGGAGTGGGAAGACACAGGAGGCAGGGAGGTCAGCAAGGAGGCTGATGCAGTCATCCAGGCAGGATGGGATGAGTGATTGTATTAACGTGGTAGCAGTTTAGATGGAGAAGAAAGGATTGATTTTAGCGATGTCGTGAAGGTGGGACTGATAGGATTTAGTAATGGTTTGTATATGTGGGTTGAATGAGAGAGAGGAGTCAAGGATAATGCCAAGGATGCAGGCTTGTGAGACAGGAAGGATGGTGATGCCATCTAAGTGATGGGAAAGTCAAGTAAGGGACAGTTTTGGACATGTTATGTTTGAGGTGACGGGAGGACAGCCAAGCAGAGATGTCTTGAAGGCAGGAGGAAATGCAAGACTGGAGAGAGGGAGAGAGATCAGGGCTGGAGATGGACATTTGAGTATCATCTGCACAGAGGTGGTAGTTGAAGCCTTGGAAGCAAATGAGGTCTCCAAGAGATTGGGTGTAGATGGAGAAGAGAAGGGAACCCAGAACTGAACCTTGAGGGACCCCCCAGAGTTAGGGGGTGGGAGGCAGAGGAGAAGCCCATGAAGGAGACTGAGAATGAATGGCTAGAGTGACAAGGGGAGAACGAGGAGAGGACGGAGTCAGTAAGCCAACGTAGGGTAACGCTTCCAGGAGAAAGGGGTGGTTCACAGTGTCGAAGGAAGCTGAGAGGTCAAGGAGGATCAGGATGGAGTAGAGGCCATTGGATTTAGCAAGAAGGAGACTGTTGGTGACCTTTTAGAGGGTGGTTTCTGTGGAGTGAAGGAGACGGAAGCCAGATTGGAGGGGGTCAAGGAGAGAATTGGAGGAGAAAAATTTGAGACAACGGGTGTCGACAACTCCCTCAAGGAGTTTGGAGAGGAATGGTAGAAGGGAGATGAAATTGGGCTGAAGACAGTGAGCCCCATGTGGGACATGGAATGTGTTCAATCTGATTATCTTATATCCCAGCCCATAGGACGGTGCCTGGCACATGGGGAGTAATTAACAAACACAACAATTTTAACAAATATCATTAAAAAGTATCTGTTATCTCCATGTTGGCTGTGTGCTGAGGCAAGGTGAAGACCCGAGGTTCTCCTCAAATAAGGCTGAGGTCATTTGTCATAATAATAATAATAACAATTATGGCATTTGTTAAGTGATTACTATGTGCAAAGCACTGTTCTAAGCACAGGGCTAGATACAGACTAATCAGCTTGTCCCTGGTGGGACTCACAGTCTTAATCCCCATTTTTACATACGAGGTAACTGAGGCACAGAGAAGTGAAGTGACTTACCCGAGGTAACACAGCAGACAGGTGGTGGAGCTGGGATTAGAACCCACAACCTCTGACTTCCAAGCCCAAGTTCCTTAAGCCACGCTGCTTCTCTGCAATTGACACAGAGACATCCTCCAGACTGTAAGCTCACTGTGGGGAAGGATCATGGCTACCAACTCGGTTACATTGTACTTTCCCAAATGCTTAATACAGTGCTCTGCACTCAGTAAACTCTCAAAAAATATCATGCATGGTTTGATTGAGTAAAGCAAATCTGTTCCAAAGAAGCATTGGCGTTTGGAAGTTTTTCACGGAGTTGACACCCAGGAGCCAACAGGGATATACAGATCTTCACAAATCTTTCTCTTCCCTCTCAAACATCAACACCCTCTGAAAAACAACTTTTGGAAGGATGTGTCAGCGTTAGAAAGAGAAGCTGAAAAGAGGCTTGTTTCCCTTGTGAAACTGAGTTAAACTTTTTTCGAAGAAATTTGATTTTCCATTTTCGATTAAACACCAAAACAAAAGGGGATCATTGCATGTTTTTATATTGTTTTCAATGGCCTGATGAAAGGGTTTTTTATTCATGATCAACATGAAAGCTTCTCGCTTGAACAGTAGAATATGTGAACCTCAATGAGACCCTAAAAGTGCTTTTGTAGACCAAGAACAGTCAGAAAAATCTGAATCAAGCCCCGTTTTCAAAGCCCACGATGAGGAAAGAGCCTCTTAGATGTGCAGAGAAATTCATTTCACATTCATGCCCTTCTTATTAGGAGGCTTTGAAGTATTTGCTGTTTCTGAATACACTGTAATTCATTTACTGCCTTTATGCAGAGCTAAAAAGGGTTTGGATTAAACTACAGTGGCTATTTATGCTGGTGTATTGTGTATTAAAACCAACTCTTCTTGCCTTTGCCTTTTGAAATCGTGACAGAATGGAGGAAATCTCATTTAGGGAGGCAGTGTGGAAGAGTAGAAAGAGCACAGGAATGGGAATCAATCAATCATATTTATTGAGCACTTACTGTGTGCTGAGCACTGTTCTAAGTGTGTAGGAGAGTACAATTATAACAGAATTGATAGACACATTTCCAGGAGAACTGGGTTCTATTTCTAGCCCTGTCGGTGGCCTGCCATATGACCTCAGACAAACGAAACTTCTTAGGGCCTTGGTTTCCCCACCTGAAAAATGGGGATGTTCTCTCTCTCTCCTTCAGATTATGATCCCAGATTAGGCAGCCATTTATTTATGGTATTTGTTAAGCGTCTACTATGTGCCAGGCAGTGTACTCAATGCTGGGGTACATACAAGTTGGGAAGCAGCGTGGCTTAGTGGATGGAACATGGTCCTGGGAGCCCAAAGGACCTGTATTCTAATTCGAGCTCCGCCACTCATCTGCTGTGTGACCTTGGCCAAGCCACTTCACTTCTCTGGGCTTCAGTTCCCTCATCTGTAAAATGGTGATAAGGCAGTGAGCCCAGTGTGGGACATAGACTGTGTCTAACCTGATTAACTTCTCTCTACCCCAGTGCTTACAGCAGTGCTTGGCACATAATAAACACTTAACAAGCAGTATAATAATTATTATTATTATTGTCAATAATAAAAATGATGGCATTTGTTAAGCACTTACTATGTGCAAAGCACTGTTCTAAGTGCTCTGGAGGATACAGGGTGATCAGGTTGTCTCACTTGGGGCTCACAGTCTTCATCCCCATTTTACAGATGAGGGAACTGAGGCTCCAAGAAGTGAAGTGACTCACCCAAGGTCACACAGCCGAGAAGTGGTGGAACTGGGATTAGAACCCAGTTCCTTCTGACTGTTTGGCCATGCTGTAACCATTAGGCCATGTGATCTGCTATTTATTCTGGATCTGAGCACAGGGCTGGGTATTTTAGAAGGTCTTGAATAGATACGGTAATTTTTCTGTGATACAAAAGACTTTAGAATACCATTTACACTTCTCCTCCTTTATTCTTCTTTCCAGGAGATTCTCACTCCAGATGGAAAGAACATGTCTGCTAAATACGCTGTATTGTGCTCTCCCATGTGCTTTGCACAGAGCTCTGCACATAGTTAAAGCTCAATAAATATCATTGACTGAGTGATTGATTGATTGATTGAAAGGCCCGAGGTCAGTCTCTTTCTAGATCAATCTTCCTGGGTCTGCCACTTGTCTGCTGTGTGACCTTGGGTAAGTCACTTAACTTCCCCATGTCTCTGTGACCTCACCTGTAAAATGGGGACTGAGACTGTGAGCCCCATGTGGGACAGGGACTGTATCCAACCTGATTAGCTTTTATCTACCCCAGCGCTTACAGCAGTGCTTGGCACACAATAAACACTTAAATTGCATAATTATTATTATTGTTATTATTACAAGATAATCAGGTTGGATACAGTCCCTGTCCCACATGAGGCGCACAGTCTTAGTCCCTACTTTACACATGAGGTAACTGAGGCCTAGAGAAGTTAAGTGACTTGCCCAAGGTCACATAGCATAGAAGTGGTGGAACTGGGATTAGAACCCAGTTCCTTCTGACATCTTGGCCATGCCATTAGGGCACGTGATCTGCTATTTATTCTGGATCTGAGCACAATGCTGGGTATTTTAGAAGGTCTTGAATTAGATATGGTGATTTTTCTGTGATACAAAAGACTTTAGAATACCATTTGCACTTCTCCTCCTTTATTCTTCTTTCCAGGAGATTCTCACTCAGATGGAAAGAACATGTCTGCTAAATACGCTGTATTGTGCTCTCCCGTGTGCTTTGCACAGAGCTCTGCACATAGTTAAAGCTCAATAAATATCACTGAGTGATTGATTGATTGAAAGGCCCGAGGTCAGTCCCTTTCTAGATCAATCTTCCTGGGTCTGCCACTTGTCTGCTATGTGACCTTGGGTAAGTCACTTCACTTCTCGGTGTCTCTGTGACCTCACCTGTAAAATGGGGATTGAGACTGTGAGCCCCACAAGGGACAGAGACTGTATCCAACCTGCTTAGCTTTTATCTACCCCAGTGCTTAGTGAAGTGCCTGGCACATAGTAAGTGCTTAACAAATACCACAATTATCATTATCAATTTTCCAGAGACAACTCCCTTCAACTCCCTTCAACTCCCTTTTAGAGTGTAGTAAAAGGTGTTTATTAAGTATCTGCTGGATACCATGCATTGTAAATAACACTGGAAGAAAAACAGAATCAGCATGGCCTAGTGGATAGAGCACAACCTGGGGAGTCAGAAGAACCTGGGTTCTAATCCTGTCTCTGCCACTTATCTGCTGTGTGACTTATCCGCAAGCCACTTACCTTTTCTGTGCCTCAGTTACCTCATGCTATATGGACTGTGTCAAACCCCCCTTTTCATTCATTCATTCATTCAACCGTATTTATTGAGCGCTTACTGTGTGCAGAGCACTGGACTAAGATCTTGGGAAATACAAGTTGGCGACATATAGAAACGGTCCCTACCCAACAACGGGCTCATGGTCTAGAAGGGGGAGACAGAAAACAAAACAAAACATGTAGACAGGTGACAGGTTTTCCTCAGCTCCCACTCGCTTCTGTGTCATCTCCTCCTTTGCTCTTCTCCCCCTCTCCTTACCCCATGGCACATATGTATGTATGTATGTATGTGTATATATACATATATGCATATGTATAAGTATATACATATACATATATGTGTATATGTATGTATAAAATTATGTTTATTTATATTGATGCCTGTTAACTTGTTTTGATTCATTCATTCATTCATTCAATTGTATTTATTGAGCGCTTACTGTGTGCAGAGCACTGTACTAAGTGCTTGGGAAGTACAAATCAGCAACATATAGAGACAGTCCCTACCCAACAACATGCTCACAGTCTAGAAGGGGGAGACAGACAACAGAACAAAACAAATAGACAGGTGTCAATACCATTAGAATAAATAGAATTTGATATCTGCCTTCCCCACTCTAGACTGTAAGCCCACTGTGGGTAAGGATTGTCTCTCTTCATTGCTATATTGTGCTTCCCAAGTGCTTAGTACAGTGCCCTGCACACAGTAAGCAGTCAATAAAACACCTGAATGAATGAATGAATGACTAAAACTTAATAATAATAATAATTTAGGTATTTGTTAAGCACTTACTATGTGCAAAGCACTGTTCTAAGTGCTGGGGAGGATACAACGTGACGAGGTTGTCCCAGGTGGGGCTCAAAATCTTAATCCCCATTTTACAGATGAGGTAACTGAAGCACAGAGAAGTTAAGTGACCTGCCCAAAGTCACACAGCTGACAAGCGGTGGAGCTGGGATTACTTTGTATCTCCCCTAGTACTTAGACCAGTGCCTCACACATTAAGCACTTATTAAGCGTTTACTACATGCAAAGCACTGTTCTAAGCACTGGGGAGGTTACAAGGTGATCAGATTGTCCCAACAGGGGTTCACAGTTTTAATCTCCATTTTGCAGATGAGGGACCTGAGGCCCAGAGAAGTTAAGTGACTTGCCCAAAGTCACACAGCTGACAAGTGGTGGAGCTGGGATTTGAACCCATGACCTCTTACTTCTTCCAAAGGGGGGGTTACAGTTTTAATCTCCACTTTCCAGATGAGGGAACTGAGGCCCAGAAAAGCGAAGTTTAGACTGTGAAGTTTTTTAGACTGTGAGCCCACTGTTGGGTAGGGACTGTCTCTATATGTTACCAATTTGTACTTCCCAAGCGCTTAGTACAGTGCTCTACACATAGTAAGCGCTCAATAAATATGGTTGATGATGATGAAGTGACTTGCCCATGGTCACACAGCAGAGAAGTGGTGCAGCCGGGATGAGAACCCAAGACCTTCTGACTCCCCTCTTTTAGACTGTGAGCCCACTGTTGGGTAGGGACTGTCTCTATATGTTGCCAATTTGTACTTCCCAAGCGCTTAGTACAGTGCTCTGCACATAGTAAGCGCTCAATAAATACGATTGATGATGATGATGATGATTTACAGTCCTGAGCTCTAGCCACTAAGCCAGCGACCTTCTTAGAAACGGGGGACCGGGGAAGTGTGAAATTGTTTAATTATATCTCTGGTTGATCTAATCTGTAATTCTGCAGAACAGCCAAATGCTCTGCACACAGTAAGTGCTCTTTACTGAGTGCCTACTCTATGCGGAGCACTGAACTAAACGTTTGGGAGCATACAATACTATCGGAAGACATTCATTCATTCGTCCATTCATTCGATCGTATTTATTGAGCGCTTACTGTGTGCAGAGCACTGTACTAAGCGCTTGGGAAGTACAAGTTGGCAACATATAGAGACGGTCCCTACCCAACAGTGGGCTCACAGTCTAGAAGCCATGACATATTTATTACTCTATTTATTTATTTATGTATTTATTTATTTTACTTGTACATTTCTATCCTATTTATTTTATTTTGTTGGTATGTTTGGTTCTGTTCTCTGTCTCCCCCTTTTAGACTGTGAGCCCACTGTTGGGTAGGGACTGTATGTGTTGCCAATTTGTACTTCCCAAGCGCTTAGTACAGTGCTCTGCACATAGTAAGCGCTCAATAAATACGATTGATTGATTGATTGATTGATTGATGACATGACTAGAGAAGCAGTAGGAGCTGTAGAGAAGGGAAAGAATAGCGAAGCAGCGTGGTTTAGTAGAAAGAGCCCAGGCTTGGGAGTCAGAGGATGTGAGTTCTAATCCGTCTCCACCGCTTGTCTGCTGAGTGACCTTGGGCAAGCCACTTAACTCCTCTGTACCTCAGTTACCTCATCTGTAAAAAGGGGATTAAGACTGTCAGCTCCACGTGGGACAATCTGATTAGGTCATATCTAGAGAAGCAGCGTGGTTTAGTGGAAAGATCACAAGCTTGGGAGTCAGAGGTCATGGGTTCTAATCCCCACTCTGCCACTTGTCAACTGTGTGACTTTGGGCAAGTCATTTAACCTCTCTGTGTCTCAGTTACCTCATCTGTAAAATGGGGATCAAGACAGTGAGCCCCAAGTGGGACAACCTGATAGCCTTGTATCTATCCCAGCATCATCATCAATCATATTTATTGAGTGCTTACTGTGTGCAGAGCACTGTACTAAGCGCTTGGGAAGTACATATTGGCAACATATAGAGACGGTCCCTACCCACCAGTGGGCTCACAGTCTAAAAGGGGGAGACAGAGAACAAAACCAAACATACTAACAAAATAAAATAAATAGAACAGATATGTACAAGTAAAATAAATAAATAAATAAATAAATAAATAGAGTAATAAATATGTACAAACATATATACATATATGTATATATGCTGTGGGGAAGGGAAGGAGGTAAGATGGGGGGGATGGAGAGGGGGACGAGGGGGAGAGGAAGGAAGGGGCTCAGTGATGCCATCATTATTATAATTATTTTTACCCCAGCATTTAGAACAGTGCTTGGCACATAGTAAGCACTTAACAAATACCTTAATTATTATATTTATTATTATTAAGACATGATTCTTTTATATTCTTTTAGACTGTGAGCCCACTGTTGGGTAGGGACTGTCTCTATATGTTGCCAACTTGTACTTCCCAAGAACTTAGTACAGTGCTCTGCACACAGTAAGCACTCAATAAATACGATCTATGATGATGATGATGATTCCTGCCATCAAGGATCTTTTAGTCTACTCTGGGCAGAACACTGTACTAAGCACTTTTGGAGGGTGAAATAGAGTTAGTATGTACGATTCTTGTCTTCAAGGGGCATACACTCCACTCTGTGGAGAGCACTGCGCTCACTACTTGGGAGAAGACAATAGAATAAATAAGAAGTTATCTCCCTAACGAATATGGTGTTTCCTCTGCTAGACCGTAAGCTCACTGTGGGCAGGGAAAGTGTTTGTTCTGTCATATCATCCCCTCTCAAGGACTTAGTACACTGTTCTGTGCACAGTAAGCGCTCAATAAATTGTATGAATTGTACTGTATGGTTTCTATGATGATGATGCTCATGATCATGGTATTTGTTAAGCACTTAAGTATCAATCCCCATTTTTCAGATGTGGTAACTGAGGCCCAGAGAAGTGAAGTGCCTTGACCCAAAGTCACAAAGCTGACAAGTGGCAGAGAGGGGATTAGAACCCATGACCTCTGACTCCCAAACTGAGTTCTAATCCTGGCTCCACAAGGTGCGTGCTGTGTGACCTTAGAAAAGTCACTTAACTTTTCTGTGCCTTGGTTATCAAATCTGTAAAATGGGAAATCAACACCCATTCTCCTTCCTACTTAGACTGTGGGCAATTTGTGGGACAAGGACCTAGTATCTTGTACCTTCCTCAGTGCTTAGAACAGTGCCCTACTAAAATCTCATCTCCTCCAGGAAGCCTTCCCTGACTAATCTCTCATTTCCCTCTCTGCACACAGTAAGCGCTCAATAAATATGATTGGTGATGATGATTTCCCTGCTCTGTTCACCCTCCCTTCTGCATTGCTACTTGGGACCGTACCCCCTAAGCACTTTGATTCTCACCCCAGCCCTGTCCCTATAACACTTACGTGCTCCGCTAATTGTCTGCTGTGTGACCTTGGTCAAGTCACTTCACTTATCTGGGCTTTAGTGACCTCATCTGTAAAATGAGGATGAAGACTCTAAGTCCCATGTGAGAAAGGTACCGTATCCAACCTGTTTACCTTGTATTTACCCCAGCCCTTAGAACAGTGCCCGGCACAAAGTAAACGTGTAACAAACAGCATTCAAAAATTATATAATAATACTAATAATTACGTTATTTGTTGAGCTCTTATTATGTGCCAGGTACAGTACTAAGTGCTGGGTTGGATACAAGCAGATCAGGTTGGACACAGTCCCTGTCCCATGTGGGGCTCACAGTATCAATCCTCATTTTCCAGAAGAGGAAACTGAATAACAGAGAAGTGAAGTGACTTGCCCAAGGTAACACAGTAGACTAGTGGCAGAGCCAGGATTAGAACCCATGACCTCTGAATCGCAGGCCTGGGCTCTATCCATTTCACCATGCTGCTTATAGTCTTACATTCTGCTCTTTCCTCACCGTATAATTTATCTTAATGTCTGTCTTCTTCTCCGTATTGTAAATAATAATTACAATTACACAGTACAGTGCTCTGCACATAGTAAGCGCTCAATAAATACGATTGATGATAAATACGATTGATGAATAATAATAATAATGATGGTATTTGTTGGGCGCTTACTATGTGCAAAGCACTGTTCTAAGCGCTGGGGAGGTTACAAGGTGATCAGGTTGTCCCATGGGGGGCTCACAGTTTTAATCCCCATTTTCCAGATGAGGCAACTGGGGCACAGAGAAGTTAAGTGACTTGCCCAAAATCACACAGCTGGCCATTGGCAGAGCCGGGATTTGAACCCCTGACCTCTGACTCCAAAGCCCGGGCTCTTTCCACTGAGCCACACTGCTTCCCCAAATTCCTCCAGGAAAACGATTATGTCTACTTCTTCTAGGGAACTTTCCCAAGTGCTTACTACAGTGTTCTACACCCAGCAAGCACTCAATAAATACCATCAATCAATTTATCGATGGTATTTACTGAGTACTTGCCATGCCTCTCCTCCTCCCCATCCCCCCCGCCCTACCTCCTTCCCCTCTCCACAGCACCTGTATATATGTCTGTACAGATTTATTACTCTATTTATTTTACTTGTACATATTCACTATTCCATTTATTTTGTTAATGATGTGCATCTAGCTTTATTTCTATTTATTCTGATGACTTGACACCTATCCACGTGTTTTGTTTTGTTGTCTGTCTCCCCCTTCTAGACTGTGAGCCCATTGTTGGGTAGGGACCGTCTCTATATGTTGCCAACTTGTACTTCCCAAGAGCTTAGTACAGAGCTCTGCACACAGTAAGCGCTCAATAAATATGATTGAATGAATGAATGAATGAATGAATGAATGAGAAGCAGCATAGCCTAGCGGCAAGACCACCGGCTTGGGAGTCAGAGGTCATGGGTTCTAATCCCAGCTCTGCCACTTGTCAGCTGTGTGACTTTAGGCACATCACTTCACTTCTCTGTGCCTCCTTTACCTCTTCTGTAAAATGGGGATTAAGACTGTGAGCCCCACGTGGGACAATCTGATTACCTTGTATCCCCCCCCAGTGCTTAGAATAGTGCTTGGCACATAGTAAGTGCTTAAAAAATACCATTATTATTATTATTATTGTTATTATGTGATGAGCACTTTTCTTAGGAGAGAATGAGCTTGGAAAACCAGCTTGGCCCAGTTGACTTACTAGGTGCCAGGCACTGTACTTAATGCTGGGGTAGATATAGGATAATTGTGTCGGACACAGTCCCTGTCCCAAATAGGACTCACAGTCTTAATCCCCATTTTACCAATGAGGTAATTGAGGCCCAGAGAAGTAAAGTGACTTGTCCAAGGTCACCCAGCAGACACATGGAGGATCTGGGATAAGAACCCAGGTCCCTCTGATTCCCAGGCTCTATCCACTAGGTCAGGCCGGTTTTCCTGTCAATAATAATAATAATGATGACATTGGTTAAGCGCTTACTATGTGCCAAGCACTGTTCTAAGCTCTGGTGGAGTATATAAGGTCATCAGGTTGTCCCACGTGGGGCTCACAATCTTAATCCCCATTTTACAGATGAGGTAGACTGTGAGCCCACTACTGGGTAGGGACTGTCTCTATATGTTGCCAAATTGTACTTCCCAAGTGCTTAGTACAGTGCTCCGCACACAGTAAGCGCTCAATAAATATGATTGATGATGATGATGATGATGAGGTGACTGAGGCACAGAGAAGTGAAGTGACTTGCCTAAAGTCACACAGCTGACAAGTGGCGGAGTGAGAACAGAACCCACGTCCTCCAACTCCCAAGCCCGGGCTCTTTCCACTGAGCCACGCTGCTGTCAAACGCTTAGTCCAGTGCTTTGCACATAGCAAGTGCTCAATAAATACAATTGAATTGAATGAAGTCTCTCTCAGGAAGTGCCCTTTCTGTCTCTATTTCATCAATCGCATTTATTGAGTGCTTCCTATGTGCAGAGCACTGTACTAAGCGCTTAAGCTAAGCTACTTCTCTTGCATTTCCAGCCTCTTGGCTTCCCAGCCCTCCTCGGCGTCTTTAAAATATAATGAGGAGGGAGAATAATGAGGCCATAGACATTAAAGCGCTCAAACTAGCTAACTGTCCCTCCTTACAGATATCACATGCCATCGAGAGTTCATCCCTAGAGCAGATTTGGACAGCGATTAAGTGAATGGGGTTCTGTAGTTGGCGCCAGTCCAGAAGTGAACATCCACAATGACCTCATTAATTCAGGGAAGAAAATCCTCTTTCTGCCTCCACATCCTTCCCCTCAGTGATCTGTAAATCTTCCCGCTGCTCAAGGAATTGCTGAAACTGGGAATTCTGGTGACCTCTTCCCCAAATCCATCAAATAATAATAATGATAATTGCAATATAGATTGAGCACTTACTAGGTGCCAAGCATGGTACTAAGCCCTGGGAAAATGCTAGACAATAATATCATGTAAATCTTCCCGCTGCTCAAGGAATTGCTGAAACTGGGAATTCTGGTGACCTCTTTCCCAAATCCATCAAATAATAATAATGATAATTGCAATATAGATTGAGCACTTACTAGGTGCCAAACACGGTACTAAGCCCTGGGAAAATGCTAGGCAATAATATCAATCAATCAATCGTATTTATTGAGCGCTTACTGTGTGCAGAGCACTGCACTAAGCGCTTGGGAAGTACAAGTTGGCAACATATAGAGACTTAGTACAGCACTTAGTACAGTAGAAGAGCAGCGTGGCTCCGTGGAAAGAGCGCAGGCTTGGGAGTCAGAGTTCATGGGTTCTAATCCCGGCTCCACCACTTGTCAACCGTGTGACTTTGGGCAAGCCACTTCACTTCTCTGGGCCTCAGTTATCTCATCTGTTTAATGGGGATCAAAAATGTGAGCCTCACGTGGGACAACCTGCGTACCTTGGGATTAGAACCCATGACCTCTGACTCCCAAGCCTGGGCTCCTTTCACTGAGCCACGCTGCTTCTCACAGTGCTCTGCTCACAGTGAGCACTCAGCAATTACCATTGATTGATGAAGTGATTGGTAAAGCAGCGTGGCTCAGTGGAAAGAGCACAGGCTGTGGAGTCAAATGTCATGGGTTCCAATCCCAGCTCTGCCACATGTCTGCTGTGTGACCTTGGGCAAGTCACTTAACTTCTCTGAGCTTCAGTTACCTCATCTGTAAAACGGGGATTAAGATTGTGAGCCCTACACGGGACAACCTGATCACCTTGTATCCCCCCCAGGGCTTAGAACAGTGCTTTGCACATAGTAAGCGCTTAACAAATGCTATTATATTATTATTATTATTATTATTATCATTATTATTATTAAAGGTGGTAGGGTCTCAGTTCTCCCAATCCGGATTTGAATGGGACTCTACCCTCTGTAGGTATTATTCAGCAGTGATAAAAACAGGCATCCCAAGGGAACTTTACCTCTGGAATAAGGGAAATGTGGTGGAATGAACATTCTGGGGTGCGGGGGGAAGAGGATGATGGTGGGGAGGCCCATTAATCAATCAATCAATAATAATAATAATTATTATTATTATTAATAGTAATAATGATAATAATAATAATAATGTCATTTATTAAGCACCTACTATGTGCAAAGCACTGTTCTAAGCACTGGGGAGGTTACAAGGTGATCAGGTTGTCCCACGGGGGGCTCACAGTCTTATTCCCCATTTTACAGCTGAGTTAACTGGGGCACAGAGAAGTTAAGTGACTTGCCCAAAGTCACACAGCTGACAATTGGCAGAGTCGGGGTTTGAACCCATGACCTCTGACTCCAAAGCCCGGGCTTTTTTCTACTGAGCCATGCTGCTTCTCTAATTGATGGCATTTATCAAGTGGCTACTGTGTATAGAAAATTGTACTCTGCCCACAATAAGCTTAGTGTCTATCATCTCTATCAGTGGGATTTATTCATCAATCGTATTTTAAATAAATTGGATTTATTGAGGGTTTACTTAGTGCAGAGCACTGAACTAAGCACTTGGGAGAGGACAATACAACAGAATGAGCATCAAACAAACACTCCCCTCCACTGGCTTTAAAGCAGTCCACCACTTTGGCTCCTTCTTCCTCACCTCACTACTCTCCTTCTACAACCCAGCCCACATACTTTGCTCCTCTAATGCCAAACTTCTCACTGGGCCTCCATCTCGTCTATCTCACTGCCGACCTCTCATCCACATCCTGCCTCTGGCCTGGAACACCCTCCCTCCTCAAATCCTACAAATAATTACTTTCACCGCCTTCAAAGCCATATGCTCACCTCCTCCAGGAGGCCTTCCCAGGCTGAGTCCCCTTTTTCCTCTCCTCCTCCCCACCCCCCTGGCCCTAATCAATCAATCAATCAATCAATCGTTTTTATTGAGCGCTTACTGTGTGCAGAGCACTGTACTAAGTGCTTGGGAAGTACAAGTTGGCAACATATAGAGACAGTCCCTACCCAACAGTGGCCTCACAGTCTAAAAGGGGGAGACAGAGAACAAGACCAAACATACTAACAAAATAAAATAGAATAGATATGTACAAGTAAAATAAATAAATAAATAAATAGAGTAATAAATATGTACAAACATATATACATATATACAGGTGATACATATATACAGGTGGCCCTACCTCCTTCGCCTCCCCACAGCACTTGTATATATATTTGTACGGATTTATTACTCTATTTATTTTACTTGTACATATTTACTATTCTATTTATTTTGTTAATGATGTGCATATAGCTTTAATTCTATTTGTTCTGATGATTTTGACACCTGTCTACATGTTTTGTTTTGTTGTCGGTCTCCCCCTTCCAGACTGTGAGCCCGTTGTTGGGTAGGGACCATCGCTATATGTCGACAAGTCGACTGTGAGCCCGTTGTTGGGTGGGGACTGAGTCTCTTTATATTGCCAACTTGTACTTCCCGAGCGCTTAGTACAGTGCTCTGCACACAGTAAACGCTCAATAAATACAATCGAATGAATGAATGAATGTATATTGAAGGTCCATCTCCTCCAAGAGGCCTTCCCTGACTAAGCCCCCCATTTCCTCTTCTCCCAGTCCCTTCTGCGTCCCCCAGGCTTGCTCGCTTTATTCATCACCTCTCCCAGCCCCACACCACGTGTGTCTAAATCTGTGATTTATTTATTTGTTTTAATTGTCCGTCTCCCCCTCTAGGTAAGCTCATTATAAGGGCTTATGGGGGGGAATGTCATTGTCTGTGGGATTTGAGGAGGGAGGGCGTTCCCTGCCAGAGGCGGGACGTGGGCCACGGATTGGAGAGAGACAGACGAGATTGAGGGACACTGAGAAGGTTGGGCATTAGAGAAGTGAAGTGTGCAGACTGGGTTATAGTAATAACAATACTAAATAATAGTATTTAGTAATACTAGAATAATAGTAACAATAGAGTAATAATAATAATAAAGAAGCTATTTGTTAAGCACTTACTATGTACAAGACACTGTACTTCTCTTCCCCTTCCTTCCTCTCCCCCTCGTCCCCTTCTCCATCCCCCCCCAGCTTACCTCCTTCCCTTCCCCACAGCACCTGTATGTATGTATATATGTTTGTACATATTTATTACTCTATTGATTTATTTTACTTGTACATATCTATTCTATTTATTTTATTTTGTTAGTACATTTGGTTTTGTTCTCTGTCTCCCCCTTTTAGACTGTGAGCCCACTGTTGGGTAAGGACTGTCTCTATATGATGCCAACTTGTACTTCCCAAGTGCTTAGTACAGTGCTCTGCACACAGTAAGCGCTCAATAAATACGATTGATTGATTGATTGTACTAAGAGCTGGGGTGGATACAAGTAAATCGGGTTAGACACAGTCCCTGTCCCCCATGGGGTTTACAGTCTTAATCCCCATTTTACATATGAGGTAACTGAGGCACAGAGAAGTTAAGTGACTTGCCCAAGGTCACACAGCAGACCTTCTGACTCTCAGGCCCGTGCTTTATCTATTGCACAATAATAATAATAATAATGGCATTTATTAAGTGCTTACTATGTGCAAAGCACTGTTCTAAGCACTGGGAAGGTTACAAGGTGATAATAATGATGGTACTTGTTAAGTGCTTACGATGTACAAAGCACTGTTCTAAGTGTTGGGGGGATACAAGGTGATCAGGTTGTTCCACGTGGGGCTCACAGTCTTAATCCCCATTTTACAGATGAGGGAACTGAGGCACATAGAAGTTAAGTGACTTGCCCAAAGTCACACAGCTGTTGATTGGCGGAGTGGGATTTGAACCCATGACCTCTAACTCCAAAGCCTGTGCTCTTTCTACTGAGTCACGCTGCTTCTCTTGTGATCAGGTGATCGAGTTGTCCCACGGGAGGCTCACAGTCTTAATCCCCATTTTCCAGATGAGGTAACTGAGGCCAGAGAAGGGAAGTGACTTGCCCAAAGTCACACAGCTGACAAGTGGCGGAGCTGGGATTCATTCATTTATTCATTCAATCGTAGTTATTGAGCGCTTACTGTGTGCAGAGCACTGTACTAAGCACTTGGAAAGTACAACTCAGGGATAGAGACAATACCTGCCCACACAAGGTTTACAGTTTAGGAGGGGGAAGACAGACATTAAAACAAGTAAACAGGCATCAGTATAAATAAAATTATAGGTATGTACACATCAAAACAATTATACAGGTATCAATATACAGCCACCAATTGTCAACTGTGTGACTTTGGGCAAGTTACTTCACTTCTCTGGGCCTCAGTTACTTCATCTGTAAAATGGGGATAAATCAATCAATCAATAAATCAATCAATCATATTTATTGAGTGCTTACTGTGTGCAGAGCACTGTACTAAGCGCTTGGGAAGTACAAGCTGGCAACATACAGAGACAGTCCCTACCCAACAGTGGGCTCACAGTCTAGAAGGGGGAGAAGGGGGGATTAAGACTGTGAGCCCCCCGTGGGACAACCAGATCACCTTGTAGCCTCCCCAGCGCTTAGAACAGTGTTTTGCACATAGTAATCAATCAATCAATAGCATTTATTGAGCGCTTACTGTGTGCAGAGCACTGTACTAAGCGCTTGGGAAGTACAAGCTGGCAACATATAGAGACAGTCCCTATCCAACAGTGGGCTCACAGTCTAGAAGGGGGAGACAGAGAACAAAACCAAACATACTAACAAAATAAAATAAATAGAATAGATAGGTACAAGTAAAATAAATGGAGTAATAAATATGTACAAACATATATAGTAAGCGCTTAATAAATGCCATTATTATTAATATAAATAGAATGATGCATCTATGCGTATATACATAAATACATAAATTCTGTGGGATGCGGAGTCGGGGGGGAAGAGCAAAGGGAGTGAGGGGAGGTGAGATGAAGTGATGTGGACGGGATGACCTCTGCCTCCAAAGCCCGTGCTCTTTCCTCCGAGCCACGCCGCTTCGCTGCGAGGTGAGCTGAGAGGGGGCAAGCTCCCAAAGCTCCCAAATCCCTCCTATTTTTCCCACAGAGAAAGGTGAACTTGTCTTCAGATCCTCCCAGAATAAAACTGCCACTGCCTTCCAGATGGCACCAAAGGGAGAACATTTTTTCCAACCCTCGCCGAGTATTTGACCTTTCTGTCAGAAAAATCGCAGCTGCGGGTACCTACATGCTGCGAGCCCACTGTTGGGTAGGGACTGTCTCTATATGTTGCCAATTTGTACTTCCCAAGCGCTTAGTACAGTGCTCTGCACACAGTAAGCGCTCAATAAATGCGATTGATGATGATGATGATTGGAATGACAGCATGGTGCAGTGGCTAGAGCCCAGGCCCATAACTCTGGGCGAGACACTTCCCTTCTCTGAACCTCAGTTTCCTCATTTGTAAAACGGCGATTGAGACTGTTATCCCCATGTGGGACAGGGACCGTGTCCAACCCAATATGTTTGTACCCACCCCAGCGCTCAGTACAGTGCCTAAACATAGTAAGCGCTCAACAAATTCCACAACTATTGTTATAAGGATGATTTTGTGGTTACATCCCTCGGCTTTTCCTTGTCACGTTCACTCCGCCAGCTGATCATTCGCTGGCCTCAGAAGCAGACCCTGTGGGTTCGATTCAACTCCTGAAAATCAAAACGTTTATCGTCCCTCGTTCATCATCATCGGCCGAAACCGTTCAGTATTCCAAAACGTGTTTTCCATTATCTCGTTACTTCCCTGGGAAGATCTACAGAACGGAGAGCAGTCAGGGACAGGGATGAGGATGGGGAGGGAGTTTTGTAGGAAACAACCGTCTCCCAATTCTGAGGCAGTTGTGTATTTTATTTTATTTTATTTTTTATTTTATTTTATTTTATTTTATTTTATTTTATTTTATTTTATTTTATTTTTTATTTTATTTTATTTTATTTTATTTTATTTTATTTTTTATTTTATTTTATTTTATTTTATTTTATTTTATTTTATTTTGTTAATATGTTTTGTTTTGTCATCTGTCTCCCCCTTCTAGACTGTAAGCCTGCTGTTGGGTAGGGACCGTCTCTATATGTTGCCAACTTGTACTTCCCAAGCGCTTAGTACAGTGCTCTGCACACAGTAAGCGCTCAATAAATATGATTGAATGAATGAATGAGTGAATAATTCAATTCGTTCTGATGATTTTGACACTTGTCTACATATTTTGTTTTGCCGTCTGTCTCCCCCTTCTAGACTGTGAGCCCCTCGTTGGGTGAGGACCGTCTCTATATGTTGCCGACTTGTACTTCCCAAGCACTTAGTACAGTGCTCTGCACACAGTAAGAGCTCAATAAATATGATTGAATGAATGAATGGACACTGGTCCTGGGAAAAAAAAAAAACAAAATTAAATCAGGGAAAACCTTTATCTGGATTACCTCAATGTGCTGGATATGGAAAACACACCGTTAAAAACTCCCTCGGCATTGTCGCTGCCGGATGATCATTCTCAAAATGTCAAGGAACACCACCGGCACTATGACAACTCCTGCAGCGTGACAGTTTTTCAGGAATCAGCATGGCGTAGTGGATGGAACACGGGCTCAGGGGCTCAAACCCCAGCTCTGTCACTTATCCACTGTGTGACCTTGGGCAAGTCACTTCACTTCTCTGATCCTCAGTGACCACATCTATAAAATGAGTATTGAAACTGTGAGCCCCATGTGGGACAGGAACTGCATCCGACCCGATTTGCTTGTACCCACCTCAGTGCTAAATTCAGTGCCTGGCACACAGCAAGTGCTTAACTATTATTATTATTATTATTATTATTATTATTATTATTATTATTATTATTATTATGGAAGCTCTGCCCACCAAATGAGGTTGGGAAAAGATTGGGCCTCTGTCCTGGAGGCGCACCCCCCCGAACCCATCCGGAGTATAAATCGACCATCTGAAGGCCCCTTCCTGCTACTGATTTTCTGCCAGTGTGGGAGAGGTGGATACTTAGTATGTTCAGATGCAGGTGAGTGTCTGCTGGGATTTAGAGAAGCAGCGTGGCTCAGTGGAAAGAGCACGGGCTTTGGAGTCCGAGGTCATGGGTTCAAATCCCAGTTCTGCCAATTGTCAGCTGTGTGACTCCGGGCAAGTCACTTAACTTCTCTGTGCCTCAGTTACCTCATCTGAAAAATGGGGATTAAGACTGTGAGCCCCCTGTGGGACAACCTGATCGCCCTGTAACCTCCCCAGCACTTAGAACAGTGCTTTACACATAGGAAGTGCTTAATAAATATCACCATCATCATCATCATAATCATCATTTCAGCTCTTAATCTACCTGAAAGGTACGTGAACCCCCGAGTTGGTTCTCGTCTGTCCCCTCGTCGACCCCCGGCCCACATCCTTCCTCTGGCCTGGAATGCCCTCCCTCCTCACATCCACCAAACTAGCTCTCTTCCTCCCTTCAAAGCCCTACTGAGAGCTCACCTCCTCCAGGAGGCCTTCCCACACTGAGCCCCCCCTTTATCCTTTCCTCCTCCTCCCCTCCCCATCGCCCCCCCTCTGCCCTACCCCATCCCCTCCCCACATCACTTGTATATATTTGTACATCTTTATTACTCTATTCATTTAATTTGTACATATTTACTATATTCATTTTATTAATGGTGTGCATATAGCTATAATTCTATTTATTCTGATGGCATTGACACCTATCTGCTTGTTTTGTTTTGTTGTCTGTCTCCCCCTTCTAGACTGTGAGCCCGTTGTTGGGTAGGGACCGTCTCTATATGTTGCTGACTTGTACTTCCCAAGTGCTTAGTCCAGTGCTCTGCACACAGTAAGCGCTCAATAAATACGATTGAGTGAATAAATGCATGAAAAGGCCCAGCATCTTGCTGCCCTCTGAAAGGCACATTCTGCTCAAAGCTCCCTCCTGCTGGACTAAAAGATTTTCTCAGAATACCTTTCAAAAATGAAAAGGGTTTGAAGGAAAGAATATCTCCACCCTTGGAATGTTTCTTATTTGTTTGCTCTTTTATATGGGCTAGGCACCGTTCTCAGCACTGGGGGAGGTTTAAGTGCATCAGAGCATAGGCTTGTTCTCTCCTGTCCCGCCATTGGCCCCTGGCCTGGAATGCCCTCCTTCCTCACACCTGCCAAACTAGCTCTCTTCCCCCCTTTCAAAGCCCTACTGAGCGCTCACCTCCTCCAGGAGGCCTTCCCACACTGAGCCTCCCTTTTCCTCTGCTTCTCCTCCCCTTCCCATCGCCCAGACTCCCTCCCTCTACTCAACCCCCCCTCCCGACGCCACAGTACTCTAGTATATTTGCACATATTTTATTCTATTAATTTTATTAATGATGTGTATATATCTATAATTCTATTTATCTATTTTGATGTTACTGATGCCTGTCTACTTGTTTTGTTTTGTTGTCTGCCTCCCCATTCTAGACTGTGAGCCCGTTGTTGGGTAGGGATTGTCTCTATCTGTTGCCAAATTGTACTTTCCGAGCACTTAGTACAGGGCTCTGCACACAGTAGGTGCTCAATAAATAAGATTGAATGAATCATCGTCATCATCAATCGTATTTATTGAGCGCTTACTATGTGGAGAGCACTGTACTAAGCGCTTGGGAAGTACAAATTGGCAACATAATGAGTGAATGAATGGAATGAATGAATGAAACGTTATGGATTCTATTTCCACCTCCTCCATTTGTCTGCTGTGTGACCTTGGGGAAGTCACTTCACTTCTCTGGGCCTCAGTTCCCTCATCTGTAAAATGGGGATTAATAGTAATAATAATAATGATAGTACTTGTTAAGCACTTACTAGGTGCCAAGCATTGTTCCAAGCGCTGAGGTAGATACAAGGTTATCAGGTGGTCCCACGTGGGGCTCACAGTCTTCATCCCCATTTTACAAATGAGGTAACTGAGGCACAGAGAAGTTGAGTGGCTTGCCGAAAGTCACACAGCTGACAAGTGGCTGAGCTGGAATTAGAACCCAAGACCTCTGACTCCCAAGCCCGGGCTCTTTCCACTAGGCCATGCTGCTTCTCAATTAAGACTGTGAACCCTGTGTGAGACAGGGATTGTGTACAACCCAACTGTTTTGTATCTACCCCAGCGCTTGGAACATTGCCTGGCACCTAGTAAGCGTTTAACAAATCATCATCATTATCATCATCATCAAGTTGATGTACTCTCCCAAGCACTTAGTACAGTGCTTTGTGTACACTAAGCACTCAATAAATATGATTGAATGAATAAATGAAGTTAATTCATTTAATTAGGTTGGACACAGTCCCTGTCCCACATGAGACACACAGCGATAATAATTGTAGTAGTTGTTAAGTGCTTACTATGTGCCAGAAAATATAGTAAGCACTGGGGTGGATACAAGCAAATCGGGTTGGACACGATCCCTGTCCCATAATAATAATGATGGCATTTGAGCCCACTGCTGGGTAGGGACCGTCTCTATATGTTACCAACTTGTACTTCCCAAGCGCTTAGTACAGTGCTCTGCACACAGTAAGTGCTCAATAAATACGATTGATGATGATGATGGCATTTGTTAAGCGCTTACTATGTGCAAAGCACTGTTCTAAGCGCTGGGGGGGATACAAGGTGATCAGGTTGTCCCACGTGGGGCTCACAGTCTTAATCCCCACTTTACAGATGAAGTAACTGAGGCCCAGAGAAGTGAAGTGACTTGCCCAAGGTCACATAGCAGGCATGTGGCAGAGCTAGGATTCGAACCCATGAACTCTGACTCCAAAGCCCGGGCTCTTTCCACTGAGCCATGCTGCTTCTCTATGACCTCAAGTCCCATGTGGGGCTTGTAGGCTCATCTCCCATTTAGGTGCGTTAATTGAGGCACAGAGACATGAAGTGACTTTCCCAAGGCCACACAGCAGACCAGTGGCGGGGCGGGGATTAGAACCTGTGACTTCTTAACTCCCAGGGCCGTATTCTTCTCCCCCTTCTAGACTGTGAGCCCACTGTTGGGTAGAGACCGTCTTTATATGTTGCCAACTTGTACTTCCCAAGCGCTTAGTACAGTGCTCTGCACACAGTAAGCGCTCAATAAATACGATTGAATGAATGAATGAATGACTGCGAGGCTGCTGTTGGGCAGGGACGGTCTCTATATGTTGCCAACTTGTACTTCCCAAGCGCTTAGTACAGTGCTCTGCACACAGTAAGCGCTCAATAAATGCAATTGAATGAATGAATGAATGAATATGTACTCTACCCACTACATCATGCTGCTTCTCTAAGTAGGAGGGAGAACAGGAGGACTTAGACACAGAGGAGTTAAATATCTTGTCCAAGGTCACACAGCAAGCAAATGACAGAGCCGGGATTCATTCAATCGTATTGATTGAGCGCTTACTGTGTGCAGAGCACTGTACTAAGCGCTTGGGCAGTACAAGTTGGCAACATATAGAGACGGTCCCTACCCAACAGCGGGCTCACAGTCTAGAAGGATCCCAATTCCTATGACTTCCAGGACCGGGCTTTTTCCACACTGCTTCAGTGATGATGATAATAATAATGAGGAGGAGAAATGTGTCCTAGTGGATAGAGCTTTGGACTGGGAGTCAGAAAGGCCTGGGTTTTAATCCCGGGCCTGCCACTTGTCTGCTGCATGACCGTGGGCAAGTCACAGCAGTGTGGCTCATTGGAAAGAGCCCGGGCTTTGGAGTCAGAGTTCATGGGATGGGTTCAAATCCCAGCTCTGCCAATTGTCACATAGCAGGGAGATGCAGAAGGGAGTGGGAGAAGAGGAAAGGGGGGCTTAGTCAGGGAAGGCCTCTTGAAGGAGATGGGACTCCAATAAGGCTTTGAAGTGAAGCCCGGGCTTTGGATTCAGAGGTCATGGGTTCAAATCCCAGCTCTGCCAATTGTCAGCTGTGTGACCTTGGGCAAGTGACTTCAGTTCTTTAGGCCTGAGTTCCCTCATCTGTAAAATGGGGATTAAGACTGTGAGCCCCCCGTGGAACAGCCTGATCACCTTGTAACCTCCCCAGTGCTTAGTACAGTGTTTTGCACATAGTAAGCGCTTAATAAATGCCATCATCATTATTATTATTATTACTTGACTTATCTGTGCCTCAGTTCCCTCATCTGTAAAATGGGGATTCAGGTTGTGGGCTACACGGGAGCCCCTCCATACCATCAGCTTTCAAGCACTTAATCCCTTTCTACCTCATCCCACTGCTCTCCTACTCCAGTCCAGCCCGCACACTTCAATTTCCCAATGCCAACTCTCTCACTGTCCCTCCATCTAGTCTATTTCTCCTCCAACCTCTCGCCCACATCCTGCCTCTGACCTGGATCGCCCTCTCATTCGTTCACTCATTCGTGCATTCAGTCATGTTTCTTGAGCGCTTACTCTGTGCAGACCACTGTACTAAGTGCTTGGGAGAGGACAATACAGCCATAAACACACACATTCTCAGCTTCCCCCACTTAATAATAATAAATAATGATGGCATTTATTAAGCGCTTACTATGTGCAAAGCACTGTTCTAAGCGCTGGGGAGGTTACAAGGTGATCAGGTTGTCCCACGGGGGGCTCACAGTCTTCATCCCCATTTTACAGATGAGGTAACGGAGGCACAGAGAAGTTAAGTGACTTGCCCAAAGTCACGTGGCTGTCAATTGGCAGAGCCGGGATTTGAACCCATGACCTCTGACTCTAAAGCCCATGCTTCACTTCAAAGCCTTATCGGAGTCCCATCTCCTCCAAGAGGCCTTCCCTGACGAAGCCCCCTTTTCCTCTTCCCCCATTCCCTTCTGCATCACCCTGACTTGCTCCCTTTATTCAACCCCCCTCCAGCTCCACACCACTTATGTCCATATCTATCATTGTATTTACTTATATTAAATATTATATAATATAATATTTATATGCTAAATATATAATATATAATTATATATAATATTATATTATTATATTATATTATAATATATAATATATGATATTATATATTATATACATAGTATATAATATATAATATTATATAGAGAAGTAGTGTGGCTTAGTGGAAAGAGCCCAGGCTTGAGAGTCAGAGGTCGTGGGTTCTAATGTGAGCTCCACCACTTGCCAGCTGTGTGACTTTGGACAAGTCACTTCACTTCTTTGGGCCTCAGTTACCTCATCTGTACAATGGGATGAAGACTGTGAGACTCACATGGGACAATCTGATAACCTTATATCCATTGCATCACTTAGAACAGTGCTCGGCACATAGTAAGGGCTTAACAAATACCACTATTATTATTAATGCCTCTCTCTCCCACTCTAGAGTGTAAACTCATTGTGGGCAGGCAATGTCCCCACTATACTGCTATATTGTACTCTTCCAAGCACTTAGTACAGAGCTCTACACACAGTAGGTGCTCAATAAGTACATGTGACTGACTGGCCAACTGATTAGACTGTGAGCCCACTGTTGGGTAGGGACTGTCTCTATATGTTGCCAACTTGTACTTCCCAAGCGCTTAGTACAGTGCTCTGCACACAGTAAGCCCTCAATAAATACGATTGATGATGATGATGATGATATGGGAAATGGACTATGTCCAACCTGATTATCTTGTATCTACCCCAGCAGTTAGTACCATGCCTGGCACATCGCACTTAACAAACATCATAAAAAATAATGATAATAACAGTAATGATTAGATACTTTCTATGCATCAAGTCCTGTGCTAAGCACTGGGGTGGGTGCCAGATAATAATGATGATGATGATGATAATAATAATAATAATAATAATAATAATAATGATAATAATAATAATAATAATAGCATCTGTTAAGCACTTACTATGTATGAAGCACTGCTCTAAGCACTGGGGGGGATACAAGGTGAACAGGTTGTCCCACAGTCTTAATCCCCATTTTCCAGATGAGGTAACTGAGGCCCAGAGAATGATAATAATAATAATAATAATAATAATAATAATAATAATAATAATAATAATAATAATAATAATGGTATTTATTAAGCACTTACTATGTGCAAATAATAATAATAATAATAATAATAGTATTTGTTAAGCACTTACTATGTGTAGAGCACTGTTCTAAGCGCTGGGAGGATACAAGGTGATCAGGTTGTCCCACGGGGGGCTCACAGTCAATCCCCATTTTACAGATGAGGGAACTGAGTCCCAGAGAACTTAAGTGACTTGCCCAAAGCCACACAGCTGACAGGTGGCAGAGCCGGGATTAGAACCCATGACCTCTGGCTCCCAAGCCCGTGATCTTGCCACTGAGCCGGACTGCTTCTCTAATCATTTAATCAGATTGGATGAAGTCCCTGTGCCACACAGCGTTTACAGTCGAAGTAGAAGCGAGAATATTTAATCCCCATTTTACTACTGAGTAAACTGAGGGGCAGAGACGTTCAGTGACTTCCCCAAAGTCCCCCAGCAGGCAGAGGCGGCGTCGAGATGAGAACCCAGGCGTTCTGGCTTGCAGTCCACAACTCTTTGGACTAGGTCATTCGGTATTGACAAAGCCTCTGCAAATTGAATTAAAAAATGCATCTATGTCATCATCAATCAATCAATCAATCAGTCAATCGTATTTATTGAGCGCTTACTATGTGCAGAGCACTGTACTAAGCGCTTGGGAAGTACAAATTGGCAACACATAGAGACAGTCCCTACCCAACAGTGGGCTCACAGTCTAAAAGGGGGAGACAGAGAACAAAACCAAGCATACCAACAAAATAAAACAAATAGGATAGAAATGTACAAGTAAAATAAATGAATAAATAAATAAATAGAGTAATAAATATGTGCAACCATATATACATATATACAGGTGCTGTGGGGAAGGGAAGGAGGTAAGATGGGGGGATGGAGAGGGGGACGAGGGGGAGAGAAAGGAAGGGGCTCAGTCTGGGAAGGCCTCCTGGAGGAGGTGAGCTCTCAGCAGGGCCTTGATGATGATCATCATCATCATCAATCGTATTTATTGAGCGCTTACTGTGTGCAGAGCACTGTACTAAGCGCTTGGGAAGTACAAGCTGGCAACATATAGAGGGCTCACAGTCTAAAAGGGGGAGACAGAGAACAAAACCAAACATACTAACAAAATAAAATAAATAGAATAGATATGTACAAGTAAAATAAATAAATAAATAGAGTAACAAATATGTACAAACATATATACAGGTGCTGTGGGGAAGAGAAGGAGGTAAGATGGGGGGGATGGAGAGGGGGATGTCATCTTTGCTCTTTGATCCATATTCTTTGGCGTTTGGTTTTCACCCAAACCTCAGCCCCACAGCACTTACAACCGCGGCCGTAATTTATTTATTCATATTAATGTCCATCTCCCCACTAGACTGATAACTTGTCGTGGGCTGGAAGCGTGACTACCAACCCTGTTGTTCTCTCCCAAGAGGTTAGCACGCTGTAAGAGCTCAATAAATGCGACTGATTGATTAGAGAAGCAGCGTGGCTCAGTGGAAAGACCCTGGGCTTGGGAGTCCGAAGTCATGGGTTCTAATCCCGGCTCCGCCGCTTGTCAGCTGTGTGACTTTGGGCAAGTCACGTCACTCCTCTGGGCCTCAGTTCATCTGTAAAATGGGGATTAAGACTGTGAGCCCCAAGAGGGACAACCTGATCACCTTGTACCCCCACCAGTGCTTAGAACAGTGCTTTGCACATAGTAAGCGCTTAACAAATACCATTATTATTATTAATTGATTGAGCAACATATTTCCTGTATTTGTTCTTAAAAGACTGTAGTGCCACTCAAGATATAATAATAATAATAATGACATTTATTAAGCGCTTACTATGTACAAAGCACTGTTCTAAGCGCTGGGGAGGTTACAAGGTTGTCCCACAGGGGGCTCACAGTCTTAATCCCCATTTTACAGATTAAGGAACTGAGGCACAGAGAAATTAAGTAACTTGCCCAAAGTCACACAGCTGACAATAGGCAGAGTGGGGATTCGAACCCATGACCCCTGATTCCAAAGCCCGTGCCCTTTCCAGTGAGCCACGCTGCTTTTCTAGTCTGACAGGATAATAGTTGCAAGGTGAACATGGTTTGTTTGTTTTGGGTTTGTTTTATTTTAAAGGTATGTTAAGTGTTTGCTATGTGCCAGGCACAGTACTGAGCACTGGGGTAGATACAAGCTAATCAGGTTGGACACAGTCCCTGTCCCACGTGGGGCTCACAGTCTCAATCCCCATTTTCCAGATGAGGGAACTGAGGCCCGGAGAAGTGAAAGTCAGCCAGCAGGCAAGTGGCAAAGCCAGGATCAGAACCAAAGTCCTCTAACACCCAGGCCCAGTCTCTTTCTTCTAGACTGCGTTGCTTCGTTATTTCTGGTGTTCAGATGGGCTCCCTTGAGCTATTAACAAAGCAAATAAGAGATGTATATTTAAGAGAAGCAGCGTGGCTCAGTGGAAAGAGCGCGGGCTTGGGAGTCAGAGGTCATGAGTTCGAATCCCAGCTCCACCACTTGTCTGCCGTGGGACTTCGGGCTAGTTAATTAACTTCTCTGGGCCTCAGTTCCCTCGTCTGTAAAATGGGGATTAAGACTGTGAGCCCCATGTAGGACAACCTCATTACCTTGTATATACCCCAGCGCTTAGAAAAGTGCTTCACGCATAGTAAGCGCTTAACAAATGCCATCATCATTATTATTATTGTAATCGGAACTCAATTGCAGTTTCCAACAAACTGTCTAAAATCCTCCAGAAAATGTCCGTAGGGTTGCCAATTTGTACTTCCCAAGCGCTTAGTACAGTGCTCTGCACATAGTAAGCGCTCAATAAATACGATTGATTATGATTATGATTGCCTCTATCCTTGAGAATGTATCTGATGAAAAGTCAATCACTTTATTCATCCCTGTTCTAAGCAGTCCTTTCCCCAGCCCCCTCTTCTTACAAAACTCTCCCCTCTGACCGCTCCACGCTTATCTCTGTTTGGAGTTGGCACTGTGCTAACCCGTAATTTACAGAGACGCTTCGGTCCCAATAATAATAATAATAATAATGATGGTATTTGTTAAGTGCTTACTATGTGCAAAGCACTGTTCTACCTCTGGGGAGGTTACAAGGTGATCAGGTTGTCCCTTGGGGGGCTCACAGTCTTAATCCCCATTCTACAGATGAGGTAACAGGCACAGAGAAGTGAAGTGACTCGCCCAAAGTCACACAGCTGACAGTTGGTGGAGCCGGGATTTGAACCCATGACCTCTGACTCCAAAGCCCGGGCTCTTTCCACTGAGCCACGCTGCTTCTCTGATGTTCTGGAGAGTCACCTTGTGCCCAGAGAGATTGAGTGACACGTGTTTCAAACACGTTCCCTTGAACTTGAGAGGCAGGATGGCCCAGTGAGAAGCGTTTACTATGTGTTGAGCGCTGTGGCTCAGTGGAAAGAGCCTGGGCTTGGGAGCCAGAGGTCATGGGTTCTAATCCCAGCTCCGCCACTTGTCAGCTGTGTGACTTTGGGCAAGTCACTTCACTTCTCCGGGCCTCAGTTCCCTCATCTGTAAAATGGGGATGAAGACTGTGAGCCCCACGTGGGACAACCTGATCACCTTGTATCCTCCCCAGCGCTAAGAAAGGGTCTGCACACAGTAAGCGCTTAACAAATGCCATCATTCTTCTTCTTCTTATTATTATTATTCTAAGTGCTGGGTTAGACACGATCTTAGTACAGTGCTCTGCACACAGTAAGCGCTCAATAAATACGATTGAATGAATGAATGAATGATCTAATCAGATTGGACACAGTCCCTGCCTCAGATGGGGCTCACAATCTTAATCCCCCCAGCTCTTAGAACAGTGCTTCGCACATAGTAAGCACTTAACAAATACCATCATTATTATTTTACAGATGGGATAAAAGGCACAGAGAAGTGAAGTCACTTGCTCAACGTTACACAGTGGACAAATGGTGGAGCCAGGATTAGAACCCATGTCTTTCTGACTCGCAGGCCCGGGCTCTACCCACTAGGCCATGCTGCTTCCCATAGAAGCGGACCTGGGGTCCTTTTTCGGCACCACTACTTGCCTGCTAGGTGACCTTGGACAAGTCACTTCACTTCTCTGGGCCTCAGTTTCCTCAAATGTAAAATGGGGAGTCAATACCTGTTCTCCCTCCTACTTAGACTGTGAACCCCAGGTAGGGCAGGGACTGTGTCCAACCTGAGATAAACTTACATCTGTCCCAACACTCAAGGAAATTTGAAACATAGTAAGGGCTTAATAAAGATAATAATAATAATAATAATAATAATAATAATAATAATAATAATAATAATAATGCTTCTGTTTTACACTTAGTAAAACTGAGAAGTGAAGTGACTAGTCCAAGGTCAAATGGCAGAAAAGTGGAGAAGTCAGAATTAGAACGCAGGTCCTTCTGGCTCCCAGGCCCAGGGTTTTCTCTAACAATAATAATTATTATTATTATTATAGTATTTATTAAGTGCTTACTATGCATCAGGCATTGTTCTAAGTGCTGCCTGACTCTCCCTATTTTCCAGGGACAACCCAAAGGTAATGTTACAGTAGCAAGGCCTGGTGGAAAGAACATGTACTTGGAGTCAGAAGGTCATGGGTTCTAATCCCTGCTCTGTCACTTCTCTGCTGTGGGACTATAGGCAAGTCCCTTCACTTCTCTGAACCTCAGCTTCCCCATCTGTAAAATGGGAATGAAGACTGTGAGCCCCATGTGGGGCGGGTACTGTGTCCAACCCGATTTGCTTGTGTCCACCCCAGAGCTTAGTACAACGCCTGGCACATAGTATGCGCTTAAATAGCATAGTAGATAAAACACAATCCTGGGAGTCAGAAGGTCGTGGGTTCGAACCCCATCTCTGTCATTTTTCTGTTCTGTGGCCTTCGGCAAGTCACTTCACTTCTCTGTGCCTCAGTTACCTCATCTGGAAAATGGGGATTAAGAGTGTGAGCCCCAAATGGGATGGGGACTGTGTCTAGCCTGATTTACTTGTATCCACCCCGGTGCTTAGTACAGTGCCTGGCACACAGTAAGCGCTTCACAAATGCCATACTGGCACATACACAAAAAAGAAGAAGGTAGGAGGTCACTGATGTAAATGTGCTTTGGACAAATAAAAGCACTCGCTAGGGAGCAAGGTATTATTGTTATTTTCATTATTCATAATTTCTCCTCCCATTAACTTTATGTTGTCAAATCTTCGGTGTTCAACCCAGAGATGTTATTTGGGACATAGATCCTCACTGCCTTTCAGCAGCCATTCCAAACCGGAATTATCCCTTCCTGATTATGTGGCGTACGCCTGTATTGCGGATTATTTCCCCTCAGGGTGAGCCGAGAGCACAATAACATTCCATTTAGGACTCCTGCTGAATTATTCAATAATAGTTGAGTTATTATAATAGCCTAACACAGCTAAATTATTAAATAATAGCTTTGAGACGAATAGCCCCCTCTATCTGCTCAGAGATCTACAGTGAGATCAAGTGGGGTTTTTCAAGTAAAGACTATCGCTTAGAAGAAAAGAAGAAATAAAAAGGCCTCCTTCAGTCGAACTTTGAAACTCTGTCCATCAATGAAATATTCATCAGGGTGGTTGGCAGACTTCATCCTCAGCTCAATTTCCAGATAGGCCAGGCCTAGCCGGGCTGTTCTGAATTCAATTGGTATTTTGAGGGAGGTTGTCCACATTGGAAAAGGATGAACGGTTTCTGGTTTATCTCAGCGATTCAGAGATCTCTGTGCATGGGGGTGAAATCACGATCCTCTTGGAGGAGAGGATTATCTCATACCAATCAAACTCGGTATGGGCATATTCGGTTGGATATACATACTGGGTATATTTGGTTGGAATATATCTACCAACTCGGTTGTATTGTCCTCTCCCAAACACTTAGTACAGTGCTCTGCACACAGTAAGCACTCAATAAATACCTTTGACTGATTGATTGGTAAATTAAGTGCGAAAAATTCAATCAACTGATTGAATATAATCTTCCTAAAATCTCCCCTGCTCCTTTCCAATTCCTTCCTCCTCCTGCCCCTTCTTCAACTCTCCCGCCTTTCCTTGCAGCATCTCTAGAGGAGATCTCCAGCTATCTTTCAAAATCCCCCTCTCCACTGGCACCCCTGACCGCATTCCTTTGCACCTTATGAAACCATTTACCACCTTCCCTTCTTCCCTCCTTGACCGCCATCTTCAACTATTCGCTTTTCAATGGCGTCTTCCCCACTCCTTTCAAACACGCTTATGTCTCCCCATCCCAAAAACCCTTCCTTGACCCCATGGCTCCCTCCGGTTATCGCTCCATCTCCCTCCTACCCTTCCTCTCCAAACTCCTTGAGCGCGTCGTCTACATCCACTGTCTCAAATTCCTCTCCTCCAACTCTCTCCAATTCCTCCAATCTGGCATTCATTCCCTTCATTCCACGGAAGCTGCCCTCTCAAAGGTCGTCGATGATCTTCTTGCCAAATCCAATGGCTTCTACACCATCCTAATCCTCCTCCAACTTTCAGCTGCCTTCAACACTGTGGCCCACCCCCTTCCCTGGATACATTGTCCAAGCTTGGCTTCACGGACTCTGTCCTCTCCTGGTTCTCCTCATCTCACCGGCCGCTCATTCTCAGTCTCCTTCGCGGGGTCTTCCTCTGCCTCCCACCCCCTCACTGTGGGGGTCCCTCAAGGTTCAGTTCTGCATCCCCTTCTTTTCTCCATCTACACCCACTCCCTTGGAGAATTCATTCGCTCCCGTGGTTTCAACTACCATATCTATGCAGGGAGAAGCAGCATGGCCTAGTGAATAGAGCCCGGGACTGGGACTCAAAAGGACCTGAGTTCTAATCCCAACTCAAACACTTGTCTGCTGTGTGACCTTAGGCAAGCTACTTCACTTCTCTGGGCCTCTAATTCCTTCATCTGTAAAATTGGGATTCAATATCCAATTGTGTCTAACTTAATTTGCTTGTATCCACCCCAGCCCTTAGAACAGTGCCTGGCACACAGTAAGGGCTTAACAAATACCACAATTACTAATATCTGTTCTCTCTCCTCTGTGAGCCCGATGTAGGACCTGATTCACGGCTCAGTGGAAAGAGCACGGGCTTGGGAGCCACTTAATTTCTCTGGGCCTCAGTTCCCTCGTCTGTAAAATGGGGATTAAGACTGTGAGACCCACATGGGACAACCTGATCATCTTGTATCACCCCCAGAGCTTAGAACAGTGCTTTGCACATAGTAAGCGCTTAACAAATGCCATCATTATTATTATTATTTATTCATTTATTCATTCAATTGTATTTATTGAGCACTTACTGTGTGCAGAGCACTGTACTAAGCGCTTGGGAAGTACAAATCAGCAACATAAAGAGATGGTCCTTACCCAGCAATGGGTCACAGTCTGGAAGGGGGAGACAGACAACAAAACAAAACAAATAGATAGGTGTCAAAACCATCAGAATTAATAGAATTATAGCTAAGCTCGTTGTGGGCAGGGAATATATCTGTTTATTGTTATATTGGACTCCCATGTCCTCTCCCCACCATATTTATCTACCCCAGTACTTGACAATTATAAGGGCTTAACTATTATTGTTCATTACTATTACTGTTCTCATTATTATGATCATTATTATTTTTTATCATTATTATTATTCCAAAATCTCCAACTCCAGCCCTGATCTCTCTCCTTCTCTGCAGTCTCAGATTTCCTCCTGCCTTCAGGACATCTGTAGCTAGACGTCCCACTGACAACTCAAACTCAACACGTCCTAAACCTGACTCCTCACCTTCCCAACCAAGCTCTGTGCTCCCTCTGACTTTCCCATCACGGTAGAAAACACCACTATCCTTCCTTTCTCACAAGCCTGTAACCTGGACGTTATCATTGACTCATCTCTCTCATTCAACCTGTCACTAAATCCTGTTAGTTCAACCATCTCAACAGGGCTAAAATTCACCGTCTCCCCTCCATCCAAACTGTGTCCACATTATTCCAAGCACTTTTCCCTTCCTGCCTTGATTACGATATCAGCCTCCTGGCTGACCTCCCTGCCTCCTGTCTCTCCCCACTCCATACTTCACTCTGCTGCCCACATCATTTTTATACAAAAATGTTCAGCTGCTGTCTCCTCACTCCTCAAGTGGTTGCCCATCCAACTTTTGCTCCAAACATAAACTCCTCACCATTGGCTTTAAGGCACTCAATCACTTCGCTCCCTCTTGCTTCATCTCATTGATCTCCTCCTGCTACTACTAATAATGTGTGGTATTTGTTAAGCGCTTACTATGTGCCAAACACTGTACTAAACGCTGGGGTGGATACAAGTGAATCAGGTTGGACAAAGTCCCTGTCCCGCATGGGGCTCACAGTCTTAATCCCCATTTTAAAGATGAGGGAACTGAGGCCCAGAGAAATTAAGTGACTTCCCCAAAGCCACACAGGAGACAAGTAGTAAAGTCAGGATTAGAACCCATGACCTCCTGATTCCTAGGCCTGGGCTCTATCCGTTATGTCATGCTACTTCCCAGCCCGCACATTTCGCTTCTCTTTTCCCAACCTGCTCACTGAACTTCATCTTTTCCCGACTGGATTACTGCATCAGCCTCCTCTCGGATCTCCCAACCTTCTGTCTCTCCCCACTTCAATCCATACTTCACGCCGCTGCCCAGATCGTCTTTGTGCAGAAACGCTCTGGGCATGTTTCTCTCTGCCTCAAAAATCTCCAGTGACTACCAATCAAGCTACTCATCAGGCAAATACTCCTCACCCTCAGCTTCAAGGCTGTCCATCACCTCACCCCCTCCTACCTCACCTCCCTTCTCTCCTTCTCCAGCCCAGCCCGCACCCTCCGCTCCTCTGCCACTAATCTCCTCACCGTGCCTCATTCTCACCTGTCCCGCCATCGACCCCCGGCCCACGTCATCCCCCTGGCCTGAAATGCCCTCCCTCTGCCCATCCGCCAAGCTAGCTCTCTTCCTCCCTTCAAAGCCCTACTGAGAGCTCACCTCCTCCAGGAGGCCTTCCCACACTGAGCCCCCTCCTTCCTTTCCCCCTCCTCCCCCTCCCCACCCTACCAAATTACCTCCTTCCCCTCCCCACAGCACCTGTATATACGTATTTATGTTTGTACGTATTTACTGCTCTATTTATTTATTTTACTTGTACATATTCTATTTATTTTATTTCGTTAATATGTTTTGTTTTGTTGTCTGTCTCCCCCTTCTAGACTGTGAGCCCGCTGTTGGGTAGGGACCGTCTCTATATGTTGCCAACTTGTACTTCCCAAGTGCTTAGTACAGTGCTCTGCACACAGTAAGTGCTCAATAAATACGATTGAATGAATGAATGAATGAACCTCAGTCTCACCACCAACCTCTCGCCCTCCCTCTTCAGAGCCTTACTGAAGGCCCATCTCCTCCAAGAAGCCTTCCCTGACTAAGCCCTCCTCTCCTGTTCTCCCACTCCCTTCTGCATCGCTCTTGAACTTGGATTGCCCCCTTTATTCACCCCACCCTCATCCCCACTGATTGACTGATTGCTTAGTACAGTGGTTGGTACAAAGCAAGTGCTTTATATCACAATTATTCTTATTATCATCATTGAAAAGACACACCACAACCTCTTCACGTCCAACATACTTCAGTATAAGGAGTCTTTCTCGATTCTCATCTTGCAGCAGAATTTCCTTTCAGAATATTGGGAATAATTTGATTTCTTCAGCCAGGGAAACTCTCATTTACAGGGGGTTTCCTAGGTTTACTTTGCAGAGGTAGCCACTCAAATTGAATCCCCTAGGCTTAAAACGGAATGTGAGAGTCAATTTTGGTAACCAGAATGCAGAATTACTTCCAGAACAGATTGTGCCAGTGAGTTGATGAAACTTGAGCTAATTACGCTAATGTTGACAAATGCA
Organism: Tachyglossus aculeatus; assembly: GCF_015852505.1. Lineage (NCBI taxonomy): Eukaryota > Metazoa > Chordata > Mammalia > Monotremata > Tachyglossidae > Tachyglossus > Tachyglossus aculeatus. Next base: position 172,944,750 of record NC_052067.1, read on the forward strand.
TTGGCACAGAAACAAATGTCACATTTTTCAAAAAATTACACCTCTTCAAAAGATGCTAAGTAGATTCGGTGCTGGGTGGATATAGCTCAGCTATTTGTGCAAGGACAGATTTTTTTTTTTAAATCTGTTTTCAAAGGTAAATGTGCAGTGTATTCTCCTAAACCTTTTTCAAAGGGACTTAATAAAAGCATTTGAAGTTTTAAAACACTGTGACAATGGGTAAAATTAAACATTGGAAGAGAGCATGGGCTTGGGATGACTACTGAATGCGAATAATATTGTTTTTTTCATGGCAAATGTTAAGCCAGGACTGCACTTAGCTCTGGGGCAAATACAAGTTAAAAAATTTGGACACAGTCCCTGTCCCACTTAGAGTGCACAGTGTTAATCCCCATTTTACAGATGAGGTAACTGAGGCCCAGAAAAGTGAAGTGGTTTGCCCAAGGTCACACAGAAGATATGTGGCAGAGCTCTGAATAGGACCCAGGTCCTTAATTAATTAATGTGGGCTTTTGTTGAGCGCTTACTTTGTGCCAAGTCCTTTTCTAAGCGCTGGGGTAGATACAAGGCGTCCCACATGGGGCTCACAGTCTTCACGCCCATTTTACAGATGAGGTAACTGAGGCACAGATAAATTAAGTGACTTGCCCAAGGTCACACAACTGACAAGTGGCAGAGCCGGGATTAGAACTCACAACCTCTGACTCCCAAGCCCGGACTCTTTCCACTAAGCCACGCTGCTTCTCATTTGAGCCCAGAAATTCTCTTTCTTATCTTCCAGAGTTCAATTCAAATTCCAGGATGGGTGAAGGCGTCCTACCCTGACCTGCTTCCTTTATTCATCCCCGTTCCCAGTCCCACAGCATTTACTCATTCATTCATTCAATAGTATTTATTGAGCACTTACTGAGTGCTGTACTAAGCACTTGGAAAGTCCAAGTTGGCAACATATAGAGACAGTCCCTACCCAACAACGGGCTCACAGTCTAGAAGGGGGAGACAGACAACAAAACAAAACATGTAGATAGGTGTCAAAATCGTCAGAACAAATAGAATTGAAGCTATATGCACATCATGAACAAAATAAATGGAATAGTAAATATGTACAACTAAAATGAATAGAGTAATAAATCTATACAAATATATATACAAGTGCTGTGGGGAGGGGAAGGAGGTAGGGCCGGGGGGATGGGGAGGAGGAGAGGAAAAAAGGGGCTCAGTCTGGGAAGGCCTCCTGGAGGAGGTGAGCTCTCAGCAGGGCTTTGAAGGGAAGAAGAGAGCTAGCTTGGCGGATGTGCGGAGGGAAGGCATTACAGGCCAGGAGACGGACGTGGGCCGGGGGTCGATGGCGGGACAGACGAGAATGAGTTACATTGAGGAGCACAGGCTTGGGAGTCTGAGGACGTGGGTTCTATTCCCGGCTCCGCCACATGTTTGCTGGGTGACTTTGGGCAACTCACTTCACTTCTCTGGGCCTCAGTTCTCTCATCTGTAAAATGAGGATTAACACTATGAGCCTCATGTGGGACAACCTGATGACCTTGTATCTACCTCAGCGCTTAGAACAGTGCTTGGCAATCTTCTAGACTGTGAGCCCGTTGTTGGGTAGGGACCGTCTCTATATGTTGCTGACTTGTACTTCCCAAACGCTTAGTACAGTGCTCTGCACACAGTAAGTGCTCAATAAATACAATTGAATGAATGAACAAATACCATTTTTATTATCATTATTAATAAATGTGATTGAATGAATGAATGAATGAATGAATGAATATTCCCCAGCTTGGATCTTTTTCCTAGATAATAATAATAATAATGGCGTTTGTTAAGCGCTTACTATGTGCAAAGCACCGTTCTAAGCGCTGGGGGATTACAAGGTGATCAGGTTGTCCCACGTGGGGCTCACAGTCTTAATCCCTGTTTTACGGATGAGGGAACTGAGGCTCAGAGAAGTTAAGTGACTTGCCCAAGGTCACACAGCAGACATGTGGCGGAGCTGGGATTCGAACCCATGACCTCTGACTCCAAAGCCCGGGCTCTTTCTACTGAGCCACGCTGCTTCTCTAGATGTACATTAAAAACCTAAATGTCAAAACCCCTTGTAGATACTGGCTTTTATGGGAGCCTTGTGAATCAATCAGTCAATCAAAGGTGAATTACCATCTCAGCCTACTTATTGATAATAATGATATTTCATTATTACTGTTATAAAGACGATGACAGAACGCCCTAAGATAATCATTTATAGAACACCTTCAATGTCAGAGAAGCAGCGTGGCTCAGTGGAAAGAGTGCGGGCTTTGGAGTCAGAGGTCATGGGTTCCAAACCCAACTCTGCCAATTGTCAGCTGTGTGACTTTGGACAAGCCACTTAACTTCTCTGTGCCTCAGTTACCTCATCTGTAAAATGGGGATTCAGACTGTGAGCCTCAAGTGGGACAACCTGATCACCTTGTAACCTCCCAAGCACTTAAAACACTGCTTAGCATATAGTAAGCGCTTAATAAATGTCATCATCATCATCATCATCATTAACAAATAGACGGTGAAGCCCTTGTGGGTCAGGGGCTGTATCTGACCTGATTAACTTTTATCCACCCCAGTGCTTAGAAGAGTGTTTCTCACAAAATAAGAACTTAATACCATAAAAAAATATAGTTACAGACATCAGAAATGGGAAGGTTTCGATTAGGATTTGATTGTGACCATCCCAATCCGGGAAACAATGTGGCCTAGTGGAAAGCTCACAGGCCTGGGAGTCCGAGGACCTGGGTTCTAATCCCAACTCAGCCACTTGTCTGCTGTGTGTTCATGGGTGAGTCATTTCACTCAGTTTCCTCACTGGTAAAAAACAGTCAGGCAGTCAGTTGTATTTATTGAGCTCCTACTGTGTGAAAGGTTATGTATTAAATACTGGGAAGGGTACGATAGACCAATATAACAATAATAATAATAATAATAATGATGGCATTTATTAAGCGCTTACTATGTGCAAAGCACTGTTCTAATCAATCAATCAATCGTATTTATTGAGCACTTACTGTGTGCAGAGCACTGTACTAAGCACTTGGGAAGTACAAGCTGGCAACATATAGAGACAGTCCCTACCCAACAGTGGGCTCACAGTCTAGAAGGGGGAGACAGAGAACAAAACCAAACATACTAACAAAACAAAATAAATAGCATAGATAGGTACAAGTAAAATAAATAAATAAATAGAGTAATAAATATGTACAAACATATATACATATATACAGGTGCCGTGGGGAAGGGAAGGAGGTTAGATGCACTGGGGAGGTTACAAGGTGATCAGGGTGTCACACGGGGGGCTCGCAGTCTCAATCCCCATTTTACAGATGAGGGAACTGAGGCACAGAGAAGTGAGGTGACTTGCCCAAAGTCACACAGCTGACAAGTGGCGGAGCGGGGATTTGAACCCATGAGCTTCTGACTCGAAAGCCCGGAGTCTTTCCACTGAGCCATGCTGCTTCACTATTGATTTTCTTATATCTACCCTAGCGTTTAGAACAATGCTTGGCACATAGTAAGCGCTTAACAAATACCACACTTATCATTATTATTATATGGGGATTAAGACTGTGAGCCCAATGTGGGACAGGGACTGTGTCCGACCAGACAAACTTGTATCTACAGTCAGGCAGTCAGGCAGTCAATCGTATTTATTGAGCACATATTGTGTATATATGCATATATGGTTGTACATATTTATTACTCTATTTATTTATTTATTTATTTATTTTACTTGTACATTTCTATCCTATTTATTTTATTTTGTTGGTATGTTTGGTTCTGTTCTCTGTCTCCCCCTTTTAGACTGTGAGCCCACTGTTGGGTAGGGACTGTCTCTATGTGTTGCCAATTTGTACTTCCCAAGCTCTTAGTACAGTGCTCTGCACATAGTAAGCGCTCAATAAATACGATTGATTGATTGATTGATTGATTGAGGAGCTCTGTATTAAACACTGGGAAGGGTACAGTAGACAAATATAGATTTTCTTATATCTACCCCAGTGCTTAGAACTGTGTTTGGCACGTAGTAAGCGCTTAAAAAATACCACACTTATCATTATCATTATACGGGGATTAAGACTGTGAGCCCAATGTGGGACGGGGACTGTGACCAGACAAACTTGTACCTACCTCAGCGCTTCATACAGTGCCTGGAAAACTTAAAAAACACCATAAAAAAAAAAACACAAGAAAAGTTCAGTGGAGACCTTGAACCTTCCAGAAGAAGCAGACGATTCCCCATCCGCGAGGCGTCCGGACCCAACTTCCTCCGCCGTCTGAGTTCTCTGAACATAAATCTCCGGAGAGACGTTAGAATATCCCGCGCTTCTTCCCCTGTTGTTGGCGCTTGTTAGGAAGATGATGAGGTATGAAATGATTGATCATGCGCGGAAATGATGGATAAGGACCATAGCTTGAAAGGTCAGGACTATTAAGCAAATCTTAGCATGCAGGAGAAAAGGCCTCACAGACCGCTCTGTGTCATTGGTCACTTTTGGCAGAGACGGATGACCGAGACCAGGGGTGAAACAGTAAGATAGACTGAAAACAGCCGCACGCTTCACTTAAGATAATGAGAGCAGAAAGGCAGTGTGGAAAACATAATACTATGACTCTAAAATCAGGGATCTCATTTACTCCGTTTATAGTCGTATTTATCAAAAACTTCCTATAGGCTAAGCTATGCTATGTTAAAAAGTACCATTATTATTATCATGATTATTATTACTGTCATTAAGCACTGGGGCAGATGTAAGAAAATCAGAAAGAGGTAATCGATGATGATGATATTGACTCAGAGGACGTGGGTTCTAATCCCGGCTCCTCCATCATCATCATCAATCGTATTTATTGAGCGCTTACTATGTGTAGAGCACTGTACTTAAGCGCTTGGGAAGTACAAATTGGCAACATATAGAGACAGTCCCTACCCAACAGTGGGCTCACAGTCTAAAGGGGGAACCAAACATACTAACAAAATAAAATAAATAGAATAGATATATACAAGTAGAATAAATAAATAAATAAATAGAGTAATAAATATGTACACTTGTCTGTTGGGTGAACTTGGGCAAGCCATTTAACTTCTCCTCAGTTACCTCTCCTGGAAAATGGGAATGAAGACTGCGAGCCCCAAGTGGGACAACCTGATTACCCTGTATCCACCCCAGCACTCAGAACAGTGCTTGGCACATAATAAGCGCTTATCAAATAACATCATTACTATTATTATTATTATTAAGTGCTTATTATATGCCAGGCACTCTTCTAAGCACTGGGGTAGATACAAGATAGTCAGGTTGGACACAGTCCCTGTCCCATGTGGGGCTCAGAGTCGAAGGAGGAGCGAGGAGGATTTATTTGCCATTTTAGAGAGGCGGAAACTGAGGCTCAGAGAAATTAAGTGACGTGCCCAAAGTCACATAGCAGACAAGTTCTCCCCTCTTCTAGACTGCGAGCCCTTTTTGGGCAGAGATTGTCTCTGTTGCTGAATGGTACTTCCCAAGCGCTTAGTACGGTGCTCTGCACACAGTAAGTGTTCAATAAATGATTGAATGAATGAATGAAATGGCAGAGCCTCAATTAGAACCCTGATCCTCTAAGGCCTATGTTCTTCCATGCTGTTTCCGATTAATTAATTGTCATTCTTTCATTCATTCAATTGT